>NC_141156.1:38450723-39050723 GCF_053477565.2 Lygodium microphyllum
GTCACCTTTACAGCAGCTTCAGGGATTTTCTCGATGACACAGGCAGCTCGTGACCGCCTCACTAGAGGATACTCAGCATTAGCTCTCTAGTCACTCCATCACTGATGTATGGAGCAGCTATATGGGGGCCAGGCCTTGCCGATTATGTATGGACATTGATGGAGAGACCTCAGGTGATCATGATATCTAGATTGATTCGCAGCAAGGCCTCAGTCCCACATGACATTGTGCGAGCAGAGCTTGCCACACCGCCATTGCTAGTCGAGGCATTATTTCAAACAGTCTGCTTCCTACACAGATTTTAGGATATGGACAGAGATCGCATTGCATACAGAGCATATATGGCATCTCAGGAGATAGCTCGAGCGGGGGATACCACATCATGTTATGCACAGACTAGAGCTTGGTTTGACAGACATGGGCTGGACATTGATAGACTCCCACCTCTTCTATATGATACTCAGGCTCCCACTTACACCCTCTCTCTCTCTGAGAGGAACAGAGTCATCAGACAAGAGATACGGTACATTTATATACAGAGGACATGGGTCAGCCCTGCACAGCCACTGCCACAGAAGATGGCACATTATTATACACAGTTCTTGAGCATATCAGAGCAGGGATTCATAGAGATTCCGAGATATATGCAGATCTATATACCACATCGATTGAGAGTTCTTATTGGACAGCTCAGGGTATCATCACATCAGCTTATGATTGAGAGTGGCAGAGCCAGTGGCATCCCATGGGAGGAGAGGATATGCCCCATTTGCAGATCAGAGGTGGAGAGTGAGGAGCATTTTGTTCTCAGATGCCCGGCATACTCAAAGTTGAGATCTAGATACACATTGAGCAGCTCACTTCAGGGATGTATGACTGATATGGATCAGAGATCATTTGGCCGTTTTCTGGGAGAGGCATGGCACATCAGAGAGCAGAGCACACAGCGGGCCCCAGTCAGAGAGGGGCCCACCCAGACGACTATTACACAGTTCTTTCAGACAAACAGAGTGAGAGCTATTGTACCAGCCTCCAGCCAGACCTCCGGGCTCACACTACAACAGGCTAAGGACCAGCGTACCCGATGTTGCACGAGGATCCGTGGATTTTGTACCCCACAGTCACACCGACAGGAGATCCGGAGGATTCTTAATCTACATCGACAGCAGACTAAGATCCGACGACACTCGACACATTGGATCTCAGATCTCCAGTTTGCTCTTTCTCCACCGCCGATGTACCACATCCTGCATCCAGAAGGGATCACCTGCTATTAGCGACTTCGACGACTGCTGCTACATCCCAGGATAGTATATCTCCCTGCATCTGTTACATATACACATCGCACCACTTTATCACAGCCGACAGTTGTTCCCCTATCACAGCCGACATTTGTTCCCCTTTTGTAGCCATTATCTGGAGTACCAGAGCTACATACGCACATACACATACACGACACTTATCACACTCACAGCACCGTATTTTCAGTTTCCAGTTTTTAGCTTTTCATTCAGCACTTTTATTTTGGATAGCTGGACCTCATCAGTTGTATCACAGTTTGTCTCATAGGCCAGTTTTGGTCTTTAGAAGACGTTAATATAACTTTCTCTCTCTCTCTCTCTCTCTCTCTCTCTCTCTCTCTACTACTACTACTGCTGCTGCTGCTGCTGCTGCTCTCACAAGCTCTCTCTCTCTCTCTCTCTCTCTCTCTCTCTTTCTCTCTCTCTCTCTCTCTCTCTACTACTGCTGCTGCTGCTGCTGCTGCTGTTGTTGCTGCTGCTACTACTGCTGCTCCTGCTCTTGCTCCTGCTCCTGAAACTAAAAATGAGCCTTTCAACCCCTTCCTTGGGTCTTAAGCCCTTGTCTTAACACCGCAGTGCTGCCCCGTTAATGCTCAAGCCTTGTCAATGGATTGTAAGCCCATTTTTCCCCTATTTTACCCTATTTTTGGCCTATTTTATAGAAGAAACCCTAGAATTTTTTTCCTTCAATTTCTTAATCCCATCCTACTCTAAATGCAACAAAAATCAAAAGCAAAGTATTGAACTAAATTCTCCTACTTGCCTAGTCCTCAAAAACCAAAATACTTGTTGCAAAGATTAAAAACCCAAAACCTCCGACCTATCTCAAGCTCTGGTTCGGGGATAAAACCCTTGTCACTCCATTTGAGGTGCACAAGTGCTCAAGCTTGAATCTGTGTGGTCCCAGATGAAACCAAAATGTAGAGGCAAGCTCAAGCTCAATTGCCAAGACCCACGAATTGCTTATTGTTCAAGTGTTTCAAGCGAACACCTATGGCTATCTCTCACCTAGTAAATGCAACTTCAATCCTACCAGGGTGTAGTGAGCTTACCTCAATGCCCAAACGAGTTGCCTCCTCCCTCAAGCACACTAGTAGCTCCACAATTCGAGATGTGAGCTCAAGCATCGTCAAGCCTCCACCTCCAAGCTCCATTTTCCATAGTTGTGCATGAGACAAGAGAAGAGAAAAGAAGAGAATAAGAGAGGAGATGATGGAGAGCTTCACCTCCAAGATCCCTCACCCTCACACACTCACTCCCTCACACTCCCACTCTTCCTCTCACAAGCACACACAAGCAAGCAAGAAGAGAAGAAGATGAGTCCACTTTGCCACACACCAAAGAATGAGCTCCTCATTCACTTTTTGATTTTATATATAAAACCCTAAATCCCTTTTGGGTGATCATCCCCTTATCCCCTCCTAGGCTCTCTTTCCCATTGTCCTCCTATCTTCCTAGCTCCCTTCCTACTGCCCATCTACCTTTACAATTTGCACAAGAGGGAGCCTGGAACTCTTTTAAAAAAGGTTATAGGGGCGCCTTGTATTTAAAAATGAGCTTTTGCCTTTGACTTAACTTTTGAGGCCGCCCTTGCACTCTCAGCTATTTCCCTTCTTGGTTCTTCCATTGTGTGACTTTTCTTTGCATCCATTGGAAGGGGATAGCCTCCACAAAACTTGGTCAGCATCTTTAGCACAAAAAGGAAGAGCCTTGCATCATCGAGTAAATACTCATTGTGAAAAATTATACTTTGTAACGATGAACATAATGTTTGTCGTTCACTCAAATTAATATGATCTTTCTCTATAAAAAATCGTAGGATATAGTAGTTACATGTATGCATGTCATCTACCTTTGTGTGATCAAAATTCCCAATGTATTGTGAAAGAATCACATCTTTTCTGTGCTCTATTAACTTGGAACTACTAGTAGTCAATGTCATTGAGCCCCTTATATGAGTAAGAAAGTCATTGTTGTACACAAGGACCTTTTTGTAAGGATGTATTCTTGGGAAAAAAACCAAGTACTGCCACTTACCAAGAATAAGGAGAGAATCAACTAAATACCAATTGATTCTCATTATCTTCAAGTAAACATTGCATCCACAATGGAAGTGTGCACTCCCATCCTCGTGCATTGCTAACACCTCACACTTTCCCATGTTGACTAGGCTGAGCCTTTCAATTATTGTAACTCTTTCTTCTGTAGTAGGCAATTACCACCACTCATAATCCCTAGCTCAGCTTTCATGCCATGGATGTCTAGTGAATCCATTATATTGGCCAATAATAGATAGTCTTGGCTATCAAGCATAGTAAATATAAGTAGGCACGAGATGGAGACAAGTTTCCTTCCTTACATGCATCGACCAATTGTACACCCTCTAGGTCATCGTGGGTAGCTAGGGCTTGATCAAATCTTTATAGAGATGCCTCCACTCTCTCTTCCTCTACATTGAAGGGCATAATCTCATCTGTCTCTTCAACCTCTCTAATCATAATGGCATGCTCTCTTCTATCCTCATCATGTGATCCTTGTGAAGTCCCCCTTTAACTCATTCTCATCCCCTAGGAAATGCAAATAGCAAATGAATGCAAGGGGAGATTATAGAAGACAACATCTATTTGAGTGTATTGTGCAATTCTTCATGTCCTTATGTGAATTGCTAGGTAATTTATCCAATTCCTTGGCTAACTTTCTCTTCATGATTTTGTTGGTTGCAAAGTCATGAGTGTCACTACAAACCAACATGTGTTCTCTCCATAAGAGGGAGGGGCTTCCCTCACTTGGTTGTGGCACTAAAGGGATTTATTGCATACGAGGGTTGCTACCAAGTGATACAAACTCTCTTCACAAGAGGGACTAGCCTCCCTTCCTTGGTGTTGAACACATTGAAGGGCTTCAACGCACATGAGGGCCATTACCGAGCAATATGGACTCTCTCAACAAGAGGGAGTGGCCTCCCTTGCTTGGTGGTGACACTGAAGGGCTTCACTACACACGAGGGTTGCTAACAACCAATATGTGCTCTCTCTGCAAGAGAGAGGCCCCTCCCTTGCTTGGTGGTGACCTGTCGTGTGGGCTTCATCACACTTCCAAATGATCATCGTATTTTCCCCCTCATCAATGCAAACATCAATCATCGTCCTCTTCATCATCAAAAACATCATTATGTGCATCATCTCTATCTCATGCTCATCCAAAGAAGCATCCCAAAAATCAATGCCATCATGATCATCACCAATCAAACCCACACAAAGATTGCTCGCCAACTATGCTAAGACTAATGTTGATCATCAATAATTAGTTTATGTAAAGCAAGCATGTGGCACCATAAAATATGGCAAGTGAGAGAAAAAGTAAGGGGTTAGCATGTCAAGAATCGCATGGCGGGGGGACTTCTTGAGCTGTTGTGTCAAACACACACCATAAACACAAGAGGAAGCTCACTCAAGAACACAAGAAGAGAGATGGAGGCCAAAACATTTTCTTGCTTGTTTTTTCTTCTTCTTCCACACACAATAGAATGTACACAAAGTATAGATAAGATGCAACATAAAGGAAAGTGGCCTACTAAGTCAAATGTGCATAACTGACTATACTAATCGACTAGTGCTATAACTATTCCAGAGCTATAGGTAAGTGCAAAAAACTAAATATAATAAGTGATAAGTTAGTGGCCATGTGAGGATCATGATAACCATCGATGTGCTAAGCGTAGACGTGCGAATCCATTTAGCCAGGTGCATAACTGACTAGACTAATCGACTAGTGCTATAACTATTCCAGAGCTATAGGTAAGTGCAAAAAACTAAATATAATAAGTGATAAGTTAGTGGCCATGTGAGGATCATGATAACCATCGATGTGCTAAGCGTAGACGTGCGAATCCATTTAGCCAGGTGCATAACTGACTATACTAATCGACTAGTGCTATAACTATTCCAGAGCTATAGGTAAGTGCAAAAAACTAAATATAATAAGTGATAAGTTAGTGGCCATGTGAGGATCATGATAACCATCGATGTGCTAAGCGTAGACGTGCGAATCCATTTAGCCAGGCAATCCATCATCAATAGATGCACGTGTTAAGCTTGCCATCTCAACATAGCAAAAGTTGTAAAAGACTTAGCCCATATACCTTATGAGCTATTCATAAATTTTTATGGCAATAAAGTGAGAGAGAGTATGTGTGAGTGAGTGAGTGAAAAGATAGATGAGAGAGAGAGATAGAGAGAGAGAGAGAGAGAGTAAGAAGATAGAGAGAGAAATAGAGGAAGGGAGAGAGTGTGAAGTTAGATAGAGAGAGAGAGAGAGAGAGAGTGTGTGTGTGTGTGTGTACATATGTATGTATGTATTTATGTAGGGGGAGAGAGAGAGAGAGAATAGGGAGTATGAGAGATAGATCCAAACCCTACTTCCTATACCAATCCTTGTCCATCCCTTATCATCGTTACCTTTACCCTTATTATATCTCTTATTCTCTATTCAAAAATTTATCCAAAATACTTCAAAAGCTCTCCAAAATCTATCATATTTTCTCTTCATCTTTATACAAAGCTTACTTCTCATAAGCCATAATTTCTCATTGTCCAATAGAAATCTTTATAATTTCTTTGAAGATATCCTTCTACCCTTAATGAGGCTTGATTTGAGGGAGCACAAGTCCGATAAATACCAAATGCAAAGTGAGACAAAGAATATAGTAGAGAAATTTACATGCTAACAAGATGGCTCCAAAGTGAAGGAACATTGGATCTAGATGAGAGGTAGTATATGGGACTCATTAAGAAACACAAATCTAGAGCTAGATTGGCTATGGTGGATGCAAGTCATAAACACGATACATGATTGGAATGAGAGATTGTAACTCAAGTGAATTAGGTTCCAAGGTTGATTAATTTGGACTCATTAACACAATCTTGAGTTGACACAAAAGAGAAGTGCTATATATTGCATTGAAATGAGAGCCAAGTACATGTTTTTATAGCCTTTGGGTAGTTTGACTTTCCTCACTATGCTTATGGGATTTTAAGCCTTTCTCTTAGAGCATACATCATTTGTTATATCTTCCAACACCCCCCTCAATGATGAGTTCCTACACTTGCTGGCTTTTGACCCCCTACATGAATACATGGCATGGGAGACTAGCTCATACGCAGACTAGTCAAGTTAAAGCTTGAAACTTTACATCTTTGACAAGGTTTTTGACAACACAACATCCATTATGGAAAACAAAGATCCACTATGGGAGATACAAGGGAAATTTCTTCAAAACAATTTGTTTAAGTTGTTGTTGGTAGTAGAGGAAGCATCTTCTTCATTCATGAACTAATTTTGATGGTTGCCATTTTACACATGTTGTGCTCTTTTACGGTGGAAACATTCACTGGCTATGTGGCCAATCTTACCACAATAATGACATGTTATCCTATCTTTGTTTTTGGTATTAAATCCTCGGTCTTTGCCTTTTGCTCCATAAGCTCCTTTAGTGTACAAGAGATTATCTCTAGGTATTGAGAAAACTCCCTTTACATCCTTACTTTTATGTTTGTTTTCTTCATCTAGTAGACAATGCTCAGTATCCTTAAGGGAGAGATTTGGAACATTATTTAAGGTAGATACAAGTTCCTTAAATGGCTCTTGATTTACACTTGCTAGTAATACTGCTATGGCTTCATCTTCATCAATGTTCTTCTTTAGAGTGGTAAGTTGAGTTTTTAGGCTCTTAATCTTAGCAGCCCATCGGGAAGAGGGTCTAGAAAGCTCTACCTGGCGCTCGCAAGGAATGTCACAGGGTTTGCGATCTAGGTCTTCCCGAGTCTGCCCCGAGCGGAAGTGTCCAGTCGTTCCCACTAGGATCGACCTAAAGTCCAGGTTCCTAGTAGTCAGGTTCACCTAACAGCCTTCTAGTGTCTATTGATAGCCACTCCACTTTGCATGGATACAACTGGACCAAAGTAGACTCATACCGCACTTGGTTCAAAGAGAATGGGAAACGAGAGGGATGCATCGCTCGACCTCTTTGCCCGTAGGGCATAGTCCCATTTCGATCCCCTAAAACGGTATGAATCAGGGTTCTAACCAACATTATCTAAGGTCATCGTCCGACTTTTCCTAACATTTCTCATTAACATTTCCTTTGAGGAAAGCTCTCAGCTAACCGAGACCACCCTTCCATAGGATAGACCCATTGGTCACATCCACCACGCTTCCCTCGGGGATTGTTTTAGTTATCTTATTACCTACTATATTATGTTTGACACATAAAAGCAGCTTTCTTAATTAACCTGTTAATCACAAGTTCCTTTACGTAATTTAGGGCACAGACACGAAGACAAGATAACAAGATCAAACACTTCCTTAACTTATCTTCAAATTAATGTTTGTCTCCCGCCCATATAGGAGAATTAAGTGTCCCTTTTTGCCTACGCAAAAAAATCCTTCCGTCTCCCGACAATAAAAACCCGAAGGTTTATCCTACCAAGATTATGCCTTGTAACTTGTATCAAGGCCTCGAGATCCCATCTCAAGTCACGTAGAACACTTGTGTAGGGTTCGGAGGCATTGGGATTTACGGCTAGAGCCCTCCTGGCACCCAACCGTTCTCCTACGCCAAGTAACTTCCACAGAGAGATGTTTCACAGCAGGTTCGTTCCACATTCCCGACACGGATTCATAACCCCCTTGGTTAGGGTTTGGCGGTTCGCAGGGGGTAGCTAGCGCCATCCTTCCTTAATTATACCTTTAGGAAATCGTCCACAACTGAAACAACCAGCCTAATAACATTTACTAGGGAAAACATCCCTTTTGTTCCCATGGCAATTTATCCTTACAGACCCCACCATGAAATTATCAATCATAAACAACCTGGATTAGCATCCAAAACCATATCAAGCAATCACCTTGCTTATGATCCACCTATCCTTAGTAAGATTCTCTCCTCTTACCAACACAACTAGTAGATATTCACTTGGAGATACCCTTTTCAAACAACCAAGCATAACTTGGGTCAACAATCCATTTAGAGTTAAGTCACTAGCTTCTATTAAGCTAGGAATGTATCCATTTGCGATAGTCTACAGCAAGATCGATAAAACAACTCGTAGGCAATTATACTTGACCTCTTAACTTATTTTGAAGCTCTCTTCCCCTTGGGCATTTCCTTGTGGTAACTTAGTCCTAACTCAAAGCATTGACTGGTCAACCAAGGCAACGAACAAGCCTTATTCGTAACCCATCCAAGAGCCTTTTATTCTTCCAGTTCTTTGCTCATATCTCTCTCTCTAACCAAGTAAAGTTAACACACTTGGAAACGCAAGACTTTTCACCTAGGCCTTCAGGATATAGTCTGGATGCATGCGTGCCTTCCATCTCTTTTAGTGCGGTACTATGCAGAATTTTCTTGTTAGACTCAACACTCTTCCACATGGAGAACTTAAAGCATTAACACATTCCTTGAGATATGAATTCTCCCCTTTTCATATCATGTAGGGTCCTAAGGGTATCATGACCCCTATTCTATGTATGAAATCTAAAAGCCATATTTGTTTAACTTCCTGACATAAATCTACATAACGAATTTTACCTATATCATTCCTATGTTTTTCTATGATATTGCAAACAAGATCCAAGTTTGATGGCAAACTTTAAGCCTTTAATGAACCTCTATGTAATAGGATGCATTACAATGCAACCTCCAATGCAACCCTATCTTTTCTTGCTTTTCGATATATGCGATGTGGCTTAAATATAGTTTCATCATGCAACTCTATACATGACAATGCATGCAAATTTCAACATGGAACCTATTACCCTAATTATCATGCGACTAAACCTCTAAGATGAAAGCTACTTTTTCATGTAACAAAACCTAACTTCCGTTCATCATTCCTTGTGAGTAGAACCTATTATTTTATGTGTGCAAAAAACCATGCAAAATCTATCATTTTATGCGTACAAGTTCCTATCTTTTCTATTCTCATACATGTACCAAAAGGTCATTCATCATAGTCCTAGTTTTCCTTTCAACGTAAATAGCTTATTGTGTAAATCCTACTTTTACTTTCTTACAATATCCTTTCCCAAGAAAAAATAATAATTATCAATAACTAGTATTCTATCATAATTTTATCAAAGAACCTGGTTTAGTGCCATGGGACTGGGGTGTTAATTCCTGCTTGAGCTTCTGTCGGCTCTTGTAGCTCCCACATATCTCATGACTCTAAGCTTTTTCTCTCCTTCTCTCTCTCTCTCTCTCTCTCTCTCTCTCTCTCTCTCTCTCTCTCTCTCTCTCTCTCTCTCTCTCTCTCTCTCTCTCTCTCTCTCTCTCTCTCTCTCTCTCTCTCTCTCTCTCTCTCTCTCTCTCTCTCTCCTTCTCCTTCTCTCTCTCTCTCTTCTTCTTCTTCTTATCTTTTTCTCCTCGCTCTCCCTCTTCATCTCCTCTTATTCTCCTCTCTCTCCCTCTTCTTCTCCTTCTTCTCTCCTTCTCTCTTTTTCTCCCTTCTCCTTCTTCTTATCCTTCTCTCTCTCCCTCTTCTTCTTCTTCCTCTTCTTCTTCTTCTCCTTCTCTCTCTCCCTCTTCTTCTTCACGGTCGAGGGGGGGAGGCACTGTAAGAGGGAAAAGCGCTACTGAAGGCGAGGAAGGGGGGCTGCGTCCATGACGATGGGGGCCGCTGCCTGCTGTCACGGGGGGAGGGGCACTGTTGTTGTTGAAGCCGAGGAGGAGGAGCCACCGTTTTGGACCACCAAGGGGGGAGGGTGCTTGTTAACCCTCAAACGAACGAAGGTGGAAAATCCGAAAAAGCTAAAGCAGAAGAGAAAGACAAAGGCCAAGGCAAAGAGAAACGGAAGACAAAGACGCACAAGAAGAAGAGTCCTAAATAAAGAAGAAAGGCGCACAAGGAAAAGTGCAAGTCAAAACTTTTGTAAAAGAGCGTGCAATTTGTAAATGTAGACGGGCAGTGGAGAGGACGCTAGGAAGATAGAAGGACAATGGAAAAAAGGGCCTAGGCTACGGCCGGCCATGTAAAAAAGGGGAAAAGGGGATGATCGCCCAAAAGGGATTTAGGGTTTTGTATATAAAGTTGAAAAGTGAATGAGAAGCTCATTCTTGTGTGTGGCCAAAAGTAGCTCTCTTCTTCTTCTTCTTCTTCTTTTTCTTCTTCTTCTTCTTCTTCTTCTTCTTCTTCTTCTTCTTGCTTGCTTGAGCTTGTGCTTGAGAGAGGGAGTGTGAGAGTGTGAGGGAGTGAGTGTGTGAGGGTGAGGGACCGAGGAGGAGAAGCTCTCCATCTTCTCCTCTCTTCTTCTCTTCTCTTCTCTTCTCTTGTCTTGCTCGCGGCAATGGAGCTTGGAGCTTGGAGCTTGGAGCTTGAGGATGGAGCTTGCTTGAAGCTTGCACTTGGATCGTGGAGCTACCGGAGTGCGCGGGAGAAGAGGTAACTCAAACGGCACGGAGGTAAGCTCACTACACCCGTAGATATGGATTGTGTGTCGGTTATGTGAGAGGTATCCATTAGTGCTCGGCTTGGAATGCTTGAAACAATAAGCGGTCCGTGGGTCTTGGCGGTTGAGTGAAAGCTCCCACATTTTGGTTCCGTTGCCATGACCAATGGATTCAAGCCTTGAGCGCTTGCGCACTTCGAATCGAGCATCAAAGTAAGGGGTTTCTCCCGAACTGGTGCTTGAGATAGGTAGGAAGTGAGGGGGGTTGAAGATGGTATTCGATCTCCTTAGCAAGTAGGTTTTTTGCTTTCTTGAGATTTATGTTGTGGAATGAAGTAGTGTAGGTATTTACTTTGTGATTTGGATGCATTATGATAGGAAAAAACAAAGAAAAAGAAGAAAAACAAGCATCAAGGTTCTGATGTCATAACAGGGCATGAGGGTTTGATTCGTTTGCTGATTTGCATTTTGGAGTTTATTGGCTATCCCAGGTATATAGATCTCTTCCCCATCACTCCAGCATCATTCCTATGGAATCTTGTAGCTTACAATAAGCAATACCTTAAGATTTTGGATGAATTTGTGCTCGAAAGTGCGTTCGGCCCGGCGGACTCGGACACCCAACTCAGTGTCCGATTCCCAGAATCGGACATCCGATTTTGAGAATCGGACGCTCCGCCGATCGGACCATCCTATCCAATCGGACCACTCGGACACTCGGACTCGGACCACTTGGATACTCGGACTCGGACCACTCGGACCATCCTGTCTGATCGGACGTTCATCCGATCGAGGCAATCGGACCACCCTGTTCGATCCGATCCCCAGAATCGGACCAACCAGAATCAAACCACCAAAATCGGACCAGTTCAGAATCGGACCACCCTGTCCGATCCGATTCCTAGAATCGGACCACTTTGAAAATCGGACCATTGGGCCGATCGGACCAATTAGAATCGGACGTCCGATTCTGATAATCGGACCCCTGAAAATCGGACATCTGAGAATCTGACAAAAAACTATCAAAATCGGACAGGTATCTAGAACACAAATTTTGACACATCTAAAACCCAAGATTGACCCCAAAGGCTACGTAGAGCTAAAGACACATCACAGATCCATCACTAGGCTAAAATTTAGAGCACGTAGTTCAAAATTTGGCTATAAACGGTCCTCCAAATTGTGCATGGCTTTTACCGTAACAACCTTGCGGGCTGGGGGGACTGCCCCCCCCCCCCCCCCGGACCCCCGCAGAGGGGGCTCTCCCCCCTCCTCACCTCCTCTAAGTAGGCTGGAGAGAAAACACGTGCAGTGACAAGTCCTCCAAATTGAACCCTAGTGTAGTAATAGCTCTACATGAGCATGGAACCTCACTTGCAAAAGAGCAACCAAAAGCCCATACCCGAATAGAGAGAAACAGAGACCCTAGAACATCAATGGGCCAAACTAGCCATCAAGGGCAAAAAGGCCACGCCATGAGAACACAAAGACATTGTGTTCATACCATGTCTAGTCAGTGCGAAATGCAACATCAGCAAGCTATAAAGGCCAAGATGACTAGACATGACACTCTTGACGAGAGATGTACCTTGAATAGCATTGCACTGACGATCCAAGACAGCAATGGAGAATCCACATCTGGTCGTGCAGTCGAGAACTCAAGGGCATGTGTCAGAAGGCTTAAATTTACAAGCCAAGACCCGGAAGAAGAAGACATAATACCACCTGCTTATCTTAGGGTCAAGCTCACCGCGAAAAGAGAGCATACTATCGATGCTCTAATTGATGAAGGAGCAGATTTTAATATCTTGACCTATGAATCATGGACCCTACTAGGCCAACCAGAGCTCACACCGACTAGTGCAACTCTTAGCCCTTATGGGGGACACCCACAAGCGCTCATAGGGAAGTGCAAAATCCTTGCGACAATTGAAACGGAAAGCTTGCCTATCCCATTTCATGTTCCTCCAAAAAGTGCTAGTTGCGCGAAAGAAACCCTCCTAGGAAGACCCTTCAAAAGGGCGACCAAGTGTGAGGCTGACTATGTAGCACACAGGATACACTTGACACTACCGGGTGTGAGGATAGTCACCGCCTTTAGCAAGGGTGACCTCATTGAACCTCAAGGAAAAGGCAAGGAAGGTGATGACATAACAGTCAAGCCTACAAACGAGGGCAAGGACTTGTTGAAAGAGTTGATACAAGCACAGGTCGAACAACAAGAACCAGTGAGTGAGGCCATGCCTGAAACAAGAAGGTCAAGAGACAATGCCAATGATGGGCTTTGGACTTACAAATATCGTAGAAGACCCCAAAAGAAGCCCAAGCCTTATAGACGAAGGCATCGATGGAAGGTCAGCACAATGCCACGATGGATATCCAAAGCGTTGCTACGTGCTCAAGGGTACTACGCAAATAACCGATGGATTTGGGTACCAAAATCCCTTGCTAAACCGCCTCCATCTGCTGAAGGCCAGATTGCATCAAAAGCAATGAAGCACAGGAGGAAATCTAAGAGAAACTCTAGTTCTCGAGGCAACAAACCAGACATGGTTGTTCGAAAGAAAGAGCCTCAGCCTAGCATGCTAAATAGACAGATGTCATATGTAGCCATTTAGCATGTACAAAAATCATTAGTTCCCAAAGAGCCTTTGATTTCCCAAGGGGAGAACAAGCATCATAGGCACAACATTGCTCAAGGCAAGGCTGATCGCTCAACAAAGCAAATGGCACAATCGTCTAGTAGCCTTGAACAAATCATTCAGCCAGTGCCAAATCCACCTAAGAGTCCTAGATCTCCTACATCCTCTTTTTCTAAACGGACACAGGAAGCAAAACAGCAGTTGTCAAGGGAAACTGCTCAATTCCAATCTCTATCTCCATCTAAGCTTCCAAATGTCCAAGAGGTGGGACACGACACTAGCCGTAGCTCTCGGCCCAAGGATATGCCTGTGCAACCCAATGTGACTAGATCAACTCGTGCTCGATCTACACAGATGAGTGCTCAAAGGGCAACAAAAGGCACAGCCACTTCTGATCGGCCTAAGGACTTGACATCGCAATCCACCAAGGGTAGCCAGCCCACTAAACTAGCTGCTACTACTTCCAATCAAGGATCACAACAGTCACAGCCCTTGGCCGTGACAATGCCCCTTGTGGAACGTGTCCTTAGCAGTTTACCTGTGGAGGAGGTGTCGCAACCAACTTCATTGACAACTCAAACACTTTCAAAGTGCCTAGAGCCTAGGCTGGAGAAGTTACACACAAGGGAGTTGGCTGAAGAGCTAGACTCTCCAAAAAGGGAGGCAGTTGTGCTCTCACAACCTAGCGAGGCTATTCAGCAGGCCATGGCCATGTCCCATAAGGACACACTAGAAAAAGAGAATGCTAAGGTCCAACCAAGCACATCAACGGTTCACCTAGTCCAGGGTCCTGAGTCGTTAAGAGATGCACCTTCACTGACCAAGAAAAAAAGGAGAAAACAACAAAGACAACAACAATCACAGGTGGTTGTGGACCCCAAGAACATTGACACCAAGAGCGCTGGAGAGCTGGGGAATAAAGCATTAAGTCCACCCACCAGTGAATCCATTGATGTCTCTCCTAATAGCGGTGAAACCTCAGACACATCCGTGTGCTCTGACAAATCAAAGCAGTCGTTACCATCAATGGTTGCTTGCAACACTCTATCCACTGACAATAGAACTCGCATTGACCAATCAAGAGTGGATACAAGGTTGTCACAACAGGGTGACAAATCTATACCAGTCACATCCGAGAAGAACCATGACAAAATGGCAGCAAAACCTCAGGAAAAACGCACAATCCCTAAGAGCATAAGCAATCCTAGCGTTGACCAATCTTGCTCATCTAGGCCTGAACCCCCAGCTATGCTAAAGCCTAGGCAAACTCCTAGAACCTTGCATGAAATAGCAACCGAGCAAGCCCTCGTTGAACATAGAAGTGTCGCAGAATGCTTACCTGAGTTGGATGCTAAGCTCAAGGTATTTGCACGCATTTACGTCCTTGCAGACATGGGCACAATCCCCAAGGAGCAGCTTGGAGATTACTTGCCCTTCCCTTTATCTTGGGAAGAGCAGGAACATCTTAACGAGCACTATGACAAGCTCCTGCATGAACGCATGCGACTCATCTCTGACGAAGAAGCCGACGAACTACGCATAACCGTCACGTTCAATGAAGTGCTCTGCCAACCGAATCTCGTAAACTAAAGCAACTGTCAGTAGGCCAGAGTCAATTTGAACAACATTGGTGTGAAAATCGCGTTGCAATGGCCAAACTAGGAGCCCAGATCATGACAGTCTCAGAGGAGCAATTGGCCAAATGGCAGTCTCAAAGAGACCCAACCTATGTAGCACCAACTTCCCTTCGAGTGCTGACTGCCATTCGGGGTACGGACTTAGCTGAAACTAGCCAAGAGAATGCTCTGTTTGATAAGGTTCTCAATGAGGAAGAGTTACATATTGCCAATAGACTCGGACAAGGTTCCATGCTACTCGATGTGGCAAAATATCTATCGGTATTGAGTAAGCTGCCACGAATACTAGATGCGTGTGCCACGCTCCAGTACAATCCCGAGTTCTACAATTGGTTTCTATCCTCGTGAGGTGACATGGATTCGTATATGTATATATATAGATGTATATATAAACAACGATTTTTGTGTCACCCTGTATAGATACTATCAATACACACAAGCAATGATAGTCAAACGCAGGGAGAAGAGTTGGGTTTGACAGGCTAAGCTCCTCAGGTCCTCCTCTCATCGCACTTTTAAAAGTCGTGTGACCATTCCCATCTCCAAGTGAAGGGCATGCAACCCTCATTACTGCCATAGGAAGCCTTGACCAACAATTCTGATGGTGTAGATGGGGTACCGTCCCTTTCTATACACCTTTCCCCCTTTCTGGTCTATCCTTCCGAGGAGGAGCCCTGCCTAAATCCATGACCGCCAGCCGATGTAACTCGGCGTGAACCAAGATCTGCTAATGGCAGGAGGCTAAATATACATCACGGGGGCCATCCCCCTACAACAAGCACTGCATGCCCTACCCCTCCCCTCCTCGTCCTATGCGCTTGATAACCCGCTCTATAATCCCTTACATATGAATGGTCTTATCATGTAACAAATCCTAATCCTTGATTCGCATCTTACAGGTCCCCCTGCGAGGAAAGCATGGAGAACCAAGGGCAGCAAGCTTGCAAGGACGCTCTTCGTAGCCGATGGGAACATGCAGCACATGCCTCTCCGCCAGTGCGCTACGTGCCCACTCTTAAAAGGTACGCCAAGAAACGTGGCCCCAAGCGACACCGCCCTAGACGAAGGCCGAAGAATCCGTGGGCCAGGGGAGCGGACGCTCTGGAAGGCACACAAAATGTGGCAATGCCAGTTGCACAGATCCCCAATGCACGCTCGGGGACCAGGTGCTCACGAAGTGACAAGGCGGCCAGGGATAGGGCAGAATTTAATGAATTGTTTAAAGACATTCTGGAAACGGTAGCAGCCCGGGACTACACCATTCATGTCCCGGCCGACATGTTCCCTCTCCAGCCTCACGAGAGCCCCGCACTAGCACCACCCCGGTCACCTAGCCAACTGGACTCACCCCACCTCGTACCTATCGACTAAATCCCTATGATGTACAAGTAGCTCGACAAGTCAGCATGCCAAAACATTTTGTTTTTTGATGAGTAAAGGGGCAAGATCCCCACTTGTACACATTCCCATTACTTCTCGTTAATGAATGCGACCTTAACAAGCAATGAAATAGGCATCCCAATCGACATCATAGAATTCTGAAAAATTATGTCTTATCATGATTGCATTTGTTCGATGCACTTAACACAAGCGAGCATATACTCTCACGAAGTGACAAGTGGATGCAAGATAATGCAGGTCCTTGTGCGAAAGTGTTCAATGCCCGATCACCGCAAAACCATTGACCCCACAAAGAGCCGCAACAAAGCCACGCTGCCGAAAGCAAAAATCACCCTTGCCGACCACCCACATCTCATGGCCCAACGCACATTCATGGGCCATGCTCCCTTTTTGGGTCAAGCTCTATAGTTGGCTCACGGCAGTCGTTACCTCAATTGTACCAACATCGCGCGTGTCGCAAGGAGGTTTGCAATATCTCAAGTGTATCTCCCCATCTCAACAAGTGCTTCTCTAACAACGAGGCTAGGGCATAATCATCACTGTAATACCCATTTCTTGAGCCTTCGAGTTTGACATTTTCCAACCCACTGAAAGGCTGACATCCTCAACATATTGCAATGGTTGTACTCAGGCAAGTTAAAAAAAAAAAGAAGAAGAAGAAAAAAGAGCAGAAAGAAAGAAAGAAAGAAAGAAAAAAGCACAAGAAAAAGAAACAAAAAAAGAAAACAAAAATAAAGAAAAAAGAGAAAAAAAACAAAAAGAAAAAGAAACGAACGAAAAGAAGCACCCACAATCACAGCACAGCACCTAGGGGTCCTCAAATTAGGTACATCCAGTGACCTTGATCGACTAGCTCCGTCCCTAGTCCCCTAGCCCTTTAGCATCACCCACAATTGTTCAGGGCACATCAAGGGCAAGACATACCTAGGGAGCTTGTCTCGCCTATGGTTAGACATGTCACCATGATCCACTTGCACAATTCCCTCTTGCACTCTGCCTTAATACCATTGCAATCAATTGTGGTACGCACCGCACGATTGGCCATGAAATGTACACCGTCCTCATCAAGCAAGTCCAATAGCTTCCAGACTGAAAGTGCGGTGTCCCTATATTCAATTATGCTACGTCATGCAGTCACAATGCAAAAGATGTCTCATATACCTTCACGTGTACTTCTCAACATGGACAACTTTGCTACATCAACACATTGTTACGAGAAACTAGCCTGCGGTCTTCTAACTATGTAATATCTAAGTATGCACGAGCACTCACATAATATCTGCACCGAAGTATATACATAGTTTGGGTCCTCAAGTGCAGGATAACACTCTCAGCTTGCTTAGAGTTTGACCTGTCTCGCAAACTAATCAAAATATGTCTTGTGCACGATAAAAAGACTAGCACTACCCCTTAGGGAGAGACCACATGAGAGGTTTTCAATTGCAGGTATTGAAGACTCCAACGAAGGTGTCGTTCGCTCTTTATCAACACTCAACTCTGAATTCCTATCCTTATCACCCTGTAAGCCTCCCAAGAATCAGCATGTACAGAATCCCCAACAAACTGCCACTTGTACCCCATTAGTGCAACCCCCCAAAGAACAGCCCTACCACCAACTCCCATTGCCACCAATGTGCCCCCGATGACCTCCCTCCCCACCACTACCAACACTTCGCCATGGCAACCACAGACTTCCTTGTCACCCACATCTTCGGTGCATGCTAAACGCTTGCTGCCTACGACGGTGAGTGCCATGGGACTGGCACTCGTCTAGGAGGGGGTAATGTTAACCCTCAAACGAACGAAGGTGGAAAATCCAGAAAAGCTAAAGCAGAAGACAAAAACAAAGGCCAAGGCAAAGAGAAACGGAAGACAAAGACGCACAAGGAGAAGAGTCCTAAATAAAGGAGAAAGGCGCACAAGGAAAAGCGCAAGTCAAAACTTTTGTAAAAGAGTGCCGAGCTCTCACCTGTGCAATTTGTAAATGTAGACGGGCAATGGAAAGGAAGCTAGGAAGATAGAAGGACAATGGGAAAAAGGGCCTAGGCTACGACCGGCCATGTAAAAAAGGGGAAAAGGGGATGACTGCCCAAAAGGGATTTAGGGTTTTGTATATAAAGTTGAAAAGTGAATGAGAAGCTCATTCTTGTGTGTGGCCAAAAGTAGCTCTCTTCTTCTTCTTCTTGCTTGCTTGAGCTTGTGCTTGAGAGAGGGAGTGTGAGAGTGTGAGGGAGTGAGTGTGTGAGGGTGAGGGACCGAGGAGGAGAAGCTCTCCATCTTCTCCTCTCTTCTTCTCTTCTCTTCTCTTGTCTTGTCTTGCTCGTCGCAATGGAGCTTGGAGCTTGGAGCTTGCTTGAAGCTTGCACTTGGATCGTGGAGCTACCGGAGTGCGCGGGAGAGGAGGTAACTTGAATGGCACGGAGGTAAGCTCACTACACCCGTAGATATGGATTGCACGTCGGTTATGTGAGAGGTAGCCATTAGTGCTCGACTTGGAACGCTTGAAACAATAAGCGGTCCATGGGTCTTGCCGGTTGAGTGAAAGCTCCCACAGTGCTCTTATAAGGTGGGGGGAGGGGAGACGGCTGTCTAACGGCCACCACCCCCACCTATGGGGCTACATGCCCCTCTCTTATTACTTCTCTCTCTCTCTCTCTCTCTCTCTCTCTCTCTCTCTCTCTCTCTCTCTCTCTCTCTCTCTCTCTCTCTCTCTCTCTCTCTCTCTCTCTCTCTCTCTCTGCCACAACTGTAACGTGCCCGCTCCTCAAATTGTGGGGCACGTCTTAGCAGTCCATCGAGAGATATATCTAGAAGATGCCACCCGGCACTCCAAAGGAATGACATGGGGTTTTTCAACTAGGGTCTCTCGAGTCTGCCTCGCAACAGAAGTATCCGACCGTTCCCACTAGGATCGACCTGAAGTTCGGGTTCCTCGTAGTCGGGTCTTCCTAACAGCCTTCTAGCGTCGGTCTACAACTGCTCCACTCTGCACAGATACAACTGGACCAAAGCAGACTCATACCGCACTTGGTTCAAAGAGAATGGGAAACGAGAGGGATGCATCGCTCAACCTCTCTGCCCGTAGGGCATAGTCCCATTCCGGTCCCCTAAAATGGTATGAATCAAGGTTCTAATCAACATTGTCTAAGGTTATCGTCTGACTTTTCCTAATATTTCTCGTTAACATTTCCTTTGAGGAAAGCTCTGCCCCCCCTTCATCGTCACGGACGCAGCCTCCTCTTCCTCGCCTTCAGCAGCGCTTTCCCCCCCCCCCCCCCCTCGTGATTACACCCCCCTCCCCTAGCCGTGAAGGAGAAGAAGGAGGAGAAGAAGAGGGAGAGAGAGGAGAAGAAGAAGGAGGAGGAGGAGGAGAAGGAGAAGAAGAGAAGAAGAAGAAAAAGAAGAGGGAGAAGGAGAAGAAGAAGAAGGAGGAGGAGGAGAAGAAGAAGAAGAAGAAGAAGAAGAAGAAGAAGAAGAAGAAGAAGAAGAAAAAGAAGAGGGAGAAGGAGGAGAAGAAGGAGAAGAAGAGGGAGAGAGGAGAAGAAGAGAAGAAGAAGAAGAGGGAGAGAGGGAGGAGAAGGAGAGAAGAGGAAGAAGAGGAGGAGGAGAAGAGGAAGAAGAAGAAGGAGAAGAAGAGGGAGAGAGAGAATGAGAAGAAGAAAAGAAGAAGAAGGAGAGAGAGGGAGAGGGAGAGTGGGAAGGTGAATAAGAGAGAGAGGAGGGATAATCATAGGGAGAAAGGTAGAGGGAGAGAGAGAGAGAGAGAGAGAGAGAGAAGGGAGAAGGAGGTTGAGAAAAGTGGAGTTGAAGAAGAAGAAGATCTTGACAGAGTTCTCCATGATGGCACCAAAGCCGAGTATTGCGACGAGTCTCGATCATAAGTGGAGCCACAAACACAAGAGATGCAGACGGAGAGGCAAGCATCAATTATGCCCCTACTCCTGCGAATCAAGTCCAGGTTCCTCAAACTCTCGTTCTCTCTAGATGTTTATATCATCACACTTAAAATCTGTAGACTCATTAATGTTGCGCATAGCTTGCCATAGGAGTTGAAACAATAGGACAATGTTAGCCTTGATCAAATCAAGATCAAGGGGGAAGACCACTTAGATCATTTAAAGGATCTAAAAGGTATTTCTTAAATTGACCTTGCGAAGCCCTAACCTAAGGGGGAGAGCGAACTTTATGGTAGTTGATTTATGCTAAGCATGTTCTTTGGAACTGTTGAAATGGTTTTAACGAAGGTTTATCTTGCTAAAGATGGAAAAAGTGATTGCTAGGCAAAGTGGTTACTTGCTAGATTAGGAAAGGATGTTTTCCTAGTTAAAGGATGTTAGGCTGGTTATTTTAGCTTGATTGTTTCCGAAAGGATACTTAAGGATTGGTTGTGGTTTTGGATGAATATCCAAGTGATTATATTTTCATGGCGAGAACTGTAAGGATAAATTGATATGGGAACAAAAGGGATGTTTTCCCTAGTAAATGTTATTAGGCTGGTTGCTTCAGCTGTGGATGATTTCCTAAAGGGATAATTAAGGAAGGATGGCGTTAGCTACCCCCCGCGAACCACCAAACCCTAACCAAGGGGGTTATGAATCTGCGCCAGGAATGTGGACCGAACCCGCCACAAGAGATCTCTTTGTGGAAATTACTTGGCGTAGGAGGACGCTTGGGTGCTAGGGGGGGCTCTGGCCATAAATCTCGATGCCTTCGGACCCTACACAAGTATTCTACATGACTCAAGATGGGATCTCGAGGCCTTGATACTAGTTACCAGGTAGAATATTGGTAGGATAAACCTTCCGATTTTTATTGCCGAGAGATGGAAGGATTTTTCTGCAGAGGCAGAAAGGGACACTTAATTCTCCTGTATGGGCAGGAGACAAACATTAACATGAAGATAAGTTAAGGAACTGTTGATCGTGTTTTATCTTGTCTTCGTGTCTGTGCCCTAAATTACGTAAAGGAACCTGTGATTAACGGGTTAATTAAGGAAGCTACTTTTATGTGTCAAACATAATGTGGTAGGTAATTAGATAACTAAAGCAACCCCCGAGGGAAGCATGGTGGATGTAGCCGTCGGGTCCATCCTATGGCAGGGTGGTCTCGGTTATCCAAGAGCTTTCCTCAATGGATTTATTTGATGCGAACGTTAGATAGACAAGGACCTTAGAACTTGTAAGTTAAAAACCTTATTCATACCGTTTTAGGGGACCGGAATGGGACTATGCCCTACGGGCAGAGAGGTCGAGCGATGCACCCCTCTCATTTTCCATTCTCTTTGAACCAAGTGCGGTATGAGTCTGCCTTGGTCCAATTATATCTACGCAAAGTGGAGCGGATGTCGACCAACGCTAGAAGGCTGTTAGGAAGACTCAATTGCTAGGAATCCGAACTTCAGGTCTATCCTAGTGGGAACGGCCAAATAAGTTCCGTTGCGAGGCAGACTCGAGAGACCTTAGTTGGCAAACCCCATGTCATTCCTTGTGCCGGGTGGCATCTTCTAAATATATATCTCGATGGACTGCTAAGACGTGTCCCGCAATTTGAGGAGCGAGCATGTTACAGTTGGTATCACGCAATAAAAGTTAGTTGGTTAGTTCGAAAGTTAGTTAATCAATTTATAAGTTAGTAAGATCACTAACTAAAGACTAACTAAGGTAAAAACTGACTAGCATTAATAGCTAATAATTTTCATTCAACTAAAAATATATTTTAAAAAATCAAGAGTCATAAATTTGACATTTTTCTCGGATTGATAAGGACGGTAGCCACTCTTCACGAAATGTACAATGTGAATAGGACTTATGAGCCATATTAATCACTAGTATTAATGTGTATAGTTTGAATGGTCCAAAAATATTAGATTCTTAAGGGGAAAAAAACTATTATATTTTAGGATATTATTCTAAAAAGATAGAGCTAAAAGTCATTTAAAAGAAAAGACAAGTGATATTTTAGTTAGTTTTGGAGAATTTATAAAAAGAAAAATAAAGAAAAGTGATTTGCAAAATCGCGCGCGCCGCAACTGCAGTCTACTAGCAATAGATAGCACTTCGAACAGAGAAAAGAAGAAGGAGTGAACTAAGAGCTTTCTAACCAAGTGTCTTGGCATTTTACCCCCCTTTTGGAGCCAATGCAACCATCAGATTTATGATCTGAGCATCATATCACTGAGTCTTCTAAGAGCCCCTCCACTCTTGTTCTTAGACTTATCCCCTCCTCTCTAATTTTATAAATATGAGGCATGGGGAGGCACAAGAGAGCATAAGGAGACCCCGAAAGGCTGCAAGAGAGAGGGAGAGAGAGAGTATGCCCCTCCAAGAGATTGTGAGAGAGAGCTTGAGAGAGAGAGAGAGAGACAGAAGAGTTATCCCGAGAGGTTGCACAATTTCCCTCTATCTTGATCCTCGATTTAACCATCTTCTCTTTTGCTCTCCCATCTCGAATCTATTCCACCTTCTTAATCTCTTGAGTCTACTTGCGAACGATGGCCTCCAAGCAAGGAATGTCGCGTGTGGATGACAATCCTACAACTAGCAACAGAGCTTCAGGTGAAGGCATCACTATCAATTCAATTGCGATACTGGGCGTAAGTAATGTATTTTCAAATTGATAGATGCTTGTTTTAATGCTCGCAAGATATGCATTAGGCTCCGTAATTTGTGGTGCTAGAATAGGTCATTGAAAAGGATAAATCGCATCTCAAATATTCAAAGATGAAGTTTGTGAAGTGGTTGTATCAAAGGGAGTTAAATTGCACCTAGTTGCTATGTGATGAATCCATGCATAGCATAAGCAACATATGGGACACTAAAGTATTGAGCATCGATGAGCCTTTGATTAACCTTTACCGAGGATAATATTGTTTAAAGTTCGCAAATGCATATACACGGTACATACATGGGAGAGATTATGTAAATTTTACATCGATGACATGCGACTCCTTGCCTTGGGAAAAAGGAAGATAAAGCCAATAAAAAATGTTGCATAGTAGGAAAATGCTAAAAGATAATTGTCATTTAGAGAAGAGGCATAAATGCTCTTGCTAGATTGATTAATTTGCATTGGAATGATAGGACTTACGTCATGAATAGTATTAGAACCTTTAGCATATGCCTTACGCTAAAGGAGGGAATATTAAGTAAATTCTACTCTTTGGTCCCAAGGGAGAGAGCGAATATGTGATGGAATTATTGTCGCGTCTATTATTGTATTGTTTGGGAAGAATACAGTTAGTTTTGTTGGTTGATTGAACAACACCCTAAATGTTTTTCTTTCAATCAAGGGATTGTTGCATTGTGATTTGAATAAATATTCCAAGGCTTGTGTTGATGGCAAATGCATGGCAGGGG
Source organism: Lygodium microphyllum (assembly GCF_053477565.2). Taxonomy (NCBI): domain Eukaryota; kingdom Viridiplantae; phylum Streptophyta; class Polypodiopsida; order Schizaeales; family Lygodiaceae; genus Lygodium; species Lygodium microphyllum. Next base: position 38,474,504 of record NC_141156.1, read on the forward strand.
TCTGTAATGACAAGTTGCCATGAGAATAAAGGAATGTTTTTCTAGAATATGATATTAGGGCTGATTGCTTTGATTGTGCTTGAATTTTTATTGGATTAATTAAGGAATGATATTTTGCAAGCGTGGATCATCTCCAAGATCACATCGCGGATTATCCCAAGAGGGCATTTCTTGATTCACAGTCTGATGGTCGAGTGGTGAAAAGGATAATCACAGAAATGACATCTCACTCCTAGATTGCTTGTGGGTCAGGTGGAGCTTTGGACACCCCTTGCCTGTCCAGAATGGAGTTGGAGATCCCCGTGAGCCCAATGTCTGGGACGCTGGAAGATCCTATTCTAGATAAAGGATGGAAATTTCGGTGCCAATGAGACTTGGACTAGGTACTTCTATTGGATAGAAGGGATACATAATTCTCATGTATGGGTAGGAGACAAATATTAACTTAAAGATAAGTTAAGGAACTTGTTTGATAAAAGGACTACTTGTTTTGTTTTTATGTATGTGTTGTAAATTACGTGAATGAACTCTGTGCCCTAAAAGGCTTAATTAATGAAGCTGATTTTAAATGTCGCACATAAATGTGGTAGGACCTAATTAGACAACTAAAGCTATCAAGGAAAGTGCAGTGGACATGACTTGGGTCCGTCCTACAGAATGGTGGTCTCGGTTAGCTGGGAACTTTTCTCAAAAGACGTAATAACGAAACTGTGAAGACCTAGAGTCAGTAGAGTTAGAACCCCGATTTATATTGTTTTAGGGGAGTGGAATGGGACTATGCCTTATGGACAGAGAGGTTGAGCTTTGTATCCCTCTCCTTTTCCATTCTCCATGAATTAAGTGCAGCATAAATCCGCTTTGACTCTGTTGTTCCTACGCAAAGTGGTTCATCTGGAGTTCGACGCTAGCTACTGTAACGTGTCTACTTGATCACTTGCGGGACACGTCTTAGGAGCCCATCGGAAGGGCAGTCTAGAAAGTGCCACCTAGCACTCGCAAGGAATGTCATAGGGTTTGTGATCTAGGTCTTCCCGAGTCTGCCCTGAAGTAGAAGTATCCGGTCGTTCCCACTTAGAATGCCCGTAGGGCATAGCCCCGTTCCGGTCCCCTAAAATGACATGAATCAGGTTCTAACTTAACAATACCTAAAGTCATCCGATGGTAAATCCTTGTGAGAAGCCTCCCAATTCTCTGGGACCACCCAGCCATAGGACGAACCCATCGGGGAATTCCGTCCACCCGCTTCCCTTGATAGCTTTAGTTGTCTAATTAAGTCCTACCACATTTATGTGCGACATTTAAAATCAGCTTCATTAATTAAGCCTTTTAGGGCCCAGAGTTCATTCGTGTAATTTACAACACATACACAAAAACAAAACAAGCTGTCCTTTTATCAAACAAGTTCCTTAACTTATCTTTAAGTTAATCTTTGTCTCCTGCTCATACAAGAGAATTACGTATCCCTTCTGTCTAATAGAAGTACCCGATCCAAGTCTCATGGCACCAAAATTTCCATCCTTTATCTAGAATAGGATCTTCCAACGTCCCAGACATTGGGCTCACAGGGATATCCAACTCCATTCTGGACAAGCAAGGGGTGTCCAGAGCTCCACTTGACCCACAAGCGGTCTAGAAATGAGATGCCATTTCCGTGGTTGTCCTTTTCACCACTCGACCATTGATCTTGGAGATGATCCACGCGTGCAAAATATCATTCCTTAATTAATCCAATTAAAATTCAAGCACAATCAAAGCAATCAGCTCTAATATCATATTCTAGAAAAACATTCCTTTATTCCCATAGCAACTTGTCATTACAGACCCCTGCCATGCATTTGCCATCAACACAAGCCTTGGAATATTTATCCAAATCACAATGCAACAATCCCTTGATTGAAAGAAAAACATTTAGGGTGTTGTTCAATCAACCAACAAAACTAATTTTATTTTTTTCAAATAATACAATAATAGACGCGATAATAATTCCGTCACATATTCGCTTTCCTCCTTGGGGCCAAAGAGTAGAATTTACTTAATATTCCCTCATTTAGCCTAAGGCATATGCTAAAGGTTCCAATACTATTCATGACGTAAGTCCTATCATTCCAATGCAAATTAATCAATCTAGCAAGAGCATTTATGCCCCTTCTCTAAGTGACAATTATCTTTTAGCATTTTCCTACTATGCAACATTTTTTATTGGCTTTATCTTCCTTTCTCCCAAGGCAAGGAGTCGCATGTCATCGATGTAAATTTTACATAATCTCTCCCATGTATGTACCATGTATATGCATTTGCAAACTTTAAACAATATTATCCTCGGTAAAGATTAATCAAAGGCTCATCGATGCTCAATACTTTAGTGTCCCATATGTTGCTTATGCTATGCATGGATTCATCACATAGCAACTAGGTGCAATTTAACTCCCTTTGATACAAGCCCTTCACAAACTTCATCTTTGAATATTTGAGATGCGATTTATCCTTTTCAATGACCTATTCTAGCACCACAAATTACGGAGCCTAATGCATATCTTGCGAGCATTAAAACAAGCATCTATCAATTTGAAAATACATTACTTATGACCGGTATCGCAATTGAATTGATAGTGATGCCTTCGCCTGAAGCTCTGTTGCTAGTTGTAGGATTGTCATCCGCACGCGACATTCCTTGCTTGGAGGCCATCGTTCACAAGTAGACTCAAGAGATTAAGAAGGTGGAATAGATTCGAGATGGGAGAGCAAAAGAGAAGATGGTTAAATCGAGGATCAAGATAGAGGGAAATTGTGCGACCTCTCGGGATAACTTTTCTGTCTCTCTCTCTCTCTCTCAAGCTCTCTCTCACAATCTCTTGGAGAGGCATACTCTCTCTCTCCCTCTCTCTTGCAGCCTTTCGGGGTCTCCTTATGCTCTCTTGTGCCTCCCCATGCCTCATATTTATAGAATTAGAGAGGAGGGGATAAGTCTGAGAACAAGAGTGGAGGGGCTCTTAGAAGACTCAGTGATATGATGCTCAGATCATAAATCTGATGGTTGTATTGGCTCCAAAAGGGGGGTAAAATGCCAAGACACTTGGTTAGAAAGCTCTTAGTTCACTCCTTCTTCTTTTCTCTATTCGAAGTGCTGTCTACTGCCAATAGACTGCAGTTGTGGCGCGTGCGATTCTGCAAATCACTTTTCTTTATTTTTCTTTTTATAAATTCTCCAAAACTAACTAAAATATCACTTGTCTTTTCTTTTAAATGACTTTTAGCTCTATCTTTTTAGAATAATATCCTAAAATATAATAGCTTTTTTCCCCTTAAGAATCTAATATTTTTGGACCATTCAAACTATACACATTAATACTAGTGATTAATATGGCTCATAAGCCCCTTCACATTGTACTTTTCATGAAGGGTGGCTACGGTCCTTATCAATCTAAGAAAATGTCATATTTATGACTCTCGATTTTTTTAAAATATATTTTTAATTGAATGAAAATTATTAGCTATTAATGCTAGTCAATTTTTACCTTAGTTAGTCTTTAGTTAGTAATCTTACTAACTTATTAATTAACTAACTAACTTTCAACTAACAAACTAACTTTTATTGCGTGAAAATATTACATTCTCTCTCTTCTTCCTCTTCTTTTTCTTTTTCTCTTCTACTCCTTCCCTCTCTCCCTCCTTCTCTTCTTCTCTCTCTCTCTCGTCTTCTCCTTCCCTCCTTCTTCCTCCTCTTCTTCTTCTTCACTTCTTCTTCACCTTCTCTCTCTCCCTCTCCTTCTCTTCTTCTCTCGCTCTTCTTCTTCTTTTTCTCTTCTTCTCCTTCTCTCTTCTCTCCTTCTTCCTCTTCTTCTTCTTCTTCTTCCCTCTCCCTCTCCCTCTCCCTCTCCCTCTCCCTCTCCCTCTCCCTCTCCCTCTCCCTCTCCCTCTCCCTCTCCCTCTCCCTCTCCCTCCCCCCCCCCCCTCTCTCTCTCTCTCTCTCTCTCTCTCTCTCTCTCTCTCTCTCTCTCTCTCTCTCTCTCTCTCTCTCCACGAGGAGGGGGGGGTTTCCCCGCCTGACGAACGGGGGGGGGGGCACTACTGCTGCCGTAAATGGAGGGGGGGGAGGTGGTGAAGCACGAGGGGGGAGGGAGGGCCCGTCCTTCCGTCGATGGAGGGGGGCCTACGTTGTGCAGCAGACCACGAGGGGGGGCTGTCCACACGAGGGAGGAGAGGGGAGGCTCCCTTATATGGTGGAGGGGGGAGGGGGGGAAGACGGCTGTCCACCACCACCCACATGGGGCTGCATGCCCCACCACTCATTACTCTCTCTCTCTCTCTCTCTCTCTCTCTCTCTCTCTCTCTCTCTCTCTCTCTCTCTCTCTCTCTCTCTCTCTCTCTCTCTCTCTCTCTCTCTCTCTCTCTCTCTCTCTCTCTCTCTCCGCCATGCAATTGGCAGGGGAGAGAGAGGGGGAGTAAAAAAAATTATGTAATTTTTAAAAATTTCTAAGGGGGGGTTCCCATGGGGGGGAAAGCACGGGGGTGTCACAGGGGGAAAATATTACATCCTCTCCCCCTTAGAGAAATCAAGATGTCCTCATCTTGAATGTGCTTAGGGTTCACTGATGACAAGTTATCATTATGTTCTAGAACCTGTGGGTTAGGACCCATCACGCTTCCGCTGCATAACTCTGTTCATCTAGCACAACCCTTAGCTTAAGTAGTTTTGCTCTGATACCAACTCTAACGTGCCCGCTCCTCAAATTCCGGGACACGTCTTAGCAGTCCATCGAGAGATATATCTAAAAGATGCCACCCGACACTCCCAAGGAATGACACGGGGTTTGCCAACTAGGGTCTCTCGAGTCAGCCTCGCAACGGAACTTATCTGGCCGTTCCCACTAGGATCGACCTGAAGTCCGAGTTCCTAGCAGTCGAGTCTTCCTAACAGCCTTGTAGTGTCTATCAACAGCCGCTCCACTTTGCGTACATACAACTGAGCCAAAGCACACTCATACCCCACTTGGTGCAAAGAGAATGGGAAATGAGAGGGATGCATCACTCGTCCTCTCTGCCTGTAGGGCATAGTCCCATTCCGGTCCCCTAAAATAGTATGAATCAAGTTTTTAACTTACAAGTTCTAAGGTCCTTGTCTATCTAACGTTCGCCTCAAATAAATTCCATTGAGGAAAGCTCTCGACTAACAAAGACCACCTTGCCGTAGGATGGACCTGACAGTCACATCCACCACTCTTCCCTCGGGGGTTGTTTTAGTTATCTAATTACCTACCACATTGTGTTTGACACATAAAAGCAGCTTCCTTAATTAACCTGTTAATCACAGGTCCCTTTATGTAATTTAGGACACAAACACAAAGACAAGATAAAATAAGATCAAACACTTCCTTAACTTATCTTCAAATTAATGTTTGTCTCTCACCCATACAGAGAATTAAGTGCCCCTTTCTGCCTCCGCAAAATAATCCTTCCGTGTCTTGGAAATAAAAACCAAAAGGTTTATCCTACCAAGATTTTGCCTTGTAACTAGTATCAAGGCCTCAAGATCCCATCTCGAGTCACGTAGAACACTTGTGTAGGGTCCGGAGGCATTGGGATTTACGGCCAGAGCCCCCCCTAGCACCCAAGCATCCTCCTACGCCAAGTAATTTTGATGGAGAGACCTGTCATGGCGGGTTCGGTCCACATTCCTGGCGCGGATTCATAACCCCCTTGGTTAGGGTTTGGTGGTTCGCGGGGGGTAGCTAACGCCATCCTTCCTTAATTATCCCTTTAGAAAATCATCCATACCTGAAGCAACCAGCCAAATAACATTTACTAGAGAAAACATCCCTTTTGTTCCCATGGCAATTAATCCTTACAGTTCCTGCCATGAAAATATAATCACTTGGATATTCATCCAAAACCACAACCAATCCTTAAGTATCCTTTCGAAAAAAATCAAGTTGAAACAACCAGTCTAACATCCTTTCCTAATCTAGCAAGTAACCACTCTTCTTACTCACCTCTTTTCCATCTTAAACAAGTCAACCCTCATTAGAAACATCAATGGTAAACCATTTCAACAAGTCCCTTAAGCCACCGTTGCTTTGAAACTTAGCTTATCCCTACTTAAATCATTTTCAGCCTTGATATACTACCTCCCTAGGGTTTACTCTCCCCCTTAGGATCTAAGGTTGCCCCAGGAACAACTTTAACGGTTATCTTCTAGATCTTTTTAATGATCTATGTGATTTCACCTTGACCTTTATTAATCATGCTACCTATTTAGGGTAGAAGATCAACCTATCTTAAGCCCTTTAATGGTGAATACATGCAATTCTACCTCTATTTAAGAATTCAAGATGCGTGAGAAGAATCTAAATCCTGGTACAACATGGATATGAGCTATAGTTGCCGGAGGGTTGGTGGTATTCATGTCTCCTCTTGCATTGGATATGTCCCTAGCTCCGTTTGCAACTTCAGCACTTGTGCTCCTTGTAACTCATCTCTTGGGTGCCATCCTTGTGCGTTCTTGGTCTTGCAACCCTTGAGGTAAATCGATCGCTCTTGCCTTGGCAAAAGGAAGTGGTGCGAGGGTTCAGAAAGAATCTAAGGCCAATCAATGTGACTTCAAACAAGCATAACTCTTCTTCTTCTTTTACCCTCTGCCCAATTTGTTTTCCTTCTATCTCACCCTCTCCATCTCATAGTCTTCTCTCCCTCTCTCTTTCTTTCTCGCTCTTGTTTTACTTCCTCTTCTCTTCTTCTCCTTCTGTCTCTTCCTCTTCTTCTTCCTCTTCTTCTTCTTCTTCTTCTTCTTCTTTTCTTCTCTCCTTCTCTCTCACCCTCTTCTTCTTCTTTTCTTCTTCTCTTCTCCTTCTCTCTCTCCCTCTCCTTCTCTTCTTCTCTCTCTCTCTTCTTCCTCTTCTTCTTTTTCTCTTCTACTCCTTCCCTCTCTCCCTCTTTCTCTTCTTCTCTCTCTCTCTTCTTCTCCTTCCCTCTCTCCCTCCTTCTTCCTCTTCTTCTTCTTCTTCTCCTTCTCTTTCTCCCTCTCCTTCTCTTCTTCTCTCCTTCTTCTACCTCTTCTTCTTCTTTTTCTCTTCTTCTCCTTCCCTCTTCTCTCCTTCTTCCTCTCCTTCTTCTTATTCTTCTCCTTCTCTCTTCTCTCCTTCTTCTTCTTCTTCTTCTTCTTCTTCTTCTTCTTCTTCTTCCTCTCTCTCTCTCTCTCTCTCTCTCTCTCTCTCTCTCTCTCTCTCTCTCTCTCTCTCTCTCTCTCTCTCTCTCTCTCTCTCTCTCTCTCTCTCTCTCTCTCTCTCTCTCTCTCTCTCTCTCTCTCTCTCTCTCTCTCTCTCTCTCTCTCCCTCTCTATATGAGGAGGGGGGGTTTCTCCACATGATGAACAGGGGGGAAAGACAGAAGCTCGGGGGGGCGGGCGGAGGGGGGGGGGGAGGGGGGGCTGTTTCTGCCGCAAACAAAGGGGGGGAGGTAGCGAAGCACGAGGGGGGGAGGGCCTGTTGTTCCGTCGATGGAGGGAGGCCTACGCTGTGCAGCAGACCACAAGGGGGGAGGGGGCTATCCACACGAGGGAGGAGAGGGGAGGCTCCCTTATATGGTCGAGGGGGGGAGGGAAGACGGCTATCCGCCACCATCCACCTGGGGCTATATGCCCCCCACTCATTACTCACACACTCTTTCTCTCTCTCCCCGCTATGCAGTCGGCAGGGGAAGAGAGAGGGGTAGTAAAAAAATTTGTTATTTAAAATTTCTAAGGGGGGGTTCGCATGGGGGGAAAGCACGGGGGTCACAGCGGAGGGGGGGAAATATTACATCCTCTCTCCCTTACAAGAATCGAGATGTCCTCATCTCGAATGTGCTTAGGGTTCATTGATGACAAGTTATCATTGGGTTCTAGAATCTCTGGGTTAGGACCCATCACACTTCCACTGCGCAACTCTGTTCATGTAGCACATCCCTTAGCTTAAGCAGTTTTGCTCTGATACTAACTGTAACATGCCCGCTCCTCAAATTGCAGGACACGTCTTAGCAATCCATCGAGAGATATATCTAGAAGACGACACCCGGCACTTCCAAGGAATGACATGGGGTTTGCCAACTAGGGTCTCTCGAGTCTGCCTCACGACGAAACTTATCTGGTCGTTCCCACTAGGATCGTCCTGAAGTCCGGGTTCCTAGCAATCGAGTCTTCTTAACAACCTTCTAGCGTCAGTCGACAGTCGCTCCACTTTGCGCAGATACAACTGGGCCAAAGCAGACTCATACGCACTTGGTTCAAAGAGAACGAGAAACGAGAGGGATGCATCGCTCGTCCTCCATGCCCGTAGGGCATAGTCCCATTCCAGTCCCCTAAAATTGTATGAATCAGATTTTTAACTGACAAGTTCTAAGGTCCTTGTTTATCTAACGTTCGCCTCAAATAAATTCCATTGAGGAAAGCTCTTGGCTAACCGAGACCACATTGCCATAGGATGGACCCGACGGTCACATCCACCATGCTTCCCTCGGGGGTTGTTTTAGTTATCTAATTACCTACCACATTGTGTTTGACACATAAAAGCAGCTTCCTTAATTAACCCGTTAATCACAGGTCCCTTTACGTAGATTAGGGCATAGACACAAAGACAAGATAAAACAAGATCAAACACTTCCTTAACTTATATTCAGATTAATGTTTGTCTCCCGCCCATACAGGAGAATTAAGTCTCCCTTTCTGCCTCCGTAGAATAATCCTTCGGTGTCCCAGAAATAAAAACCCGAAGGTTTATCCTACCAAGATTCTGCCTTGTAATTAGTATCAAGGCCTCGAGATCCCATCTCGAGTCACGTAGAACACTTGTATAGGGTTCGAAGGCATTGGGATTTACGGCCAAAGCCCCCCCTAGCACCCAAGCGTCCTCCTATGCCAAGTAATTTCCACGGAGAAACCTCTCGCAATGGGTTCGGTCCACATTCCTAGCGTGGATTCATAACCCCCTTGGTTAGGGTTTAGCGGTTCGCAGGGGGTAGCTAACACCATCCTTCCTTAATTATCCCTTTAGGAAATCATCCACAACTGAAGCAACCAGCCTAATAATATTTACTAGAAAAAACATCCCTTTTCTTCCCATGGCAATTTATCCTTACAGTTCCCGCCATGAAAATATATATAATCACTTGGATATTCATCCAAAACCACAACCAATCCTTAAGTATCCTTTCGGAAACAATCAAGTTGAAACAACTAGCCTAACATCCTTTAATTAGGAAAACATCCTTTTCTAATCTAGCAAGTAACCACTCTGCTTACTAACCTCTTTTCCATCTTAAACAAGGTCAACCCTCATTAGAAACACCAATGGTAAACCATTTCAACAAGTCCCTTAAGCTACCGTTGCTTTGGAACTTAGCTTATCTCTACTTAAATCATTTTCAACCTTGATATTGTAAACGCCCCGAACAACGTAGTATGCTTAACAATTATGATATTCGCTTGTTTTCAAGATTTAATATAAAAGAGAATGAACACTTAAAGCTAAAAATGAAAATTACTCACAAAATTATAGCCATGAAAATGTAAAAGTAATGGAGACAAGATTGAGGGTTGAAGATAGGCAACCCCTCCCCCCCCCCCCCCCCCCCCCCCCGAAGGAATGTATTTCTGCTCAACCCAAGTCCCTTAGGGAAGAGCTCAGTTACAATCAACCTGAGAGTGAGAAAAAGGTAATTCTCACTCTCACAAGATCATGCAAAGATGTACAAACACACATGCATTATCTATTATGCAATGATAAGAACTAATTTCTTTACAGTATGAGAGAAGAAAAAGGGGAAATCAGCCTTTCTCCATCGTTGATCAGCAGTACATGGATAGGGCTTGCTTCTTGTTGCTAAAATGGAAGAAAAAGCTCGAGAAGGAGGTGCTGTGATGAATTTACAGGCTTGTTGTCCTGTAAACAACAATGATAGAAGAGGACATATGGAGGAATTTGATAATGGAGAAGTGGGGGATGATGATGGGGATGGATGGGGCCAGTTTCTGGCTATCTGTGGGTGCTGTACATGAGTTTACAGCAAAGAAAAATGATGACCAATGAAGAAAAACGAGCTCTTATTTATAGGAGAGGGCAGAGCTAGTACAAAAGGGGAAAGTGGAGTAGCACAAGACAAGTGTCCAGCCACATGCCATGAGATGTGACAAGTGGTGGGACACTTGGAAGCTTGTGTGACAAGTGTCTTGACACTTGTCTCTTCTCTATGGCCTTCCTTTTTGGGTTGAATACTGTCAAGAATAGAAACAACCAAATTTAGTAAGCACAGTCAGAGTACAGAACTTACTATTTTTAGAATGACATTCCTATTTTTTAGGACTAGCATTTTTAGGCTAATTCGAGGCTCCTAAAATTTAGGAACCACCTAAAATTTAGGGATCTCCTAAAATTTATGGACCCCCCCAATATGGGTATCATATGAAAGCTTTTTCCGTGTACATCGCAAAAATGGTATCCGAATCTTCATGTGACTTTCCTATGCAAAGAAATGTGCATTTCAAGCTTTCAACCCACACATGCACATTATACAAGCATTTCATGATCATGCCATCTTGTTGATTGTAACTGTCTGTTCTGGTGGATCTAGCCCACACTTCAAGGCATCAATCCTTTCTGTGTGCGAGTCTAACCCTGATATGCGTGAGTTCTAGTCACAAGTGCCCAATCGGGTCATATAGGTGGAAGTGTGAACTATCTTTTCTCTAACCCACCGCGTGGGTCCACCATAACCTGTGACCACTCATCAGTGGCCAGCTCCAATGCACTTTTCTTTATATCTAATTAGTGCAAAGGAAATAAATTTAATAAATCATTATATAGACAAATTAATGAAAAAGGATACAAATTCTGTTTCTATAGAGTTGTGACAGCCCTCTGGCTTTTATTCAGCTGTCCTCAGCTGAAAAGCTTCTTGATATTGCTGTAGAATATTTGGGTAATCCTTCATGAATTTTTCGTCTACCCACTGTGCATCTGTTGTGGGTAGATTTTTGAATTTTAGTAAGAATTTTCGTGTCACAAGGCTACTTCTCGTGGTTCGATCCTTGAGAAACAAAATCTTTTCAGGTTCCAAGAGTTGCTCTGTTTCTTCAACTTCTGGGGGATCTTCAGTAATGGGTTCCTTTGGTTCTGGTCCTATGTAAGGTTTTAGCAAACTTACATGAAAAGCATTGTGTATTTTCCAATGAGCAGGAAGCTCAAGTCGATAAGAAACTTCATTTATTTTCTCAATCACTTTGAAGGGTCCAAAGTATCTACTGGTGAGCTTTGGAAAAGATGAATTTTGACCATAATCTTGTTTGAGCCTGCTTTTATCAAACTTTAGCAAGACATATTGACCTTTTTCAAAAGCCAAAGGTCTTCTTCGTTTATCTGCTTGCTTCTTTTGTCGCTCTTGGGAAACTTTGATAGTGGCTCGAACTTGATCCATTGTGGTTTTTAAATTTGAAGCAAACTCATCAGCATCAAAAATCTTATCTTGAGTGCGAATAATTGGAGGAGGAATCACTTTACCCTATACTATTTCATTTGGAGCTTTCCCTGTGGATGAGTGCACTGTATTGTTGTAAGCAAACTCCAATAATGGAAGATATTTCTCCCATTGTGACTTGTGTTCACTAACATAAGCTTTCAGCATATCCAAAAGAGTGAGATTCATCACCTCTGTTTGGCCGTCAATTTGAGGATGAAAAGCTGAGGAGAACTTTAAAGTGGTTTCCAAATTCTCAAATAAAGCACGCCAAAAGTTACTTGTGAATTTGGAGTCTCTATCTGAAATGATCTCAGAAGGCATACCATGTAATCTGAAGATATGTTGAATGAAAAGTCTTGCAGCTTGTGCGGATTTCAATGTTTTATGACATGGAATAAAATGTGATTGTTTGCTGAATCTATCAATTATAACCCAAATCATATCATGACCTTGAGGTGTTCTTGGAATACCTGAGATGAAATCCATTGTGATAGATTCCCATAGATCTTTGGGCACTGGAAGAGGTTGCAACAATCCTGGAATCTTCTGCCTATCATATTTGGATTTTTGGCATACCAGACAAGCCTCAATGAAGTTATGTGTATCTCTTCGTAACGTTGGCCAATAAAAGTAGCGCTCAATTGCACTTAGAGTGGCTGCCCTCCCTCTATGCCCTGCATAAGGGGGTTCATGACTTTCTTTAAGCACCTTTTGTCGAACAGGAAGAGTGACACAAAGGCGATTGTTCATGAGAAGGTAACCGTCTTTGATGGAATAATCTGGATGAGAATCTCCTTGCTGTAAATTTGACCAAATTGCTGCAAAATCAGTATCTTCATCATAAGTATTCTTCATCGTTTGAAAATCTTCATGATGAGCCACTGTAATAGTTGCAATGCGAGGCACTCTAGAAAGTGCATCAGCAACTACATTTTGTTTCCCTGGAGTGTACATAATTTGAAAATGAAACATAGACAAGAAATTTTCCCATCTTGCATGTTTCTCCTGCAAATGCTTTTGAGTCTTGAAATACTTCAAGCTTTGATGATCAGTTTTAATAAGGAATTCATTGCCTAAAAGATAATGTTTCCATATCTTTAAAGCATGAACCACTGCTAAGAGCTCCTTTTCATAAATGTCATACCTTTTCTCCACATCATTTAGACGGCAGCTTTCAAAGGCTACGGCATGGCCTTCTTGATTTAGCACTGCACCAATACAATCACCGCAAGCATCTGCTTCCACCACGAATGGTTTTACCAGATCTGGAATGATAAGAATAGGTCCAGAAGTAAGAGCTGTTTTCAACCTTGTGAAGGCTGCCTTCTCTTTTTCCTTCCATTGGAAAGAGATCTTCTTCTTTGTAAGGTCATGAAGTGGAGAAGCCATATGTGCAAAATGCTTGATGAAGCGGCGGTAATAAGAACATAAGCCAAGAAACGATCACACCTCATGTACATCACGAAGATGAGGCCATTCTTGGATTATCCTGATCTTTTCAGGATCCATCTGAATCCCTTCAGAAGAGATGACATGCCCAAGGTAATTTATTTTATGCATGAAAAATTCACTCTTTTTACCATTTACCAAGAGTTGATTTTGTTGTAGTAATTGTAGAACAATTTCCAAGTGTTGATGATGCTCCTCTTCATTCTTGCTAAAGACAAGAATATCATCAAAGAAAGTACCGACATATTGTCGATGCTCTCTAAAGATGTGCTCCATCATTCGATTAAAGGTGGCTGGTGCATTGGTTAATCCGAAAGGAACCACCAAGAATTCATAAAGACCGTATGAAGTGCGGAAAGCAGTTTTGTGTACATCTTGTGGTATTACCTTAATTTGATGATAACCACTCTTTAGATCAATGCGGCTGAAAACCTTTGAGCCTCCTAGACGATCCAAAATGTCGTCAATTCTGGGAATAGGAAACCGATTCTTCACAGTGATTTTATTGAGGGCTCGATAATCAATGCACATCCTGAATGTGCCATCTTTCTTTTGAACAAGAAGAACCGGTGAACAAAATGGTTAGCTACTTGGCCTAATTTAGCCCACGGTTGAGTAGGTCTTCGACTTGCTTTCTGATTTCTTCTTGTTGAGAACGGCTCACACAGTATGGTGCTATATTAGGAGGAGAACTGCCCGGGATAATATCAATATGATGGTCTTCTGGTCTTTTTGGGGAAAGCTGATAAGGAAGATCTTCCGAAAAACAATCTTTATACTTTTCCAAGAGCTGAAGTTGCTCTTGGTTTTCAGCATTCATATTATCTTTACATCAGTGACATAAAGCAGACAACATTGAACACAATCCTTAATTGCTCTAGAGACTTGCATATGGCTTACCATAGGTATGGTGTCTCCAGAAACTCCAGCTTGGATCTCGTACTTCTTGCCTTTGTTCGTGAGTTCTACCTTCTTTTTCTGAGAGAAGATGGTTGAATCTACTCTATGATTCCAGGGCATGCCAAGAATCACATCGCAACCATCAAGGTCTCCGATACAGAAGGTATCTTCGTCACTGTAGCCTTGAATTTGAAACTTGAGCTTGCCAATGTAGGGTATCACAGTCTTCACTGTGTCACCTTCATCAGCATTTAAAGCTTGGCGAACTTCTGCCGGAGTGTCTATCTCTTCGTTCTTTAATCCAAGCTCTTTAGCTAATTGCAAGGAAATGATATTTTCATTCGCCCCAAGATCTATCAAGAATAGTGCTTGCTTACCTTGCAACTGTCCCCAAGCTTTTAATAATTTGCGCGTCTCTGGAGTGTGAGTTGTGTTTGCAACTACATCACTGATAGCATTGATTTTCACTGGCGACTTAGGCTTGTTGTCAAAAACCTTGCTTTGTCCCTTGTTTGGACATTGCTTCGCTATGTGGCCTATTTGTCCACATTTAAAGCACTTCCCTTCTTTCATGAAGCGTTGCTTTTCTTCTTTGGAAAGTTGCTTTGCTTGTGGGTATAGATTGGAGCGAAATTGAGGAGCATTAGGAGGTGCATAGGGCTTCATCTTCTTTTGATTTGATGGCTGCTTTTGCCACTGTTTTTGTCCTTCATTTGGGGCTGAATACTCCTCATCATCAGCTACTCTCTTCTTATCATTCTTTTGGAATGATTTGTTGCCATTGTGCTCCATTTCCCATGTCTCACGATGGTCAATGAGTTCCCTGAGACTAGAACAATGATAATGATTAAGAGCAGTACGAAGTTTAAAATGCAAACCTCCTTGAAACTTCCTAAGCTTTTCCGAACTGCTGATCTTCTTGAAATGTTGGACCTTCAAAAGTAGCTCCCAAAATCTCTTGGTATAGTCACCAAGTGACTCATTTTTCCTTTGCCAAAGCCGATCCCATTCCATTTTTACATCTCTTTTGAAATGAACAGGAAGAAATTGGCTTTGTATCAGGTGAACAAAGGACCGCCATGATTTTGGGGCAGCATGATCATATTCCAACCCCGTCCACCAAGTATGGGCTAAGTCGGTTAAATGTAAAGCTGCAAACTTAATCTTTTCTTTTTCTTTATACTTGTCACGACCATACAAAATTTGAAATTGATGAATAAACTTCAGAAGAAGATCAGGATTTCGGGAACCATCATACATACTGAACTTGATCTTCTTTTCAAGTTGAGATAGTGACTTAGTCTTCTTCTTCTTCTTATCCCTTCGTCCATGCTCAGATCTTGAGGTTGAAGATGATGAAGTGCTTGATGGGGATGAAGATGGAGACGAGGGTGAAGAATGTCGACGCCTTTGACGATGATGAGGTCTTCCACGAGAAGGGTGTGACTCTTCATTACTAGAAGAGGATCCATCAGAATAGGCACCAGATGACTTTGAAGAAGAGGATGAGCTTCGACGCGATCTCTTTCTTTGTCTTGAAGTAGAATGGGACTGCCTCTTAGAAGTAGTTGGACTTCTTGATCGGCTCCTTTCATTGGTATGGCTTTGTCTCCTTGAAGTAGATGGGCTTCTTTCCTTGAATTCTTTGGGATTCTCAACTTTTTCTAGTTTGAGAAGTTGCTCACGAATTTGCTGATTCTCCTCTCTAAGACTTTGAATGGCTTGAAGGATAACACTCGATTGATCCATTGAGACTAAAGAAAAAAAATATATGCTCAAGCACTCAATGCAAGGGCTGAAAACAAACAAACTTATAGTTGTAAGCACTACCACTGTTGGGGGTGAGGACCGAGCCAAAGCTCTGATACAACTGTAAACGCCCCGAACAACGTAGTATGCTTAACAATTATGATATTCGCTTGTTTTCAAGATTTAATATAAAAGAGAATGAACACTTAAAGCTAAAAATGAAAATTACTCACAAAATTATAGCCATGAAAATGTAAAAGTAATGGAGACAAGATTGAGGGTTGAAGATAGGCAACCCCCCCCCCCCCCCCCCCCCGAAGGAATGTATTTCTGCTCAACCCAAGTCCCTTAGGGAAGAGCTCAGTTACAATCAACCTGAGAGTGAGAAAAAGGTAATTCTCACTCTCACAAGATCATGCAAAGATGTACAAACACACATGCATTATCTATTATGCAATGATAAGAACTGATTTCTTTACAGTATGAGAGAAGAAAAAGGGGAAATTAGCATTTCTCCATCGTTGATCAGCAGTACATGGATA
Organism: Lygodium microphyllum; assembly: GCF_053477565.2. Taxonomy (NCBI): domain Eukaryota; kingdom Viridiplantae; phylum Streptophyta; class Polypodiopsida; order Schizaeales; family Lygodiaceae; genus Lygodium; species Lygodium microphyllum. Next base: position 38,490,628 of record NC_141156.1, read on the forward strand.
GGGCTTGCTTCTTGTTGCTAAAATGGAAGAAAAAGCTCGAGAAGGAGGTGCTGTGATGAATTTACAGGCTTGTTGTCCTGTAAACAACAGTGATAGAAGAGGACATATGGAGGAATTTGATAATGGAGAAGTGGGGGATGATGATGGGGATGGATGGGGCCAGTTTCTGGCTATCTGTGGGTGCTGTACATGAGTTTACAGCAAAGAAAAATGATGATCAATGAAGAAAAACGAGCTCTTATTTATAGGAGAGGGGAGAGCTAGTACAAAAGGGGAAAGTGGAGTAGCACAAGTCAAGTGTCCAGCCACATGTCATGAGATGTGACAAGTGGTGGGACACTTGGAAACTTGTGTGACAAGTGTCTTGACACTTGTCTCTTCTCTATGGCCTTCCTTTTTGGGTTGAATACTGTCAAGAATAGAAACAACCAAATTTAGTAAGCACAGTCAGAGTACAGAACTTACTATTTTTAGAATGACATTCCTATTTTTTAGGACTAGCATTTTTAGGCTAATTCAAGGCTCCTAAAATTTAGGGACCACCTAAAATTTAGGGATCTCCTAAAATTTAGGGACCCCCCCAATATGGGTATCATATGAAAGCTTTTTCCGTGTACATCGCAAAAATGGTATCCGAATCTTCATGTGACTTTCCTATGCAAAGAAATGTGCATTTCAAGCTTTCAGCCCACACATGCACATTATACAAGCATTTCATGATCATGCCATCTTGTTGATTGTAACTGTCTGTTCTGGTGGATCTAGCCCACACTTCAAGGCATCAATCCTTTCTGTGTGCGAGTCTAACCCTGATATGCGTGCGTTCTAGTCACAAGTGCCCAATCGGGTCATATAGGTGGAAGTGTGAACTATCTTTTCTCTAACCCACCGCGTGGGTCCACCATAACCTGTGACCACTCATCAGTGGCCAGCTCCAATGCACTTTTCTTTATATCTAATTAGTGCAAAGGAAATAAATTTAATAAATCATTATATAGACAAATTAATGAAAAAGGATACAAATTCTGTTTCTATAGAGTTGTGACAGATATACTACCTCCCTAGGGTTTACTCTCCGCCTTGGGATCTAGTGTTGCTCCAGGAACAACTTTAACACTTATCTTCTAGATCTTTTGAATGATCTATATGATTTCATCTTGACCTTTATTAATCATGCTACCTATTTAGGGTAGAAGATCAACCCATCTTAAGCCCTTTAATGGCAAATACATGCAATTCTATCTCTATTTAAGAATTCAAGATATTTGAGAAGAATCTAAATCTTGAGCTGTAGTTGCCGGAGGGTTGTTGGTATTCATATCTCCGCTTGCATTGGATATGTTCCTAGCTCCATGTGCAACTTCAGCACTTGTGCTCCTTGTGACTCGTCTCGTGGGTGCCATCCTTGTGCGTGTTGAGGGTAAAGGCGCCTCTGCCTAGCCACCCGTATTACTATACTCACAGTCACCACCACTACACACTGCAGGTGGTAGGCGCCTATCACCGTCACTTTATTCTTTATTCTTTTAGTGACAATTTGAATAAAGGAAGGCCTGGTCACACATTGTGACTAATGGAGTTCCCATTTCTAGTCTCTCCCTTTCTTGCTCTTGCTCTCCTGCCATAGCTCTCGAGTCCAACCTTGGATCCGTCACTCCCTTTAAACTAGTATCAGAGCTTTGCTTTCCGACTCTTGAGCTTGGTTCGTGGCATTCTCAGCATCTCATTGATTCCCTACTTGCATTGGGTCTCCTTCCTGGCAGCCATATCCGACTCCTTCGAGCTCCCATCACTCCCCGGGTTCCCAAGCACCTTCCTGACATTGTTGGGTACCTTCAGAGCATTACATCAGAGGTATTTGATCATTTTCTTTAGGGTTTACTTCAGTTCTTAGGTCTCACAGGCTGTAAACAAGATTGGGGCAGCGACCATTGAAGCTCCCTTGCTTCATATCTCACTTGCCTTTGACAAGACTTGTTGGAGCTTGTTTGAGGCCTTCCTTGGCTTTAACCGGACCCCTCCAAAGCTTGGCCACCATTTTTTGCAGCCCCAAGCCCAGCATTTACAGTTGGCAGAAACATGCAGCCCTCCCATATATGTCTTCAACATTGACAGTCACAATAGCAGCTCTCCCCCTCCATTGGCACTTGGAAAGGCTCCATTTTGGGCATATGAAAATGCTTTGATGCTTGGTTTTGATGGTTGATGTGATGGCATAGCATTTGGACTGATTTAACACTATTTTGGGATTGTCATAATAGTCCACATGTAGTTTATGACAGTGTTACACTGACATTTGATGCTACAACTTGTTTGGCATTGTCATTTGATGTCCGGTTGGTCCCTTTGATGCCCGCATGTTAGGGGAATGTATGTCTATTGTTTGGCAACCATTTGGAGCTGATTTTGGTGCTGAAATTCTCAGTTTTGAACAATAAATCACTACTATACACAGGTGGGCTGAAGTCATTTTACTCATGTATACTTATGCCTATGCTTTTTGGGCTATGTTTCGGATATATACGGTGATGTATTGACACTTGGGGCTCGACATAGAGCTTGGTTTTGATTCGGGATCATTGGTTGAGCTTGAGCTCACTTTGCAAAGCATTTGGATGCTTTGTCTTGGATGTACTTATGGCATGTATATTGCTTATGTCTGACCGGTCTTGACATGCTTAGCCTATGCCATTACTACATGCTAGTTACATTGTTTGGAGCCTATTGCTACTGGAGCTCGGTCTTGGCTTGACCTTGGATTCTTGGAGCTTACTTGAGCTATTTATTGGCTTGCTAGAGTTGTATCTTGGGATGTACTTGATGTCTTACATGCTTATGGATGCTACATACGGATGCTCTACTGTCTACATATTCGAGATGTACTATTGATGTATTGTCTTGGACTTATGTCATTGGCACTGTGTCTTGCCTTGGTTTGAGCTCTTAAGCTCGTACATATGGTTTTTGTGCCAGTGGGAGCATTCTTGAATGCTTATCAGACATTGAGCAGGCGGTGCCTTTATGTATTGAGCAGTTACAGACACTTGAGACTTTGGGATTTCTTACCATTTGGGATGATACTATATATGTCTTGGTTCACTGTATGCTTATGAGTTGAGTCTCAAATTTGGATCCATATCTTTGTGAGCTGACACCTACTTGTGTTAAGTTTTGGTAGTGGCAGGAACACTTTGCCCCGTTGACTAGGGGGTGTGCCTACTTGTGCCAAGTTTTGGTAGTGGCAGGAACACTTTTCCCCATTGACTGGGGGGTGTGCCTACTCACTGGCAAATGTTTGTATGACATGTTTGGGTGTTGGATTCATGCTTATCGACCGTCACATACTTATGTTATGCCCATATAATGCCGGCTTTGGTCTTGGCAGTATCTGATTGCCTTAGGATCCGATTTTGGCACTGTTAGCTCTCTTTTATTGAAATCTGTAATTTATTACAGCAAACATATATGTATGGACTGACATGGATTTTTCATGCTGAAATGATGTACTTTCACTAGTACTTGGTGGGCAACAGCTTTGGTTCCACTTTTCTCGCCATTTTCCCTCGATTGGTGATTTTTTAGTCATTTTCTATAGTAAACAGCAAGTAGTTTTGAACTGTCTACAGTCTTCCAGCCTGCATTATGGCGAGTTCGTCCACTAATCATGTTATTTTCAACATCACTAAGCTTGATGGTACGAATTACTCTTATTGGAAGAGCAAGATTTGGCAAGTGTTGGTGCAGAAATCGCAGATCAAACCTTTGAGGTTAAGCAAGCATCCGCCTGCAACTATGCCAGATGAGGAATGGCTTGAGCTTGATGAGTTATGCAAGTCCACTATTGTATTATCTCTCACAGAACAGGTTCACTATAATGTCTTTGAGGAAGAACAGAGTGCATGGCAGTTGTGGGAAAAGATCAAAAATCTCTATGACAAGAAAAGTCCAGTGAGTCAGATGTATTGGCTAAAGCAGCTTATGGATCTGCACATGAAGGAGAATGTGACTATGTCTGCTCACTTGAGCCAGTTCCATGCTATGCTCAAGAACTTGACTTCGCAGGACATCACTTTTGCAAAGGATGTCACTCCTCTTTTCTTGCTTGGTACTCTTAATGAGTCATGGGATGTATTCCGCACTGCATTATGTGCCTCTACTGCTACCTTGAAATTATTTGATGTTGAGAGTGCACTTATGCAGGAAGAGGTTAACCTAAGAATTTGGATGCCTCTCGTGTGTCTCATGCTATGACAATTAGAGGTAGGAATGATGGATATGGAAAGCATGGCAGTGGTAGTGGCCTTGGACGGGATTCTCAGAAATCTCGATCCAAGTCTCGTGGGAAGTCATGTAGCAAATCCCCTGGCAGGAATGCAAATGTTACTTGTCACCATTGTGGGAAAGAGGGCCATATTAGGCCACAATGCCATGAATTGCGCAATGAAAGGCGCAAAGATAAGGGAAAAGACAAAGTGCAGGATAAGTCTTCTAATCGCAGTATAGTACCTGCAAAGTCCAATGTTAAAACTGAAGAGATCAATATTATGCAGCCTGAGAATGTTGATGATGATGATTATATCCTAGCAGCTTCTTCTAGTGCTTCGTAGATGACAAAGATACACTCTATGTATGCACAGTGTTGGCTCTTGGACTCAGGTGCATCCTTTCATGTGACACCTTGCCGAGAGTGGTTTCATTCATACCGTACTGTTTCGGGTTCTGTGCACTTGAGTGATGACAGCTCTCTTGATATTGCGAGCATTGGTGATGTTAAGCTATAGTTTCCTTCTGGCAGTAATTTTGTTATGCAGGATGTATGCCATGCACCTGTTTTGACACGCAGTCTCATGTCAGCTAGACAGCTTGATGACGCAGGTTATCATGTATCTTTTGGAGACTCTGTATGGAAGATCACTCGTTGTAGACTTGTGATTCCGAGAGGTTCCAAGGCTGGAAACCTCTATCCCTTGATTATATCAGCTTCTTCCCTTGATCATGTTTTGTCTGTGGGTTCTATCCCACATGTACCTCTTTGGCATGCCCGTTTGGGCCATATATCTTTGAAGGGAATGAAAATGCTTTCTGGTTTGCAGTACTTACCGCCCCTTGATTATGCATGTTTTGATTCATATGAGCATTGTCTTTATGGCAGGCAGACTAGGTCTACGTATAAGAAGTCTGGTAGGCCACGCATGAGTGAGACCTTGGCATTGGTACATTCGGATGTCTGTGGGCCCATGCCTTGTCAGTCTATGGGTGGTGCAAAGTATTTTATTACATTCATAGATGATTTTTCACGGAAAGTTTGGGCTTATCCCATTAAGCTGAAATCTGATGTCTTGGATGTGTTTCAGAGATGGCTTGCATTGGTTGAGAACCAATCTGGGTATAGGCTAAAATGCCTAAGGACAGATAATGGGGGTGAGTATGTCTCACGTGCTTTTGAGCAATTATGTGATAAGAGGGGTATTAAGCGTCAGTTGACCGCCCCCTATACCACCCCCAGAATGGTTTGGCTGAGCGGATGAATAGAACCATCCAGGAGTGTGTACGTAGTATGCTTAGCCACGTAGGACTACCGCAGAGCTTTTGGGCTGAGGCAGTTAGTACAGTTGTGCATGTCATAAACAGATCACCTTCTAGTGGTTTGGATTTTCAGGTTGCAGAGGAGGTATGGACTGGAAAACCTCCCTCTTATGCGCATCTCTATGTCTTTGGATGTGAGGCATTTTGCCATGTGCCCAAGGACAACAGAAGTAAGCTAGATCCTAAGAGTGTCAAATGCATTTTCCTTGGTTATGGGGATGCAGGCGAGATGGGTTACCGTCTCTGGGATCCGCAGGCATGGAAAGTCATTTGTAGTCATGATGTAGTCTTCCATGAAGACAAGATGCATCGGCAGCCTGAGCCAGTTGGACAGCCTACAGTTGTAGTAGATACTCATGGTCAGGGTGTTGGACAGGCAACTGGGCAGGCAGCAGAGCCTGCCATGAGACGGTCTACTAGAGACAGATGTCCACCTGATAGATTTCAGCCCTCGATGCATTATGTCTTGGTTACAGATGCAAGAGAGGCTTTCACTTATGATGAGGCTATGCGCAGGGGTGACAGTCACTCCTAGGAGAGGGCTATGCAGTCTGAGATAGACTCCTTGTATAAGAATGACACTTGGGATTTGGTTTTCTTGCCTACGGACAAGAAGGCTTTGCCATGCAAGTGGGTGTACAAGCTGAAAAGTACCCCTGGACATCCCAATACAGCATACAAGTCTAGATTGGTAGCAAAGGGTTTTAAGCAGGAGCATGGTGTGGACTTTGACAAGGTCTTTTCTCCTATGGTTAAGATGACCACCATGCACTTAGTCTTGGCTTTGGTTGCTCAGCTTGACTTGGATTTATACCAAATGGATGCCAAGACGGCTTTCTTAAATGGAGACTTGCATGATGAGATTTATATGGAGCAGCCTAAGGGCTTTGCAGAACCTGGCAGGCAGCACCTAGTGTGCAAATTGAAGAAAAGTCTTTATGGCTTGAAACAGGCACCTAGAGAGTGGTATTATAAGTTTGATGCCTTTATGCAGTCACAGGGCTACAGCCGGAGTGCTATGGATCCGTGTCTTTACACGAAGAAAGCCCGTGATGGTTCTTTATTGATTTTGGTACTCTATGTGGATGATATGCTGATAGCAAGGAAAGCTCGTGATGAGCTAGATGCTCTTAAGACTCAACTCAAGAAGAGCTTTGAGATGAAAGATCTAGGACAGGCCGCTCACATACTTGGTATGCGCATTAGATGCGACAGGCATCAGGGACTCCTCTACTTGTCACAGAGGGAGTACATTCATAAAGTCCTTGAGCGCTTCTGCATGCAGGACATAAAGCCTATTGGTTGTCCATTGCATTCTTATGTGAAGGTATCACAGGCTGATTGTCTGCAGACAGATGAGCAGAGGGCCGAGATGGCCAAGATTCCCTATGCATCCATAGTGGGCAGTCTTATGTATGCCATGATAGCCACTCGTCCAGATATTGCCTTTGCAGGTTGGTGTTGTTGCATGCTATATGGCTACACCTACCAAGAAGCATTGGGATGTCGTGAAGGGTATTATGAGGTACCTGAAGGACACTGCAGATATGTGCATATGCTATGGCAGCCAGGATACAGGAGTCGTGGGGTACACTGACTCTGATTATGCAGGACATGCAGATAGTAGGAAGTCCACTTCCGGCTATGTATTCACCTATGCTGGAGGTGCTGTTTCTTGGATGTCCAGGGTGCAGAAATGCATGGCCCTTTCTACTACAGAGGCCGAGTATGTTGCAGCCATTGAGGCTTGCAAGGAGGCCATTTGGTTGGGTCGTTTAGGCAGACCTTGGTATTGATGCTATCCCTACACTGCATTCGGATTCTATGAGTGCTATTCACTTAGCCAAGAATCTGGTCTTCCATACAAAGACGAAACACATTGAGATGAGGTATCACTTCATACATGGGGTCGTTGAGGACAAGTCTATTGATCTTGTCAAGATCTCGACTTACCAGAATCTTGCAGATCTGCTCACGAAAAGCCTCTCTATAGAGCGCTTTGCCTTCCTCAGGAGGTTGATGGGCGTGGGATGAGATGACGTCTTTTCTCATCCTGTTGTATATGTGTACATGTTGTACTGTCTTTTTTCTTTTTCTTTTCACTCCTCACTGGGGCAAATTTGCCTTTAAGTGGGAGGTTGTTGGGGGTAAAGGCGCCTCTGCCTAGCAGCCCGTGTATTACTACACTGACAGTCACCGCCACTGCACACTGCAGGTGGCGGGCGCCCGTCACCGTCACTTTATTCTTTATTCTTTTAGTGACAATTTGAATAAAGGAAGGCCCGGTCACACATTGTGACTGTTGGAGTTCCCATTTCTAGTCTCTCCCTTTCTTACTCTTGCTCTCCTGCCATAGCTCTCGAGTCCACCAACCTTCGATCCGTCGCTCCCTTTCAGTGCGTTCTTGGTCTTGCAACCCTTAAGGTAAATCGACCGCTCTTGCCTTGGCAGAAGGAAATGGTACGAGGATTCACAAAGAATCTAAGGCGAATCAATGTGACTTCAAACATGCATAACTCTTCTTCTTCTTTTACCCTCTCCCCAATTTGTTTTCCTTCTATCTCACCCTCTCCATCTCATAGTCTTCTCTCCCCCTCTCTTTCTCTCTTGCTCTTGTTTTACTTCTTCTTCTCTTCTTCTCCTTCTCTCTCTCCCTCTTCTTCTCCTTCTTCTCCTTCTCTCTCTCCCTCTTCTTCTTCTTTTCTTCTCTCTTTCTCTCTCTCCCACTTCTTCTTCATTTCTTATTCTCTCTCTCTCTTCTTCTCCTTCCCTCTCTCCCTCCTTCTTCCTCTTCTTCTTCTTCTCTTCTTCTTCTCCTTCTCTCTCTCCCTCTCCTTCTCTTCTTCTCTCCCTCTTCTTCTTCTTTTTCTCTTCTTCTCCTTCCCTCTTCTCTTCTTCTTCTTCTTCTTCTTCTTCTTCTTCTTCTTCTCTCTCTCTCTCTCTCTCTCTCTCTCTCTCTCTCTCTCTCTCTCTCTCTCTCTCTCTCTCTCTCTCTCTCTCTCTCTCTCTCTCTCTCTCTCTCTCTCTCTCTCTCTCTCTCTCTTTGTGCATTCACGAGGAGGGGGGGCTTCTCCACTTGACGAACGAGGGGGGGGGGGAGTTTTCTAACGGAAGCCTACGGGGGGCGTTGCTGCTACCGCAAATGGAGGAGGGAGGTGGCAAAGCACGAGGGGAGGGAGGACATGCCATTCCCTCGATGGAGGGGGGCCTACGCTATGCAGCAGACCACGAGGGGGGGCATGTCCACACAAGGGAGGAGAGGGGAGGCTTCCTTATATGGTGGGGGGGGGGGGGGGGGGGGGGGGGGGAAAGACGACTGTCCACCACCATCCATCTGGGGCTACATGCCCCCCCACTCATTACTCTCTCTCTCTCTATCTCTTTCCGCCATGTAGTCGGCAGGGGGAGAGAGAGCCGGAGTAAAAAAATTTGTGTAATTTTTTAAAATTTCTAAAGGAGGGTTTAGCACGGGGGAGGGGGGGAATATTACATCCTCTCCCCCTTAAAGGAATCGAGATGTCCTCATCTCGAATGTGCTAAGGGTTCATTGATGACAAGTTATCATTGGGTTCTAGAACCTGTGGGTTAGGACACATCACGCTTCCGCTGCACAACTTTGTTCATGTAGCACAGCACTTAGCTTAAGTAGTTTTGCTCTGATACCAACTCTAACGTGCCCGCTCCTCAAATTGCGAGACACATCTTAGCAGTCCATCGAGAGATATATCTAGCAGATGCCACCCAACACTCCGAATGAATAACACGAGGTTTGCAAACTAGGGTCTCTCGAGTCTGCCTCGCAATGGAACTTATCTGGCTGTTCCCACTAGGATCGTCCTGAAGTCCGAGTTCCTGGCAGTCAAGTCTTCCTAACAACCTTCTAGCGTCGGTCGACAGCCGCTCCACTTTGCGCAGATACAATTGGGCCAAAGCACACTCATACCGCACTTGGTTCAAAGAGAATGGGAAATGAGAGGGATGCATCGCTCGTCCTCTCTGTCTGTAGGGCATAGTCCCATTCCGATTCCCTAAAACGGTATGAATAAGGTTTTTAACTTACAAGTTCTAAGGTCCTTATCTATCTAACATTCGCCTGAAATAAATTCCATTGAGGAAAGCTCTCAGCTAACTGAGACCACCCTGCCGTAGGATGGACCCAACGATCACATCCACCATGCTTTCCTTAGGGGTTGTTTTAGTTATCTAATTACCTACCACATTATGTTTGACATATAAAAGCAGCTTCCTTAATTAACCCGTTAATCACAGGTCCCTTTACGTAATTTAGGGCACAAACACGAAGACAATATAAAACAAGATCAAACACTTCCTTAACTTATCTTCAAATTAATGTTTGTCTCCCGCCCATACAGGAGAATTAAGTCTCCCTTTCTGCCTCCGCAGAATAATCCTTCCGTGTCCGGAAAATAAAAACCCAAAGGTTTATCCTACCAAGATTCTGCCTTATAACTAGTATCAAGGCCTCGAGATCCCATCTTGAGTCACGTAGAATACTTTTGTAGGGTCCGGAGGCATTGGTATTTACAGCTAGAGCCCCCCCTGGCACCCAAGCATCCTCCTACGCCAAGTAATTTCCACGGAGAGACCTCTCGCAGTGGGTTCGGTCCACATTCTCGGCGCGGATTCATAATCCCCTTGGTTAGGGTTTGGCGGTTCGCGGGGGGTAGCTAGTGCCATCCTTCCTTAATTATCCCTTTAGGAAATCATCCATAGCTGAAGCAACCAGCCTAATAACATTTACTAGGGAACACGTCCTTTTTGTTCCCATGGCAATTTATCCTTACAGTTCCCGCCATGAAAATATAATCACTTGGATATTCATCCAAAACCACAACCAATCCTTAAGTATCCTTTCGGAAACAATCAAGCTGAAACAACGAGCCTAACATCCTTTAACTAGGAAAACATCCTTTCCTAATCCATCAAGTAACCACTCTGCTTACTAACCTCTTTTCTATCTTAAACAAGGTCAACCCTCATTAGAAACATCAATGGCAAACCATTTCAACAAGTCCCTTAAGACACCATTGCTTTGGAACTTGGCTTATCCCTACTTAAATCATTTTCAACCTTGATATACTGCCTCCCTAGGGTTTACTCTCCCCCTTGGGATCTAGGGTTGCTCCATGAACAACTTTAACGGTTATCTTCTAGATCTTTTTAATGATCTATGTGATTTCACCTTGACCTTTATTAATCATGGCTACCTACTTAGGGTAGAATATCAACCCATCTGAAGCCCTTTAATGGTGAATACATGCAATTCTACCTCTATTTAAGAATTCAAGATGCGTGAGAAGAATCTAAATCTTGGTACAACCTAGATTTGAGCTATAGTTGCCAGAGGGTTGGTGGTATTCATTCCTCTGCCATCCTTGTGCGTTCTTGGTCTTGCAACCCTTGAGGTAAATTGACCGCTCTTGCCTTGGCAGAAGGAAATGGTACGAGGGTTCACAAAGAATCTAAGGCCAATCAATGTGACTTCAGACATGCATAACTCTTCTTCTTCTTTTACCCTCTCCCCAATTTGTTTTCCTTCTATCTCACCCTCTCCATCTCATAGTCTTCTCTCCCTCTCTCTTTCTCTCTTGCTCTTGTTTTACTACTTCTTCTCCTTCTCTCTCTCCCTCTTCTTCTTCTTCTTCTTCTTCTTCTCCTCTCTCTCCCTCTGCTTCTCCTTCTCTCTCTCCCTCTTCTTCTTCTTTTCTTCTCTCCTTCTCTCTCTCCCTCTTCTTTTTCTTTTCTTCTTCTCTTCTCCTTCTCTCTCTCCCTTCTTCTTCTTCTTCTTCCTCTTCTTCTTCTTCTTCTTCTTCTTCTTCTCTTCTTCTCTCTCTCTCTCTTCTTCCTCTTCTTCTTCTTTTTCTCTTCTACTCCTTCCCTCTCTCCCTCCTTCTCTTCTTCTCTCTCTTTCTTCTTCTCCATCCCTCTCTCCCTCCTTCTTTCTCCTCTTCTTCTTCTTCTTCTTCTCTCTCTCCCTCTCCTTCTCTTCTTCTCTCCCTCTTTTTCCTCTTCTTCTTCTTTTTCTCTTCTTCTCCTTCCCTCTTCTCTCCTTCTTCCTCCTCCTCCTCCTCCTCTTCTTCTTCTTCTTCTTCTTCTCTCTTCTCTCTTCTCTCTTCTCTCTTCTCTCTTCTCTCCCTCCTCCTCCTCCTCCTCCTCTTCTTCTGTGTGTGTGTGTGTGTATTCATGAGGAGGGGGGGTTTCTCCGCCTGACGAACAGGGGGGGAAGGACCTGTCATTCCGTCGATGGAGGGGGGCCTACTGTGCAACAGACCACTTGGGGGGGGGGGGGGGGTGTCCACACAAGGGAGGAGAGGGGAGGCTCCCTTATATGGTGGAGGGGGGGGGGGGGGGGGGTGGGGAGACGGTTGTCCACCACCACCCACCTAGGGTTGCATGCCCCCCCCACTCATTACTCACTCTCACTCTCTCTCTCTCTCCCCATCATGTAGTCGGCAGAAGGGGGAGAGAGAGGGGGAGTAAAAAATTTGTGTAATTTTTTAAAATTTCTAATGAGGGGGTTCGCATGGGTGGGGAAAGCACGGGGGTCACGGGGGTCACGGGGGGGGGGGGGGGGGGGGGGGGAAATATTGGCAGTAGACAACACTTCGAATAGAGAAAAGAAGAAGGAGTAAACTAAGAGCTTTCTAGGCAAGTGTCTTGGAGTTTTACCCCCCTTTTGGAGCCAATGCAACCACCAGATTTATGATCTGAGCATCAGATCACTGAGTCTTCTAAGAGCCCCTCCACTCTTGTTCTTAGATTTATCCCCTCCTCTCTAATTCATTATAAATAGGAGGCATGGGAGAGACATAAGGAGGCATAAGGAGACCCCAAAAGGCTGCAAGAGAGAGAGAGAGAGAGAGAGAGAGAGAGAGAGAGAGAGAGAGAGAGAGAGAGAGAGAGAATAGTTACTCCGAGAGGCTGCACAATTTCCATGTATCTCGATCCTCGATTTAACCATCTTCTCTTTCACTCTCCCATCTCAAATCTATTCCACCTTCTTAATCTCTTGAGTCTACTTGTGGACAATGGCCTCCAAGCGAGGAATGTCGTGTGTGGATGGCAATCCTACAACCACCAAACGAAGCTTTGAGAGAAGGCATCACTGTCAATCCAATTGTGGTACCGGTCGTAAGTAATGTATTTCCAAATTGATATATGCTTGTTTTGATTCTTGTATGAGATATGTTAGGCCCATACTATGATGCACAAGTATAGATCATTTCATCTCACATATTTATAAGATGGAGCTTGCGAAGTGCATATATTAAGGAAGGTTAATTGCACCTAGTTGCATGTGGCTTATTTGTTGATAGAGCAATTACAATGAAGATTTGGGCAAGGATTATGAATGGCATAATCATGACATTAAAAATTGTGCATACAAGTGTTAAGTAAATTTTATATAGAATTGCTCGCTGATCCCAAGAGGGAGAGCAAATATACGATGGAAATGTTATATTGTCTATTCTTGCATTGGTTGGAAAGAATGCAATTGGTTTTGTTGGTTGATCGAACAACATCCTAAATGCTTTTACATTCAACTGGTTGTTAGTTGTTGTTTGGATGATTATTCCAAGTGCTTGTGATCTATGGTAAATGCATGGCAAGGGTCTGTGATGACAAGTCGCCATGGGAATAAAGGAATGTTTTCTTAGAAAATGATATTAGGGCTGAATGCCTGGTTTGTGCTTGATTCTTAAAGGATTTAATTAAGGAAGGATATACTGCACGGGTGGATCACCTCCATGATCGCACCGTGAATTAACCAGAGGGGGCATTGCTTGATTCATGGGCCAAAGGTCAAGTGGTGAAAAGGCCAACTACGGGAATGATGTTTCACTCCTAGATAGCTTGCGGGTCAGTTGGAGCTCTGGACACCCCTTACTAGGTCTAGAATGGAGTTGAAGACCTCCGTGAGCCCAACATCTGGGACGTTGGAAGATCCTATTCTAGATAAAGGATGGAAATTTCAATGCCATGAGATTTGGACCGGGTACTTCTGTTGGACAGAAGGGATATATAATTCTCCTATATGGGCAGGAGACAAAGATTAACTTAAAGATAAGTTAAGGAACTTGTTTGATAAAAGGACTGCTTGTTTTGTTTTTTATGTATGTGTTGTAAATTACGTGAACGAACTCTATGCCCTAAAAGGCTTAATTAATGAAGCTGATTTAAAATGTCGCACATAAATGTGGTAGGACCTAATTAGACAACTAAAGCTATCAAGGGAAGCGGGTGGACGAAATCCCCTGACAGGTCCATCTTACAGCTGGGTGGTCCCAGAGAACTAGAAGGCTTCTCACAAGGTTTTACCGTCAGATGACTTTAGGTATTGTTAAGTTAGAACCCGATTCATGCCATTTTAGGGGACCAAAATGGGACTATGCCCTATGGGCAGAGAGGTTGAGAGGTGCATCCCTCTCGTTTCCCATTCTCTATGAATGAAGTGCAACATAAATCTACTTCGACTCTGTTGTTCCTACTCAAAGTGGGTCATCTGGAGCTCGACGCTAGCTACTTCCTAGAGACTTGGCTAATAGGAAAGAAACACTGACTTCAGGTCGGTCCTAAGTGGGAACAACCAAATACGTCCGCTTCGGGGCAGACTCGGGAAGACCTAGATCGCAAACCCTGTGACATTCCTTGCGAGTGCCAGGTGGCACTTTTTTCTAGACTCCCCTCCCGATGGGCTGCTAAGACGTGTCCCACAAGTGGTCAAGCGGACACGTTACAGTTTAAACTTATTAATGTGCATAGTCATAGAAGAACTATCTTTTACATCCAGTTTGTAGAATTGCATGAGTAGTTTTGGTCTTTGCACATGAGATGGTATACATGGTCTTCTCTTTCCATGCATGGCAAACTTCACCATTAAATTTGGCTATTTGCTCAAGATCCATCATTTTTAGATAAGGAGGTCTTACTATGAGTTATGGCACACTCAGGTAGTGTCTATCATTTTACAAAAAAATTGAGAGTTTACAAAGGTTTAATCAGTGGAGCATTCTGCACACAATAGCTTTCCACAAGAATGTGAATCGCTTTTGGGATCAAGATCAATTACATCCAATTTGTGAGGAGTAAGAGAATTTATCTGGCAATGTGAACAAGGTTTTGAGTGTGAGGGAGAGAGTGTAAGTGAGGTTTAAGCTAAGAATTGGATTGAGAAGTGAGTAAGTGTGAAAGAGGCTTGAATGAAACGCTCAATTAGATAAACCTTTACCTTAGCTTAGGTAAAGAAAAGCTTTTAAATCTTTTCGTGAGCTGAAAGATATGAACCTAGTGGCACAAAATTCTACATCTTTCAGTGTATGAACTTGTTGTACTCGATGACCTCTTGGCAACAAGCAATGGATTTGTGGAGGCTACACATGTTGCTCAAACTCTCTTTCTTTATTTGTCTGTATGTGACAGAAATAGAAGCACACCCCTTGCTTAGCACCTCCAATATGAGCTTCAAACCAAGCTTCTTGGACTGAACTAGAAATCACCACATGTAGCTTGGGAGATTGAGATGCGGAGTAGATGGTTTGATGAGTTGAAAAGGATAAGAGAGGGAATGGTTGAGAGAGTATGGCCACTAGCTACCTAGCTTAGCTGGCCTTGATACCATGTTAAGAAACCCGAATCTAGAGCGCTATGGTGGACGCAAGTCATAAACACAATACATGATTAGAATGAGAGATTGTAACTCAAGCGAATTAGGTTCCAAGATTGATTAGCTTGGACTCATAAACACAATCTTGAGTTGACACAAAAGAGAAGTACTATATATTGCATTGAAATGAGAGCCAAGTACACGTTTTTATAGCCTTTGGGTAGTTCCACTTTCCTTAGTATGCTTATGGGATTCTGAGCCTTTCTCCTAGAGAATACATCATTTATTCTATCTTCTAATAGGACTGATGTCCCCATCGTGCCAACTTAAGTATGGGTATTTCTTTTATACTCCAAAAAGCAACCTTAATGAAATAATAATAGAAAATAAGATGAATAACGTTAACAATATAGATCATGACTACTTAATATTCAAGGACCTTGTTGGATACTTGAGAGTTAAGTATATGGACCAGGAATATAGATGCTTATGAGAAAATTATAGTAGAAAAACCCTTTCTCTAATGGTACCCAGTCCATGCTTAAAAACTTTTGATTTAATTGTATGTTTATACTGTAATGGAGAAATGGTTTATTTAGGAAGTTTGTCATAATTCTCAGTTAACTTTTGCCTTTAAAAAGAGGCCCTTATGGACAAAGCAAAAAACTCAAGAGAGTTAAGATGATTTCGAATGTAGTTATTTCCTAAAATTTGACCATTTAAGAGAGATTGCCCACTCTCAAACTAGTAAGGGTTAGGAAAACTTTTTGCTAAAGAATCATTTAGCAAGGTACCTCAATGGAAGTGAAATTGAAAGATAATTTAGTATAATTAAATCTTTGATCCTTCAAAAAGGAAGTCTTCGATGCTCGAAATAAATGCATCATCTCATTGCCTAGATTGGGAATGGGATAGCTTAATGAAAGGCATCTCATCAATAAAACCTAAGACCCAAGAATAAAGACCATGACTTAAATCAAGCAGAACCTTGTAAGCTCAGGGCTTAAGATGAGCACTCATACACAACTATATTTTATCATACTAATTATTGCATGGAAAAAATTGATTGCACTATCCTTGGATTCTAAGAAATAATTTGTCCAACACAAGTTAATTCTTAGATGCATGCACTAGACCTCCCCCAAGGTTAGTCACCCTAGCATGGATGCTAGGACTGGCACAAAATGTGAGATGTCTCTCCGTAGGCACTTGTCATATACTAGGAGGCTCCAAGTAGCTATAGGGGCTGCAACTATATTTCCTTGGGCATGCTAGGACTAGCTTACCCCTTATGAGATTGAGTAGATCCCCGAAAAGGCCTCGATGCTAGTTGAAAGAGGATTTGGTGGGTTTATTTTGGCCTTTAGGAGGAGTCATGATATGGACTAAATTAATTATTGTAAAAAAAATAATGTTAATACATTTGAATCAATATGTTCTTCTTCAAAAGGATTATTTTCTATTATATTCATATTTATGCCTAACTTACATGAAGGAACATTGTTTAATAAATTAATTAATGAAGCTATTTTTATATGTCAAACTAAATTATGTTAGTATAATAAGAAAACTAAAAACACTCCCCTTGAGGGAGGTGGGTGGTTAGATTCTTCACGGATCTTTCCTATGGCATGGTGGTCTCGATTAGTTGAGAGACTTCCACAGAACTGGAACACGAGATTAGGAAAGCTAAAAAGTACTTGATATACTAACTATCCTAGTGTGTCATTGTAGATCCCAACCAAATCCATTTTATGGGGGGATGAATTCGAGACTATACCTTATGGATAAAAGGGTTGACACCTAGGATCAATGAACTTTTACATAGATAAATGGAGCTAAATTCATTTCAAGTATAAACTTGAGATCTGATTACTATCAATCTAAATCAAGGAACAAGGTATTGTAAAGACTACCCTTAATACTAAACATGGATATTATTTTGGTCGTGCCCTTTAGTTTGACTAATGCCCCAACAACATTCAATCGAATAATACAATATATCTTTTAACCATAGCAAGATGACTTTGATTGATATTCTCTCATGAAGTACTAGTATAGGGACAAATCCCTAGAGGATCATGAAGTTCATCTAAGGATTGTACTACATATCCTCCATCAAAACCAACTCTATGCCAAGAAGAGAAATTGCATATTTTTCATAGACAATCAAATACTTAAGATACATTATCTCTTACTAAGAGAATCTCAATAGACCTTGCAAAAATAAAGGATATCCCAAATTGTTGGCTACAAATCTAAGATAGTTAAGAAAATTTGAGGAATCTCAGGACTAATAAGATAGTATCAAATCTTCATCAAGGATTATCTCCCTCATAGCAGCACCTCTCACAAATCTCTTAAGTAAGAACACCCTAATTGTATAGGTAGTTGAACACCATGATCATATGGATAGTTGAGCACCAAGAAAGCTTTCATAAAATCCTACTAGAACTCCCATTGCAACCATTTGAGGTGATCACTAATACAAATGGACTTGCAATTTGAGGAGTATTGGTACAATAAGGGAGGCATATAGCTTACACATTATAGAAGCTAAAATACCATAAATCCAATTATACCATCCATGATCTTGAGCTACTTGTAGTAATTCATGGCCCTTGAAACTATGGAGATATTATCTACTAGAGAGAAGGTTCGCTCTAATGAACAGACTACAAGAACCTTAAGTGGATTTTCACCCAAGTTGGCCTAAATACGAGATAGAGAAGAGAGATAGAAGCACTGGAAGAGCTCAATTTTGAGATTAAGTATTGACTAGAAAAAGACAACACAATCGTAGATGCCTTAAGCCAAAATTTCATTCCTCAACAATATCATTGAGGTATAAAGCCTAAGAGCGATGCCAATGCCTGACAACTTTATCCTAGAGCTTATATGCCAAGCCATTCCTTATGACAAAAGTATGAGATGCTCATGGCCAAGATACTCCAAGGTAGAAGCTTTGACAAAGAATGAGCATAGATAAAGAACTATCATGCAAGCAATGGGTGTCTTTACTACTAAGATCGTAAAGGACAAGAAGTTAAGCTTAAGATCTGAAAAGATAACTGCTTTTGCCTTTGATTGGTTACAAAGCGATCATTCTTGAATGGGTATTACATTTCTATTAGGGGTGACCTATCCATGCTTCCTCAATAAAGTAGAACTAGCATTTCCTTGTTCAATTAAGTTTGACACTTCCTATGAGGAGATTTGGTGGTGTTGTGCATAGACATGAATTTTGATCGACTACTTGAGGACTCATTTTGGTCTATTGGAGGAGGCATCTCATAGTTAAACACAATCAAAATAAGCACATGATAGCCTAATTTTAATGTAATTGATCAGAGCTATTATCAGTTAGGATTGAAAAGAAACATATTGTGATATGTGACCAAATGCCTAACTTGCTAATGGGTCAAAGTGGAAAAAATTCTCAAGGAAGTTTAACCCTTGTATATTCCATAGATGAAGTGAGAATTTATAAGTAAGGAATTTATAGTTGGCTTACTCGTAATTGGAAGTGGATATGAATCTATTAATATAGTGATAGAAATGCTAACAAAAGTGGCTCACTTGATTTTGGTCAAGACCAGTAATGAAATGCCTGATATTACCCAAGTCTTCATCAAGGAGATATTTAGACTTCATGGACTACCAAAAGAGCATAAACAAAGACTCCAAATTCGCCTCCAAATCAATGGCCATATTGAGAGAGTAAATCAAATCATTGAAAATATCTTAAAATCCTATTATGGTACAGAATTGAGATGTGAATCAAACATTTATATCTTGTGGAATTCCCTTACAATGCAACCTAACAACAAATAATTAAGATGTGTCCATTTCAAGCTTTGTATGGGCAAGAATGCCCTGTAACTTTCAACATTTTGGACCCTACTCTTAAGATGCAAGCATCCAAATCTATGCTTAAAGACATGGACCAATAGATCCAAGCCTTTTGGTATGACATCAGAGATGTTCAAGCAATAGAAATCATGTGGACCTCCAAATGATAGTACAAACCTTTAAGAAGGAGACATGGTTTTCCTACGGGTGAGACGTAAAAAGATCTCGCTATCCCTAGGGAAACATAAGAACCTGTCCAAGGTACTATGAACCATATAAAGTAAATGAGATGATGGAAAAGCAAGCCAATAAACTCAAATTGCCACCCCATCTCAAAGTACATAATGTATTCCATGTAAGCCTACTTAAGCCCTATGTATCTAATCCTAAGCATGTAATTAATGACCAACAAATAGTGTGGCTACTCAAAGAATTCTAGAAATGCAAATCCAAAAGGATAATCCTAGGAGAATATCTCATACAATAGAAGGATTATCTTGAAAAACATGTCACTTGTATTGATGATGCAACTCTTTTGAAAGAATACCCCTAGTTTCTCTTAGGATGAGAATATCTCAAGTTTCCTAAGGTGAAGAGGATGTAATGTTCCCAGTATGTAGCTCATACTAATAAAACAATGTGAATTTCAAGCAACTAAATTAGTATGCAAAAGAATTAAATAAGGATCTTTCCAATGAGATGTGAATTATGAACACGTTTGCATACTTACAAATTGTTACACACTGTCATAATTAGTAAAATGTAACATGTGCAATTAAAATACAAAAACACCTACACATTTAAAACAAAAATTTTAAGTTGAAATAGAAAAAAACTAATGATATAGATGCATTGGTCCCAAAAATTATTCCTCTACAATTTTATGGCACCTTAATTTGACATTGGGAGCACACTAGGTCTAACCTATAATGGATAAGAAAGAAAATTACTTTTGGCACCTTAAACTAATGGGATAAGGAAAAAGAAAGTGGGAGTGGAGAAAAAATCAAATCTAGCTAAAAAAAGTAAAAGTGTCTAAGAAAATATTAGACAAGATGCATGAATAGGTGAAGGCAATTTACCATGACATTAAAGCCGGTCAAGATCAATAGAAAGATTATGCTAATCCAAAAAGATCACATTGCACATTCAAGGAAGAAGATATGGTCTTCTTAAGGGTTCAACTAGAGAAGAGTTCTTTATCATTGGGAAATTTTAAAAAATTAAACAAAGGTATTGCGGCCTTACAATGTTGCAAAATGCTTAGGAAGACATGCATACAAACATGACTTCCATAACTTCTCAAAGTTCATCATGTATTTCATGTGATTCTTGTTAAGGCATATGTCCCTAACCCAGAACATGTATTAGATGATAGCCAAATTGTAATGCCTAGTTAAGGGATTTTGGAGACATACCATAAGAAGATTCTTAATATTAAAAAAACCATCCTTACAATAAAACTATCAAAGGAAATCTCGTACAATGGAAAGACTTTCTTGAAGAGGATGGTACTTGGGTAGATGAAGCCATTCTCTACAAGGACTACCCCTAATTTCTTTTCGAGATGTGGATATCTCAATTCCTTTAAGGGGGAAATGATATAATGTACCTGAATTTCATACAAATGAGTTTTAAGTTTTCCATCCCTCTTGGGTACCCTACACTTTTTCATTGTTCATGACCGGTTTTCTAAGGCATATGAGCCATCCTAAGATAATTTAGATAGATCTCCTTTCTTTATCCTTGGGAGTCTACCTATATCAGTACAATTTTTCATAAGAAAGAACTTGGCTCTTGGATCTACATTACAAATTAATTGTTGTAGCACTATAGAAAGGATATAATCTATCTTAACTTTCCTCTTACTTAATTTGCATCATGTTTCTTTTTGCAGTTAACATTACCTCCCTCCTAGACAAGTTCCAGCTCCACAACACTCGCTATCATAGGTGGCATGCTCCAACTTGCATTGAAGCCATGAAGCTAGGAATATCTGTCTATTATCCTTGGAGATGTCATTTTGGTTCTTGATGACAAATGGTTCTTGGTATTAGGTAAATGGTAGTTGGAGTACTGGTGGGTGACAAGGTTGTTGAAGATCACAACATTCTTGGGATCATTGATTGGAAAAGTTGAATGGTGGATTATTTTAAAGAAAAATAGTATTAGTTGGAAGATCATTGAAGCAAGGAGTGTCATGTTATTGCAAAGGTCATTGCAATCCTTTATATCTACAAGAAAAAACCTCTCATGCATTGTCTCCCTAAGAGGAAGCGCTAGTCTTGTTTGTATACATAGGATTTGTATTGTTGGTTTGGGAGATGGGTCAAACTCTAAGCAAGCTTGGAGTGTTGTTCCACAATTGAGAACCCAAACCTACATATGTTATTGTGCAAATATTATGTGACTACAAGCGTGTACTTATGATATTACTTAGTTCAAAGGAAGTTCCTCTCATTCTTATAGTCACACGTTAAGTGAATCAAGGGATCTTAGTAGTTGATGGCTAGAAAAACTATTGATGATGAGAAAAAACTTTATTGGAGAGGATCATGGGGGGGTATTAATAGTATGTTGGACAAGGCATTATATCCAATTTGAGTGAATTTCAAGGGCATAACCTCTAGTAATTGGAATACTTATGGCAATTGGAGAAATCCAATTCTTTCTTAAGTGCGTTTCCACCTTGCTTCTGTGGTTACTATGACATCACTAGAGAGAGAGAGAGAGAGAGAGAGAGAGAGAGAGAGAGAGGTGTACAAGTGATTTAGGGATATGAGTCTAACCATAGATAAGTTTAGCTCCCTAGGTAGGTCGTCCCATTGATATGGCTTAAGCAATTGTTGGGAAATTGGAAGAAAGGACCACGGGGTTAGGAACGAAGCTAGAAAATTGAAGTCATTGGGTGTATCTACCTTGAGGACTCTTAAGTGCAGTGTCGTAATCATGAGCAACGTCTCTCAGGTTCTGTAATCGCAGCAAAGGCCATCCATGGATTTCGTGACCTTCACCATTATTATCGACGACATTGTCCTCCCAGATGGTCGGACTAAAATGGCATCACTCGGCGGTGGAGGTGATTTTCTGTTTGAAAAGCGGATGTTGGGTTTCTTCTTTAATTTAACAAAGAGCTCGGCAATGCCATCCTGACCAGAGTGTCAAAAAAAGGTGGGAAAATGCACGCGCGAGAGAGAGAGAGAGAGAGAGAGAGAGAGAGAGAGAGAGAGAGAGAGAATATAGATAGATAGATAGATAGATAGATAGAGAGAGAGAGAGAGAGAGAGAGAGAGAGAGAGAGAGAGAGAGCTTCGCGATGGCGGATCTGCTGCCCCCCTGATCACGCGCTGCGACTCTGGTGTCCTGGGCGTCCCCAGACCTGTCCGTAATCCCGCTGGCCTCGTCGTTCACTTCGCCCCCGTGATCCTCCGACCTGCGGACTAGTTTGCAGACGCTGCCTAGTCTTCTGTTCGATTCCGCCTGCCTTCGCGACCACAACAGGTACCCTTCGTCAGCTGCCCCGTCAGCCGTCTGCTCCTCGTCTGCTGCCCGCGGGTGCCTGCCCTCTGCACTTGCTGTGCCGCGACAGAGAAAGGGCGCCCTAACCTGGCAGCACGTGACTGCAACCTTGCACACATCCGCGATCTGATCTGCTCCTGTAGAGAGAGAGAGAGAGAGAGAGAGAGAGAGAGAGAGAGAGAGAGCTCTCCGTTTGTGGTCGGCTGCGCGGCGTCAGCGTGGAAGTCTGTTGCAGCCGTGTTGAAGCTTCACTGTCCTGTTGCTGCAGCCGGGTGGTTCCCGGATTTTGCAGGTCTGCGGGACTTGCACAGAGCGAGAAAGAGAGAGAGTGAGGGAGCGAGCGAAAGTGAGAAGACAGCAGTATGGCTGGCCTGGATATGGATTTTCTCGACCGGACGGTGGCAGCCCTGGGCCCTGATTCGGATACAGAGGAGCCGGAGGACATGGTGCCATGCACAGAGGAGCCGCCTCCGGGTTCTGAACTGCCGCCTGCAGGCAAACGCTCTAAGCACACTTCAGACGAGCCAATGGGTCCTCAGGACCGTTCCTATGCGTAGGTTGCCTCTGAACCTGTGGATTCGCAGGAAATAGACTGGGAGCATTTGCTGGACTTTGCCAATATTCTGCTTGGCGATTATGTCCAGCATAATAATGAAACCTTCGCTGCTGCGGCTGCGGATGATGTGCTGGAAGCCACGGTGGACCCAAAATCAGTCTTGCGGTCCTTCTCCGTGTTTTATGACCGTGCATACTTTTTTTCACCGGCAGGATTCCAGTGCTCTCACATATTCGCCAGTGGATGCATCATTTATTGCAAGGAGAGTATGTTGAGGAGATCTTTCTTGGACCTCGCGGCTTTTATGAGGTCCTGTTGAAATCGGAATCGCATCGAGCTGAGCTCCTGTCCAAGTTGCCACTATTCTTTGATCGCCGCTTGGTCCATGTGGTACCATGGCGCCCTATGGCTGACTTCCAGCGTCTGCTTCAACGAGAATGCCCGGTGTGGGTGGAAGTGGAAAATTGTCCAGCGGTATATTGGCCATTGTTGAAGGACGCGATGGCAGTTGTGGGCACAGTGCTGGTTCCCCCAAGCCTCAGAGCTATGAACCGAAACCGTTTATGCATGTTATGGGATATGGCCAGGAAAAGGCCTGCGTGGCTTCGCCTCAATTGCTCTGGCATGCATCCTTTGCATTTTCGCCTGAAATGGGGCAATTTTGCCGGACACTGCTTTTCATGTGGTAAATTAGGGCATTTTGTAGCTGAATGCCCGGAACGGCAACTGTCTTCTGAGGAGGCGCAGGTTGTGCAGCCCAAGGATGACATGGTGCTTGATGCCCAGACACAGGAGACCCTTCAGCCACCTACTGTCATGGATAAAGGTAAACAACAGGTTCGACGTTTGGATTCTCCTAGCTCTGATTGGATTGAGGCACGACAAAAAAAGGTAAAAAGTTGGGCGCAGGCCTGGCAGATCCTGGGCCTCATGTTTCCCCGGATTTCGTGCGCACGTACACGCGCAGGAAAGACATGGTCACCTCACAGCAGGTTGCACGTACCATGGCCCCGTCAGCCCCCCGTAATCCGTCTTCAAGGAAAGTCTATTCCGAGGGCCCCAAGGGCCCACCTGCTAAGCTGGCGTTTGATGCAAAAGGCAATGTGATTACACCTTGGGATAGGCGTTATCTCCGCTCTGCTCCCAAGGTAGTGGATTTCCCTTCTACCTCTAAAGCAGGTCGCCCGAATTCATTTGCAGTATTGGCTGATTTTCTGGATGAGGGTGTCCTGGATGCCCTCGCGGAAAAGATGCAATCGAGGCAACAGGCGCCTCGTTCCTGACTTCCTTTTTTTGAAAATATATGAAGATTGCCTCGTGGAACGTGCAAGGCATTTGCTCTCGCCATAAGCAACATACCATGTGGTCTGTCTTGCATGAGAATCAGTGGGATGTATTGTGCGCAGTGGAGCACAAAAGTCATGGTGAGGCAGGAAAAGTTGTGGATTGTCGTGGATTCCGTCTGTTTTATGCAGGGACACATGCTAAGCATTATTCGGGCGTGCTGATGATTGTTCATGAGAAATACCAGCCTGTTCTTGTTAAAAATGATGTGCACGGCCGCTTTTTGGTAATCGAAGTCCTATTTGAAGGCGAGATTTTATGGTTGCTGGGACTTTATGCTCCCAATGATCCCGCATCCCGACGGGATCTATGGTCGACTTTGCAGGGCTCCATGGCACTTGGCCGCAGAGGGTTTTTGATGGGAGATTTCAATATGTGTGTTGACTCTTCTCAGTCCACCTCAGGGCATTCGGTAATGGACACGCAAGAAAGCCGGGTGTGGAACTCCTTTGCTTTGCACGTACTTAAGCAAGATCTTTGGTCGTGGCTTCATCCTTCTGTTTCAGGTTTTACTTTTCATTCTGCACAATATGCAACCACTTGGTCGCGATTGGACAGAATGTATATCATGCAGGGGGATGATTTTCTTCCCGAGATGCTGGAGATGAAGGTCTTGCAGCAATATGCGTTGTCGGATCATTTTAGAGAGAATTACGAAAAAAAGAGAGAGAGAGAGATTAACCTCTTCTGAGGCCATAATCGGCCTATTAGACAAAACAAAACCATGTACAATGCCGATTGTCGCTAGAATCAAAGTGTGAGGAGCTAAAGGATGATCAGTGATATATGTGAAAAGAAGCTAAGGTGATGCACAAGACAAAATAATACCTATGTAGGGATACAACAGGAGGATGAAACAGTGCATGTCTAGCTGTGTGGCTGAATAATTCATAGATCTCTAGTTCCACCCAATCAAGATCAGTGGGGTAGAGTTTTCCATACATCCTTGATGAAATAGTATTGGGGTAGCATATGGACCAGTCCCTCAGCTTTGTCAGGTGTTGCTCGTGTTGGTAGCGAATCTCCTTCATCTCTATTTGGTGTAGCGAGATCCATGTGTGCAATATGTGCAACTGATAGAGATATTGCTGCATGATGAGGTTTCGCTCAGTGCGAGAGGTCTATAGAAGGGGAGTGTAGGTCATACTAAAGGTGGGGGGGGTGGTCCATGTTGATACCATGTCCTGTAAGCCATTGCTCTACCTGTATATAAAAGGAGCTCTCATATCCTATTTGTGCTAGCTGTCTCAAAGCCTCAAAAGCTCTCCTAGGCAATGTGTTTAGGTGCATGCCTCATACTTTGTGTATAGATCTAATGGTTTGGGAAAGGCCCTTGCCATCATAGGGGATGTTGCAAACTCTGCTTTAAGGATATCATGTGGTATTGATGGTTTGCTGTGGATCATCTCTACAAGAATATGATATCTTCGGTCCCTTAATTTGTGTCCACAAATATGTAGCTATGTTTGCTCCGTCTCCTCCTCCTCGTGTTATATGCTCCTCTATCTTGTCAATGTAGAGTCCAAAGAGTGTAGGGAGTGAAGGTATCCCTACTTCATGCCAATGATGCTAGAGGCCACATCTGGAAGTTCTCTTGGGCATTTGACTTGGCCTCCCACCCTCTTGTACTATGCATACATTGTAGATTCCCCAAATCATGCCTGATGGGATTCCAAAGTCTATCTTGTGGGAGTATGTCAAATGCTTTGTGGAAATCCATAAATTGTAAAAATTGCAAAAGAAGCCAAGGTTATGCACAAGACAGAATAATGCTCATATAGCAATACAATGGGAGGATGAGATAGTATATATCTAGCTGTTGTCAGAGTCATTCCCTGGACTGACAGGCAGTGCCACGTGGCAGCAAATCCGACTGCAATAGCAGTCGGATTGCATTAGTCGGCTGCATTAAATGCAGTTGACCCTATCATTTTTAGGCATTATTTTCAGCCTATAAATAGGCTGTGTTTTCAGCAGTCTTGGCAATTATGTCTCACAGATTTCAGCCTGCAGATTACGGAGATTGCTCTCGGGGTTGACGGAGATTGAGATCCTTGAGGTGGAGACATATGCAAATATTCTCTTTGCACCCGTGTATAATTCTGCATCCTTATACAGCATTCTTCACAGCAGATTTTTTGCGTTTTACAGTCTCTTTCTCTCTCTCTCTCTTCTCTTTTTGTTCACTCTTTGTCATGGTCATTCCCTTCGGCATTGCTTCACTTTGACATGGTATCAGAGTATTGAAGGATTGACCTAGGGTGGACCCATTTGAAGAGGAGTTTTCAGTGCGACACAAGGCTGGGTTTTCAGTGTTCAAGTGCGAGTAGGTGGGCTGCGCATTAGAAGAGGGCTGAGACGAGCATGGGCGTGCGAGAAAAGAGAAGATTTGCTAAAGCTACTACTGTTTTTGCTGTTAGAGAAGGAAGAAGGCTGCGTTTTGGGCATAGTTACCTAGAACGGGGAACGGACACGGGAATGGGACCCCCTAGAATGGGGGGAACGTCCAAGATGGGGGAATGGGAATGGGGGGAACGACATGTCTTATGCTCTACATGACCCAAGTTGCCCCAAAGAATGTCCCTTTAATTGTCCCGATACCCCCCAGTGCTCCAAATTGACCCAAATGTCCCAAAATTGACTCGATTAACCCCATAGCTCCAAATTGCTCTGAATTGCCCCAATTATCCTAGTTTCCCTTGAAATTAGACAATGTAAATGGATGATTACCTTGGAATTGAGAATAGGCTGAAATTTGATTGTGATTTGCAAGAGTTCATAATGCATTAAATTTGAACTTTGCATGGACTCCTGATTGGCTTGTGGGTTGTCTTGATACTTTGAATATTCAATAGAGAGAGAGAGAGAGAGAGAGAGAGAGAGAGAGAGAGAGAGAGAGAGAGAGAGAGAGAGAGAGAGAGAGAGAGAGAGAGAGAGAGAGAGAGAGAGAGATGGCGGGAGCGGGACCAAATCCCTGGCACGCCGTCGTCGCGTCTGTAGCCGCCGTCGCCTGACACGCCATCGAGTCGGTCGCTACCGTCGCCTGACACGCCATCGCCTGTTCGCCGCCTCAGTCCCTCGCCGTCTCAGTCGCCTGGCTGCACCACGACAGTAGCCGTCGCCTGTGCTCGTCCGTCGCCGTGCTTGCCCGCCTGTGCCCGTGCGACCTACCGCCCCTGTTGCTGTTCCGCTGCTGTCAGTGGCCTGCGCCACGTTTGACGCAGGCCCCCGTCTCCTTTCGCCATACTGCCATTGCACTCCGGCCAATTCTCCTGGGCGTTGACGGAAACAGGTATTGCGGGTCCTTGCTTTTGTGTGTTCGCCTGTGCCGTTTCTGCCTTCGGCGAGCTCTGGCCTTGTCCTCTTGCGAGCTCTATCCCTGCACGCCTGCCACCTGTCGGTTGTACCTGCCTTTCGCCACCTCGGCCCGTCAACGCCTGCAACCTGTTCGTGTGACGTCCTGAGGGTCGTCCTCCGCCGTGTGAGAAACCAGCTTACAGGGGTGCAGAATTCTAACTCAGCTGACAGCGATCTGCACTGTGCGTCAGTCCTCCTTCGAGATCAGATCTTCATACAAGATGGCTGGTTTGGATCTGGATTTCATCGACCAAACGGTGGCAGCACTTGGCCCGGATTCTGATGCTGAGGAACCTGAGGATATGGTTCCGTGCACCGAAGAGATGCCCCCGGGTCCTGACATCCAGCCTGCGGGTAAACGTACCAAGCATACCTCGGAAGAGATAGGTGTTCTTCAGGATCGTTCCTATGCGCAGATTGCTTCGGATTCTGTGGACTCTCAGGATGTTGACTGGGAGCATTTGCTGGAATTTGCCAACACTCTGCTTGGCGAATATGTTCAACATAATCAGGAAGTCTTTTCTGACTCTGTCCCTGACGATGTTCTGGAAGCCACCGTGGACCCAAAAACTGTCCTACGCTCCTTCTCGGTGTTTTATGATCGCGCTGTGATACTCTTCTTCACTGGTCGAACCCCGCTGCTTTCCCGTATTCGCCAATGGCTGCAGAGTCTGCTACAAGGGGAATGTGTTGAAGAGATTTTTGTTGGGTCCAGGGGTTTTTTTGAGGTCCTCTTGAAATCTGAGACGCACCGTGCTGCTCTCCTGTCTAAACTGCCTTTGTTTTTTGATCGCCGGTTGGTTCATGTGGTTCCATGGCGCCCGATGGCAGATTTTCAGCGCCTGCTGCAACGTGAATGCCTTGTGTGGGTAGAAGTGGAAAATTGTCCGGCTGTTTATTGGCCACTATTGAAGGATGCTATGGCCGCTGTGGGCACGGTTCTGGTCCCTCCCAGTCTCAGGGCTGTGAATCGCAACCGCTTGTGTATGTTATGGGACACTGCAAGAAAAAGGCCTGCTTGGTTACGCCTCAATTGCTCTGGCATGCATCCGTTACACTTTCGTTTGAAATGGGGCAATTTTGCAGGACATTGCTTTTCCTGTGGACAGTTGGGGCATTTTATGGCCGAATGCCCAGAGCAGCAACACACTTCAGATGTTGGCCATGTTGCGCCGCCCATGGAAGATATGGTGTGTGATGCTCCGTTGCTGGATACTACCCACCCGCCCCAAGTTCTGGCCAAAGGTAAACAACAGGTTTCGGGTCTGGATTCCCGTGCCACTGATTGGGTTGAAGTACGTGCAAAAAAAGGCAACAGGGTTGTTGCTGGCATGGAGAATACTGTGCCTACTACCTCACAAGATTCCATGCGTACATATATGCGCAGGAAGGAAATGTTGTCTTCCGAGCGCTCTGTTCCTGCTATGGTTTCCTCAACCCCCCGTCCTCAGCCCGCCAGGAAAATGTATTCGGATCGTCCAAAGGGTCCACCTGCTAAGCTGGCTTTTGATACCAGAGGCAACATCATTACCCCGTGGGACCGTCGTTATCCCCGTTCCAACCCCAAGCCAGTAGATATGCCGTCTACTTCCAAATCTGGTCCTCAGAACTCTTTTGCAGTATTGGCGGATTTCTTGGACGAGGGAGTCCTGGACATTCTTGGCGACAAAGTCAAATCGAGGCAAGCTGTGCCTCGTACCTGATTTTGTTTTGAATACACATGAAACTAGCCACGTGGAATGTGCGAGGAATTTGTTCTCGACACAAGCAACATGCCATGTGGACTGCATTGTATGAGAATCAGTGGGATGTCCTGTGCGCTGTTGAGCACAAGAGTCACGGTGAAGCCGGAAAAGTTGTGGATTGCCATGGCTTTCGTTTGTTCTATGCAGGAACACAGGCCATGCATTATTCGGGTGTGCTCATGATTGTACATGATAAATATCAGCCTGTTCTTATTAAAAATGATGTTCATGGCCGCTTTTTGGTGGTTGAAATTTTATTCAAAGGGGAAATCTTATGGTTACTTGGCCTCTATGCTCCGAATGATTCGGTATCTCGCCGGGAGCTTTGGCAGACCTTGCAGACCTCCTTGTCACTTGGCAGACGGGGCTTCTTCATGGGGGATTTCAATATGTGTGTTGATTCTTCCCAGTCCACATCAGAGCACTCGGTAATGGATGCGCCGGAAAGTCGTATGTGGCATGAGTTGGCTCTTGCTGTTCTTAAGCAAGATATCTGGTCCTGGCTACATCCGTCTTCTACAGGGTTTACTTTCCATTCTGCCCAGTATGCAACAACATGGTCACGGTTGGACCGCATATATATCATGCAGAATGATGATTTTCTTCCTGAGATGCTCGAAATAAAAGTGTTGCAGCAATATGCCTTGTCGGACCATTTCCCGTTGCAGCTCGAGTTGCTTGCACAACCCATTGCACCTTTCGAGCAATTTCTGGAGAGACTCCCTTTGCGTTTCAACTCGTCCTACTTGAAGCATGCCATTTTTCAGGGCTACATGCAGCAGTTGATTGACAGATTCTTCTTGGACTTTTCCTCTCAGGGCACTGCCTCGTTTGAAAGATTGCTCTCTAATGTGCAGCGGGTTGCTCGGCAGTATGGGATCTATCATGCCTCTCTTTGTCGGCAGCGTCGACAGGCAGCGGAGGATCTGCTGGTTTTGGTTCGTTCTCTGCTGGTGGACACTTTGGATGATGCATTTCTGCTCGCACTGGCCATGCGGGTGGCCGATCTTATTAAAGAATTCCAGTTGAAATCATATCAGCAGGCCAAATTGCAACATCTGACAGAGACTTTGCAAGATAGTGCATGTCAAACCCATAAGTTCTTTCGAGCTCTCCACGCCTCTCCTGCTCGAGAGAATATGACCAGGCTCGAGGATGTAGAAGGCCACCTTATCCTGGATCCACAGACTATTGTGCATATGTGCAGGAATTATTTCCGCGACCTTCTCGGTTCCACTTCTCCACCTTCAGCCCAAATTACTCAGGCCCGTTCGGTTTTTTATGACCTGGTCCGCAATCAGCTTCCGCAGCACATGCAAGCTACTATGGAGTCAGATATTTGTGAGGCAAAGGTTATGGACATCTTGTTACACTTGCCCAAGGATAAAAGTCCGGGTTGGGATGGTCTCACTAATGAGTTCTTTGAAGCTTTTGCTACCCAACTGGCGAACCATTGCAGGCTTTGTTTCAGCAGGTGTGGGAAACGGGGATCATGCCTTCCTCATGGAAAGAAGGACTTATTAAACTGCTTCCAAAAGTTCCTTCACCATCTAAGTTGACACAGTGGTGCCCAATTTCTTTGATGGGTTCAATGTACAAAATCTTTTCCAAAGTAATGGTGAATCGGCTCCATAAGCATCTCCCTGCCCTTGTGCACCCTCTCCAGTATGGTTTCATTAAGGGCCGAAATATTCTTCACAATGTATTGAATGCTCAACTGGCAATTGATTATGCAAGGCATTCTAATCAGGAGGTAGTACTGACTCAACTGGACCTGGAAAAGGCTTTTGACTATCTGGACTGGTCTTTCGTTACTGAACTTATGCCTGCTATGGGCTTTGGGGCTCGGATGTCTTGTCTAATCTACACCATTAGCGCTGCGGCGTCTTCGCGAGTCATGCTGAACGGAGGTGTTATTGAGCCATTTGTCCTTGCCCGTTCTGTCAGACAGGGGTGTCCTTTGAGCCCTTTATTCTTTGCCCTTGCAACACATCCAGTTCTTTCCATGTTATCTCATATGGCAGCCTCTTCTCAGTTGGCTGGACTGTCGCTTCCTACAGGACAGCACTTCGTTAGCCAATCCCTGGCGGATGATACCTTTATGTTTTTGTGTGCGGACAAGGATAACCTTCGAAAAGCATTGGATGTTTGGGGTCTTTTTGGTCAGGCGTCCGGCCTTCGTATCAATGCCCTCAAATCAGCCATTCTAAGCTGCACGGAGTCGGATTTGCAATCCTTGGACTGGCAGGGTCTGGTTGTTCCTCGTGGCTCCATTGTCCGGCATCTTGGGTACCCTTTGGGTGTTGATGTTCCCCCAAAGCAGCTTCTGCAGTGGATTTCTCAGAAAATGGTGGCTAAGTTTATGTATTGGAAGTCTCAGGCCTGGCCATTCCATGTTCGCCTCAAAGTAGCCCAGACAATTATGTTGCCAATGCTCACCTATTTCTTGCCATTGTTGCCCTGGACTACTACGACTCTGAATGCTCTTACTCAATCTATTCGCTTCATGCTATGGAAGAAGGACTCATTGCATGCAGGTATTTCCTGGATCTCGTGGTCGCATGCGTGCACCCCCAAACGCATGGGTGGCGGAGCTATTTTAGATGCCCAAACTCACATGCAGGCACTCCGTTGGTCTATTTTCCGCGCCATGTGCTCGGATCATCATCCGTGGGTCGATATAGCCCGTTATTTCCTTGAGGGCCATGGGCTTCTGCATGGCAATACCCAAATCCGGAGTTCTTGGTGGCATGTTCTTAATGCTGATTCGCGGTTCTCCAGTTCTTCTTCATCGCTGCTTACTCATTTGGTATATTCCTGGAAACACGTCCTTCAGAAGGCTCAGTGGCATCCGACGGAGGATCGCTTGGCTACTAACTCTTTTCAATTGGAATTACTGGCAGTCTCGCGTTTACTTTCGTGGGAAGGTAAACATGAGCTTAGACCACAATTCAACCGGATGGCGCGTTTGGGCTTGTCTTCGGTTGCAGATGCCACCCTTGCCAGTCGCAATGTGCTTATATCGTTTCGTACAGCAAGGAGGCTTTTCAGGATCCCTCGTGGATATAGGCCTTTATGGGAACAGCTTTTGAGGGTGCTCCAGAGCAGACAACCCTTTCTTGCCCTTGCTTCGGATCATCCCTGGCAGGATTGGGACCTACAAGGCCAGCTGAATTTAAGCAAAGCTTCTGCTAACCAAGTGTATCATCTTCTGATTAAAGATCATCAATGGCTAGTTACTAAAGCAAATGCTTTATGGGGATTGCGTAAATCCCGGTCATGGTGGAGGGCAACTGTGATGGAGGGCTGGTTGAACAAGACACCCTTTAAATATAAAGTCTTTCTTTGGAGAGTGATAATTGGTGGTCTTCCGCTTGCTTCAGCTCTTTCCAAGCGACGAATCTCCAATGGCACCTGTTTCTTTTGCACCACTACTATGGAATCCGCCCGCCACCGATTTATTTCTTGCCCCGTCGCTAAGAAAGTCTGGTTATTTTTGTCGGCTGTTTGGCAAGGGGTGGTTGGTATCACCCTGCGCCCCTTTGATTGGGTTTTTGGCCAGCTCAAATACCCCACTCCGGCACAGCCACATATGAAGCTCATGTATCACTTTCTTCGATATTGGGGCTGTTGGCATAACTGGACCATTCGGAATGCTTTTCTTTTTGACTCCGCCTATAATGTTCAGCGGCATATTGCGAGGCTTAAGGGCCTCTTGTATTGGCAGTTAGCTCTTCTCCACCATTCTGATTTGCTCTCTAGGGAGGACTTCCGTCCCTGGCATATGGCAATTTCCTCCGTGTCCTTGCCATGACATTGTAACTTGTAGTACTTAGAACCTCTTCACATGATGGCTTAGATTGTCGTCATGTATCTTGTAATCAAGTAATCTTGTATTTTTTTCGTAATTAATATAATTACCTTTTACGAAAAAGAGAGAGAGAGAGAGAGAGAGAGAGAGAGAGAGAGAGAGAGAGAGAGAGATTAGTGTGTGCACTTTAGGTGGTGAAGATGGGTGAACATGTGGTAGGAGTGTGATACAAGAAAAATGAAAAAACGAGAAAAAACGTAAATTTTTGGTTACCAGCCTTGGAACGACCATTTCAAACATGGAATGGCAGGAAACGGTAGGGAATGGCAGGGAATGTTCCTTGGCCCTTTCACCACCTCCAAGGGTCTGGAATGCATTAGGCTGTTCCTATAGGCTGGAACGGCCGTTTCTTGTTTCTATGGAACTTTTAGGCCTTCAAGTGCAGATTTTACATTTTCATTGCCTTCGGCAGGTGAAGGAGAAGCGGCACGAGCGAACCACATCCCTAGTAGATTGTATTGTCACAGTTAGAGAGGGCTGCTCTTTGTGTTTTTTGGTGCAGGCATTGTAGGTGAAAATGTCTTCTGAGACGGAGATAAGAGTTTCAGGCGATCATGGACCGGAAGGTGCCCATTCTACCGGCTCTTCCTTCAGATCAAAAGCTCGATGGTGAGAACTACCACATTTGGCGGGTCATGATGCTTGCCATATTGGAGTCTTATGATTTGATGGAGCTTGTTATGGAGGCTATCAATCGTCCTTCGCGAGATGGGTCTAGACACTCTTCCAGTGAGAAGGTGGAGTTGGAAAAGGCTCAGGCACATTGGGATAAACTCAGTGCTCGCATTCGCTCATTTTTATCTCTCATAAACTACAACTGTTATCTCTCATATAGAGCATTTGACGGTGGCTAGGGAGATATGGCTAGAGTTGGATCAGATGTATAATCGGATGACCGTCATGAAGTGAGCTTCTTTGGAAGTGCAAATGAGGACCATGAGTATCAACAAGTCATCATCCATGAGGGAGCATATCAACAAGCTAAGGCAGCTTCAGATACAGGTTCAAAATGTAGGGAAGGTGATCACTTCTGAAGACATGGTGATAACTCTCCTTTCACAATTACGCCTCGCTTCAGTGGTTTTTGTTCCGCCTTGATTGCTTCAGGGCGGTTTGAGACTCTTCGGTGGGAAGAGTTGGTTCCTATGCTCTTGGACCAAGAGGAGCAACTGAAAGGAACCAATGCTTTGAAATTTGGGGCTTTGGTTGGTTAATCCTCTCAAAAGAAGGGGAAGGACCAAAAGAAGAAGAAGAAGGACAAATCTAAGAAGGACAAAGACAAGGAGTCTACTTGTCACATTTGTGGCAAAATAGGTCATTGGAAGAAGGATTGTCTCGACAAGGAGAAGAAGGAGAAATCTTCAAAGGATTCCGAAGCGGTGGGTACTCCCTCATCAGTTGCTTTTCTCCATTTGGGGGTGGTTGAGGATTCGACCTTGCCAGCTTTTGATGCTGCGTTGATGGCCCCATTTACTCAGGAGTGGATTGTTGACAGTGGTGCCTCTAGGCACATGACTCCTTCTTTCGCAAGTGTTACTCATTTGTGGCCTTTTCATGGACAAATTCTCATTGGAGATAGTTCGTCTATTCCTATTCAGGGACGGGGCAACATGCATCTTATTCTAGATGGGTGTGGTGGTGCCCATGCCTTTGAGGTACTTTATGTGTTGGCTTTGGGGTATCATCTTCTCTCGGTGCACAAGATTTATGCCCTCGGCCTCTTGGTCCAATTTGATGTAGATCCTTTTCGGATTCTTGATTGAGGATCGAGAGTGGTTCTTTCTTCAAGTTATGAGGAGAATGGAGTCTATAAGTTGCGGTCTTCTTCTGCCTTGACTTCTCTTCTTCTTACCTCTCAAACTCAATTCGAGCTTTGATATGCTTAGTTTGGCCACCTCAATTATGATTACCTTTGGAAGGTGTCTAAGGATCATTTTGTTCGAGGTTTCTCGGTTATTGTGGTGAGTCAGCAGCCTTGTGTATCCTGCATTCTATTGAGAAATAGACAAATGATGTATGCTCCAGAAAGAGATGTCCTGAATCCCATATGCACAGTGAGGAGTGTGGAACAACCCAAACTTCTATAAAGCATTGTACTTAACTATCACTTTGACACTGGAATGAATACAATATCATGATGCTTTGTACTTTCACTTAAGTGTCTTTGTCATTGCCAGTCCATTACACAAGATACAAGATTGTCTTTATGAGTCCAAGCTTCCATCTTGGAATCTAATTCACTTGTGTAACAACTAGTCTCTCTTTGTCTATGTCAACATGAGTCTTGTCTTCATCTTCCATTCTCCATAGCTCTTGCCATGCTCTAGATCCGCATTTGTAACATGGTATCAGAGCCCAGTCGGGCATGGCACTACTTCTCCAGCTTTGTTTCACTCTCGTCTAGGTTAGCTTGAGCTCAGTCTAGCTCAGGACAAGTCTAGAAACCCATCTCCTACTCCTTCTCAATGCCCTGCTTGGCAGCCATAGCCAGAACTGGACTTGCAGCACTTTGAGCACTTGTATCTCTCTCTACAAGCATTCTCTTCACTCCTTCTAGAGTTCTCTCTCTCAACTCCCTGCGCCCCTTCCTGGCACGTCACAGTAAGACATTGCACGCCCCAACATCTGGCATTGTAGAAATTGCAGCTCGCTGCCAAAATCACGATAGCAGACTGTCGTACAGTTGAATCTCTCCGTGCGCACTACTGGATGCCCTGTAACCATAGGGCTTTGGAAGCTTGGGTCATAAGCTTCTTCCTCATCAAACGATTCGTCATATAAGTGCGTCTACGAGCTGCCCCAAGTAGAAAACCAGTCTCCTGCCTAATTAACCCTAATTCCACCATAGCCACTTCAACTACAAGCTTATTTCTCATCTCACTCTCTCACTGTTTGCAGTACATTGAGGCTACTACCACTCAGATTTACTCAACTTCCTCGTCTAGGTCAGCTTGAGCTCAGTCTAGCTCAGGACAAGTCTAGAACCCCATCTCCTACTCCTTCTCAATGCCCTGCTTAGCAGCCATAGCCAGAACTGGACCTGCAGCACTTTGAGCACTTGTATCTCTCTCTACAAGCATTCTCTCTTCACTCCTAGAGTTCTCTCTCTCAACTCCCTGCGCCCCTTCCTGCACATCACAGTAAGACATTGCACGCTCCAACATTTGGCATTGTAGAAATTGCAGCTCGCTGCCAGAATCACGATAGCAGACTGTCGTACAGTTGAATCTCTCCGTGCGCACTGCTGGATGCCCTGTAATCATAGGGCTTTGGAAGCTTGGGTCATAAGCTTCTTCCTCATCAAACGATTCGTCATATAAGTGCGTCTATGAGCTGCCCCAAGTGGAAAACCAGTCGCCTGCCTGATTAACCCTAATTCCACCATAGCCACTTAAACTACAAGCTTATTTCTCATCTCACTCTCTCACTGTTTGCAGTACATTGAGGCTACTACCACTCAGATTTACTCAACTTCCAGCAAGGGCAATCTCCAAGAAGAAGATTTGGAAGTTCAAGTATCAACTATCAAAGTTCAACATCAAACTTTCACTACATAGTATCTCTTGATACTAGCTAGTGCTATTTAACACTACTATTACCTGTGTCTCTTGACACATTGAGGAACAACTCCTTTGCTAGCTGAATTGCTACTAATAAAAAATGGCAGAGCTTGAACACAACTAAATTCAATGGTGAAGGCTTTCATGCTTGGAAGGAGAAACTATGTACCACCTTATGCAAAAGGACTTGTGGGACCTATTTGAAGATGATACAGATAGCAAGAAGGAAGATGATAAAGATGGGTTTGTTGAAGAAGACCGGCTCAAGACAAAGGAGTGGAAAAAGATGAACAACAAGGCTCTAGGCATCATTGCCTGGGGACTAAGTGATGATGTGCTACATCATATCTCTGGCATCAGAGATGCTAGAACTGCTTGGGAGGAACTTGTTAGGATGTTTGGTACCCAAGTAAAGAATTCAAATGTAAAATTACTCATGCAATTTTATAAACTGGATGTAAAAGACAGTGATTCCATGACCATACACATTAACAAGCTCAAGAGCCTAAAAACCCAGCTTGCAACTCTTAAGAAGAATATTGATGAAGATGAAGCAATAGCCGTACTTGCAAGTATAAACAAGGATCCATATGAGAATCTTGTGTCCACCCTAAGTAATATTCCAAGTCTCTCACTTAAAGATGTTGAGCACTCTCTTCTTGATGAAGAGAACAAATAGAAGAACAAAAATGCAAAAGATGGTATTCCATTATCTAGGGAAAATCTCTTATACACCAAAGGAGCTGTTGGACCCAAAGGAAGAGGTCGAGGATTCAACACTGACAACAAAAATCAGATGACATGTCATTATTGTGGTAAGACTGGCCATATAGCCAGTAAATGCTTTCACAAGAAAAGAGCACAGCAGATGCAAAATGATCACCATTAGAACCAATTCATGAATGAAGAAGAAGAAGATGCTTTTGGTACCATCAACAACTCTGACAGACTATTCTAAAAGAATTTTCATTGTATCTTTCATATGTTTTTCTCTTAGTAGATTTGTTTAATAAGAACTCCTACAAAAAATGTAAAGTTTCAAGCTTTAACTTGACTAGGCTGCTTATGAGCTAGTCTCCTGGGCTATGCTATCATGTAGGGGGGAGCAAAAGCCAGCAAGTGTAGGAACTCATCATTTGAGGGGGGGTGTTGAGAAATAGACAAATGATGTATGCTCTAGGAAGAGATGTCTTGAATCCCATATGCACAGTGAGGAGAGTGGAACAATCCAAACTTCTATAAAGCATTGTACTTGACTATCACTTTGACAATGGAATGAATACAATATCATGATGCTTTTTTATACATTCACTTAGTATCTTCGTCATTGTCAGTCCATTACACAAGATTGTCTTTATGAGTCCAAGCTTCCATCTTGGAACTTCATTTACTTGTGTAACAGTTAGTTTCTCTTTGTCTATGCCAACACGAGTCTTGTCTTCATCTTCTATCCTCCATAGCTCATGCCATGCTCTAGATCTGCATTTGTAACACATTCGTGGGAAGTAGACTAGTGATGTTGTTCCCAGCAAGGCTTCGAGGCGGTCTTCAACACCCTTGGAGCTTGTTTTTACCGATCTTTGTGGACCAATGAGGATAGAATCCCTTTGAGGGACCTTGTATTTAATGCTTATTGTAGATGATTACAGCAGGATAGCCTATTTCTTGAAGTTGAAGTCGGAGGCTTTCTCCAACTTCAAGGATTGGTTGCTCTTTGAGGAGAACTGTGTTGAGCTAAAAATGCATTAGCTTTACTTAAACAGCCCCAAAACTTGATTAATTAATGAAGAAACCTAGTTTATTTAAAAGAAATGCGATCCTAGAGAGTTTCTGTGTCCCATAAGCACAAACCCACTTGGGAGGGCCCAAACTTTCTATAATACGTATGCTGCTCTCCATTCAAGTAACAATCTCGTTTTTGCAGATTTCAAGTGTTTTAGCTTGCTGCCCATACCCCCTTCACAGAGGACATCTCAGGCGAAGTTGTCAATTGCTGTCTACATTAGTTGGCGCTTGATTTCCAGTTCTCTTCTCACAGTTTGGAGCTGATCCCCGCCAGCAGGTGACTGTTGTTCCTGCACAGACTTGCTGCCGTATTGCTTGCCACGTCATTAACAGCTTGTGTTTGACAGTTCTCTGTTTATCAGTTGTCGCTCAGCTTTTGCAAGTTGTCGCCAAGCTGTCCAACCTGCGTTTTTAGTATTTCTCTCTCCTACAGACCGTCCTGCTTGCATTTTTAGTCTCTCTCTCTTGCAGACTGTCTTGCTTGCGTTTTAAGTCTTTCTCTTCCCTATTGCCTGCGTTTTTAGTCTTTCTCTCTCCTCTCACTGCTGTCTGCATCAGATCCAGCTTCTGACTGTTGCGTTTGCTGGTGTGATATGTGGAGGCTGCCTTGCTGCAATTCGGGATCCGTTCAGATTATGACACTCTTCAGCTCATTACCCTTGCCTTGATCCTAGAGATATAGGAGTTCGAGGTTTAGTATTCATTCACTGTATAGTGTGTTTGCTATATGAGCATTGTATATTCAACAGTTATATAACTTGAATTATTTTTTGTGTTCATTGTCTCTGAATTACTCTAACCCTAATTGAGTTCTTTTATCAGTCTCTGCGCTTTGTCGTACGATTGTTAATTGTGTTTCTGTATCAAAGTATTTCTTTACATGGTATCAGAGCTTAGTACTCTTTGAGAAACCTATGCTTTTGATCTGAAAGCTCTTTGCAAGAAGCAAGAACAACAGTAGGCTCAAATGGCTTTGAACACATCAACAACAATTCAGTCTCCAGAACAACCTATGTTGAGAATTGAGCAAGAGTGGGCAGAATAGCTTGCTCCACAAAGTTCCTACATGGTGGAATACACTTTAAACAACACGGAAGAAAGACTATACAAGCTTTTCACTGAAGAGTATCATGTGATCATGGACTTTAGATGAAAGAAGATTCAGGAGCTCGATCAAAGGATTGCCCTTTAAGAAAAGCTACTCAATGAAGGTATATATGAATTTCTCTCTTTAGATGTTGCGCATAAATTTGATGATATTGCAGGACCATTGAGACCTTTCTCAGGGATGGCTCCCCTTGCTGGAGAAAGAGATCCGGAGTATGTTCCATTCTTTTATCCTCTTTCGTTCACTCCGGTGCAAGGTACTTTAGATTTGTCTTTTGTTCCTTCGTCTTTTACGTCTTCTACTTTGCAATATACTGGTAGAAATCATGTGGAAGATAAAGTACAATTAGTTGAGTATGGAAAAGGTTCTTGTGAGGATCAATTCTTGTATGTTAACACATGTCGTGGAAATTATAAGAAAAAGCCAGGTACCTCTTCTTCTACCCTTTCTTCTTTTCAGTTTACTTCTCAAAATCAAAATAAATTTGGTATTCCTATTTCTACATTGCATGGTGTATCATTATCATCATCATCATCATTTTATTTTTAATCATTAAATGGGAAAAATAAAAAAATGCATTTGGACCTTTCACACCACAAATTCAAAATCCACCCATCCCATGACATTCTTCCACTGTTGCTTCACTTCCCTTTACACCATTTACATTCCCCTATCATACACCTCATGTTGGACATCACACCACACCGGGGGGTTATGGAAACATAGACATCGCCTTTAGGACCTCATCCTTTCCTTTATCGGGTGGGGTTCCATCTACTTCTCACACACTTTCGGGATCATTACAGCCTGGGTATCCCCCCCCAGTCTCTCTTGAGTGTGGATTAGTTGGCACCACATCTTGTCTCTATAGTATTACCTAGTGGACCTTTTGGTCATGCTGCTGTGCCCCAGCCAAGCTTTGGACAGGGCTTTCGTGTCCAAGTGCCTTCACCTCCATCAGTACCTTATAGAAACATTCATGTTCCAGTGTCTCCGCATCAATCGGCACTCACTGGACACTCTCAGGCTATTTCTGCCTACCCACCTTTTCCCCCTCATTCTTCCTATCAGACACATCCACCACCACCATCTTATCCTCCACCTCCATCTTATCCCACTTTCTTGACACCTCATGGTTCCACCTCATCTTCTGCCAAGCATGCTTTCAATGACAAGACTCATTTTAACGGGTTAAACTTTACCACTTGGTCGAACTTGATGAGACATATCCTTGACTCCCAGAACCTATGGGATCTTGTGCAGGGGTTGGAACCCCAACTTGATCACGCACTTGTTCCATATGAAGTTGTCCGCTCATGGAAGGCTAGGAATGCCTTCGCTATTGTCGAGCTAATGCAGGGCTTATTGCCTAAGTTTCATTCTCAGCTTCAGCATTTTGATTTTGCGTCAAAACAATGGGCATACTTGACTGATCGCTATGCAGCTCGGGATAGGACCCGTTGTATAAATCTTGACCATGAGCTCCAACTCTTTAAAATCACTGACCGGGATGACTTGAAAGTCAAGTTGACTGAGTATCGGTGACTTCTTGCCGAATTCTCTACTATGGGGACTCCCAAGTCCTCTGATGGTCAAGTCACATTGTTTTTGAATAAACTCCCCAAGAAATACTTCAATTTTGTGGAAGGTATAGTTTCAAAGCCTACCATGCCTACTTTCTATGAATTTGAGTGTCAGCTGTTGCATTACGTACGGTTGTTCGATCAATTTTATATGAACTCTTCCTCAGAGGGGGCTCTTGTTGCTCATTCTCAGAAGGGGCAACAAGGGAAGGGTAAACAAAATCAAATCTCAACTCAAAATCAAAAACAAAATCAATCCGAGGAATCACAAGGAAACTCCCAGTTATAACTCAAACAAGGGTGGTATAATGTACCTAAGAAAAATAGGTATTGTCAACATTGTCAAAAGGTTGGTTATCTTGATGACGAGTGTCGCTCAAAGGCCAGAGGCACAGCACCCAAATCTAAGTCTCAGACCTCCGGCCCTTAGTTGGGCAACCCCCAACAGGGGAGGGAGGGTGATGGACTTATATTGCCACCGCTCAGCCATCTTAGTC
This sequence comes from Lygodium microphyllum, assembly GCF_053477565.2. Taxonomy (NCBI): domain Eukaryota; kingdom Viridiplantae; phylum Streptophyta; class Polypodiopsida; order Schizaeales; family Lygodiaceae; genus Lygodium; species Lygodium microphyllum. Next base: position 38,532,616 of record NC_141156.1, read on the forward strand.
GACAATGTTCTCAACTCCAGAGGGATTGTTTGACTGGTCTCTAAAGGCCTACATTGTCTCCATAGAGACATTAGATGTGAGTCTTGTCCACATCTGTGAGTTTCCTCTCGACGAGATTACCGCAGAGACCTACTCATCACAGCCAAGTGCTTCAGCTCCTGTTTGGATTATGGACAGTGGAGCTACACATCATATGACTCCTATAGTGGATATTTTCTGTACTTGAGCCCCTGTAGCTAGGCGGGTCCGCGTACGAAACAACTCCTTGTTGTGCTAAGAAATGCACTTAGCCACTTAAATAGCCCCAAAACATGCTTATTTTAGGCTTATTTTAGCCAAAATCCTAAAACAGGGAGCGGATCGAGAAAGTTAAGAGGGAGAGGATCTGGAACCCTAATTTTCTATCAATTAGCAGTCAGCCCTCCACTCTTTTACAATCTCGTTTTTGCAGGTTTCAGGTGTTACCAGCTTGTTGTCCACACCCCGGTCACGGAGGACATCTCAGCCCTTGCTGTTCATCACTGTTCCCTATAGTCTGGCGCCTGTTTCTAGCCCTCCACACGTTGATTGCTGCTGTTTCTGCTTGGCGATTGACTGCTATTCACCTGCACTGCTGTCGTACAGCTTGCCACGTCAGCAAACTGTTGCGTTTGTAGGCTCCAGCTGCCACCCTGACAGTTTTCTCTCTCCTGTCTGCAGTCGTTGCAGTCTTTCTCTCTCTTGCAGGCTGTCCTGCTTGTGTTTTCAGTCTCTCTCTCCTACAGGCTGTCCTGCTTGCGTTTTCAATCTCTCTCTCCTGCAGGCTCCGTTTTTAGTCTTTCTCTCTCTTGCAGGCTGTTTTGTCTGCGTTTTTAATCTTTCTCTCTCTTGCAGGCTCCGTTTTTAGTCTTTCTCTCTCCTGTAGGCTCCGTTTTTAGTCTTTCTCTCTCCTCACTGCTGTTTGCATTAGATCCAGCTTCTCACTGCTACGTTTGTTGGTGTTCGATATCCGAAGGCTGCCTTGCTGCGATTCGGGACACACTCTCCAGCTTATTACCCCTGCCTTGATCCTAGAGATACAGGAGTTCGAGGTTCAATATTCATTCACTGCATAGTGTGTTTGCTGCATGAGTATCGTATTATTAGTAGTCATATCATTTCATTTATTGACTGTGTTCATTGTCTCTGAGTTACTCTAATCCTAACCCTAACTTTGTTCTTTTTATCAGTCTGTGCTTTGTCGTACGGTTTCTGTTTATGTTTCTGTGTTAGGGTATTTTTCTTTACATGGTATCAGAGCTTGATACTCTCTGAGAAACCTAGGCCTTTGATCTGAAAGCTCTTCGCAAGAAGCAAGAACAACAGTAGGTTTAAATGACTTCGAATACATCAACATCGATTCAATCTCTAGATCAGCCTATGTCGAGAACCGAGCGAGAGTGGGCCGATCAGCTTGCTCCAGAGCCTGGTACTCTCTGAGAAACCTAGGTCTTTGATCTGAAAGCTCTTCGCAAGAAGTAAGAACAACAGTAGGTTTAAATGACTTCGAATACATCAACATCGATTCAGTCTCTAGATCAGCCTATGTTGAGAACCGAGCGAGAGTGGGCCGATCAGCTTGCTCCACAAAGTTCCGACATGGTGGGAGAAACATCTGAGTAGATGGAAGAAAAGATAGGCAAGCTGGCCTTTGAGGAATATAAACTGATCATAGTCTATCGATAAAAGAAGATTGAGGAGCTCGATCAAAGGATTGCGCTTCAAGAAAAGCTTCTAAATGAAGGTATGCATGGATTTCACTCTTCAGATGTTGCAGGGCCGTCGAGACCTCCATCATCTAGAGTATGTTGCATTTTTTTAGACTCTTCCGTCCTCTCCGGTGCAAGGTACTTTTGATTCGTCTTTTGTACTTTCTTCTTTTACCTCTTCTGTTTTGCTATATACTAGTAGAGATCATGTGGAAGAAAGAGTCCAGTCTGTTGACTACAGAAAAGGTTCTCTAGAGGACAAATTCTTGTATATTAACACACGTCGCGGGGATTATAAGAAAAAGCTAAGTAACTCTTCTTCTGTCTTTCCTTCTTTTCTGTCTACTTCACATAATCAGAATGAATTTGGTGTTCCTTTCACTTCATTACATGGTGTATCATCATCTTCACAGTTTCATTTTGTCTTTAAATGATAAAAATGAAAAAAAAAAATTTGCACCTCATACACCTCACTTTCAAAACCCACCCATTCCACCACATTCTTCCGCTGCTTCACCACTTCCATTTATACAATTTACATTTCCATTTCAGACATCTCATGTCGCACCGCACATCACTCTGGGGGGTTATGGAAACATAGGCACATCCTTTAGGACCTCATCCTTCCCTCAGCTGGGTGGTGTTCCACCTACCTCATACTCACTTTTGAGATCATTGCAGCCTGGGTATCCCACTCAGTCTCTCCCGAGTGTGGATCAGTTGCCTCCACAGTTTGCCTCCATGGCATTGCCTAGTGGACTTTCTGGTCATAATGCTGTGTCCCTGTCTTACTTTGGACAAGGCTACTGTGTCCCAGTGCCTCCATCTACATCGGCACCTTATAGAAACATTCATGTTCCAGTGCCTCTGCATCAATCGGCACTCATTGGACACTCACAGCATACTTCTGCCTACCTATCTCTTCCCCCTCGTTCTTACTCTTATAGACACTCTCATCTTCACCATCTTTTCCACCATCATCTTACTCCACCCACCCGACACCTCATGGTTCTAGCTCATCTTCTGCCAAGAATGCATTTAATGACAAGACTCATTTTAACGAGTCAAACTTTACTACTTGGTCGAATTTGATGAGACATGTCATTGATTCACAGAATCTATGGGATATAGTGCAGGGGTTGGAACCCCAACCCGATCTCGCATTTGTTCCATTCGAGGTCGTCCGTTCATGGAAGGCTAGGAATGCCTCCGCTATTGTCGAGCTGATGCAGGGCTTATTGCCTGAGTTTCATTCTTAGCTTCAGTATTTTGACTTAGCGTTAGAGCGATGGGCACACTTAGCTGACCGCTATGCGGCTCGGGATAGGATCCGTCGTATTAATCTTGACCATGAGCTTTAGCTTTTCAAAATTACTGACCGGGATGACTTGAAAGTCAAGTAGGCTGAGTATCGGCATCTCCTCACTGAATTCTCCAATACGGGGACTCCCAAGTCCTCTGACGATCAGGTCACATTGTTCCTAAATAAACTCCCCAAGAAATACTTCAATTTTGTGGAAGTAATAGTTTCAAAGCCTACCATGCCTACATTCTATGAATTAGAGTGTCAGTTGTTGCGTTACGCACGGTTGTTCGATCAGTTTTATATGAATTCCTCTTCAGAGGAGGCTCTTTTTGCTCGTTCTCAGAAAGGGCAACAAGGGAAGGGCAAACCAAACCAAACCTCCACTCAAAATCAAAATTAGCATCAAAAGCTAAATCAATCTGGGGATTCTTAAGGAAACTCCCAGTTACAACTTAAACCAGGGTGGCAGAATGTACCTAAAAAGAATAGGTATTGTCAACATTGTCAAAAGGCTGGCCATTTTGATGACAAGTGTCGATCAAAGGCACAAGGCACAACACCAAAACCTAAGTCTTGAAAATTTGATGCTTTGCTTATGTTTAATTGACATTTGATTAAAGGATTAATCAAATGTGCAATTAAAAGATGCACATGTATTGCACATGTGAGGTATGCAAGCTACTTTTTCACAGTTGAAGGCCGAAGGACCCTGTGAAAAAGATGGATGTCAAAGGCAAAAGTTGTAACAAGTTACACTTGTTAGATTCTAGGTGAATTTTGGCGTCAGTTTGCCCCTAGGACTATTAATTGGCCATTAAGTGTCAGTGGTGACACTAGGGGACTAGGCATTAATTAATGGATTAATGCTTGTCCAAGGGTCAATTAATGCATGGGACCAGCTGGGGTTCCATTAGAGCAAGCCTTGGGTGAAAATCAAGGGGCAATTTGCCCGAATGCTTTGCTGATTATTAGAACAGCAAGGGGCTTTTGAATCAGCCAAGGAGATTGTGAAATCTCGGCTTGTAATTTATCCATCAGTAATTGAAATTAAAGAAATATCGAAAGGGGCGCCAGTTTTGGGGCCAACAGGGTGTCCACTGTCCAAGTTTATGAAGGTAAAGTGAGCATTTCAGTTTATGTTTATTTAGCATAATCTGATGTATGGCGGCATCGGTATGATGCCTGGTGTGCAAAATCACGCATATGGGCAAGCATCGGTACCCCGTCGTGCTTTTGGAGCTCAAGGAATGAGTGCTGGTCATGCAAATGCTCTGTTTAATGCTGGCTATCATGGAAATTGCCTCTACACTAGCGGATACACTATGCCTTTCATGTTGAGGCCTTTTTATGTTGATGTGCCTAAGGATGTATGTGCTGAAATTCAGTCCAACGTAGAGGAGCTGAATAGATATTGGTATCCGAGTAGATTTTGGCACATAAAGAGAAAAGGTCAAAGGTAAAGCTTCCATAAGCTATTGGGTGAAGTTTCACTACTATTCACCAATGGATGCTAAATGGATGGAAGAGGATGACTTGGCAGACCATCCTTAGTTGTTGTAGCTTTACCTTGATGCCTTTCAGTTAGAGCCGACTTTGGATCGGGCTCTTTCAGGTTCAGTAGGGCAAGGGTCCAGAGTACCACTTGATACTCATGGGGGAGGTAGCACTTCCACTCCTCCAGGAATGGACAACTCTCGTATGTAGTGGATCTCGGATGTATTCAACATGCATCCAAGGTACTGTGCTGATAGTATGTCTGCCATGAGGTCACTACTCAGTGTACTAGTCACTGTGAGATACATGTATGTAGATGGGTATGGTTTTCACTGCAGCTCTGAAACTGTACATTTGCATCAAGTTATGATCATGAGAGACTGATTACCGAGTGCTAGTTTTCAGTGTATGATCATTAGTTTCAGTGGTATTCAGCTGGTTCTATGGACAACAGCATGTGTACTGAATGCCATTGACAATTCAGCCATGGTTTTGGCTCGGTTTATGCTTTACTATGGTTGTGTAGTCAACACTGTTGAGAAACAAGAGTTTGGGATGCATTTGATGAGTTTCTGGCAACAATTCAGGACTATTGTTGAGCTTTATGCTGGCTGGAAATTTTCAGCAGGCATATGAGAGAGAGAGCCAACAGTGGCCAATGTTGTGTTGATTATGATGCCTTGTAAAAATTCCAGTGCAATATTGTTTACTTTGACACATTACAGTGCAATCGAGGACGATTGCAAGGATTTCAAGGGCGTGGTCTGTCACGAGGACGTGAAAATTTGATGCTTTGCTTATGTTTGATTGACATTTGATTAAAGGATTAATTAAATGTGCAATTAAAAGATGTACATGTATTGCACATGTGAGGTGCAAGCTACTTTTTCACAGTTGAAGGCCGAAGGACCCTGTGAAAAAGATGGGTGTCAAAGGCAAAAGTTGTAACAAGTTACACTTGTTAGATTCTAGGTGAATTTTGGCGTCAGTTTGCCCCTAGGACTATTAATTGGCCATTAAGTGTCAGTGGTGACACTAGGGGACTAGGCATTAATTAATGGATTAATGCTTGTCCAAGGGTCAATTAGTGCATGGGACCACTTTGGGTTGCAAATGGCCTAGCCAATTAATTTTTGGATAGGCAAGGTCAATTTTCTGGGCATGGATTAAGGGCTGAATTAATTTTCAGAATTAATTAATTCTGAAAATTAATTAAATGACTGGAAATCGCTGAAAATGGATTAAGAAAGTAAGAAAGCTGCCACTTAGCAAAACTTTCCATGCAAGTGGGGGAAAGGTTAAATAGGGCTGAAGGGAGAGGGAAATCTCGTTTTTTCATTTTGGAGCAGTTGGAAAGAGATGTTGGACTATTGCTGCCAGCTTTTGGGGCCATTTCCCAGCCATTGGAGACCATTTTGGTGATGGAGATAGCATATTCTTGACCTTGGGAAGCTGGCAATTGCTGCTGATGCGCTTTCTCTTGAAGATCACAGTCTCTGATGCTCCTATTGTTGTTGGTGTATCCGTTTGGGGCTGATACAACAGGACAGCAGCTGATTTTGATCAGTTCTTCGCGACAAATCTCAAAATTTTCTCTCTCTACAGCATTCTCTCATCTCCTTCAGCCTATGCTCAGCCATTCTTAGCAATTCTTAGCCATTCGGAGGAGATCTCAGCCATTTTTGGTGGGCTGATTTGTAATTTCTGCAGTAAACCCTAATTTACAGTAGAAATTAGGGTTTAGCAGCCGCCTTGGGATCCGTGCCAGAGATTGAAGGCTCAAGGGACTGAAATCAACAGCTGATAATTGAAGATTATCAAGGGATTTTAGGAGCTAGCCCATCCTGAATTGATTTGGGGCAGCATTTGGCGAGCCAAGGGTCAAATTGGAGTAGAAGTCTTGGGTGAATCAAGGGGCAAATGACCCAAAAGGCTTGCTGGTCGTTTATGATAGCAAGAGCAATTCGTTAGCAGGAGGAGATTGAAGAATCTTGAGTTGTACTCCTTCCAATTGAATGAAAGCTAAAGAAATACCGCAAGGGGGGGTCAATTTTGGGGCCAACAGGGTGTCTACTGTCCAAGAATGTTATAGTAAAGCGTGTATTTCATTTTATGTGCATTTATTTATTGCTGTAATTAACTCTTAAATCAAGTTATCATCACCCATTCCAAGAAGGAAGGCTGGTTGCAGGTAGTTTAAAGGTCAGACTCACACTGTTACCGCACAGCCATCTCAGTTGACAAGGTTCTCAACTCTAGAGGGCTTGTCGACTGGTCTGCAGAGGCCCACATTGTGTCCGTAGAGACATCCGATGCGAGTCTCATCCACATCTGTGTATTGCCTCCCGACGAGGTTATTGCAGAGGCCCACTTGTCATAGTCGAGTACTTCAGCTCCTGTTTGGATTGTGGATAGTGGAGCTACACATCATATGACTCCTATAGAGGACATTTTTCGCACCCGAGCCCCTGCAGTTGGGCGGGTCCATGTAGGAAACAACTCCTCGATCAAGATTCAGGCTTAAGGTTGCGTCAGTTTTGCCACTGACAAGGGTCCGAATCTGGCTTCATTGGACAATGTATATCATGTCCCTCAGCTTGGGGTGAACTTGTTATTTGTTTAGCAGCTTTGTCGGTTGGGGCGAGCAGTTTTCTTTACAGCGACCACAATTGAGGTTATTGACTCTTTGACTGGTTTAGTGATTGCTCACGGTGAGGCACAGCCTAATGGCCTATACCACATGACACACTTTCTGACCGAGCCGACCACCGAAGGTTCCGTGTTCCATAGCTTCCAGGCCTTAGCCACATCTCGGGAGCCTACGCACAATGAGCGTCTTTGGCATTTTTGCTTAGGGCATCTTGGTTATGACTCACTTTTTGAGTTGTCACGCCGTGAGCTGGTTGAAGGCCTTCCACGCCTAAAGCTAGCTTGAGATGTCTGTAAAGCTTGTAAGCTCGGGAAGCAGCACCGTACCCCATTTCCTCAACAGTCTACACATAGAGCTGAGGAGCCTCTTAGATTGATTTACGTTGATCTTTGTGGGCCGACATCCAGTGCTGCTTTGAACGATGCGTTGTACTTCTTTTTGATAGTGGATGATCATTCTCGATGCATGTGGGTGTACTTTCTCAAGCATAAGTCAGAAGCTTTTACATATTTTTCTGCTTGGGTGTTGTTGGTTCATAACTAGACAGGTCGTCGTGTTGGGTGCATGAGGAGTGATAGAGGTGGTGAGTTTATCTTCCACGAGTTTTCCGAGTTTCTACAGAAGCATGGCATTTCTCGCCCGCTCACCTCTACCAACTCTCCCTCTCAGAATGGAGTCGTAGAGCGTAGGAACTGCACAGTCGTGGAAATTGCACGCTCTATGCTGTTCGTAGCAGAGCTTCCTGAGCGCCTTTGTGTCGAGGCTGTTAACACTTCGGTGTACATCCTCAACCTGTGCCTAACTGCGGCTCTTCCTCAGAAGACTCCGTATGAGGCATTTTTTGGCTCTCGGACTGTTATTTCCCATTTCAGAGTCTTCGGGTGTCGTGCGTACACACACACACACGCTTGATGACAAGATAGAAAAGCTTACTCCCCGAGTTGATCTTCTTATTTTTGTGGGATATTTCTCTGAAGCGAAAGCTTATCGTTCTGTTGTGGGAAAACTTCTTTGGTTAATTCACACTAGGCTAAATTTAGCTTACTCAGTTAGCATACTCAGTCAGTATTTCACAGCCCCTAGGATGTCACATTGGATTGCATGTCTTCGTATGTTGCGTTATTTGTGGTGTACTTTTTCTTATGGCTTGACATATGGTTCTGGTTTATATTTGCAGGGGTACACTGATTCTGATTGGGCAGAAGATCCTGACACCCGACATTCCCATGGTGGCTACCTCTTTACCTTGGGCATAGCTCCCATTTCTTGGTCCAGCCGTAAGCAAGAGACAGTGGCGGCTTCCACGGCCGAGGTTGAGTACCGGGCTCTCTTCGATGGGACCACCAAGGCCATCTATCTGAGGAGTTTACTGGCGGGGCTTCATTTTCCATGTGACTCTCCCACAGTTGTCTACTGCGACAACCAAAGTGCCATTGCCCTTGCGGGCAATCCGATCATCACACCACGGAGACGGCATGTCGGAGTCCACTTCCACTTTTCCAGAGAGCAGGTTGAGCTAGGCACTACTCGCTTAGAGTTTGTGCCTTCATTAGATAATTTTGCAGATCTCTTGACCAAAGCGGTCAACCGGCCGGTTCTTCAGTACCTGCTACCTAGGATCGGCTTGGGTACACCCTCCCTTACTTCTTCAGCTTGACGGGGAGAGGGTGCTTTCCTCTTGCTTTCCCTTCCAGTTTGAGAGAGGGCGGCTCCTACTCTTGATTATGATAGTGATGATGCTTACCGTTTTTTAGACATTACATTAACTTATTCTTTTGTATTGTATTATGGGCATTTGTAACTTCATCCGCACTATCAGGATGACCTGATTGTAAAAGGGTACTTGGACAAGTGAACACTTCTCCTGCGAGGGCACTATCCCAGTGGCACCGTTGCATAGCATATTGCATGAGCATGACATTTTGCATCTCCCTTTGCATTACTCTATGCATTGGCATTCTGTTCATGTCAACATGCATCTGTGCGTATTTATTCCTTTTCGGTCTTTTGGAGTGGTCGACTCTAGGATCCACCATATTCGTAGCATAACACATGGCAGTTCTCCTAAAGGTAGTTTTCCTATCCTTGCTTGCTTTGCTTGTCTTGCTAAGCCCATCGTTTTTTTTGCCTTTCCACATATTCACCACATGATTGGCACATACATACACTTTTTCTCATCCTTAGGCACTTATAGTCAATGCGAGGGATTGGATTGCTAGTTTTGTGCTTGACTTGGGTTTAAAATTCTCTTTATCTTTTCCTATCTGTTACTTAATCGACCTGCCCCTATATTACTTATGTATTTTCAAAACATTTCAAAAAAAAAAAAGTCCATTGATTTCATCCGCCTTTGTAGGACTTGGTAGGCCCTTGGGCAGCCGCCGAGTACCCTTGGTCCAATGCCCTGGCCTCTTTGGGGTGATCACTTGGGCTCCCTTGGTAAGATAACCATCGTCTCTGTAGTCTTGGTAGGCCACTGGGCAGCCGACGTACACCCTTTGTCCGATGCCTTGGCTGCTTTGGGATGGGACGCCTTGGGATAAATCAAAATTTAGGCTGGCCTACTTTTCTCGCCCTATTTTGGGCTTGAGAAGGGGTGTTATGTTAAAAAATGCACTTCGCGACTTAAACAGCCCCAAAACATGCTTATTTTAGGCTTATTTTAGCCAAAACCCTAAAACGAGAAGTGGATCGAGAAAGTTAAGTGGGAGAGGATCTAGAACCCTAATTTTCTATAAATTGGTAGCTAGCCCTCCACTCTTTTACAATCTCGTTTTTGCAAGTTTTAGGTGTTACTAGCTTGCTGCCCACATCTCGGTCACGGAGGACATCTCAGCCCTTGCTGTCCATCACTGTTCCCTACAGTCTGGCACCTGTTTTCAGCCCTCCACACGTTGATTCCCGCTGTTTCTGCCTGGCGACTGACTGTTGTTCATCTGCTGTTTATCTGCTGTTTACAAGCTCCAGCTGCCGCCCTGACAGTTTTCTCTCTCCTGTTTGCAGTCGTTGCAATCTTTCTCTCTCTTGCAGACTGTCCTGCCTGCGTTTTCAGTCCTCTCTCTTGCAAGCTCCGTCTTTAGTCTTTCTCTCTCCTGCAGACTGTCCTGCCTGCGTTTTTAATCTTTCTCTCTCCTGCAGGCTCCGTTTTTAGTCTCTCTCTCTTGTAGGTCCCGCTTTTAGTATTTCTCTCTCCTTATTGCTGTCTGCATCAGATTCAGCTTCTCATTGCTGCGTTTGCTGGTGTTCGACATCCAGAGGTTGCCTTGCTGCGATGGGATCCGTTTGGAGTACAACACACTCTCCAGCTCATTACCCCTGCCCTGATCCTAGAGATACAGGAGTTCGAGATTTAGTATTCATTCACTGCATAGTGTGTTTGCTGCATGAGGATCGTATTATTAGTAGTCATATCATTTCATTTATTTAGTGTGTTCATTGTCTCTGAGTTACTCTAACCCTAACCCTAACTTTGTTCTTTTTATCAGTCTGTGCTTTGTCGTACGGTTTTTGTTTATGTTTCTGTGTTAGGGTATTTTTCTTTACACTCCTTAGTCAAGATTCAGGCTCAAGGTAGTGTCAATTTTGCCACTGACAAGGATCTGGATCTGGCTTCGCTGGACAATGTATACCATGTCCCCTAGCTTGGGGTGAACTTGTTAACTCTCAGCCTAGTTTAGTGATTGCTCGCGGTGAGACACAGCCTAATGGCCTTTCCCACATGACTCACTTTCTGACCGAGCCGATAGCTAAGGGCTCCATGTTCCACAACTTCCAGCATTAGCCACATCTCGGGAGCCTATGAATAATGAGCGTCTTTGGCACTTTCGCTTAGGGCATATTGGTTATGACTCTCTTTATGAGTTATCCCACCGTCAGTTGGTTGAGGGTCTTTCCTATCTAAAACGAGCTTGCGATGTCTATGAAGCTTGTCAGCTTGGAAAGCAACACCATACCCCATTCCCTGAGCAGTCTACACATCGTGTTGAGGAGCCTCTTAGATTGATTCATGTTAATATTTGTGGGCAGACATCCATTGCCACCTTGAATGGCGTGTTGCACTTCTTTTTGATAGTGGATGATCATTCTAGATACATGTGGGTGTACTTTGTCAAGCATAAGTCAGATGCTTTCACATATTTTTCTGCTTGGGTGTTGTTGGTTCATAACCAGACTGAACGTTGTGTTGGTTGTATGAGGAGTGATAGCGGCAGTGAGTTTATCTCCCACGAGTTTTCCGAGTTTCTACTGAAGCATGGCATCTCTTGCCAGCTCACCTCTACTAACTCCCCCTCTCAGAATGGAGTCGTAGAGCCATAGAAACAGGGAATGGCCGTTCCGACCTAATGCGTTCCAGACCCTTGGAGGGGGTGAAACGGCCAGGGAACGTTCCCTGCCGTTTCCAAGGCCATTCCCTACCGTTCCTTGCTGTTTCCTACCGTTCTCCCTGTCGTTCCATGTTTAAAACGACCGTTTTAGGTGAAACCAGTCTTCCTTCCGTGGATGGGTGGTAAGTCCCTGATTACAACTTAATTACAGCAGCAAACAATAAATGCAAATCTGAAAATACAAATTTACCTACTAGTCTTGGACAATGCACACCCGATTGGCCCCAAAATTGGTGCCCCTTCCGGTATTTCTTTAGCTTTATTGAAGAAAAAGTTGATTTACAATGGGATTCTCCCAATCTCAACTCCCCTTGCTGTCCAAAGTGACCCACAAGTCTTCAATCTATTTTGCCCCTTGATTCGGGCACTCAATTGGCCTTCACCTGCTTTGATGGAACTGGAAAATGCCCCAAATTCAATTATTTGCTGGTTGCTCCACTTGAATAGGCTAAAAACAGCTTCAACCCTGTTCAATCCAAGTCTTGGAGCTTCCAATTTTTGGCACGATTCTCGAGGCTGCTACTAGACCCTAATTTCTGCTGTAAATTAGAGTTTATAGCAGGGAAATTTGCAATTTCTCTGCCTTGAAGAGTCCAAATGCTGAGATCTTCAGAGCAAGGTTGTGAAATGGATGGGAGATGAGAGGGAAAGCAGTAGAGAGAGAAAATTCAAAGTTTTGTCGCGAAGAATGACTGAAAATCAGTCAAGTGCAGTTGCTGCCCTGCCACAACAGCATGTAGATACAAAGAACTAAAGAAAATCAGTCATTTACTACTGTTGTTCTGCCTCAACAGCCTGTAGATGTTGTCTCCTGTTGTTGATTGGCCTTCTTTTGCCCCTAGCTGCCTCAGAAGATCCTCCCATGGCTGCAAATTAGACCAGCAGCCTCCCCTCCCTCTCTCTTGCAGGCTGAATTCATAGAAATGCCTCTCTCCAGCGTCTAAAGACGTTTTTCAGTCTTGCATGGGCATTTTTCACAAGTGGCAACCTTCCCAAATGGTTTTTTCAGCATTTTTCATAATTAAGTATTAATTTTTAGTCTTAAAATATTAAAAATTAACCTAATAATTATTTCGGTGTCCTGAAAAATAATTTGACTGGCCAATAATTAAATTGGCTAGGCAACTTCCATTCCTGAGTGTCTCTGCGCTATCTTTGACCATCAGATTGGTGTTAGGTATCATTAAACGCCACTTCTCTAGTGTCACCAACTGACACTTATGGCCAAATGGATGACCTAGGCCAATAACTGGCACCAGATACCACCAAGTACCTGTGCGGCATAACTTATAGCAACTTTTGCCTTTGACATCCCGTGATTTCTTTGGGTCTCGGGCTCGTAAATTTACTTTAACTCCAGTTGCACCTCACATGTGTAACATTTACTTAATCATGTGATTAAAATTAATCCATATGCTAAGCGAGGTTTCAAAAATACATGTCCTCATGACACCAGGTATGTTGACAAAAAATTTACGTTTTTTCTTTTTGCTTGTATCACACTCCTACCACATGTTCACCCATCTCTATCACCTAATGTGTATACACTAATCTCTCTCTCTCTCTCACACACACACACACACACACACACACACATACACACACACAGATTGAATATTCAAAGTATCAAGACAACCCACAAGCCAATCAGGAGTCTATGCAAAGTTCAAATTCGATGCATTATGAACTCTTGCAAATCATAATCAAATTTCAGTCTATTCTCAATTCCAAGGTAATCATCCATTTACATTGTCTAATTTCAAGGGAAACTGGGATAATTGGGGCAATTTAGAGCAATTTGGAGCTATGGGGGTAATGAAGTTAATTTTGGGACATTTGGGTCAATTTGAGCACTGAGGGGTATTGGGACAATTAGAGGGACATTCTTTGAGGCAACTTGGATCATGCAGAGCATATTTGGGGCACTTAAAACGTGTGGTCCACCTGTTTCCGTTCCCCCACCTTGGATGTTTTCCCCGTTCCAGTGGATCCTATTTCCATTCGCGTTCCCTATTCTAGGTAACAACGGGTAGAGCGTAGGAACCCGATAGTCATGGAAATGACATGCTCTATGCTGTTCGCAGCAGAGCTTTCCGAGTGCCTCTGGATCAAGGTTGTTAGCACTTCGGTGTACATCCTCAACTGGTGCCCGACTGCGACGCTTCTTCAGAAGACCTCGTATGAGGCATTTTTTGGCTCTTGGCCTATCATTTTCCACTTCAGAGTCTTTGGGTGTCGTTCTAGGGGATATATTTTTGTGTCACAGCAGAAGTACGTACTTCAGCTAGTGGAACATCACACTTCAGATCAGCCACGGCCAGTGGCCATGCCTCTTGATCCTACTGCCACTTGTCGAAGGATATCCTAGGACAGCCCTTCGATGCACATACCTATCGCTTTGTTGTAGGGAAACTTCTTTGGTTAGTTCACACTAGGTCAGATTTAGCTTACTCAGTTAGCATACTTAGTCAATATTTCACAGCACCTAGGATGTCACATTGGATTGCATGTCTTCGTGTGTTGCGTTATTTATGGTATACTTATTCTTATGGCCTGATATATGGTTTTTGTTTATGTTTGCGTAGGTACACTAATTCTGATTGGGCAGGAGATCTCGACACCCGACGTTCTCATGGTGGCTACCTTTTTACCTTGGGCACGGCTCCCATTTCTTGGTCAAGCCGTAAGCAGGAGATGGTGGCGGCTTTTACGGTCGAGGCCGAGTAACGGGCTCTCTTCGATGGCACCACTGAGGCCATCTACTTGAGGAGTTTATTGGCGGCACTTCACTTCCCATGCGACTCAGCCACCGTTGTCTATTGCGACAACTAGAGTGCCATTGTCCTTGCGGGCAATCTGATCATTACACCACGGACGCGGCATGTGGAAGTCCACTTCCATTTTTCCAGAGAGTAGGTTGAGCTAGGCACTATCCGCCTAGAGTTTGTGCCTACATCCAACAATTTTACATATATTTTGACCAAAGCGGTCAACTGGCTGGTTTTTCAATACTTATTACCCAGGATCGGTTTGGGTACACTGTCCCCTATTTCTTCAGCTTGACGGGGAGAGGGTGCTTCCCTCTTGCTTTCCCTTTTAGTTTGAGAGGCGGCGGCTTCTACTCTTGATAGTGACAGTGATGATGCTTCTAGTTTTTAGACATTGATTCTTTTGTATTGTATTATGGACATTTATAACTTCATCCGCATTGTCAAGATGATATGATTGTAAAAGGGGGCTTGGGCAAGTGAACAATTCCCTTGCGAGGGCACTGTCCAAGTGACACCATTGCATTGCATCTTGCATGGGCATGACATCTTACATTACCTTTTGCATTACCCCATGCATTGACATTTTGTTCATGTAAACATGCATCTGTGCGCATTTATCTCTCTTCGGTCTTTTAGAGTGGTCGACTCTGGATCCACCATATTGGTGGCATTACCCATGGCAGTCTCCAAGGTAGTTTTTTCTTAGCTTGCTTGTCTTGCTTGCTTTACATTTTGCTATATCCACAGTCATTTTCCTTCTTCACCGACATCTAGTAATGGTAGGGATAGTATGCTTGTTTTGTGAAGGTCTTGGGTCTGACCATCCTTTATCATTCTCCCATTTGGGATACAGATACTCAATAGGATGAAAATTGATTTGAGCTCCACACTTAATGCTAAATCTTAAAAAAAAAAAAGAGCAGTCCATAATTGATTCTATCCGCCTTTGTAGGGCTTGGTAGGCCACTTGGCAACCAACGTGCACCCTTTGTCCGATGCCTTGTTCTCTATGGGGTGATCACTTGGGCTTCCTTAGTAAGATAACCATCGCCTCTGCAGTCTTAGCAGGCCACTAGGCAATTGACGCGTATCCTTTGTCCGATGCTCTGGCTGCTTTGAGGTGGGATGCCTTGGGGTAAAAGATCTTTCTCGTGGCATCATTGTTGGGCCTGAGAGGGGGTGTTGAGCTAAAAATGCAATAGCTTTACTTAAACAACCCCAAAACTTGATTAATTAAAGAAGAAATCTAGTTTATTTAAAAGAAACGCGATTCTAGAGAGTTTCTGTGTCCCATAAGCACAAACCCACTTGGGAGGGCTCAAACTTTCTATAAATACGTATGCTGCCCTCCATTCAAGTAACAATCTCGTTTTTGCAAATTTCAGGTGTTTCAGCTTGCTGCCCACATACCATTTGTGGAGGACATATCAGTCGAAGGTGTCCATTTCTGTCTACATCAGTTTGCGCCTGATTTCCAGCCCTTTTCTCGTAGTTTGGAGTTGATCCCCGCTAGGCGACTGCTGTTCCTACACAGACTTGCTGTTGTACTACCTGCCACATTATTTGCAGCCTGCATTCGACAGTTTTCTCTCTCCTATAGGCTGTTTTGCTTGCGATTTTAGTCTTTCTCTCTCTAGCAGTTCTACCTGCGTTTTTAGTCTTTCTCTCTCCTCACTGCTGTCTGCATCAGATCCACCTTCTCAATGTTGTGTTTGTTGGTGTTTGATATCTGGAGGCTGCCTTGCTATGATTTGGGATCCGTTCAGAGTACGACACACTCTCCAGCTTATTACCCCTGCCGTGGTCCTAGAGATACAGGAGTTGGTAGAGTATCGGGCCGCGTCTTCTACCACATGTGAGACTGTGTGGCTTCGACATTTGTTGGAGGAGCTTGGCTGCCCCTAGACTTGTCCTACTATTTTGTGATGCGACAAACAGAGTTGCATTGCCTTGGACGGAATACGGTATTCCATGCCTGGATGAAGCACATAGAGATCCAGTACCACTTCATCAGGGAGAAGCTTCTGGATGAGACCATCGATGTGGAATACTGTAAGACCGAAGACAATTTTGCAGATTTGTTTACGAAGGCACTTCCCCAGGCTTTACTTCACTGACATTCCAAATCCCTCCGTTTGCTGCCTTGTCCAGGATTTGAGAGGGGGTGTTAAGAGTCATTCCCTAGACTAGCAGGCAGTGCCACGCAGGCAAGTGCCATGTGGTAGTAGTATTGTATCAGCTGTCTGTATTAAATGCAGCCGACCTGATCATTTTTAGGCATTATTTTCAGCCTATAAATAGGCCATGTTTTCACTAGTCTTGGCAATTGTGTCTCACAGATTTCGGCCTGCAGACTGCGGAGATTGCTCTCGGGGCTGATAGAGATCGAGATCCTCGAGGTGGAGACATACACAGATATTCTCTCTGCACCCGTGTATAATTTTGCATCCTTATATAGCATTCTTCACTGCTGATTTTCTACATTTCACACACACACACACACACACACTCTCTCTCTCTCTCTCTCTTCTCTCTGTGTTCACTCTTTATCACGGTCATTTGCTTCTGCATCGCTTCACTCTAATAGTTGTGTGGCTGAATGATACTTGTATGTCTAGTTCCACCTAGTCAAGATTGGTGGGTAGAGTATGTCATACATCCCAAATGAGATAATATGGGATAGCATCTGGACTGGCCCTCAACTTTGTGAGGTGTTGCTTGTGTCATTGGCGGATTGCCCTCATCTCTCTCTAATGTAGTAGCTGTGTCTGGTACCCTTGTATCCATGGGCAGTGTATTGTGCTGATCTCCTTAGCTCTTTGGATTGTCACCCCTCTATGTGTAGATGCTGTGTGTGTGGTCATTGTTTGAAAGAAATTAGTAAGCTGACTGATACCTCCCTCTTTGTATAGTGCCAGTTTGTAGTAGTGTGTGTAGAGTCTTTAATTCTCAACTAAGAATTGGCCCAAGTGGTGTTGGTGTGGGGACTTCATAACTAGTCTGAGCGAGGTATCTCCTCCGAATAGTGAGGGGTATCTAGCTCGAACTATGCTAAAGGCTCTGCATATGTAGATGTAGTGTGCCTCGCTCTCCACCTCCTCCTAGCATAATCTGCAGATTTGTTCAGCTCTAGGGATGTGGGTTGCTCTCTTCGTCTCGATCTTGAGCTGGTGAAAGGATACCCTAAGCTGGTCAATGGCTACCTGCCTCTTCATGTGGCATGTATATGTCTAGGTATTTAGGTCTCTCAATGAAGCCATCCATGGTAGTCTTCATGAAGTGGTCTCTGTAGTAAGACATCTTCGGGGGAAGGGGCTGCCTGGGTGATAGCCATGTATGTTGTATGTACAATTGCTAAAGATTGTGTCGCATGACCAAGTTTCTCTTTGTGTGGGATAGGTGTACAAAGGGGTAGTCAAAATCATACTAAAAGGGGGGAGATGGTCCATGTCGATCCCATATAGTGTAAGCCATTGCTTGATCTGTGCATACCATGAAGTCTCTTGTCTCGCTTGAGCTAGTTGCCTAGAGGCATCGAACGCCCTCCTAGGTAGTCTATCCGGATGCATGTCACGTACTCTATGTATGAAGCAGATGGTTTGCAAAAGGGTCTCTATCAAGATGTGTTGGCTTTAGTTTATTTTGTATTGCTTTAGTCTTCAGATGATGCTTTTTTGTCTTGTTGTCTTTGCAATTGATCTTATTCAGCATTTCAGGTCTGCTCTTATCACAGGCCAAGCTTAAGGTGCGTATAGATGGTTTAAAGGATAACTTGTGCCAATGACATAAATTTTTTTGTGGGCTGCATGTATCTTTGGCATGAGAAAATATGGTATGACTAGAGTATGCCAATGATCACACATAACTATAGATCCTTAAGTTATTGTGCACATGTGCATAATATATTTTATGGATCTTCTTGGTTCGCAATAGCCTCTCTTTGATTAGACTATTCATTCGCATTCGGTTTTTTATGCACTAATTAGAGATCAGGTTTCTCTGGACATTCATGATGCATTGGAGTTTGATGTTCATGAGGAGGAGGTTATCGATGTCTTGTTACATTTGCCCAAGGACGATAATTTAGGATGGGATGGACTCACAAATGAATTCTTTGAGACTTATACCGGTCGTTTGGCCAAACCATTGATAGTTATGTGCCAGCAAGATGGGCCATTGGAGTTATGCTTGCATCTTGGAAGGAGGGTATTATTAAGTTGATTCCTAAGGTCCCTTGCAAGTTGCCATCGATGCTCAAATATTGGAGACCTATCTCATTGATGGGCTTGTGTATAAGCTTTTCTCCAAGGTTTTGGCTAATCGCCTCCTTAAGCATCTCCTTGATATTGTACCTCCTCATTGGTATGGTTTTATTAAGGGCAGGAATATTTTGCATAATATTATGAATGTTTAGATCAGCATTGACTATCTGCAACATTCTCATCGGGAGATTGTACTTATGTAGCTGGACATGGAAAAGGCCTTTGATTGCTTAGAATGGTCATCCTTGGTAGAGTTCATGCAAACTATGGGTTTTGGGCCTTACATGTCTCATTTGATTTACACTATTAGTAGTGATGCTGCTTTTGGAGTTGTGCTAAATGGTGGCATCATTGAATCTTTTTCTCTTGTGCGTTCGGTCAAAGAGGGCTGTCCTCTCAATCCTTTGTGTTTTGCCTTGGCTACCCACCCAATCCTTACGATGTTATCACATCTAGTAGACATTGGATAGTTGGTCGGTTTGTCTCTTCCATCGCCTCAGCAGTTTTTTGGGCAGGCATTGGCTGATGATACTTTTATGATGTTAAAAGCTGATGGGAATAACATTCTATCAGAGTGCATTATATGTGGAAGTGTATGACTGGACTGAAAGAAAATAGTGAACATGGGAGAGGAGAGAATGAGACAATAGAATGGGGAACACTGCAAGGAATGAATGCTGAATACTGAAGGCAGATATGTACAAGGTCTGTGTGAGTATAACGGTATAACGGTTGGAGATCTCTCTCAACCTGCACAAAAACTAAAAATGTGTGTGGCCAGGGGCAGGACAGTCTAAGTAGGCCAAAAATAATACAACAATATGATCAGGTTGGTCAGTCAAAACTGGCTGACTGAAATAAAACAATAAAATAATGAAAAAGTGTTGCGAAAAATGCAGCTTGCGATGTGGCAGAACTGTCTGCCGTGCCTGCCCTTACAACGGCCCAAACCTGGCCTGGTGATTACCCCAAATTGCTGCCCAACCTGCTCTTGTACAATGCAATGTTGCACAAATTGCCCTAATCTGCCATGTACATACCTATGCCTGTCCTAGAGGTAACCAAATCTCTAATACCCCCTCTTAGATCTTGGACACATCATAAGGCTAAGGATCTGGAATGCTGACGAAGAATGGCCTAAGGAAGTGCCTTGGTGAACATATCTGCTAGATTGTCCTCAGCCTTGCAACACTCCACATCAATGATCCCAACCAATATCTTCTCATGAACGTAGTGATATGGGATCTCTATGTGCTTGGTCCTAGCATGACTACAAGATTTTATGGCAAGGCTATGCAACTCTCATTGTCACATAGAGTGTAGTAGCCCTTGCTTGTGAACCACCAAGCTCCTACGACCACCTTCGAAGCCAAACGGTCTCGCAAGTGGTAGAACAAGCTGCTCGGTACTCAACCTTTGTAAACGAAAGGGAAACGATAGGTGTCTTCTTATTGCTCTAAGAAATCACATCAATATCTAGAAGAAAGTAGTATCCTATCATTGATTGTTCGTAAGGCCTAGATTGGGGGGTCCCCCTCAAGAACCATAGGATTCGTTAGGTAGCTTGCCAATGAACCTTTTTTTGTTCACTCATAAAATCTGTAAGCAAACCAACTGAAAAGCACAAATCAATCCGAAGTATTCAGAAGCCAAATCAACAATCTGTAGTGGGAAGCATCTACCAACGATGAATTTGTATGAGCTATAGCCTTACAATTTAGATCCATGGGAGTAGAAATGGTTCGACACTTCTACATCTCAAAGATAGTTAAGAGCTCCTGCACATATCACTACTAGGAGAGAATGATACCCCTCTCAGTTTGCCATATCTCATGACCTAAGAAGAAACAAAGAAGCCCCTTATCTATCATCTTAAACTTTTGAAGGAGCGCTTTCTTAGTTTGCTTGATGGATTGGCATGGTCACTGTTAGAATGAGATTGTCCATGTAAAGCACAAACACCGCATGCCATCCAGTTGATGCGTGAATGTGCAAATTTGGATCGAAGGTGGATCTCCAGTACCTCAATCTATCTCGAAGAAACGAGTTTATCTTCTAATTTGAGGCAGCATGGGGAGCCTGTTTGAGGCCATACAAGGCCTTCTTTATACCTATATACTTTACTGTTTGAGATAGAAAAGCAAGGAGGTGCTCTACATAGATCTCCTCCTTTAAGTTTCCATTCAAGAACGCAGACTTGACAACCAACTGGTAAACTAGCCATCTCCCATGGCTGGCAAGAGCAAGTACCATTTGAATGGTGGCATATGAGTTCTTTAAGTTGCCATCCAAGAACGTGGACTTGACATCCAACTAGTAAACCGGTCATCTCCTATGGTTGCCAAGAGCAAGTATTGTATGAATGGTGGCCATATATGCTGTGGGGGCAAAAATATCATGTAAGTCAACAATTGGCCGCTGTGCAAAGCCTTTGGTAACCAATTATGCCTTGTACTTGTTGAGTATGCCATCACTGAGATACTTGGTCTTAAGGATCCACTTGACTCCAATCACCTTCTGTCAGAGTGAAGCAATGTGGAAGGGAATGAGCAAGACAAAGAGAGAACAGAGAGATAAAAAGAGACAGTGAAACACATAAAATTTGTAGTGAGGAATGCTGTATAAGGATGCAGAAATATACACGGGTGCGAAGAGAATATTTGCGTATGTCTCCACCTCGAAGATCTGTCTTCATCAGCCTTGAGAGCAGTCTCCACGGTGTGCAGGCTGAAATCTGTGAAAACCAACTGAGGAAGATTGCTGAAATTAGGGCTTATAAATAGGCCAGGAAAAACACAAAAAATAATGCAGGTCGGCTGCATTAAATGCAGCTGATTGCTGTCCCAATTGGCCTACTGTGCCACATCAGCTGCCATGTGACACTCCTCTTGCACCTGCCACCTGCTGTACCTGCTGAACCAGCTGCCCTTGTTGCTCTTGCCTGTCCAGGGAATGTCCAACTCTAACACTCCCTCTCAGATCTTGGACATGGCAGAAGGCTAAGGGATCTGGAGTGCTGATGAAGTAAAGCTTGGGGAAGTGCCTTGGTAAACAAGTCCGCAAGATTGTCCTCTGTCTTGCAATAGACCAGGGAAATGGTCTCATCTAGAATCTTCTCCCGAATAAAATGGTACTAGATCTCAATATGCTTCGTCCAAGCATGATAGATAGGATTCTTGGCCAAGGCAATGTAACTCTCATTGTCGCATTGTAGAACAGTAGGACCTTTCGGCAGACAGCCAAGCTCCTCTAGGAGCTTGCAAAGCCATACTGTCTCACATGTAGTAGAAGATGCCGCCCGATACTTTACCTTAGTCAAAGAGAGGGTAATCATGGGTTGCTTCTTGTTGCTCTAGGAAACAACATCAGCACCCAAGGTAAAACAATAACCTGTTGTGGACCTTCGATGATCCACATCACCAGCCTAATCTGAATTACTTCAACTTGTAAGTACGAGGTCCATAGCACTTGTACCAGTAGGATAATAGATCCCAAGATTTGGAGTCTCCCATAGGAACCGCAAAATCCTCTGAGCAGTCTATGTCACAACTCTATAGAAACAGAATTTGTATCATTTTTCATTAATTTGTCTATATAATGATTTATTAAATTTGTTTCCTTTGCACTAATTAGATATAAAGAAAAGTGCATTGGAGCTCGCCACTGATGAGTGGTCACAGGTTATGGTGGACCCACGCGGTGGGTTAGAGAAAAGATAGATCACACTTCCACCTATATGGCCCGATTGGGCGCCTGTGACCAGAACTCACGCATTTCAGGGTTAGACTCGCACATAGAAAGGATTGATGCCTTGAAGTGTGGGCTAGATCCGCCAGAACAGACAATTACAATCAACAAGATGGTATGATCATGAAATGCTTGTACAAAGTGTAAGTGTGGGCTGAAAGCTTGAAATGCACATTTCTTTGCATAGGAAAGTCACATGAAAATTTTGATACCGTTTTTGCGATGTACACGGAAAAAGCTTTCATATGACACCCATATTGGGGGGTCCCTAAATTTTAGGAGCCTTGAATTAGCCTAAAAATGCTAGTCCTAAAAAATAGGGATGTCATTCTAAAAATAGTAAATTCTGTACTCTGACTGTGCTTACTAAAGTTGATTGTTTCTATTCTTGACAGTATTCAGCCCAAAAAGGAAGGCATAGAGAAGAGATAAGTGTCAAGACACTTGTCACACAAGTTTTCAAGTGTCCCACCACTTGTCACATCTCATGACATGTGGCTGGACACTTGTCTTGTGCTACTCCACTTTTCCCTTTTGTACTAGCTCTTTCCTCTCCTATAAATAAGAGCTCGTTTTTCTTCATTCAGCATCATTTTTCTTTGCTGTAAACTCATGTACAGCATCCACAGATAGCCAAAAACTGGCCCCATCCATCCCCATCATCATCCCCCGCTTCTCCATTATCAAATTCCTTCATATTCCCTCTTCTATCATTGCTGTTTTATAGGACAACAAGACTGTAAATTCATTATAGCACCTCCTTCTCGAGCTCTTTCTTCCATTTTAGCAACAAGAAGCAAGCCCTATCCATGTACTGCTGATCAACGATGGAGAAAGGCTGTTTTTCCCTCTTTCTTCTCTAATACTGTAAAGAAATCAGTTCTTATCATTGTATAATAGATAATGCATGTGTGTTTGTACATCTTTGCATGATCTTGTGAGAGTGAGAATTACTTCTCCTTGCTCTCAGGTTGATTGTAACTGAGCTCTTCCCTAAGGGACTTGGATTGAGCAGAAATACATTCCTTCGGGGGGGGAGGGGAAGGGGTTGCCTATCTTCAATCCTCAATCTTGTCTCCATTACTTTTACATTTTCATGGCAGAAATTTTGTGAGTAATTTTCATTTTCAGCTTTAAGTATTCATTCTCTTTTATATTAAGTCTGGAAAACAAGCGAATATCATAATTGTTAAGCATACTACGTTATTCGGGGCGTTTACAGCCTACCGCTAGTGCATCATCTTGGGTTCACTCATGAACCCAGCTAGCACACCTACAACATAACATAAGTCAACGTGAGTATTAAGAAGCCAGATCAAGGAGCCAACTAATTGCCTATAACGGGTAGTATTCACCAAAGGAGAATCCGAATGAGCTGTAGCCTTCCAATTCGGGTCTATAGGAGTTATAAGAGACTTGCGTCCCTCCATCTCACATGTAACCAAGGGCTCCTGTACATACCGTTGCTAAGAAATAAAGATCCCCCTCAGAGTTTGATAGATCTCATGATCTAGAAAGAAGTGAAGAAGTCCCATATCCGTCATCTCAAACTTCTCATGAAGTGCTGTCTTCGTCTGGTCGACCATCTGAGTATGGTTAGCTATCAGAATCAAGTCGTCCACATAAAGGACAAACAACATACGACCTCCACCTGAGGTGTGTACATAAAACTGGGGGTCCGCTTTGGAATGCCGATACCCTAATTTCTCCTAGAGGAATGAGTTAATCTTCTCAGTCCAAGCACGGGAGCCCCCTTAAGGCCATAAAGAACCTTTTACAACTTGTACACCTTACGATCAGAATAACTGAAGCTGGGAGATTACTCAATATAGATCTCCTCCTTCAACTCCCCATTCAAGAAAATAGACTTCACATCCAGCTGATAGACCGGTCATCTCCTATGGCTAGCCAAGGCAAGAACTATGCGAATAGTGGCCATTCGAGTTGTAGAGGCAAAAGTATCATGGAAATCAATGCCCAAGTGTTGTGCAAAACCTTTAGCAACAAGGTGGACCTTGTGCTTGTCCAATGTGCCATCATTGCAGTACTTGGTCTTGAAGACCCATTTAGCTCCAATGATCTTCTTATGAGGAGGCTTCAGCACGAGATACCAAGTGCCATTCTTCTCAATCGACTCCAGCTCCTGCTCCATTGCTTTCCGCCAATGATCATGTTGTAAAGCCTCCATGATGGAAGTCGGTTCCCAATCCTGCATGACACGAGTCATCACATAGTAATTAGTATAAACAAGCTCAGTGTGGTGTACCTGGTTCCTCCTAGAACGCCAAGAGCCATCTTGCAACTGTCACTTCTCAGGGACCCCCTCAATCCTTGTATCGTGAAGAGTGTCATGAGACTAACCAGGAGGAGGTCGGATCTTGCCTCGTCACTCTCCATTTGCTAAAGTTTCTAGAAGGTCCATTGACGACGAGGGAGCAATTGGTGAATCCGGTGGTTGAGAACTAAGCTCTTCATCCGAAGAAGAGTCCTCAAGAGGCACAGGCTCCAGAGGAATAGTCGATGGGGCCCAACTATCATCGGGATCTCCAAGAACAGGGTGTTCCTCACTCCCCTTTGAGGTTGGAACTTCCACGAACCGAACATCACGATTCATGTAACAGGATCATATAATCGATAGCCTTGAGACTGTGAGCTATAGTCCACAAACATCTGTCTTTTGAAAGCCGCTTCAAATTTGTCACGTTGTGTGTTCGAGATGTGAACATAGGCATCGCACCCAAAACCCTTGAAATAAGAAACATCTGGCTTAGACCCAAAGTACGCCTCATACGGAGTCATGTTAACAACAACGGAAGTAGGGAAACGATTAAGGATGTGAACAACGGTAGCCATAGCCTCAGCCTAGAGACACTGGTGAATATCACGATTGCATAAAAACGAGCAAACTCATTAGAAACAAATTCTCCGCCCTTATCCGATTGTAAGGTCTTCAACTTCCAACCTGATTGGTTCTCCTCAAAGAGCAACCAATTCTTAAAGTTGGAGAAAGCTCGTGACTTCAACTTCAAGAAATAAGCCCATGTCATCTTGTCGTAATCATCCACAATTAGCATGAAATACAAGCTCCCACGAAGGGGCTCCGTTCATATCAGTCCACAAAGATTGGTAGAAACAAGCTCCAAGGGTGTTGAAGACCGTCTCGAAGCCTCGTTGGAAACGACATCACGAGTTTGCTTCCCACGGATGCAAGATACACAAGGCTACTGGCTCACCACAATATTCGACAAACCTCGAACAATTTGTTCCTTGGATGCTTTCCAAAGATAATCATAATGGAGGTGGCCAAACCGAGCATGCCAAAGTTTGGACCGAGTTTGTGAGGTCAACAATCCACTCTCGAGTGTATGGGGCCATTAAGGCGGCATCAGAAGCCCTTAGAGTCGAATCCTCCTCCATTTGCAAGTGGAGGAAAGCAGCTGATAAGGGAGCAACCATCGCTCTAGAATCCTTTGAAGATTTCTCCTTCTTCTCCTTGTTGGAGCAATTCTTTTTCTAGTGACGTGTTTTGCCATAAATGTGACAAGTAGACTCCTTTTCTTTGTTCTTCTTAGATTTGTCCTTCTTCTTCTTCTTTTGATTCTTCCCCTTCTTTTGAGAAGAGTAACCAACCAAGGCCTTAGATTTCAAAGCATTGGTACCTTTCAATTGCTCCTCTTGGTCCAAGACCATAGGAACCAACTCTTCCCATTGAAGTCTTAGACCACCCTAGAGCAATCAAGGCGGAACAGAAACCACTGAAATGGGGCATAACTGTGAAATAAGATTTATTGCCATGTCTTCAAAAGTGATCACCTTTCCTACGTTTTAAACTTGCATTTGAAGCTGCCTCAACTTGTTGATATTCTCCCGCATAGAAAATGACTTGTTGATGCTCATGGTCCGCATCTGCACTTCCAAAGAGACTCACTTCATGACAGTCATTTGATTATACATCTGATCAAGCTCCAACCATATCTCCCGGGCCACCGTCAAATGCTCAATATGAGAGATAGTAGTTGTAGTACATGAGAGAAATAAAAATGAGCGAATGTGAGCATTGAGTTTATCCCAATGTGCCTGAGCCTTAGCTAACTCCACCGTATCATTAGAAGAGAGTCTGGACTTGTCTCGCGAAGAAGGACGATGAATAGCCTCCATAACAAGCTTTGCCAAATCATAGGACTCCAAAATGACAAGCATCATGACCCGCCGGATGCGGTGATTCTCGCCATTGAGCTTTTGTACTGGTAGAAGAGCTGGTAAGACGGGCACCTTTCGGTCTATGATCGTGTGAAACTGGGTCTTAGCCTCAGAAGACATCTTCACCTACCATGTCTACACAAAACACGAAGAGCAGTTATCATGAGGACATGTATTTTTGAAACCTCACTTAACATGTGGATTAATTTTTAATCATATGATTAAGTAAATGTTGCACATGTGAGGTGCAATTGGGTTTAAAGTAAATTTACGAGCCTGGAACCTGAAGAAATCACACGATGTCAAAGGCAAAAGTTGTTGTAAGTTATGCCGCACAGGTACTTGGTAGTGTCTGGTGCCAATTGTCTGCCTAGGCCATCCATTTGGCCATAAGTGTCAGATGGTGATACTAGATAAGTGGCGTTTAATGGTACCTAATGCCAATTTGATGGTTAAAGATGGTGTAGAGACACTCGGCAATGGAAGTTGCCTAGCTTATTTAATTATTGGCAAGTCGGATTATTTTTCAGGGCACTGAAATAATTATTAGATTAATTTTTAGTATTTAAAGGCTGAAAATTAATATTTAATTATGAAAAATGCTAAAAAAACCATTTGGGAAGGTTGCCACTTGTCAAAAATGCCCATGCAAGACTAAAAAATGTTGTTAGACATTGGAGAGAAGCATTTTTTAAAATTCAGCCAGCAAGAGAGACGGAGGGGAGGCTGCTGGTCTGATTTGCAGCCATTGGAGGATCTTTTGAAGTTGCCAAGGGCAAGAGAAGACCAATCAACAGCAGGAGACTTCATCTACAAGCTGTTGAGATAGGGCAGCAGTAGTAAATGACTGATTTTCTTCAGTTCTTTGCATCTACAAGCTGTTGTGGCAGGGCAGTAGCTGCATTTGACTGATTTTCAGTCATTCTTCGCGACAAAACTCTGAATTTTCTCTCTCTACAGCTTTCTCTCTCAGCTTCCAGCCATTTCACAGCCTTGCTGCAAAGATCTCAGCATTTGTACCCTTGGAGGTTGAGAAATTGCAAATTTCTCTACTGTAAATCCTAATTTACAGCAGAAATTAGGGTTAAGTAGTAGCCTCGAGAAGTGTGCCAAAAATTGGAAGCTCCAAGACTTGGATTCAATAGGGCTAAAGTTGTTTTTAGCCTATTCAAGTGGAGGGACCGGCAAATACTTGAATTTGGGGCATTTTCCATCTCCATCAAAGTGGGTGAAGGCCAATTGATTGCCCGAATCAAGGGGTAAATCGGATTAAAGTCTTGCTGGTGATTTATCACAGCAAGGGGAGTTGGAATACCGAAAGGGATTGGGAGAATCACATTGTAAATCAATTTCTTCTTCAATAAAGCTAAAGAAATACCAAAATGAGCGCCAATTTGGGGCCAATTGGGTGTGCATTGTCCCAGATCAGTAGGTAAATTTGTATTTTCAGATTTGCACTAATTGTTTGCTGTTGTAATTAAGTTGTAATCAGGGATTTACCACCCATCCATGGAAGGAAGGTTGGTTTCATGGTTCCATTGCCGGGATACTACTCAATCCCTTAATTAGGTGGGCCCAAATCTTTGTGCTAGTGTTGATTTTTACTCTTAGCTGAGAAATTATAGCAATATGTCTTCATATAATGAGATGGACTCAAGCAATGATGATGCCTCTCAGTATGAACGTTCACATGGGAATGAAGGAAATGCAATGCCTGACTTTGGACAAGGCTCAGATTATGGACAACAAGCTGAAAATGTTGTTGTTGGGCAAGATGCATGGCCTTCAGATCATAAGGAGACTGATGACCAGCAAAGTGAAGAGGAACTTGATGACCGGTTCAAGAATCGGATGAGAACAGCAGCAAATCTCTTTGCTGAATTGGCAAAGGATCCTCAATTTGCCCGATTTTTGAATGCTTCAAAGAAGGACAACAAAGGTAAGAAGAAGAAGACATATTCTACACCTTCGGGACAGCAAGATGCACCGAAGATAATGCCAAACCCTTCATTTGAAGCTCCCAAAGATGCTAATGAAATAAAATAGTTGATACCTATGGGGCAAGGAATGCCAATGCAAGGCCATCATAGAAGTGCCAATCCAATGGATTTTGGACAGCCATGCATGCATGCTATGATGGGGCAGCCAGGATATTTTGGTGGAAGCACGATTTTTCATGCTATGGTTGGACAAGGACCACATATGGGAATGTATTGTACAAATCCCTATGGTATGCAACAACCAATGCATGGAGCGCAAGGCTCAATGTATTTAGGTATGGCTGGAAATATGCAAAACCCTATGTATGGCAAGATTGGCTTGATGCTTGGGGCACAAAGTAGCATGTTTGGTACTGCACTTACACCCCCGAATGCTTATGGGGCTCAAGGAATGAATGTTGGTCATGCAAATGCTCCATTTGGCATTGGTTTTGATGTAAATTCAGCAAATGAATCCCTTTTGCAGGAGCTAGTGTATGACAACTTGACACCCAAAGGGGTAGCAAAAGACTATGATGAGGGTGGAAAATGAGTGAAGTTTGAGTCCTTCATTAGTGTACAAGATAGGCTGAAAGCTTTGACTTTCATTCAACAGTTTGATGCAGCCTATTCAAGGGGGAACTTCACGGAGTCCTCAAAGATTCGAAAGGCAGCCACTTTCTTGAAAGAGAATGCATTACAGTGGCGGTCCACTCTTTTGATGCAAGGTAGAGCACCATCAACGTGGGTACAATTCAAGCAAATGTTTGTATCGAATTGGTTGACAAGTACCTTTGAGGTGGACATCATGATAGCGTGGAATAAGCTGGATGCTAAGGAATGTAAAAATTTGGAGCAATATAATAAGAAGTTTTGGGATGCATTGCTGCCTATTACTTCTTATCGCCTCGTACCCCTTCATGAGCAAGTTGAAAAATATATTTATGGGCTGCCCAAAGGAATCAAGGATTTTTGCATTAAATCCACCATGTCTAGCATGTCTAAGCTTATAGAGACTGTTGCTACAGCCGATGCTCTGTTGCGTGGGAAGGATTCGGACTTCCTAGAGAGAGGGGAGAAGCTGAATAAAAAGTTGTTTAAGGTTGAGAAAAGGGGCTGATCTGAAAATCAATGTGAAAAGAAGCCAAAACAACAAAGAAAGGGCTCGAAAACATTGACATAACGTAGGGAATTGATGGTTGTAAATAAATGTTTTATTTGTGAACAGGAGGGTCACATTGCAAGGGACTGTCCCAAAAGGCAGCAAGCTGGATTCTAAAGGAAAGAAGCCTAAAACATCATCAGTGGGATTGATACCCGATGTTGTTAGTGATCAGCCCAATGATGATGCTACTGAGTTGTGCAGAGCATGGGGCAAAATTAGGGATCAACATGCATTGATTTTCTTTGATAATGGTGCACGAGCCAACTTCATCTCTATTGACATGACCACCCGTCTAGGCATCAAAGAGGATGAGATGGGACCCATGGGGAAAGTTGGAATGGCATGTACAGGCCATGCAGAGCCTGTCACATCGCTCATTAAAAATTTTTGGCTGTATATACAAGGATATGTGGACAATAAAGAATTCTCATTGCTCCACTTGAGGGTTGTGATGTATTGCTTGGTATGCCATGGTGTCACCGTATGCATGTAGTGATTGATTCTCGTGCAAAAAAAAATCACTATTCAGCATCAGGAAAAGGTACTCACACTTGATGTAAAGTTGAAAGGAAAATTTGTCCTTGTTGTATCTGTAGCTGCCATTTCTAAAGTAATGAAAAATAATCTTTTAGCGTACTTGGTTTTTTACTAAGGATAAAGATGATAGTGAGAATGTTAGGAACATGTCTAAGATCAAGAAGGATCGCATGTCATTTCTAAAAATATATACTGATTGCTTCTCTTAGTCACTTCTAGGGCAACTATTGCCTGAAAGGCCAGAAGATCATGGCATAGATCTTATCCTTGGAAGTAGCCCATCTAATAAGCCACCCTACAGAGTCAGTGCAGCCCAACAAGAAGAGATTATGAGTCAGGTAAATGAGCTGTTAGAAAAAGGGTTGATTCAACCCAACTGATCTGCTTTTGTTCTCCAATGCTTTTGGTGCAGAAAAAGGATGGTTCATGGCGTATGTGCATTGATTATCGTGCTTTGAATAAGATCACAATAAAGAATTGCTTTCTGGTTCCTCGGATCCATGATGTTATGGATAGATTGCAAGGGACAATCATATTTAGCTGTATAGATTTGAAAAGTGGATATCAACAGATACGCATTAGACTGGAAGATGTGCCTAAGACAGCTTTTAGGACATCTTTTGGATTGTATGAGTTTCTTGTTATGCCTTTTGGACTTACAAATGCTCCTGTCACTTTTAATCGAATGATGGATCATATCTTCAGGCCACATAGAGGATTTGTGGGAACTTTCTTTGATGACATGATTGTCTATTCAAAGAACGAGGCAAAGCATAGAAAACACTTGGACATTGTGTGTAATGAATTGTGTGAGCAAACTGGTTATCAATGTCAAGAAAAATAAATTCTTCTTGCATGAAATCCACTTTTTGGGATATATTGTATAAGCTGATGGTATTCGCATGGACCTTGCAAAGGTTGAGGCAATATGATCATGGCCACCTTTGAGGAATGTGCATGAGATCCGCAACTTCTTGGGTTTATGTCCTTACTATAGGAAGTATGTACGTGGGTTTGCTGAAATTGCATCTCCATTGTATGCCTTGCAGAAGAAGAATGTGCCATTTAGATGGATAACAATGGAAATTTCAGCATTTGAAAATTTGAAGGAAAGATGATTTCAAATCCTGTACTTGTGTTGCCCGATCTAAGGAAGTCAATCATAGTTCAATGTGATGCATGTGGTAACAGTATTGGGGCTGTTCTTATGCAAGATGGTCGAGTTGTGGTCTATGAGAGCCGAATTTTCCACGATGCAGAAAAGAGTTTGTAGGTCTATGAGAAAGAGCTCTTGGTTGTAATTCATGCACTGTCTACGTGGAAACATTATTTGTTGGGGGCTGATTTTACAGTGCAGACAGACCATCAAACTTTGAGGTACTTTCTGACGTAGACAAAGTTGTCAGAGAAGCATATGAGATGGGCAAATTTTCTCTCTATGTTTCATTTTCAGATTGTATATATTGATGGTAGAAAGAATGTTGTGGCCGATGCACCGTTACTTAAGCCATAAATTTCAGCTGTCAGCATGGTTTATCACATTGAGTTGGATGCCATGAAAGAGCAATATGTTACTTATTCAGACTTTGCTAATGTCTATGATCAGCTTTGCAATGGCCAAATGCATGGACATTGTGTTAAGAGATGGATTTCTGATGATGCATGGACGACTGTGTGTCACAAAGCAATTAAGGCCTAGAGTTATCACTGAAAGTCATGCTCCTTCGTATGCAGGACACAAAGGTATTGATGCCACAGTCAAGGCACTGGAGTATTTTTTGTATTGGCCAGCTTTGAGGCATGATGTAGAACAGTTTGTTAAGGCATGTATTGTATGCGAGAAGGTAAAGCATGATTGGCAAAAGATGCCAAGTTTGTTGCAGCCCTTGCCTATTCCAAATAGGCCTTGGCAGAGCTTCGCAATGGACTTTATTTTTGAGCTTTCTAAGACACCTACGAGGAATAATGGGATATAGACTATCATTTGCAGGTTTAGCAAACAAGTCCATTTCATTCCGGTAAGGAAGAAAATAAAGGCTAATCATATGGAACGATTGTTTTTGTAGCACATCTTTAAGTATCATGGTATGCTAGAGTCGATCATTAGTGATCAAGACCCCCGGATGACTAGTTTATTTTGGAAGGGCTTGTTTGAGAATATGGATACCACGTTGACATTCTCATCATCCTTCCATCCACAGACAGATGGTCAGTCTGAGGAAGCAAATTCCACACTGTTAGATCTTTTGAGATGCTATGTTTTAGACCACAAGACACGGTGGAAGCAGTATTTGCCCTTGGTTGAGTTTGCTTACAACAACACAGTGTATAGTTCTACGGGCAAAGCTTCATATGAGGTGGTTGAGGGTGGCAAGAATGTACCACTTATTCTGCAAAAAAAGGATAAGATCTTTGAGGTTGATCGTTATGTGGAAAACTTGGATGTAGCCTATACAAAGATAAAATATGCACTTCAGAGATCGCAAGAAAAGCAAAAGAGGGCAGTTGATCGCCACAGACGTGCTTTGCAGTTTGTAGAGAATGATTACGTATTGCTATGTTTTGAAAAGGCAAGGCTGAAAAAGATGAAAGGAAGAGAAAGATTGTATCCAAAGTTGAGTATGAGATACTATTGGCCCTTTCAGGTGTTGGAGAAGATCAGCGATGTGGCATGCGAGCTGAAATTACCTCCACATTGGCGGGTACGCAATGCCTTTCATGTCAGTTTGTTGAGGCCTTTTCATGGTGATGTGCGAGAGGATATGTTTGCTGAAATTCAACCTGAGGTTGAGGAGCTAGATGAAATTTTGATACTTGAGCAGATTTTGATACATAAGGAAGGAAAGGTCAAAGGTAAAGTTTCCAGGAGATACTTGGTGAAATTTCAAAATTATTCACCGATGGATGCCAAATGGATGGAAGAGGATGACTTGGCAGACCATCCTCAGTTGTTGCAACTTTACCTAGATGCCTTTCACTTAGAGCCGATTTTAGTTCGGGCTTCCTCAAGTTGAGCAGAACAAGGGTTCGTATTATTGCTTGATTCTCAAGGGGGAGGTAGCACTTCCCCTCCTCCAGTTATGGACAGCTCTTGTATGTAGTGGATTTCGGATGTATTTAGCATGCATCCAAGGTGCTGCACTAACAGTATGTTTGCCATGAGATCACTACTTAGTGTACTAGTCACTGTGAGAGGTATACAGATGAGTATGAGTTTCACCCGGGCACTGGAACTATACTTTTGCATCAGCTTATGATCAATTTAGCATGAATTTTGCCTCAACTTGAGACAAAATTTTTGATCAGTTTCAACTCAGTTTTTGATCAGCTTGAGAACCGTTTATGGTCACTTTTTGGATCAAATGTGCATCAGTTTTTGCATTGATTGCTGGTCAGTTTTTGCAATGAGTTTGTGATCAATTTGGGGCCACATTTGCAGCAGTTTGTGATCAGTTCTCAGATCAGTAGGTGATCAGTTTATGATTAGATTATGCTCAGTTTTCAATGGTTTACATCTAGTTCCACGGACAACACCATATGTTATGATGCCATTGATGTTTTAGCCATAGTTTATGCTTGGTTTTCGCTTTACTATGGTTTGGTTTTGCCAGATGAGTTGAGTTCATGAGAAATGGACATGTCACATGATAATCTGACAATGTTTTCGAGATTCTTTGTGGGTCTTATCTTAGCATTTGGACCTTTGGAGGTTGAGAAATTTCAGATTTCTTTGTTGTGAATCCTAATGTGCAACAAAAATTAGGGTTTAGCAGCAGCCTTGGGAAGCGTGCCAAAAATTGGAAGCTCCAAGACTTGGATTCAACAGGGCTGAAGCTGTTTTTAGCCTATTTAAGTGGAGGGACCAATAAATAATTGAATTTGGGGCATTTTCCATATCCATCAAAGCGGGTGAAGGCCAATTGATTTCTCGAATCAAGGGGCAAATCGGATTAAAGTCTTGGTGGTGATTCATCATAGCAAGGGGAGTTGGAATACCGAAAGGGATTGGGAGAATCCCATTATAAATCAACTTTTTCTTCAATAAAGCTAAAGGCGATATTCCCTTGATTGCTCTGTCTTTGTGAAAGACTTTGGAACATGCACTAATGGGAAATCTAGTAGAGAAACATGTAGGTGGAGCCCAAGAGCTATAGGCTCCACAAGCACGGGCTCTGGTGCCAAACTACTTGGATCTTCAAGAATAGGGTGCTCCTCACTCCCCTCTGTAGTTGGAAACTCAACGAATTGCATATCTTGGCTCGTATAGACATCCCATGAGATGGGATTATACATCGTGTATTTTGACTAAGAGTTGTAGCCAACAAATATCTATCTTTTGGAAGCTGGCTTGAACTTATCCCTTTACTTTTGGGGATCACATATGCATCACACTGGAATACGATGAAATAAGAAACATCTAGTTTTAGTCCAAAATATGCCTCAAAAGGAGTCATGCCAACAACAACAGATGTGGGTCATTGATTAAGGATATGAATTGCGGTGGTTGCGGCTTTGGCCCAAAGACACTGTGGTGTTTGCCAATGGTTCATCATAGTCCATGCCATCATGATCACACTTCGGTTCTTTCGCTCCAATATGCCATTCTTTTGAGGAGTATTGGTCTTGGAAAACTCCTAATGAATCCCTTGATGCACACAAAACCGAGCTAATTCATTGGAGAGAAACTTTCCACCCTTGTTAGATCACATTGTCTTAAGCTCCTACCTAAATGGTTCTCCTTGAAGATGAGCCGGGCAGCAGTAGTAAGAGGACGAGGAGTTGGCAGCTATGTGATGATGAACTGGAGATAGGCTTGGATGGCTTAGGAATGAATTGGGGTAACTTGCAAAATAAGGGATGCAAGTGACCTAGCAGACTCTCTATTTATAGATGAGGAACCAACCAAAAATAGGGGAGTTTGCTTATGGGACATTGAAATATACTAAGTACATTTGAGTTTTGGGGCTGCTTGATGAGCTAATGAAGGTTTGATGTGTAATGCACCTTTTTTAGCTTAACAAAAAGGTTTAATGGAGGTTGAGGTGTTCCTATTGTATTGCATAGTTTCTTAGGTTCATTCTTCATGGAGCATTGTAGGGTGTATGATGACCACTCCCACATGGATCGGCGTATATATAGTCCAAGGCCAGGCCTAGGCCCTTGTTTAGCCACCTAGAAATTGCCACCAATTAATCATATTTTCTTCGGCATGTGTCTCTCCCAAATAGAATTATGTCATCAAATATTAGAATCTAGAACTTTGGTAGGACAACTGGCCTATAAAGTTCTATAAGAGGGAATTGTTTATCATTGCCACTTTCATCCTTAATTCTCTTCTTTAGTGCTAGCCATCCTACCACTCCTTGTCCCAATCATCATCATCATCATTCTCATCAGCTAGCTGGTGCCTAGCTTATACTAACGAAGGTTTGAGTCCAGAGCAGTGCCCTACTTTCCCTCTCCTCATTGCCATCTTTCTATCATTTCTACGTTGCCTTGTCTCTTCCCTCCAGCCTCTAAAAGCTGTTGCTAGTGTGTCAATCAGCCATGTTTTGCATTATTGTCACCCTCTAGCATCACTATTTTACAGTCAACTGGTCCTTGCTCTGTTGTGTTTGGCCTCTACACCCCTTTTCCTTTCTGGCTGCTATTTGTGATAGCCCTCTTCATCGTTGTTGTTAGTGGAGTGGTCAGTAGTTAATGAATAATGCAATTTTGAACAAGAGATCTTTGAGTCT
This sequence comes from Lygodium microphyllum, assembly GCF_053477565.2. Lineage (NCBI taxonomy): Eukaryota > Viridiplantae > Streptophyta > Polypodiopsida > Schizaeales > Lygodiaceae > Lygodium > Lygodium microphyllum. The sequence continues at coordinate 38,568,577 of NC_141156.1, forward strand.
TCTGTACAACTATTTGAGCACCATGAACGGATTTAAAGCAAGGACAAGAAAACTGGTAGTTGTAAATATCATTTGCTAGATCTAGGTCAGTTTTTAGAGGTAAAATTTTAGGGCATGTTTCCACTTAGGGGAGCCTTGATGGGAAAGGCACTAGACAATAATGTGTAAATTTGTGTTGAGAGTTTCCCATTCTTGTTGAAAACACATGGGTTGGTGTTACAAGGCATCGATTCTTACGGATTTGAAGCTAGGGTGCCATCATTGGTACTAGTCTTGGGATGAAGGTGAGCCAAATCAAATTGCTAGTCCTATGTTTTCATTTTTGTGTTTGTTCTCTTTCGTTATGCGTGTGTATATACATTTTACAAAAGCTCTCACACATTCTCTATTTGAATCTTGCTTTAATTTTCTCTCCACATTGTTGAGTTGAGCCTTTTTCCTTTGGCCTAACGTTGTGTAATGAAGTTCTTGTTGTAAAATGAATAAAATCATTTCCAAACTTTTGTAGATCATGGTTGTTGTAGTAGCTAAGTCATGAATATTTTTCTTTTCCCATAGGTCCTCAAACAGCTTTTGGAGCGAAGCTTTGGTTATCTGATGAAATGAGGTGCCTTTACATTCACTTAACTGTAAAGTCCTTGGTCTACAAATATCAAGATAAGCAATTACATCTTTATTTTTAAAATGCCATTTTTTGCAAGAATAAAGAAACTTTAAAGGGCCAACAAGGGATTGCTTGGAGATTTCAGAATCACATAGGGTAGTGGAATGACGTAAGCCTTCCTTGTGTTTGAATTAGTAGCAGCATGGCTTGCATTGAAGCTTTTTAAGAGACAACATTAGATATGCTTTAGGTACTTTGAAGTACTTGATTAAAATGCCTTTCATAGAACAAGCCTAAAATGCATGCTTGCGTTTTGGTTTGTGATATTTGACAGTTGAAAAAGCAATTGATTTTCTTTTTGGGTTTGTTTCTTTGGGATGCCCTGTTTTATTAGTGAACTCAAAAGACATACCAAATTAAATGGAATGTATGATAAATAGAAGCTGCATGCTTCCCTCCATCAAGAGAAGAAAAAGGACTAGCTACTACCTATGGATATAATAGCCTACTAGTAGTGGTAGTAGGCAATGGAGATGGTGAAGCTTGAAGGAAGGCTGAGTTGCTATAATGTCTGAAAAGTCATTCATATTTTGATATACATCAAAAGGAAGGCTGAGTTGCCATAATGTCTGAAAAGTCATTCATATTTTGATTGGGTTCCTTTTGATATGCATCAAAAGGAACCCTATTTTCTATGTAAGGCTTCAATCGCCATGTACTATATGAATGGCATGAGGCTAGATGCCTTAAATGGTTTTCGCTAGAGTGGTGCTTTAATGAGTTAGCAACAAGAAGCGAATATATGACAGTAGACTAATATCTAAGCTTGGAAACTTACCCTAAAAAGGTGAAGACATTAATATCATAGATTGATGACTAGATAAATCTTTAAGCACACCTACTAAGTGGCTTGAGGTAGTGCATTATGTGATGTTTTTAGACTATGTTCAGCCATCTAGGCCTCGATGATGATTAAGCTTTGGTGTATCACATGCCATTGTTTACTAATTTAGTCAACTTTTATTTTGCAAGTGATAGTAATCGATTGTTGCTTATGTTTATATGTATGGACCTTTGTATGTGCAAAAGATCAACTTGTAAGTTTCACATACTCAATTCAATACTTGTCATTAGTTATCATGGCTTGGACTTGGGTGTATTTCATATTCAATTAGCAAATCAATATTTTTATATATGCATATCACTTTTGCAAAGTCCTAGATCTTAGTAAAAATGTTATTTTGAATAAAACCAAGGTCCAATTCTAGAATTTTAGCAACTCCCCCCAAACACCAAAGTTGAAAAAGAAAAGAAAAGAAGATTCTTTAAAAAGCACCTTAGTGAAATCACCAAGGAAAATTACAATACAAGAGTCCTTGAATTATTTAACATATGGAAAAACATCTCCATGACTAGTTGCTTTGTAGGGAGAATATCTAGTACAAGAGTTGTGAAAACAAGTAGTTTGGTGGTGAATACGACAAACCATGTTAAGAAGTCCAAATGGAAGATGGGTCTCTTCACATGTTACCTATAGATAGGATTGGCTTCAGAATCTATGTTCAAGAGGGGTCCTGTCACCATTAGTAATAACTTCTCTGTACCCGTTTGTGGAGTGGGGATTGTTTCCCTTTTGCTGGATAGATAAGCTTCATATACCAAAGTTCTCTCCATGTATCGGATTTAGGTTTTAACCTTCTTTCTGTCTATGGTTTGACATAGCTATGTACTCACATTGTCTACATTCGGGATGTTGTGGAAACCAACCTTCCTTCCATGGATGGGTGGTAATTCCCTGATTACAACCTAGTTACAACAACAACATTTATTACAAAACTGAGAAATGCATATTAACTTACAATCTTGGACAATGGACACCTTGTTGGCCCCAAATTGGCGTCCCTTTCGGTATTTCTTTAATTTAATTGAAGAAGAAGTTGATGTACAATGGGATTTTCCCAAACCCTTTCGGTATTCCAACTCCCCTTGCTATCCAAAATGACTAGCAAGTCTTCAATCTGATGTGCCCCTTGATTTGACAGTCAATTGGCCTTCACCCTCTTTGATGGAGATGGAAAATTCCCCTAATTCATTAGTTTGCTGGTCCCTCCACTTGAATTTGACTGAAAATAACTTCAGCCCAGCCCTGTGAATCCAAGTCTTAGAGCTTCCAATTTCTGGCATGCTTCCCGAAACTGTTGTTAAATCCTAATTTTTGCTAGATTAGGGTTTACAGCAGAGAAATTTGAAATTTCTCAACCTCTGGTGATCTCAATGTTGTAATCTTCAAAGCAAGGTTGTAGAAAGATTGGAAGATGAGAGAGAGAAAATTCAGACTTTCTTTATGAAGAATTGAAGAAAATTAGTCATTTATTGTTGTTGCCTTGTCTTAACAGCTTGTAGACGCTGTCACCTATTGTTGATTGATCTTCTCTTGCCCCTGGTTGCCTTAGGAGGTCCTTCAATGGTTGCAGATCAGACCAGCAGCATTTTCTTTGCTGAATATACTAAAAATGCCTCTCTCTAGCCTCTTAAGACGTTTTTCAGTCTTGCATGGGTATTTTTGACAAGTGGTAGCATTCCCAAATGGTTTTTTCCAGCATTTTTCATAATTAAATATCAAATTTCAATCTTTAAATATTGAAAATTCATCTAATAATTATTTCAGTGCCCAAAAAAATAATCTGACAAGCCAATAGTCAAATTGGCTAGGCAACTTCTATTCCCGAGTGTCTATGTGCCATCTTTGTGTGAAGAAGAGTGTGGAGGCACTGCTAGGGTTTGCACTGAGGAAACATAGAGTGTACGACTACGACAAAAGCACAATGAGACAAACATAGATACAGAAAGCAAAACTCAAGCTCTAAACACAAAACTTAAAACTTAAACACAAAAACTCAAACATAAATAGAAGAAGGGATAGAAAGAACACAACTTTGAAGTGAATGAATGCCATAAGTAAATATAAGAGTATATAGTGTGCCCAAGGGGAGAGTAGTGTGTCAGAGAGTGACGTCCACAGGAGACAGATTCCAAACGCTGTGACCATGAGTCGGAGTGACAGTAAGAGAAACACCAAATGGTGATCATCAGAGTATGAGGAGATTGAGGTGACTGTAGAGAATGATGGGTGATGATGTGGATGAAGCAGCAAAACGTAGCAATAGAATGCTGTAGTAAAATGCCGCAGTACCGTGGTAAAACACGGCAATAAAATGCAGCAGTAGAACGTCACATTAAGACATTGTAGTAGAACATCACAGTAAAACACGGCAGTAGAACTTCGTAGTAAAATGCCGCAGTAGAATGAGGTGATGGCAGTAGTCGTGAAGGTTGGACCACCACACGTGGTGGGAGACTGATGGCTGAGATTTGCACACACGGGTGAGAAACTTGCATAGAAGAGATGAGACAAAATGGGGGCAACATGTCTATTTCTAGATAAGAATAGATCCTCCCAAATTAGAGTTTTACTGAACTCTCTTAACCGCTCTCCGTTTAGGGTTTTCATTAAATTTAGCTTTTTTTGGGCCTGTTTAAGTGGCTAATCAGCATTGAATGCATTTCTTAGCTCAATACCCCCTCTCAGGCCCAAAACAGGGTGAGAAGAGAAGGCTAACCGAGTTTGCCCAAGGCATTCCACCTGAAAGTGGCTAGGGTATCGTTCAAAGGGTATACGATGGTTGCACAGTGGCCTACCAAGACTATAGAGGTGATGGTTATCTTAACAAGGGAGTCCAAGTAGTCATCCCATAGAGGACAAGGCATCGGACAAAGGGTGCTCATCGGTTGCCTAGTGGTCTACCAAGCTCTACAAAGGCGGATGGAACTACAATGAACTTGATTTAAAAAAAATAAAATAAAAATAAAGTGAGAGATGGTTTGCGGTTGATTGAGTAGAAGACGGGAGAATAAGAAGGGATGGTTAGGTCCTATCCATCACAAAGCAGACAAGCTACCCATCCACTCAAGGATATTGATGATGAGGGAATGGTATGGAAGTAATGGTGGTGTGGTGTACAAACCACCGGTGGAAACAACTTAGGATCCATCTAGTGGTGCTCGGCACAATGAGTATACTACATGTTGTGAAACGCTCATGCAACAGATGCCACTTGAAGAGTGTCCCTCGTGGGGAAATTGTTCACATGCCCAAGCGCCTTAGTATAAAGATAATGAAATCATGGAATGTAAAGGGTGAAGGTACAACAAGGGGGGAGGGGGGGAAGGTCGATGTTGAAGACAAGTGCCAAAATCTATAGCATACTAAGAAGGGTAGGAACCCCCTCTCAACTTGTAATGACGGTGTTGAAGGAGGAAGAGGAACCAAATGTCAGTCTTCATGTGGTGCCGAGAACCATGAGGAGAAGAAGCATCTCGACTGAAAGAGTGAGGTAGAAGTCACTGCCATGATAGCATCAAGAGAGATGCTGTACGATCGGCCTCGGGAGGGGAAGCCTCCATGCTGGTAGAAGAACAAAACTCCTAGGAAGATGAAACCACGAAGGGAATGGTGCGCATCCCATGTCTCCAACCCAGGTAGGACTAGACAAATCTGTATGTTAGCCTTGCGCTGAAAACAAAGTTTTTAAAAAGAGAGTAAGATTTGCAATCATAGAGGTTAGTAGTGAGATGCTCTAAAAAGAAAAACAAAATTGAAATGAATGAACAAGTGCAATAATGCAAATGTATATATGTGTGTAAATGCAGTGGAATATTTGAAAATGAAAGGCCAAGTGTATGGCCACCATTGCATATGGCGAGTTGGGGAAGAAGGCTTAGAAGGTGCAGTGGAGTTCCTAGGAGGGGATGCGTAAAGTGCAATAGGATCGGTGGTAGCAAACCAATTAGTCAACCCCTTAGGAGTAGAGTAGGATGGCCACCGAGGTTGTCCGTATACCACATGTCCAACGTCCGCGGGGGTTGAAGGATTAGATGGGGCAGCAGCGGGAGGCGTAGCCCCACTAGACATTGTAGTTGTAGTAGTCTACTGTGGTTTTCTACGAGGAAGACCTTGGGCCTTGGTATGACACTCCTCATCCACATGGCCCGACCTCTGGCAGTGAGTGCAAAATCTATTTTTCTTAGGAATTTGCTGCCAAAGGGGTCGAGGTTCTTTGTTTCTGTTAGAGGGAGTATTGTCACCCTTATTTTGGCTTGCCTTCGGATCTTGCGAGTTCTTGCCACTATTGGTTTTCCCTCTCGAAGAGGAGGCAACCAATGCGTGCCCCTCTGAATAGATGTAAGTGGAGGACTTCTTATGGACTTGATCATGCAGTCTCGCGTAATGCAAGAGTTGATACTCAAACTCGTAGAAGGTTGGCAATTTAGGCAGTGAGATAATGTGCTAGATAAAATGGAAGTATTTGTTAGGCAACTTGTTCAAGAAGAGTGTGACCTGATTGTCATCTGGCTTTGGAGAGCCAGTAGTGGCAAACTCTACTAGTAACCTCCGATATTCGGCCAATTTGACTTTTAGATCATCCCTTTTCTTAATGGAAAATTCTTGAAGCTCAAAGTCGATGTTTATATTTTGAGTACAATCTCTGGCCGCATAGCGATCAATGAGATGACTCCAACATTCCGATACACGAGGTAAGTGCTGTAATTGAGAGTGAAACTTAGGAAGCAGACCCTATATCAGCTCGACATTGGTTATGGCATTGGGAGCTCTCCATAGATGGATGTAATCAAGGTGGTGTTGAGCTAAAACATGTTTTTCAGCTGATTAGCATTCTTAAACAGCCCCAAAACACACTTAATTAATGAAAAACTCTAAAAACGGGAGTGGTTTGAGAGAGTTTCAGTAGTCCCCTAAAAATGCTAATTCTTTGGGGTGCCCTTCAACATTTATAAATAGACAGGCTGCCCCCATTCAGCCTCATTCAGTCTGTGCTGGTTTCACACCCTTAAGTGCAGATTTGAGTCATTAGTCCACACACACGTGGTTGTCCAACCCTAGACACTGTTGCCACACCTTCTGCTGCTGTGTTTACTCCTCTAGTGTGTAGGTGACAACTGGCAGCCCATCTCCATCATTAGGCGACAGCTTTCTCTATCGGGCAACTGCTTCTCCACACTAGGCAAGAGCTGCCCACCCTCTTCGTCATCTGTCTAGCTTGCATTTGCTGCTCTAGGTCCTCTTGAGACCTGCACTTGCTGCATCCTCTTCATTCTACACTCCGATTGGTGGTCACAGACTTGGGATTTGTCTCCGGTGGACGTCAGTCTCCGACATACTGCTCTGCCCTTGAGTATCTGTATACTCTTACATTCATTTACAGTATTCATTCACTTCAGAGTTGTGTTCTTCTCTCTCTTCTTCTCTTAGTGTTTAAGTTTTTGTGTTTGAGTTTTGAGTTTTGCATTTAGGGTTTGAGTTTTGAGTTTTTCTTTTTGTGTCTGTGTTTGTCTCTTTGTGTTTTTGTTGTGCTCGCACACTCTGTGTTTCCTTATTGCAAACCCTAGCAGTTTTCTTCAGAGGTGGGCTAGATGAGGGTCAGGCATAGGCTCAAGACCAACAACAAGGTCCCAAAGACCCTAAGAATCAAGCATTTGCTGCATATAGCTCGACCAAGTAGTGAAATTCGACCCGTTGAAATGAGTCTTATTTGTGAAGGCATTCTTGGCCGAGCCAATAGGAATGGTAGTGCTTGGATAAGGTGGATAGGGTGGATATTGTGGTGGAAAGGAGTACACTTGGGAATGGGTCCCATAGTGCCCACCAGGCATTTGAGAAGTGTGCACGGGATAACTAGGCATGGGCATTGTCGTTGCATGACGACTTGGTGGAGGGATAGGGACACGTGGAGCAGAGAATGGAAATCCCTGCGTAGGAGTAACCCATTGAAAGTGAGATGATGCACCATAAGTAGAGGAAGGAAATCCTTGTATATGAGAGACCATGGGGTGTGTGTAGCTAGGGGTAGTGAGGGGGATGGCCATCACAATTGTCCTACTAGGAAAAGATGTGCCTACATGAGGAAAGGTAGAGGAAACTGTGTTAGAGGGTGGCATTCCTTGTAACGAAGTGCCATAGTGCAGAATGGCTTGTGGAAAAGGATAGGTGACATTGTTAAGAGGTGGAATATCCCCTAACGAGGCACTGTGATGTGAATATGGAATAGAGAATGAGAATGTGCTAGGAGCGGAGATAGAAGGTCCAACTCCTAGTGTGGTAGAGGCGGATATGGAATGTAAGCCGAGGTTTTGAAATGAGTATGATATGGCTTCAAGAGAAGGGGTGAGATGGGAGGGAGAGAAGAAGAGTAATTGACTTGCTCAAATGAAACATAAGATGTAGGTATACTTGATGATGAATGTGTGTTTCTTGAGCCCCCTCTATTAAGATTTACATACATTTGACCATCCAGATCCTGCACACCAAAAGGCAAAAAAGGAGAGGGTTTTGATTCGAATGACTCAAAAGGGTTGTACGAACGTGACACAGGGCTTGGCAAAGATAATGAAGATGGATCGCCAGTCGTCCCAAAGGTTGTATTGTCTCCATGATCAGGAAGGTGGCCAGCCTCACCAACCAGTTTGGAAGGAGTAGCAAAATTGGAAGAAGGGATGTCTTGTTGCGTAGGTACTCCTCAAACTCCTCCTCTGTGAGGTTAAAAATTAATCCACTTGTTAAGTGAGGTCTCAAAAATATATGTTCTCATGACAGCCCTCCCTCTTAAAATCCTTGCAATTGTTCTTGATTGCATTGCCAAATGCATCAAAAGCAAAATAGTGGATTGGAATTTCGATAAGGCATCATAGTTAACACAACATTGGGCATGCTGCTCAACCATTCCATATGCCCAACACATGCTGAAAATTACCAGCCAATCATAACATAATATAAGACTCACAAAGAATATTAAAAACATTGCCAGGTTATCATGTGACATGTCAAACCATAGCATAGCATAACCAAGCATAAACCATGGCTAAAATATCAATGGCATCATAACATATGGTGTTGTCCATGGAACTAGATGTAAACCATTGAAAACTAAGCATAATCAGATCATAAACAGATCACTTGCTGTTCTGAGAACTGATCACAAACTTATTGCAAAAATTGACCAGCAACCAATGCAAAACTAATCCCAAAAGTGACCATAAATGATTCTCAAGTTGATAAAACATTGAGCTGAAATTGATCTGAATTATTGTCTCAAAATTGAGGTAAATTTTATGCCAGACGAATCATAAGATGATGCAAAAGTACAGTTCCAGTGCTCGGATGAAACTCATACTCATTTGCACACACCTCACAGTGACAAATAATAAATAACGATTTCATGAGTTATGAACCATGCCCACTAGAAGCTTTGGATATCGAAGGAGAGACTTTTCAAGATAGCTCCATACCCTTGCACACATGTATCAATAAGATTGTGGAATATGAAAAGAAGGGGCTACCTATGGAATAAGAGTTCTTAGAGGTGCAAAATAGGCTTAGCATTGAGGGCATGGGGTATGAAGACACACTAAAGCAGGAGAGGAGACGTCAAGGAACTCAATGAATCTCTATGATGAGAACCTTCTTGAATATGATAAAAACCCATTTGCTTTTGTGTTGTCTCTCTCTTTTTTTACTTGTTTTTGGTATAATTCGTGTGTATTGAGAGAGGGAGAGGAAATGAGAGAGAAAGAGAGGGAGAGGGAGAGGGAAGAAGAGGAAATGAGAGAGGGAGAGGAAGAGGGAGGGAGAGAGAAAGAGAGGGACAGGGAGAGGGAGAGAAAATGAGAGGGAGGGGGAGAAGAAATGAGAGAGGGAGAGGAAGAGGGAGAGGGAGGGAGAGGGAAACATTAAACATAATAGGGAAAGAGAGAAAGAGAGGAAGAGGGAGAGGGAGGGAGAGAGAAAGAATACGAGAGCTGTCCATAATTGGAGGAGTGGAAGTGGTACCTGCCCCTTGAGCATTAGGCAATACTCTGGATCCTTGCTTTGTTGAACTTGATTGAGCTCGATAAAGTCGGCTCCAATTGAAATACATCTAGGTAAAGCTGCAACAAGTGAGGATGGTCTACCAAGTCATCCTCTTTTATCCATTTGGCATCCATTGGTGAATAAGTTTGAAATTTCACCAAGCATCTCTTGGAAACTTTACCTTTGACCTTTCTTTCCTTATGTGCCAAAATTTGCTTGGGTATCAAAATCTCATGCAGCTTCTCAACCTTGGGGTGAATTTCAGCAGACATATCCTCTGGCACATCACCATGAAAAGGCCTTAATAAATTGACATGAAAGGCATTGTGTATCCTCCAATGTGGAGGTAATTTTGGCCAATATGACACATCCTTGATCTTCTCCAACACTTGGAAGGGCCATAGTATCTCATACTCAATATAGTCTTTCTCTTACTTTCATCTTTTTCAACCTTGCCTTTTCAAAACACAAGAATACATAATCTTCAAAGCACGTCTGTGGCGATCAATTGTCCTCTTTTGCTTTTCTTGCGATCTCTGAAGTGCATGCTTTATCTTTGCATAGACTGCATCCAAGTTGTCCACATAACGATCAGCCTCAAAGATCTTATTCTTAGTTCGTAGAATAGGTGATATATTCTTGCCACCCTCTACCACCTCAAATCGAGCTTTACCCGTGGAGCTATGCACTGTGTTGTCGTAAGCAAACTCAACCAAGGGCAAATACTGCTCCCATTATGTTTTTGTGAGAAGAAGGCAAGATCAAAGCTCAACAAAGAAATCAGTAGATAGTGTGAGAGTGAAGCACGCCACCCAATGCAATAGACTAAAAGAGTGTAAGATGAAAGTACAAGGTACAACCCTTAAACCTTAGGGTTGTAAGGGGTGCTCACACCAGAACACGGTAAGTGCCCGTAAGTGTGTGCCACAAGCACATACGAAATATTACCTTAAGTCTGGGGGGAAAAACCTCTTCTATCAAGAGTAAAAAGTTTCCCAGTGTCCTACTGATCACAAACACTCCTATGCGAGCATAGGCGTAAGTGAAATACCCAACAAACCCCCTTGGAGTGAAGAGTGATCAAGAGTACAAGGATCATCCGCCACCAAAGGAGATCAAATTCAAAGCACTGCGAAATGCTTCAAATTTGTCACGCGGGAGAGCTTTGGTGAAGATGTCTGCCACATTACTAGTGGTAGGACAATAGACAAGGCTGATATCACCTGCATGTAGCCTCTCTCTGACAAAGTGATGATGTATCTCAATGTTTTTCGTGCGTGTATTAAACACTGGGTTTTGTGCCACTGCAATGGCACTTTGACTGTTAGTGAATAAAGGAGTAGGCTCCGTAACAGATATATCCAGATCAGCTAGCAAGCGTCTAATCCATACACATTCAACTGTGGTAGTGAAAGCTTCCTTGTATTCAACTTTACATGACGATGTGGCAACAATGGATTGTTTCTTGCTAAGCCAAGATATGCAGGATGAGCAACAATTGCCACTAGTGGAGTGACGTGAATCATAATCACCAGCTTAATCAGAATCACTATAAGCATGTAAGTGCAGTGGTCCCCCCTTGGCATAAAGCAATCCAAGAGATCTAGTACCCTGCAAGTATAGTTAGTAAATACCATCTAGGCATTTGTCTTGCCTCCTGACTGTGCATAAGCTCTTGCTGAATTTCAGTTTCAGCACTTTGCTGAATATTCAGGTCAGCCAATGGCTGATTTTCGGCATTTTTCAAAGGAGTAGCTGGCTGAACATTGAGTTCACTTGCTGAAACTCTAGCTGAATCACCAAATGTAATGGGCAGCAGCCCTTCAAATACATCACGGGCAGCCTGATATGTGTCTAAACCAGCCAAGGACAATTCTGATTTTTCATCAAATAGTACATCCCTACTGACAAACACCTTTTTAGAAACAGGATCATAGAGTCTGTAGCCTTTGCTCTCACTGCTATATTCCACAAAAATGCATTTGATAGCCTTGTTATCCAACATTTTTCTGAGTACTTGTGGAATGTGTGCATATGCAAGGCACCCAAAGGTACGAAAGTGTCCAATAGAAGGTTTCCGGCTGTTCCAAGCCTCAAAAGGTGTAATTTACTTCAAAGCTTTGGTGGGGCATTTGTTGAGAACATGGCAAGCACACATGATGGCTTCCATCCAAAAACTGTGTGGCAAGCTCTTTGCGTTCAGCATGCATTTGGCCATCTTCATGAGTGACCGATTCTTCCTCTCTGCAACCCCAGTCTGCTGTGGAGTATAAGCAGTAGTGTACTGATGGACAATGCTCTTCTGCTTCAAAAAAGAATTCAGCATAGAGGACATCTATTCCCCCCTTGGTTCGAACAGAGAGTCTTAATTTTACAACCAGATTGATTTTCAACAAGTGCAATAAAAGCCAGAAATGCATCATACACTTCTGACTTTTTGACCAAAGAGTAGGCCCAACAAAATCGAGTAAAGTCATCAATAAAAGTCACAAAATAGTAACATCTATCCAATGACTTTGTCTGCATAGGCCCACATACATCTGAATGCACTAATTCTAACTTGGCTGTGGCTCTAAAAGCAACATCACGGGGAAACAAAAAGCGATGCATTTTTCCCAAAATACATCCTTTGCACAAGTGCTGAAGAGGTCTCTCCAAAAGAGGTAATTCATCTAGCATCTGTGTACGTTGTAAGAGCATCGCGCTATCATAGTTCACATGTCCCATGCGAGCCAACCATGACTCTGTGTGTAACATAGTAGGAGTTAGAGTAGATGCTAAAGATGCTGACTGATTAAGTGAAAGAGCATCCAACTCATATAACCCATGACATAAAGTGCCAATCAAGACCAAAGTCATGTGTTCCTTATCTCTCACTATGTATCTGTCATCATCAAATGTGACCTGCAATCCAAAACATGCCAAAGAAGAAATAGAGAGCAAATTCTTCTTTATACTTGGCACAAATAAAGCATCCTGTAGGTGGAGAATAGAGCCATCAATGGCTGTGAGCACAATCTCCCCAATATCTTTAACAGGGTATGATGCATTGTTGGCACACTGTACAGACTTGCCAACTGGAGTTGCACCAATAGAAGCAAATAAATCTCTGCGAGATGTAATATGTCTAGAAATATTACTATCTATAAACCAAGCGCTTGCATTCTCAGTAGAGCTAAATGCTGGATCAGCCCAAGAAGTGTCATAACTGCAAGTGTAAAAGCAAAAGTCCCTGTCTGCAACAAAGGATGCGGACTTAGTAGCAGTGGAAGGAGCATTAGAAACAGACATTCCTGACTCCTTGTTTTCCTTGGCGATGCTCTTTCTGCACTCGGTGATGTAGTGGCCTGGCTTCTTGCAATAATGGCATTTGCCCTTTTTGGCTTGCGTACCCCCTTGTTTTTTACTTGCTTGTGATGTGCTAGAAGTCCCAAAACTCTGCGTAGCATTCTTTACTTGGCCGCCTTTGCCTTTCTGTCTAGCCATAAAAGCTTGCTCAGAGACTATGGCATCCACACCACTATTTCTTTTTGTTTGCTCTTTCTCTAGAAGCAAAATGACTAACTGAAGAAAAGTAATTGGTTGTGTGGCAATCCTCATGGTGAGGTTTAAGGCCGTGTGAAAAGCCAAGTACGAAGGAGGTAATGAGTTCAAAGTGGTAGATATTATCTGTGCATCCGAATAGTACTCATCAACATTCATGAGTTGCTCACGCAAGTCGTGAGTTTTGTTCAAGTGATCTTGAATAGAATCATCTTTATCCATTTTCAATGTCTCTAGCTCTTTCTTTAAGAAAGAGATGCGAGTTTCATTTTTGCTTGCAAACATTTGTTCCAAAGTTAGTCAAGCTTCTCGTGAAGAAGGTGCTGAACGAATGTGGGGGATGATTGACCGCTGAATTGCTAAAGCAAATAGCGACATCCCGTGTATCCCATGCTTTTTGAGCTGTTGTTCTTTGGGGAAGTGGTTGAAGTGGAGCACGCTGAGGTTCCCGTTGTGCACGTCCTCCTGGAGGAGTAGTGGAGCCACAACTCTAGGTCTAACTTCTTCTCCACCGACATAACCCCAAAGATTTTTCGCCACAAGTACATTCTTCATCATGAAGAACCAAAGTGAAAAGTATTTCGTTCCAATCTGTCCTCGGATACATAGGTGAAGATATCTCCTCCTTGATTTGCCATGATAATTAATTACCAAAAGAGGCAAAAGAGCAATGTTGAAGTGAGACCAAATTTCAAATCTGAAAATTTTCAGAAATTGCAGGAAATAACTTTTTGCATATAGTATACAGAGGTGCACTCTGTCAAAACTGTCTTTAATGCATGTAATCCAAGGTGCAATTAATGTTTAGCAACAATGTATCATCAAAATTCACAAAATTTCTTGCCCTAGATTGGTTCAAAACAGTCTATTAATGATTGTAACTGCAATACATGTGCCAATGTCCTCAAAAAACATAAAAGCCCCAAACTTTTTGATGAATGTGCCCAGAAATTTGCATCCAATGTGTCCCAAACACGTATCCAGAAGTCTCCTGCTTGCGTAGAAACCCCCTCTTTCAGAAATTTATTTTGGAATTAAAAATTATTTTTTAAAAAACTTAAAAAATTGGCAAGTTGACACGGGCATATGGACAGGCGAGCTGGCGGGCGTCAGAGTTATGGCGAGTTGTCCCGGGTGAACGGGCTGCCTGAGCAAGCTTCGAGCTGCTGCAGAGCGTGGCGTGGTGATTGCTTTCTGTGACTAACGTTACGAGCAATGCCACAGGTGGCTTTTCAGAGATAGGTGATGCTGACGGGCGGCACATAGAATGCGATTGACGGGCGTGACGTCTGGCGGGTGGCGTAGAGAACGCGATTGACGGGCGGCGCAAGGGCTGTGTTTGACAGGTGGCGTTGGAGGACGTTTGCCATAGATGTGCTGCAGAGGCGGGCAGCACTGGCGAGTTGGCGAGCAGGGTGCTGCGTGACTGGCGGGGTGTGTTGTTAGGACGTGGCCACAGCAGCACGTACAACAGACTGGTATGGCGAGCTGGTAGTTAGGGGCAGAGCTGGACTGAGCAAGGAGCTCCCACTGGCTGAGCGGAACAAAACCTTGGCTTAAGTTGAACAGAGCCAATGCTGCTCTGATACCAAATGTTAAAAGAAGGTAGGATCGAAGCTCAGCACAAAAATCAGTAGACATCGTGAGAGTGAAGCACGACACCCAATGCAATAGACTAAAAGAGAGTAAGTTGAAAGTACAAGGTACAACCCTTAAACCTTAGGGTTGTAGGGGGTGTTCACACCCGAATATGATAAGTGCCCGTAAATATGTAACATAGGCACATATGAAAGAAGAGAATAAGTCTGGGGGAAAAAACCTCTTGTACCGAGAGTAAAAAGTGCCCTAGTGTCCTACTGATCACCAACACTCCTATGTGAGCGTAAGCGTAAGTGAAATACCCAACAATTTTGTGGTCTGAAACATAGCATCTCAAAAGATTTAACACTGTGGAATTTACTTCATCTGACTGACCATTTGTTTGTGGATGGAAGGATGATGAGAATCTCAGCGTGATACCCATATTCTCAAGCAACCCCTTGTAAAATATACTGGTCATCCGAGGGTCTCGATCACTAATGATCGACTCTCGTATCCCATGATACTTAAAGATGTGCTGCAAAAATAATCGTGCTACATGATTAGCCTTTATTTTCTTCTTCACCGGAATAAAATGGGCTTGTTTGCTAAACTTACAAATGATAGTCCATATCCCATCATTCCTTGTAGGTGTTTTGGGAAGCTCAAAAATAAAGTCCATTGCAATGCTCTGCCAAGGTATGGAATAGGCAAGGGCTACAACAAACCCGACATCTTTTGTCTATCATGGTTTACCTTTTGACATACGATGCATGTCTTGACAAACTATTCTACGTCATGTCTCAAAGTTGGCAAATAAAAGAAATGCTCGACTGTCTTTGTCATGAGGACATGTATTTTTGAAACCTCACTTAACATGTGGATTAATTTTTAATCACGTGGTTAATTAAATGTTACACATGTGAGGTGCAACTGGAATTAGAGTAAATTTACGAGCTCGGGACTTGAGAAAATCACAGGATGTCAAAGGCAAAAGTTGCTATAAGTTATGTTGCACAGGTACTTGGTGGTATCTGGTATCAGTTGTTGGCCTAGGTCATTCATTTGGCCATAAGCGTCAGTTGATGACACTAGAGAAGTGGCGTTTAATGGTACCTAACACCGATTTGATGGTTAAAGATGGCACAGAGACACTCGGAAATGGAAGTTGCCCAGCCAATTTAATTATTGGCAAGTCAGATTATTTTTCAGGGCATCGAAATAATCATTAGATTAATTTTTAGTATATAAAGACTGAAAATTAATATTTAATTATGAATAATGTTGAAAAAATCATTTTGAAAAGTTGCCACTTGTCAAAAATGCCCATGATGCAAGACTTAAATACGTCTTTAGAGGTTGGAGAGAGGCATTTTTAGTGTATTCAGCCTGCAAGAGAGAGGGAGGAGATGATGCTGGTTTGATTTGCAGCCATTGGAGGAACTTCTAAGGTAGCCAGGGGCTGGAGAAGACCAATCAACATCAGGTGACAACATCTACAGGCTGTTGAGATAGGGCAACAGCAGTAAATGACTGATTTTCTTCAATTCTTTGCATCTACAAGCTGTTATGGCAGGGCAGTAGCTGCATTTGACTGATTTTCAGTCATTCTTCGCAACAAAACTCTGAATTTTCTCTCTCTCTATAGCTTTCTCTCTTAGCTCCTAGCCATTTCACAGCCTTGCTCTGAAGATCTCAGCATTTGGACCCTTGGAGGCTGAGAAATTGCAAATTTCTCTGCTGTAAATCCGAATTTACAGCAGAAATTAGGGTTTAGCAGCAGCCTTGGGAAGCATGCCAGAAATTGGAAGCTCCAAGACTTGGATTTTTCAGGGCTGAAGGTGAATTTTAGCTAAATTCAGGTCGAGGACTAGCCAGCCATTGAGTTTGGGGCATTTCCATGGTCCATGAAGTGGGTGAGGCCAATTAAGTTCCTGAATCAAGGGGCAAAATAGATTGAAGACTTGCTGGTCACTTTGGATAGGAAGAGGAGTTTAGATTGGGAAGGGGATCAAGAGAATCCCATTGTAAATCAATTTTTTCTTCAATAAAGCTAAAGAAATACCGAAAGGGACACCAATTTTGGGGCTAATCGGGTGTGCATTGTCCAAGATCAGTAGATAAATTTGTATTTTTAAATTTGCATTTATTGTTTGCTACTGTAATTAAGTTGTAATCAGGGATTTACCACCCATCCACGGAAGGAAGGCTGGTTACAACCTTGATCATGACATTAATATCTCTGTGTCCTGCACATGGAGGAGCATGACTTTCAGTGAGAACTTTGGGTCTGATATGCTTTGTGACACACACCCATCCATTCATCATCAGAAATCCATCTCTTAGCACAAAGTGCTCATGCCTTTGGCCATTGCAAAGCTCATCATAAACATTAGCAAAGTCCAAGTCAACAACATATTGCTCTTTCATGATATCCAACTCAGTGTGATGAATCATGTTGACGATTGAAATTTGTGGCTTATGTGACAATGCTTCAACCGCAACATTCTTTTTACCATTAATATGTGCAATCCGAAAGTGAAACATATAGAGAAAATTTGCCCATCTCATATTTTTCTCTAATAACTTTCATTGTGTCAGAAAGTATCTCAAAGTTTGATGGTCTATTTGCATTGTAAAATCAGCCCCCAACAAATAATATTTGCATGTAGACAGTGCATGAATTATAACCAAGAGCTCTATTTCATAGATGTGTAAATTCTTTTTTGCACCTTGGAGAATTCAGCTCTCATAAGCCACAAGTCGGCCGTTATGCATAAGAACTACCCTAATGCTATTACCACACGCATCACACTAAACTATGAATGACTTTCTTAGATCAGGCAATACAAGCATATGATTTGAAGTCATCTTTTTCTTCAACTTTTCAAATGTTGAAATTTCCAGTGCTATCCATCTAAATGACACGTTTTTCTTTTGCAAAGCATCCAATGGAGATGGAATTTCAGCAAACTTGCGTACATACTTCTTGTAGTAAGAACATAAACCCAAGAAGTTGCAGATCTTAGGCACATTTCTCGAAGATGGCCATGGTCGTATTGCCTCAACCTTTGCAGGGTCCATGTGAATACCATCAGCTGATACAACATGCTCCAAAAAGTGGATTTCATGCAAGAAGAATTCACTTTTCTTGTCATTAATAACCAGCCTATGCTCACGCAATTCATTGAACACAATGTTCAAGTGTCTTCTATGCTTTGCCTTGTTCTTTAAATAGACAATTATGTTATCAAAGAAAGTGCCCATGAATCCTCTATGTGACTTGAAGATGCAATCCATCATCCGATTAAAAGTGGCAGGAGGATTTGTAAGTCCAAAAGGCATAACAAGAAACTCATACAATCCAAAAGATATCCTGAAAGCTATCTTAAGCACATCTTCTAGTCTAATGCGTATTTGATGATACACACTTTGCAAATCTGTGCAGTCTAATGCGTATCTCATGATATGCACTTTTGAAATCTAAACGGCTGAATATGACCGTCCCTTGTAATCTATCCATAATATCATCGATCTGAGGAATTGGAAAGTGGTTCTTTATCGTGATCTTGTTGTAGAGCACGATAATCAATGCACATATGCCACGAACCATCGTTTTTCTACACCAAAAACATCGGAGAACAAAAAGAAGATGAGCTGGGCTGAATCAACCCTTTTTCTAATAGCTCATTCACCTGACTCATGATCTTCTCGAGCTGCATTGACTCTATATGGTGGCTTATTAGGTGGGCTACTGGATCTATGCCATGATCTTCTGGCCTTTCAGGGGGTAGCTGCCCTAGAAGTGATTGAGAGAAGCAATCAACATACATTTTCAAAAATTACACGCGATCCTTTTCTAACTTAGACATGTTTCCAACATACTCACTATCATCTTTATCCCTAGTAAAAACCAAGTAGACTGAAAGATGATTTTTCATTACTTTAGAAATGGCAGCTGCAGATACAATAGGGACAGATTCATCTTTCAACTTTACATCAAGTGTAAGTACCTCTCCCTTATGCTGAATAGTGATATTTTTTGCATGAGAATCAATGAGTGCATGCATATAGTGACACCATGATATATTAAGCAATACATCACAAGCCTCAAGCAGAGCAATAAAGAACTCTTTGCTGTCTACTTATCCTTGTATATGCAATTGAAGCTTTCCACTAAGCAATGTGACGGGCTTTGCATGGTCTTTACATGCCTGTCCAACTTCCCCCATGGGTTCCATCTCATCCTCTCTAATGCCTAGACGGGCTCCCATGTCAACAGAGATGAAGTTGGCTTGTGTACCATTATCCAAGAAAATCAATGCATGTGGATCCCTAATTTTGCCCCATGCTTTGCAAAACTTAGTAGCACCATCATTGGGCTGATCACTAACAACATTGGGTACCAATCCCATTGATGTTTTGGGCTTTTTTACTTTAGAATCTTCGTGATTTTTTTATTTTCCAGCTTGCTGCCTATTGGGATAATCCCTTGCAATGTGACCCTCCTATTCACAAATAAAACATTTATTTGTAGCCATCAAGTCCCTATGTTGTGCCAATGTTTTTGAGCCCTTTCTCTGCTATTTTGGCCTCTTTTCAAGCTGATTTTAAAATTTGCCCTTTTTCTCAACCCTAAACAACTTTTTATTTGGCTTTCCCCCACTCTCTAGGAAGCTCGAATCCTTCCCACGTAGCAAAGCATCGGCTGTAGTAGTAGTAGTCTCTATGAGTTGAGACATGGTAGACACGGTGGATTTAATGCAAAAATCCCTAATTCCTTGGGCAGCCCACAAACATATTTTTCCACTTGCTCATGAAGGGGTACGGGGTGATTAGAAGTAATGGGGAGCGATGCATCCCAAAACTTATTATATTACTCCAAATTCTTACATTTCTTAGCATCTAACTTATTCCAAGCTTTCATGATGTTCATCTCAAAGGTACTTGTCAACCAATTCGATGCAAATATTTGCTTGAATTGTATCCATGTTGATGGTGCTCTACCTTGCATCAAAAGAGCGGACCACTATTGTAATGCATTTCCTTTCAAGAAGGTGGTTGCCTTTCAAATCTTCGAGGACTCAGTGAAGTTCCCCCTTGATTAGACTACATCAAATTGCTGAATGAAAGTCAAAGCTTTCAGCCTATTTTGTGCACCACTGAAGGACTTAAACTTCACTGCTTTTGCACCCTCATCATAGTCTTTTGCTGCCTCTTTGGGTGTCAAGTTGTCATACACTTGCTGGATACCATACGGATTTATGCCATACGTTCTTATATATGGTCTTTTTTCAACATAGCATGAAAAATCGTGCTTCCATCAAAGTATCCTGGCTGCCTCATCATAGCATGCATGCCCGGCTGTCCAAAATCCATAAGATTGGCACTTGCATGAAGGCATTCCTTGCCCCGTAGTAGGCACCAATTGTTATATTTCATTAGTATCTTTGGCAGCTTCAAATGAAGGGTTTGGCATTATCTTCTGTGCACCTTGCTGCCTTGAAGGTGTAGAAGATCTCTTAAGAACTTCTTCTTCTTGCCTTTGCTATCCTTCTTCGGAGCATTTAAAAATTAGGTAAATTGAGAATCCATTGCCAATTCACCAAAGAGATTTGCTGCTGTCCTCATCTGATTCTTGAATTGGTCATCAAATTCCTCTTCACTTCGCTAGTCATCAGCCCTCTTATACCTTGAAGGCCGTGCATCTTGCCCAACAATAACATTTTTCAGCTTGTTGTCCATGGTTTGAGCCTTGTTCAAGGTCAGGCGTTGCATTTTGTTCATTTCCATGTGAATGTTCATATTGAGAGATATCATCACTGCTTGAGTCCATCTCAGTGTATGAAGACATATTGCTGTAATTTCTTAGTTGAGAGTAAAAATCAGCACTAGCACAAAGCTTTGGCTTGCAATCAGGCGTCTCGGGCCCACCAAATCAAGGGATTGAGTGGTATCTTGGCAATGGAACCATGAAACCAGCCTTTCTTCTGTGGATGGGAAGTAATTCCCTGATTACAACCTAGTTACAGCAGCAACATTTATTACAAAAGTGAGAAATACAAATGAACTTACAATCTTGGACAGTGGACATCTTGTTGACCGTAAAACTGACGTCCCTTTCGGTATTTCTTTAACTTAATTGAAGAAGAAGTTGATATACAATAGGATTTTCCCAATCCCTTTCGGTATTCCAACTCCCCTTGCTTTCCAAAATGACCAGCAAGTCTTCAATCTGATTTGCCCCTTAATTTAGGTAGTCAATTGGCCTTCACCCACTTTGACGGAGATGGTAAATGCCCCAAATTCATTGATTTGCTAGTCCCTCCACTTGAATTTGATTGAAAACAGTTTCAGCCCTGTTGAATCCAAGTCTCAGAGCTTGGAATTTTTGGCACGCTTCCCGAAGCTAGATCCTAATTTCTGCTACACATTAGGGTTTATAGTAGAGAAATTTGAAATTTCTCAGCCGTTGGTAATCTCAATGCTGTAATATTTAGAGCAAGGCATGGAGATAAGAGAGAATACTGAGGAGAGAGAAAATTTAGAGTTTCTTCACGAAGAACTGAAGAAAATCAATCATTTATTGCTGTTGCCGTGTCTCAATAGCCTGTAGATGTTGTCACCTGCTGTTGATTGGTCTTCTCTTGCCCCTGGCTGCCTCAAAAGGTCCTCCAATGGTTGCAAATCAAACCGGCATCATTTTCTTCCTCTCTCTTGCAGACTGAATGCACTAATAATGTCTCTCTTCAACATCTAAAGATACTTTCAGTCTTGTATGGGCATTTTTGACAAGTGGAAGCCTTCCCAAACGGTTTTTTCGAGCATTATCCATAATTAAATATCAACTTTCAGTCTTTAAATATTGAAAATTAATCTAATAATTATTTTGGTGCTTAGAAAAATAATTTGGTAGACCAATAATTAAATTGGCTAGGCAACTTTCATTCCCGAGTGTCTGTGTGCCATGTTTGACCAGCAGATTAGCGTTAGGTACCATTAAACACCACTTCTATAGTGTCACCAAAACAACTGACACTTATGGCCAAATGAATAACCTAGGCCAACAACTAACACCAGATACCACCAAGTACTTGTGCAGCATAACTTATAGCAACTTTTGTCTTTGACATCCCATGATTTCCTTAAGTCTCGGGCTTGTAAATTTGCTCTAACCCTAGTTACATCTCACATGTGCAACATTTACTT
Source organism: Lygodium microphyllum (assembly GCF_053477565.2). Taxonomy (NCBI): domain Eukaryota; kingdom Viridiplantae; phylum Streptophyta; class Polypodiopsida; order Schizaeales; family Lygodiaceae; genus Lygodium; species Lygodium microphyllum. Next base: position 38,590,437 of record NC_141156.1, read on the forward strand.
GACCATGTTATTAAAAATTAATCCATACGTTGAGTGAGGTTTCAAAAATACTTGTCCTCATGACACTGTGACCATTGAGGACTCTTCCACAAGTTCAATTCTTTGGACATATACATAGAACAATAGGCTTTATAAGCTCACCACCTTTGCTGCCGAGACTTCCCACAAGTTGGGGCTGCTTTGGAATGCTCGTTATGGGCAACTGAATTTTGACTCCATTAAACACACTTCTTGAAAGAAAGTGGAGGGACTTCTAGATTTTTTCCTCCATTCACACTTTATGCCCTACTTGCTTACTTGGCAAGCAACTTAGGAAGCCTCATCCATAGGTTGCTTCTCGCAAGGCTACTATACTTGAGTTGGTGCATACCGACTTATGCTACCCTATAATAGGGTCTCTATTGGGAAGGCCGAATATCTAATGCTTATTGTTGATGGAGTATTCTCATCCTAACATACCATCTAAGAATGGTATAGTGGAGCATGCCAACAAGACCATCCTTGAGATGCCCCATTTGATGTTGGAGCATTGACTTTGGGATAAGGCGGTTGCTACAATGGTATACATTTGTAGCATGTCTATGATTTCAACATTACAGGACATGACTCCATATGAGACTTTCTTTGGAAAGAAGCCTATCATGTCTCCTGTTCGCATAGTTGGTTTCGATACCTATATCCATATGGACAAGAAGAAGCGGGGCAAACTTGACCTGAAGTCAAAATAGTTTATCTTCATTGGTCATAGCAAGACCACAAAGGGCTATAGACTCTATGACCCAAAGAAAAGAAAGATTGAGGTGACTAGGGATGTGGTATTTGATGAGGGTTGTGGCCTTTGATGATTTGATTGATGGTGCTTTTATTGCTTGTGGTTCTTTATCATTGAGAGAACCCCCCTTTCCTAGGTTCCGGATTTTCCCCTGATTCGCGCTTATGCCCTAGCTACTTACGGGGCATGCAACATAGGCAGCCTCATCCAAAAGTTTCTTCTTGTAGGGTTACTACTCTACTTGTGTTGGTGTAGATTGACTTGTGTAGCCCTATGATAGGGTCTCCATTGGGAAGGTCAAATATCTAATGCTTACTGTCGATGGATTTAGTAGGTATGTGTGGCCGTATTTTATGGAGAAGAAGAGTGAGGCCTACTTCAACTTTTGTGATTGGAAGGTAAACTTCTTTCAAGGTTCATGGTGTAAGAGTAGATCATGTTGGAGAGTTTTACTCCAAGATTTTTAATAAGTTTTGCAAAGAGCATGGGATTCGGTGGAGTATTCTCATTTGAACCTGCCATCTGAGAATGGTGTGGTGGAGCACACCAACAAAACCATGCTTGAGATGGCCTTTTTGATGTTGGAGCATGGAAGTCTTTCTTATTTCCTTTGGGATGAGGCAATTTCTACAATGGTATATATCCGCAACATGTCTCCAACTTTGACATCATAGGACATGACTTCATATGAGACTTTCTTTGGGAAGGAGCCTTTCCAGTCTCATTTTATATCTTTGGCTCCAATACCTATGTCCATGTGGACAAGAAGAAATGGCGTAGGCTTGACCTAAAGTCAATGAAGTTTACCTTCGTTGGTTATAGTAAGATCATGAAGGTTTATAAAGAAAAGAAAGATTGAGGTATTCGATGAGGGTTGCGGCCTTTGATGATTCGATTGATGGTGCTTCTATTGTTGGTGGTTCTGTAAAGAAATACCCTAACACAAAAACATAAACAGAAACCATACGACCATAGTTACCAGGAACGGGGAACGTGAACGGGAACGGGAGCGGAACGGGGGGAATGCCTAGGATTGGGGAACGGGAATGGGGGGAACGGCATATACATACCTATAAAATTCAGTCAACACATTGGAAATGCCCCAAATTTGGGGACATTGCAGCCAATGCCATGCCCCAAATCCTTGCTGAAAAAGCCCCAAATTTGGGACAATGCTTGATTTGAAATACCCCAAAATTGGGGACATTGCAGCCAAGTCCAATGCCCCACATCTTTGCTGAAAAAGCCCCAAAATTTGGGCAATCCTTTTGGAGACATTGCAGCCAATTCCATCCCCCAAATCCTTGCTCAAAAAGCCCCAAATTTGGGGCAATGCTTGATCTGAAATGCCCTAAAATTGAAAATATTGCAACCAAGACCAATGCTCCAAATCCTTACTGAAAAAGCCCCAAATTTGGAGCAACCTCTGATTTGAAATGCCCCAAATTTTGGGACAGTGCAGTCTATTCCACGGAATGGCCGTTCCAAACAAGAAACGACTGTTGGAACGGCCCGAAACGGGGTTGGAATGGGCAAGAACGGGGCAGGGAACGGATAGGAACGTTTCATGGGCGTTTCGTTGGTAGACACATGCTGGAACATGTTAATCCTTTTCTTAGGCCCGAAACGGGCGTTCCCTTTTTCTATGCGTACGACAAAGCATAGACTGATAAAAGAACACATAGCCATTCTCATGTGGACCATGCATGACTTTTCGCGATTCGGGGAGTACTCAGGTGAGTAGGCTTTCATTCTCGTTGGTGATATCTAACATATCTCGTTCAAGTTTGTGTTGACTAAATAGGGGTGTTGGGATAGGTCTGGTTACCTCAGGTCATCGTGCATGTCCATTGTATGGGCCACAGTTAGTAAACTTCTGAAGGTCATGAACCATGAAGAAGATGGTATATCATCAAGGACACGCAAACACACTATGTAGTGAATGAATACTGTATCTCGAACTCCCATATCTCAAGGATCAGGGCAAGGGTAATGAGTTGGACAGCTTGTCGTACTGTGAACGGATCCTGAATTACAGCAAGGCAGTCTCCGGATGTTGAACACAAGCAAACGCAGCAGTGAGAAGTTGAAGCTGATGCAAATAGCAACAAGGAGAGAGAAAGACTAAAAATGCAGGCAAGACAGCCTGCAGGAGAGAGAAAGATTAAAAACGTAGACTGCAGGAGCGAGAAAGACTAAAAACGCAGACAAGACAGCTTGCAGGAGAGAGAAAGACTAAAACGCAGACAGCAGGACTGTGATGACGTGGGAGGTTGTATGGTAGCAGGTCTGCACAGGAACAATAGTCGCCTGGTTGGAATCAGCTCCAAACTGTGTGAAGAGGGCTGGAAATCAGGCGCCAACTGATGGAGACAGCAATGGACAGCTTCGGCTGAGATGTTCTCCGCGAACGGGGTGTGGGCAGCAAGTTGAAACACTTGAAATCTGCAAAAACGAGATTAAGGGCTGAATGGAGACAACATATGTATTTATAGAAAATTTGGGCCCTCCTAAGTGGGTTTGTGCTTATGGGACACTGAAACTCTCTAGGATCGCGTTTCTTTTAAATAAACAAGGTTCCTTCATTAATTAAGCATGTTTTGGGGCTGTTCAAGTAAAGCTAATGCATTTTAAGCTCAACACCTCCTCTCAGGCCCAACAACGGTGCCACGAGAATAGAGGCTAGCCAAGCCCTTTCTTGGTTTATCTTTTATCCCAAGGCATCCCATCCCAAAGCAGCCAGAGCATTGGACAAAGGGGACGCGTCGGCTGCCCGGTGCCTACTAAGACTACAAAGGCGATGATTATCTTACCAAGGGAGCCCAAGTGATCACCCCAGAGAGGACAAGGCATCGGACAAAGGGTGCACGTCGGCTGCTGAGTGGCCTACCAAGCCCTTCAAAAGGCGGATGGAATCAACTATGGATTTTTTTTGGGATTTTTTTTTGGAGGGCTTTTTAGGTTTGATAGATTTAGCATTAAGTGAGGATTTCAAATAAGTTTTCGTCCTATTGAGTATCCGTGCCCCAAACGGGAGAGTGATAAGGGATGGGACCTGAGACGTTCACAAAACAAGCATACTATCTCTACCATTACTAGGTGTGGATGACGAAGAAAATGGCTAAGGTGTGTGTATAGAAAATATGTCAAGCAAGCAAGACAAGCAAAGCAAGCAAGTAAGGTGGGAAAGAGTGCCTTGGAGACTGCCATGTACAATGCCACGAATATGGTGGATCCTAGAGTCGACCACTCCAAACAACCGAAAAGAGATAAATGCGCACAGATGCATGTTGACATGAACAAAATGCCAATGCATGGGGTAATGCAAAGGGAGATGCAAGATATCGTGCTCATGCAATATGCTATGCAACGGTGCCACTGGGACAGTGCCCTTGCAGGTGAATTGTTCACTTATCCAAGTGCTCTTTTACAATCATGTCATCCTGACAATGTGGGTGAAGTTACAAATGCCCATAATACAATACAAAAGTATAAGTGAATGTAATGTCTAAAAAACTGTAAGCATTATCTCTGTCACGATCAAGAGTAGTAGCGGCCCTCTCTTAAACTGGAAGGGAAAGCAAGAGGGAAGCACTCTCTTCCCGTCAAGTTGAAGAAGTAGGGGAGGTTGTACCCAAGTCAATCCTGGGTAGCAGGTACTGAAGAACCGGCCAGTTGACCACTTTGGTTAAGATATCTGCAAATTATTTGATGAAGGCACAAACTCTAGGCGAATAGTGCCTAGCTCAACTTGCTCTCTGGAAAAGTAGAAGTGGACTCCCATATGCCGTGTCCATGGTGTGATGATTGGATTGTCCACAAGGGCAATGGCACTCTGGTTGTCGCAATAGACAACTGTGGAAGAGTCACATGGAAAATGAAGCGCCGCAAGTAAATTCCTCAGATAGATGGCCTCGGTGGTGCTATCGAAGAGAGCCCGGTACTCAGCCTCGGCTATGGAAGCCGCCACCGTCTCTTGCTTACGGTTGGACCAAGAAATGAGAGCCGTGCCCAAGGTAAAGAGGTAGCTGCCATGGGAATGCCGGGTGTCAGGATCTCCTACCCAATCAGAATCAGTGTACCCTTGCAAACATAAACCAAAACCATATATCAAGCCATAAGAAAAAGTATACCGCAAATAATGCAACACACGAAGACATGCAATCCAATGTGACATCCTAGGTGCTGTGAAATACTGACTGAGTAAGCTAAATTTGGCCTAGTGCGAATTAACCAAAGAAGTTTTCCTACAATAGAACGATAGGTATGTTCATCGAAGGGTTGTCTTAGGGTATCCTTCGACAAGTGGATAGTAGGATCTAGAGGTGTGGCCACTGGCCGTGTCTGATCCGGAGTGTATTGTTACATGAGCTGAAGGGCGTACTTCTGTTGCGATACAAAAATACAGCCCCAACAACGAACTATCTCCATCCCCAAGAAATAGGACAACAAATCAAGGTCTGTCATCTCAAATGTAGCTTTAAGCTTAGCCTTGGTTTTTGCTATGGCAGTAGAATCTGAGCGTGTGATAAGTAAGTCAACAACGTATAGTAGGATATAGCTAAAACCCTCTGTAGTAGATCGAACATATAAGTTTAGGTCATAAGGGATAGAATGGTATCTGTGAATCTGCAAGAACTCATCCATCCTATGGAACCAAGACCGTAGCGCTTGCTTCAGCCCATAAAGAGCTTTATGCAACGGGAATACCTTATCCCTAGGGTTCCCTGAAGGAAAGCCCGATGGTTGCTCCATATAGACTTTCTCCTCCAAGAAACCGTTCAAGATGAAACCAGCCTTCCTTCTCGGATAGGGTGGTTTAACCTGATTAAGCACTTAATTACAACAATAAATAAATGCACATAAAATGAAAAACACACTTTACCATAACATTCTTGGACAGCAGACTACCTGTTGGCCCCAAAACTGGCGCCCCTTGCGGTATTTCTTTAGCTTTCATTCAATTGGAAGGAGTACAACTTGAGATTCTTCAATCTCCTCCCATAGTTGTCAGGTACGAAAAGTACGGTACGGTACTGTACGATAAAATACGGTACTAAATGGTACCTTAAGATTTTATAAGGTACGGTACGATATTAGTACAAAAAAAAAATTGACTTCATTATTTTGAACTATAGATGATATAACATATGTTTAAAGTCTAAATAGCAATGCTATTGGAGTATATAAGATAAATACTTGAGGGTAACACGCCAAAACCTCTATGGCATATGCCGCATGTGCAACATGCGCTACAACTTACAAGTACATACATAGGGGTGGATACGTCATACATGAATGATTATACAAATAAGAGACATGTATGCTTGAGAGAGAGAGAGAGAGAGAGAGAGAGAGAGAGAGAGAGAGAGAGAGAGAGAGAGAGAGAGAGAGAGAGAGAGAGAGAGATTTACGAAAAAAAAGAGGGAGAGAGAGCGATGGCGGGAGCGGGACGGAACACCTGTTGTCGGCCCGTCCTCTCAGCGCCTGTTTGGTCTGTCGCCGCCGTCGTCTGACACGCGCGTCACAGTCTCCCCCATCGTCTGACACGCCCGTACCGGTCGCCCCCGTCGTCTGTCTGCGCCGCGTCAGTCGTCGTCGCCTCTGCTCGTTTGCGACCGCAGGTGCTCGTCCTCGCCTGTCTGCATCTGCGCGTGCCCATGAGAGAGAGAGAGCGAGACAGAGAGGCGTCGCCTGCGCCCTGGAGCCCTTGACTGTAGCCCCGTTGCCTGCTCCTCTCGCCGTCATCTGCAGTCCCGTCGCCTTCTCCTGCAGGTCCGTCGCCTGCATCTAAGAGGCCCGCCAGCTGCGTGCTTTGCCCTGCTGTCGCCCGTCAGATCTGTGGTTTCGCCCTGTGCGTTAGGGTTTCGGCTGCCGCCTGGCCCCTGCCCTGCGCCTCCGACTGTCCCCCTCTGTCATCGCCCGCCCGCCCTGCGTTCCACCCTCCTGCCCCTGCACTGTTAGGGTTGTGCCCTGTCATGCGCCCTCTTGGGACAGGTCACGACTGCGGAAGATAAGGTTGAGGTTCCCGCTATCCACTGTGCGTCAGTCCTCCGTTGCCATCAGATCGTGATCCACGATGGCTGGTTTGGATCTGGATTTCATAGACCAAACGGTGGCAGCACTTGGCCCGGATTCCGATGCTGAGGAACCTGAGGATATGGTTCCGTATACCGAAGAGATGCCCCCTGGTCCTGACATCCAGCCTGCGGGTAAACGTACCAAGCATACTTCGGAAGAGATAGGTGTTCAGCAGGATCGCTCCTATGCTCAGGTTGCTTCAGATTCTGTGGACTCTCAGGATGTTGACTGGGAGCATTTGCTGGAATTTGCCAACACTCTGCTTGGCGATTATGTTCAACATAATCAGGAAGTCTTTTCTGACTCTGCACCTGAAGATGTTCTGGAAGCCACCGTCGACCCAAAAACTGTCCTACGCTCCTTTTCGGTGTTTTATGATCGCGCTGTGATACTCTTCTTCACTGGCCGAATCCCGTTGCTTTCCCGTATTCGCCAATGGCTGCACAGTCTGCTACAAGGGGAATGTGTTGAAGAGATTTTTGTTGGGCCCCGAGGTTTTTTTGAGGTCCTGTTGAAATCTGAGCCGTACCGTGCTGCTCTCCTGTCTAAACTGCCTTTGTTTTTTGATCGCCGGTTGGTTCATGTGGTTCCCTGGCGCCCAATGGCAGATTTTCAGCGCCTGCTGCAACGTGAATGCCCTGTGTGGGTAGAAGTGGAAAATTGTCCGGCTGTTTATTGGCCACTATTGAAGGATGCTATGGCCGCTGTAGGAACTGTTCTGGTCCCTCCCAGTCTTAGGGCTGTGAATCGCAACCGATTGTGTATGTTATGGGATACTGCAAGGAAAAGGCCTGCCTGGTTATGCCTCAATTGCTCTGGCATGCATCCGTTACACTTTCGTTTAAAATGGGGCAATTTTGCGGGACATTGCTTTTCTTGTGGACAGTTGGGGCATTTTATGGCCGAATGCCCGGAGCAGCAACACACTTCAGATGTTGGCCATGTTGCGCCGCCCATGGAAGATATGGTGTGTGATGCTCCGTCGCTGGATACTCTCCATCCGCCTCAAGTTTTGGCCAAAGGTAAACAACAGGTTTCGGATCTGGATTCCCGTGCCACTGATTGGGTTGAAGTACGTGCAAAAAAAGGAAACAGGGTTGTTGCGGGCATGGAGAATACTGTGCCTACTACTTCACAAGATTCCATGCGTACATATATGCGCAGGAAGGAAATGTTGTCTTCCGAGCGCTTTGTTCCTGCTATGGTTTTCTCAACCCCCCGTCCTCAGCCCGCCAGGAAAATGTATTCGGATCGTCCAAAGGGTCCACCTGCTAAGCTGGCTTTTGATACCAGAGGCAACGTCATTACCCCGTGGGACCGTCGTTATCCTTGTTCCAACCCCAAGCCAACAGATATGCCGTCTACTTCCAAATCTGGTCCTCAGAACTCTTTTGCGGTGTTGGCAGATTTCTTGGACGAGGGAGTCCTGGACATTCTCGCCGACAAAGTCAAATCGCGTCAAGCTGTGCCTTGTACCTGATTTTGTTTTGAATACACATGAAAATAGCCACCTGGAATGTGCGAGGTATTTGTTCTTGACACAAGCAACATACCATGTGGACTGTATTGTATGAGAATCAGTGGGATGTCTTGTGCGCTGTTGAGCACAAGAGTCACGGTGAAGCCGGAAAAGTTGTGGATTGCCATGGCTTTCGTTTAATCTATCCAGGGACACATGCCATGCATTATTCGGGTGTGCTCATGATTGTACATGACAAATATCAGCCTGTTCTTGTTAAAAATGATGTTCGTGGCCGCTTTTTGGTGATAGAAATTTTATTCGAAGGGAAAATCTTATGGTTACTTGGCCTCTATGCTCCGAATGATTCGTCATCTCGTTGGGAGCTTTGGCAGACTTTGCAGACCTCCTTGTCACTTGCCAGACGGAGCTTCTTCATGGGGGATTTCAATATGTGTGTCGATTCTTCCCAGTCCACATCGGAGCATTCGGTCATGGATGCGCCGGAAAGTCGTATGTGGCATAAGTTGGCTCTTGCTGTTCTTAAGTAAGATCTCTGGTCCTGGCTACATCCGTCTTCTACAGGGTTTACTTTCCATTCTGCCCAGTATGCAACAACATGGTCGCGGTTGGACCGTATATATATCATGCAGAACGATGATTTTCTTCCTGAGATGCTCGAAATAAAAGTGTTACAGCAATATGCCTTGTCGGACCATTTCTCTCTGCAGCTTGAGCTGCTTGCCCAACCCATTGCACCTTTCAAGCAATTTCTGGGGAGACTCCCTTTGCGTTTCAACTCGTCTTACTTGAAGCATGCCATCTTTCAGGGCTATATGCAACAATTGATTGACAGATTCCTCTTGGACTTCTCCTCTCAAGGCACTGCGTCATTTGAACGATTGCTCTCTAATGTGCAGCGGGTTGCTCGGCAGTATGGGATCTATCATGCATCTCTTTGTCGGTGGCGTCGACAGGCCGCCGAGAACCTGCTGGTTTTGGTCCGTTCGCTGTTGGTGGACACCCCAGATGATGCATTTCTGCTTGCACTGGCCATGCGGGTGGCTGATCTTATTAAAGAGTTCCAGTTGAGATCATATCAGCAGGCCAAACTGCAACATCTGACGGAGACTTTGCAAGATAGTGCGTGTCAGACCCATAAGTTCTTTCGAGCCCTCCACGCCTCTCCTGCTCGAGAGAATATGACCAGACTCGAGGATGCAGAAGGCCACCTTATCCTGGATCCGCAGACTATTGTGCATATGTGCAGGAATTAATTCCGCGACCTTCTCGGTTCTACTTCTCCACCTTCAGCGCAAATTACTCAGGCCCGTTCAGTTTTTTATGACCTGGTCTGCAATCAGCTTCCGCAGGACATGCAAGCTACTATGGAGTCAGATATTTGTGAGGCAGAGGTTATGGATGTCTTGTTACACTTGCCCAAGGATAAAAGTCCGGGCTGGGATGGTCTCACTAATGAGTTCTTTGAGGCTTTTGCTACCCAACTGGCGAAACCATTGCAGGCTTTGTTTCAGCGGGTGTGGGAAACGGGGATCATGCCTTCCTCATGGAAAGGGGGACTTATTAAGCTGCTTCCAAAAGTTCCTTCGCCATCTAAGTGGTCCCAATGGCGCCCAATTTCTTTGATGGGTTCAATGTACAAAATCTTTTCCAAAATAATGGCGAATCGGCTCCATAAGCATCTCCCTGCCATTGTGCACCCTCTCCAGTATGGTTTCATTAAGGGCCGCAATATTCTGCACAATGTATTGAATGCTCAACTGGCAATTGATTATGCAAGGCATTCTCATCAGGAGGTAGTACTGATTCAACTGGACCTGGAAAAGGCTTTTGACTATCTGGACTGGTCTTTTGTTGCTGAACTTATGTCTGCTATGGGCTTTGGTGCTCGGATGTCTCGTCTGATCTACACCATTAGCACTGCGGCGTCTTCGCGAGTCATGCTGAACGGAGGTGTTACTGAGCCATTTGTCCTTGCCCGCTCTGTCAGACAGGGGTGCCCTTTGAGTCCTCTATTCTTTGCCCTTGCGACACATCCAGTTCTTTCCATGTTATCTCATATGGCCGCCTCTTCTCAGTTGGCCGGACTGTCGCTTCCTACAGGACAGCACTTGATTAGCCAATCCCTGGCGGATGATAGCTTTATGATTTTGCGTGCGGACAAGGATAACCTTCAAAAAGCATTGGATGTTTGGGGTCTCTTTGGTCAGGCGTCCGGCCTTCGTATCAATGCGCTCAAATCAGCCATTCTTAGCTGCACGGAGTCGGATTTGCAGTCCTTAGACTGGCAAGGTCTGGTTGTTCCTCGTGGCTCCATTGTCAGGCATCTTGGGTACCCTTTGGGTGTTGAGGTTCCCCCAAAGCAGCTTCTGCAGTGGATTTCTCAGAAAATGGTGGCTAAGTTTATGTATTGGAAGTCTCAGGCCTGGCCCTTCCATGTTCGCCTCAAAGTGGCCCAGACAATTATGTTGCCAATGCTCACATATTTCTTGCCATTGTTGCCCTGGACTACTACGACTCTGAATGCTCTTACTCAGTCTATTCGTTTCATGCTATGGAAGAAGGATTCATTGCACACAGGTATTTCCTGGATCTCTTGGTCACATGCGTGCATCCCCAAACGCATGGGTGGCGGAGCTCTTTTAGATGCCCAAACTCACATGCAGGCACTCCGTTGGTCTCTTTTCCGCGCCTTGTGCTCGGATCATCATCCATGGGTAGATATAGCCCGTTATTTCCTTGAGGCCCATGGGCTTTTGCATGGTAATACCCAAATCCGGAGTTCTTGGTGGCATGTTCTTAATGTTGATTCGCGGTTCTCGAGTTCGTCTTCATCGCTGCTTACTCATTTGGTATGTTCCTGGAAAGTGGTCCTCCAGAAGGCTCAGTGGCATCCAGCGGAGGATCGCTTAGCTACTAACTCTTTTCAATTGGAATTGCTGGCAGTCTTGCGTTTACTTTCATGGGAAGGTAAACATGAGCTTAGACCACAATTCAACCAGATGGCACGTTTGGGCTTGTCTTCAGTTGCGGATGCCACCCTTGCCAATCGCAATGTGCTTATATCATTTCGTACAGCTAGGAGGCTTTACAGGATCCCTCGTGGATATAGGCCTTTATGGGAACAGCTTTTGAGGGAGCTCCAGTGCAGACAACCCTTTCCTGCCCTTGCTTCGGATCATCCCTGGCAGGATTGGGACCTACAAGGCCGGCTCCATTTAAGCAAAGCTTCTGCTAACCAAGTGTACCATCTTCTGATTAAAGATCATCAATGGCTAGTTACTAAAGCGAATGCTTTATGGGGATTGCGTAAATCCCGGTCATGGTGGAGGGCAACTGTGATGGAGGGCTGGTTGAACAAGACACCCTTCAAATATAAAGTCTTTCTTTGGCGAGTGATGATTGGTGGTCTTCCGCTTGCTTCAGCTCTTTCCAAGCGACGAATCTCCAATGGCAACTGTTTCTTTTGTACCACAAGTGTGGAATCCGCCCGCCACCGATTTATTTCTTGCCCCATCGCTAAGAAAGTCTGGTTATTTTTATCGGCTGTTTGGCAAGGGGTGGTTGGTTTCCCCCTGCGTCCCTTTGATTGGGTTTTTGGGCAGCCCAAATACCCCACTCCGGCACAGCCCCATATGAAGCTCATGTATCACTTTCTTCGATATTGGGACTGTTGGCATAACTGGATCATTCGGAATGCTTTTCTTTTTGACTCCGCCTCTAATGTTCAGCGACATATTGCGAGGCTTAAGGGCCTCTTGTATTGGCAGCTAGATCTTCTCCAGCATTCTGATTTGCTCTCTAGGGAGGACTTCCGTCCCTGGCATATGGCAATTTCCTCCGCGCCGTTGCCTTGACCTTGTAACTTGTAGTACTTAGAACCTCTTCTCATGATGGCTTAGATTGTCGTCATGTATCTAGTAATCAAGTAATCTTGTATTTTTTTTCGTAATTAATATAATTACCTTTTACGAAAAAAAGATAGAGAGAGGGAGAGAGATAAAATGATATGAGATGCTTCATTAACGTCTACAAGAGGCCAAAATGACCTGTGAGACCAACAGTACCACCAAAGGTTTTGGTAAAAGATTTATGAATTTTGTTATGGTTTTGTTGGCATTGCTAAGGCTAAAGTTGCTACCGATGGTACATTCACTAATTCGTGTACTCTTAGAAGGTACATTAGGCCAAGCTATCCTCTGGCCTAGTTTTATTAGCAATGTATACTAATGCTTTGGGTTGGATGGTGCAAAATGAGCTGTGAACAAAGGTAAAATCAATATGATTAAGCTACTTGATGATTCTCAAATGGTGCTGAATTTATTTATTGATGACACTAACATATTGTGAAATATGATGGGACATCAATTAGAAACATTTGGAACTGCTTGAATACCTTATTTATGACCTTTGGCTCTAGGATAAATCATAACAAAACATGTATGAGGAGTCTAATCAAGCTTCCACCCCCTTTCTTGGTTGATCGATCAAGGCTACAAAATCACCACCACCACCACAAAAAAAAAGGCGCTTTTTTGTACGAATTTGTATGGTACGGTACGGTACGAACCGTATAGTACGAACCAGTTCGTACTATGTACGAGTGCAACTATGTCTCCTCCTGCTAACCAATTGCTCTTGCTGTCATAAATGACCAGCAAGCCTTTTGGGTCATTTGCCCCTTGATTCACCCAGGACTTCTTCTCCAATTCGACCCTTGGCTGGCCAAATGTTGCCCCAAATCAATTCGGGATGGGTTGGCTCTTGGAATCCCTTGATAATCTTCAATTATCAGCTACTGATTTCAGTCCCTTGAGCCTTCAATCTTTGGCATGGATCCCAAGGTGGCTGCTAAACCCTAATTTCTGCTGTAAATTAGGGTTTACTGCAGAAATTACAGATCGGCGCCCAAAAATGACTGAGATCTCCTTCGAATGGCTAAGAATTGCTGAGAATGGCTAAGCATAGGCTGAAGGAGATGAGAGAATGCTGTGTAGAGAGAAAATTTTGAGATTTGTCGCGAAGAACTGATTAAAATCAGCTGTTGCCCTGCTGTATCAACCCCAAACGAATGCACTAGCAACAATAGGAGCATCAGAGATTGTGATCTTCAGGAAAAAGTGCATCAGCAGCAATTGCCAGGTTCCCAAGGTCAAGAATATGCAATCTTCATCACCAAAATGGTCTTCAATGGCTGGGAAATGGCCCCAAAAGCTGGCAGCAACAGTCCAACACCTCTTTCCAACAGCTCCAAAATGAAAAGCCGAGATTTCCCTCTCCCTTCAGCCCTAATTAACCTTTCCCCCACTTGCATGGGAAAGTTTTGTCAAGTGGCAGCTTTCTTAATCCATTTTCAGCAATTTCCAACCATTTAATTAATTTTCAGAATTAATTAATTCTGAAAATTAATTCAACCCTTAATCCATGCCCAGAAAATTGACCTTGCCCATCCAAAAATTAATTGGCTAGGCCATTTGACACCAAATTTCACTTTGAATCTAACAAGTGTAACTTGTTACAACTTTTGCCTTTGACACCCATCTTTTTCACAGGGTCCTTCGGCCTTGAACTGTGAAAAAGTAGCTTGCACCTCACATGTGCAACACATGTGCATCTTGTAATTGCACATTTGATTAATCCTTTAATCAAATGTCAATTAAACATAAGCAAAGCATCAAATTTTCACGTCCTCGTGACACAGGAAGACACTCTTGACATCCATCTAATGTATCGGTCAACCGTGGTGAGCGGCTAGCGCGAGTAGCAATGGAATGGAAGTCAACCACGCAGTAGGGGCAAAGGTCTCTTCATAATCAATGCCATGCTTCTGTTGAAACCCTTGCACGACAAGGTGAGCCTTGTACTTGTCTAAAGTCCCATCAGCTTTTAGCTTGGTTCTAAAAATTCACTTTGTTTCAATGACTTTTTTGTGGCTCGGACAATCCACCAATGTCCAAGTCTCATTTCAGTCAGTACTCTTTAGCTCTTTTTCCATGGCCTCTCGCCATTGAGGGTGCTGAAGAGCCTCCTGCCATGTATCTAGCCGAGAATGCGCTATATATAATCAATTGTAAACAATGACACAAATGACGCCTGAGTAGCAAGGTGGGAAGATCTTCTAGGTCCCTCCGGAGTGGAATCCGGTGGTAGGATCTCCGAATCCCGCAAGGTTTGCCGGTAACAGGTCTCGAAGAGGGGGCTTGGGAGCAGAAGAATCTACGAAAATGTCAGGAGCAAGAAGTAGAGTAGGCTCAATAGACACGATCTCTGATAATGTGGAAGAAGGAATCAGATTGGAGTCCTATGCAGAGGACTGCACGATTTCCCTCTTGTCAAAGACGACATTCCACCTAACGATCACCTTGTTTGTCCGAGGATCAAACAAACAATAGGCATAAATTGGACGGGGCAAATTGTACGGATTTAGAGGAGTACAATAAGAAATTTTGGGAAGCACTTTTGCCCGTGAGTTCTTATAGGACAGTGCCGCTGTTAGAACAAATTGAAAAGTACTGGTTCAGTTTGCCCGAAGCCATGAGGGATTATTGTACCAAGACTAGGGTTACAAATATGATACAGTTAATTTGAAAATGCTGATGTGGCAAATGCATTGTTGAAAGGAAAAGCTGACAGCTTTAAAGGCACTGAAAAGAAGGATTCTCAGTTTAAGCAGGATCTTGGTAAGAAGAAGAAGCAATTTCTAGAAAGGACTAGTTTTACAAAGAAGTCTTTTTGAAAGAAAAGATTTCAGCAGCAACCTTAGACTTCTTTTAAACAGGGTAAAGGACAAAAGAGGCCACTTTTTGGCAAAACATTTGAAGAAAGAAAGGCTTTAATGATGGCTGGAAAATGCTTTATTTGTGAATAGAAAGGCCATATTGCTTCTAAGTGTCCACAGCAATTTTCTAAAGATGCGGAGGATAAAGATGCACCAAGTAAAAAGAAGCCCAGCATTGGTTTAGTGCCTGATATGGTGGGAGATCAATCAACTGATGATGCTACAGAATTGTGCAGAGCTTGGGGAAAGATCAGAGATTCTAGTGCTTATTTTCTTTGATCTTGGAGCTTGTGCAAACTTTATCTCACCAGCATTGGCAGCTAAATTGGGTATACGTCCCGAGGAAATAGGACTAGTTGGACAGGCTGATTTGGCATGCCCAGCACATATTGAACCTGTCACCCCCATTCTTGGCAAACTTCGTATGCATATTTAGAGCTATGTGGACACAGAGGAGTTCCATATTATGCCTCTAGAGGGCTGTGATGTTCTGTTGGGTATCCCATGGTGCCACAGGAAGCATGCTACCTTGGATACTTACAATAGAACGATTACTCTTGTACATAGGAGCAAGACTCATGTGTTAGATGTGAAGCTTAAAGGAGAGTCTATCCCTGTTGTTTCTGCTTGTGCAATTACTTCTGTAATGAAAAATCATATTTTTGCATACTTGGTTTTTGCAAAGCAAGTTAATGAAGTTGATAGTAATGTGTCTGTACTAGATGAAAGTAGAAGGGCTTTCTTAAATAAATTCAGTGACTGTTTCTCAGATTCGTTACTAGGAGAGTTACCCCTTGAGAGGCCTGAAGATCATACCATAGATCTTATTCCAAGGACCAGTCTACCCAATAGGCCACCGTACAGGGTGAGTGTAGCGCAGCAGAAAGAGATTATGACACAGGTTAATGAGCTTTTAGAGAAAGGACTAATTCAGTCCAGTAGTTCTTCGTTTTATTCACTTGTGTTGCTAGTTCAGAAAAAAGACGGCTCTTGGCGAATGTGTATTGACTACAGAGCCTTGAATAAGAACATGATCAGGAATAGGTTTCCAACTCCGAGGATAGATGACATTCTTGATCGATTACAGGGAGCAGGAATGTTTAGCAGGATAGATTTAAAAAGTGGATATCATTAGATCAGAATCAGGCCAGAAGATATCCATAAGACTGCTTTTAGAATGACATTTGGTCTCTATGAATTTTTAGTCATGCCATTTGGATTGGCCAATGCTGCTGCTACGTTTAACAGAATGATGGATAGAATTTCCGCCCTTACCGAAGTTTTGTTGGCACATTCTTTGATGATATGATTATCTTTTCAAAGAATGAAGAGGAGCATAGAAAACACCTAGTTGCAGTCTTTAATGAGCTTAAGCGTAACAGATTGCTCATTAATGGTAAGAAGAGTGAATTCTTTTTGGAAGAGATTCACTTCCTTGGGCACATAGTTTCTAAAGATGGTGTGAAGATGGATCTTGTAAAGATAGAAGCAATTGTCTCTTGGCCAGACTTGAAAATTGCTCATGATGTCCGAAGTTTTCTTGGCCTATGCTCTTACTACAGAAGATTTGTAAGACACTTTGCAAAGATTGCTTCTCCTTTACATACGCTTGAAAAGAAGGATGTCAAATGGCAATGGACTGACAAAGAGAAATCAACATTTAGATGTTTGAAGGGGAAAATGGCTACAAATCCAGTACTTATTTTGCCAGATCTGTCTAAGCCATTTGTAGTGCAGTGTGATGCATGTGGAAACAACATTGGTGCTGTATTAATGCAGAATGGCCGAGTTGTGGCATACGAGAGTAGAGCACTTTCTGTCGTTGAAAGGACTTACCAAATTTATGAGAATGAATTATTGGCTGTGATCCATACACTCTCTAGTTGGAAGCACTATTTGCTTGGTGCTGATTTTCTAGTGCAAACGGATCATCAAACACTTAGATACTTTCTCACACAGGCTAAATTATTAGAGAAACACATGCGTTGGGCAAATTTCCTATCTATGTTTCATTTTCAGATAGTGCATGTGGAAGGCAAGAAGAATGTAGTTGCAGATGCTTTATCTGGCAAACCACATGTGTCAGCTGTTTCAATTCCTTATCACCATGAATTGGATGATATGAAAGAGCAGTATGCTGATGATGGAGATTTCTTTGAAATCTATGAACAGTTGATCAATGGCCAACATCATGATCATTATGTGTTCAAAGAAGGCTTTATCATGATGCATGGAAGACTATGCATTACAAAATAGCTAAGGCCAAAAGTTTTATTAGAAAGTCATGCTCCACCGTATGTAGGACATCGTGGTATTGATGCTACAGTCAAAGTGGTAGAGACTTTCTTCTATTGGCCAGCCTTGAGATCTAATATTGATGCATATGTTAGATCTTTCCTTGTATGTCAAAAGGTCAAATTTGATAGACAGAAGGCACGAGGGTTATTGCAACCACTGCCTATTCCAGAAAGGCCATGGGAAAGTATTGCCATGGATTTCATTTTTGATCTTTCAAGAACTTCTTCAGGGAATGATGGAGTTTGGACTATCATTTGCAGATTCAACAAACAGGCACATTTCATTCCTATAAGGAAAAAGATTAAGTCAGAACACATGGTAAAGATATTTATGCAAAATATCTTCAAGTATCATGGAATGCCACGGTCAATTATCAGTGATAGAGACCCCAGAATGACTAGCTTGTTTTCGAAAGCATTGTTTGAAAATATGGGCACTACGCTGAAATTTTCATCTTCTTTCCATTCACAAACTGATGGACAGTCTGAAGAAGCAAATTCGACTATTTTAGATTTACTGAAGTGTTATGTTTCAGATCATAAGACTTCTTGGGAACACTACTTGCCATTGGTTGAGTATGTATACAATAATACAGTGCACTCATCTACTGGCAAAGCACCTTTTGAGATTGTGGAAGGTGGAAAGAAATTGCCTCCCATTTTGCAGACAAAAGATAACATCTTTGAAGCAGATCGTTATGTAAAAGATTGGGAAGAAGCATATAAAAAGGTCAAGTATACCCTAGAAAAGTCACAAGCTAAACAGAAAAGAGCTGCTAATAGTCATCATCGGGAGCTCTTGTTTAAAAAGGATGATTGGGTCTTATTGCGTTTTGAAAAGGCACATTTGAGAAAACAGAAGGGCAAGGAACATTTGTTTCCAAAGTTGAGTATGCGTTATTATGGCCCTTTTCAAGTCTCAGAGAATATCAATGACATAGCATATAGGCTGAAATTGCCAGAGAATTGGAAAATTCATAATGCATTCCATGTGAACCTATTGAGGCCTTTTATTGGTGAACTGCCAGAAGATTTGGTTCAAGAGGAACAGCCTGAAGTAGAGAAATTGGATGAGATTCTTGTTCTTGAGTAGATCCTGGCACATAAGGATAGGAAAGTGAAAGTTAGAGTTATAAGAAGATTTTTGGTGAAGTTCAAGAACTATTCACCAATGGATGCCAAATGGATGGAAGAGGCTGAATTGGCAGATTCACCTTAGTTATTGCAACGTTACCGAGAAGCTTTCTTACTGGAATCCACAGTGACTTAGAATGCTTTTTGAAGCAATGTACATTCTCTATTGTACAATTGAATATTGTATCTCATTGAATAATGCATAATGTATGGCTTATATTTAGCATTAACATGTGTATCATTGAATGAAATCTCAGTGCTTTGAAGTTGTATTCGTTACACTTCAGTTGAATGAATATGCATGCTGTGACGCTAATAGTTCACGCATACATGCTATCGCCTTGTGTTGCATTTGGAAACATGTATATTAGAAAGGCTCCTAATAATCATAGTTGGATATATGATGTAATCTTCCATCTATGTGAGACTTGAGCTTGCGATGATACAAATGGTAGTGCGGAAACTCCTACCATCGCCCCGTGTCATCTGTTAGCAAGTGATACATGCGATGACACTAATAACATGGAGAATCTTGTTATCGCCCTGTGTCATCCGTTAGCATGTGTGGCATGCAATTGAGGTGCAATGATAAAAGTTGCATAGAACAACTTGAGGAATGCAGGGGTCTCCATCCCTAAAATTCAGGAAGTTACTATTTTTGGACCCCAGAATTTGTTCGAGTCATTGTCTTCATTTTTACACGAGGATTAATTTTCTGGTCTGTGCCGAGGTCAAAATTTGCACCGATCATGGAGAATTTTAGACCGGAAGGTTTAAATGGAAAAATTGTTACATGTATGCCATGTGGCACAAATTCCCAAAAGAGAGAGAGAGAGCATTAAAAAAAACGTAATAGGCATAAGGGGGAGATGGGAGAATGAAGTTTAGAGCAGCTGAGGGCAGATTGCTGCAAGAAAACCAGCCATGGAGAGTACTTCTACGTCTCTGACTCAAGCACGGAGGTAGAGCTTGCTCCCTCTGATCACCTCTCTCTTTATTCTCAGAAGAAATGCTTTGCATGGTAGATTGATTCCATCGAAGGTACAATTTTGTGTTTTCTCTGCTCATGTTGAAGAAGAACAGTGAACTCTGCACATGCTGAATAAGAACAATGAACTCTGTTCATGCTGAATAAGAACAGTGGACTCTGCACATGTTGAATCGTAAGAACAGTGAACTCTGCTCATGCTGAATAAGAATAGTGAACTTTGCACATGCTGAACAGTAAGAACAGTGTGCTGGACAGTAAGAACAATGAATTCTGAACATGCTGGACAATAAGGGATGTTGATCTGGACATGCTGTACTGTTCCTATGCAGCTGGAATTTACTTAGAAGAGATGAAAACCAACTGTTCACAGGTTATGTATTTTGGAACATTACCATTTTTGTAATTTTCTATCTTTTAATTGATAAAGAAATACCAAGAGGGGCGCCAGGCTTCGGGGCCAATGTGGTATTGAGCGAGGGGAGAGGTCTCTGTTTATGTGTGTGTATGTAAAGTCCAGGTGTTAATTGAAGGAACTACCGCTTTATGTGAGTCATAGACCAGTTGCACCACACCATCCCAGTGTACGGATGTGTTGGTCAACGGGCCAAGAGTCCAAGAGTGGTGATCACACAATGAATGTGCACAATAGGGCCTCGAGTCCTATTTATGGGACTCGGCTGCCCTAACCCCAAGGTGCCCTTAGTGCATTTTGCACTAAGTCACCTCATAACCACCATGACGAGTGCTACTAACGCTCATCTGGATGTCCAAGGACATAACAACCGTGACTTTTATGCTTAACAAAAAGGAAATCAACTAGCATTGCAAATGAGTTCATCCTTTGGCTTTTGAGGTAGAGGGATCATCTCCCTTTTCCACACTCTTCTCTCATCTACAAAAGGCGCTTCTCCTTCATGGTTCCACACCAATTCAACAAGCATTTGCCATTCTCATCTCCCTCTCTTGGATCTTCATTCTTGGTGGTGATTCGTTAAGCTCTCTCTCTCTTCTCTTTCTCGCACCCCCTCCCTCTTCAAGCATCAATCTAACAAGGCTTAAGGCTCAAGCCTCTCCCATCCTGTCTCTCTCACTCTTGCTCTTTCAAGTTTACTCCAATTCTCTTCGTCTCTTTCAACTTTCAAGAGTCAAGCATCTCACCCACCCTCTCTCTCTCACTCTCCCTCAAGCCTCTCCATTAGCATCGTGACTCGTGAGAAGCACGAAGCCTTCAATTTGGATCCCATCCATGTGGAGAGGGACACAAAGAAGTCTTAACTCCCACCATTTGACGTGCAAGTATTGTAGAAAGTGCAACACAAGTAGTGTGACTTGACTTTTTCAACATCTTTCGAAGATGGGGGCAAGTTGTTCCATGCAAGCAAATCCCTCAAAACATTGTGGGTAAGATTTTCGCCAAGATGAGAGGGGAATCCACAAGAGGAGGAGGGTGGCACATTGGCACCAACTCCTATGCCTACTAATGAGGAAGTATCAAATGTGGGCATATCTTCAACCAATGTGGGTGAGGCCTTCACCATTGGTGGTGGGGGCTCCACATCCGCATCCGGCTTCGGCAAAATATAAAGAGTCGAAGCTCATGCGGCCCTGAAGAGGCAATCGTCTCTCTCTCAAGCTCCTAGTTATGTATGTGGATCAATTGCATTTCTTAGAGAAAGGCAACAACTTGCGGACATTGAAATTGCATGCACGATGATTGAGTGTAATCTTGCATTCAATGTCCTAAAGCAAGAGCAATGGAAGAAGATGGTAAAAGCCATTACTAATGTGGGTCCATATGAAGGATGGACAAGTGTCATATACAATGATATGAGGATGAAAAAGATTGATGAAGAGGAGAGGATTTATAGAGGGGCCCTTGATCCTATTTGGGCCGCATGGACAAAATATAGTTTCTTCATTCTCACCAAGAGATGAGTGATCGGAAGAAATGGGGCATCATTAACATACTCGTCTCATGTCCACTCAGCACTTGCTTTTTGCAGGCCGTAAACATCGGCAAGAGGGTGAGGAAAACGACTAGTGCATTTATCTATCGTTACATTCGGCAAGCTATCGTTGAGGTATACATGGTCTTTTAAATTAATTAATTTTATTATTCATAATTTTGAGTTTGGTATTATAAATTATAATATAATGATTATGATTCATGAACTTTGATGCCTCTATCTCTATCTTGATTCTCTTTATCCCCCAAGCCCCTCTCTCTTGATTCTTGAAAGTTGAATCTTTGGAGGCTCAAGTTTCAACACTCTCTTTCTCTCTCTAAATATTGTAATTTGTGGTTGTAGGTCAGCCCCTCAAATGTGGTGCAAGTTGTTATTAACAATGCATCAAATTTTCAGCGCATGAGCTATTTGCTTGAGGCCAAGTTTCCCATAATTGTTTGGGCTCCTTTGCAAGTCATTGTTTGGACTTGCTCATGGAGGACATCGGGAAGCTCAAGTGGGTAAAGAGGGTGTCCACAAGGTTACATCAGTTGTCACCTTCTTCACGGTAAACGTGAAGGTGCTTGCCATGTATCGCGAGCATAGCACACTCGAGGTAAAGAAGCCTTCTTCAACTTGCTTTGCTTATATGTGGTTGTTCGAGTGCCTTTATGAGGTGCGGTCCGCTTGACAGTGGTGTCCACTCTATGGAATGAGTGGGATGAGCATGAGATGACAGAGGAGGCCAAAGCCATATAGCGCTTGTGCCTCAATGAATAATTTTGACAAAAAGTTTGTGCCATTGTTATTGTTGTGACTCCCTTCTGTAGGGTGTTACGTACGAGTGATTGTGAGGGGTCCACCATGGGCATTCTTGTTCACTTCTTTACAACGGCATCGGTGGAGACATGTGCTTGCACAGAGATCATAGAGGCAGTATCCCTCTTTTGATTTTGGTCTCCGTTTAGGGCTCTTCTTCTTCCTCTCCTATGATAGTTACTCTAGTAGCTCTTTCTCTTCCTCTTTCCCTTTTATTTTGGCCATGGAATTGTCCTTGTCAAGGTAGTTGGTTTAATTTTGGACATTGTCTTTAATAGTCGCCCAGTTCATTACAATGGAAACACCTTTTAGCGCTAT
Source organism: Lygodium microphyllum (assembly GCF_053477565.2). Taxonomy (NCBI): domain Eukaryota; kingdom Viridiplantae; phylum Streptophyta; class Polypodiopsida; order Schizaeales; family Lygodiaceae; genus Lygodium; species Lygodium microphyllum. Next base: position 38,613,053 of record NC_141156.1, read on the forward strand.
TGTTTTGATTTTTTGAACAAAGGTGCCAGTTGTATTAGCTTTTTCTTCTTTTTTGCATCAAACTATTGTTGTTCTTGGGCTTTCTTTATGAAGACATGAGGTCCTTTATTGGGTGATCTTTGACCCTAATATCTTGCATTCTTCAATTGTGCTTGGAGACTTAAGCGGTTTAGCTTAGATCAAGCCATCTTGTAGATCTGTGGGGCACATGGCTTCCAATGGAGTGTCCAAGGGAGGATTAGGCCTTGACAAGACAGCCATCTATTGGGCGATATCCATAGCTGAAGCGTACTTTTGGAGAGCTAGAAATTGAGAGTAATATGCTTATAGACTCATCCTTAGTTGGTGAAGCTTGAAGAATTGGTTCATCTTCAAGGCATGATAGGAAGGTGAGCATGGATGCATAAGCCCATTCATGGTTTTGCTATTGGGAATAAAGGCCTCGTGCCTTTTAAATGCTCTCGGGTGTGAACATACCCGTAGCACTTGTACTTACACATATATATCTATCTAAAAACCTAAAGGTACACACTCGTCATTGTACCTAAAAACATGCTCACTCTCTACTCTGCTCTCTTGCACTCTCTGTCTCTCACTGCGCGTAACGACTGTTTGCCTCGATCTTCGCACCTACTCTCTCTCTCTCTCTCTCACTGCGCGTATCGACTTTTTGCCTCGATCTTCGCACCTCTCCCGCACTACAAACTGGTATTAGAGCGGACAAGAGACAGCTCAGGTGTTGTAGGAGTCCTAGGTGGACTTGACGAGCATCAGTAGGCAGTCAGGTGCGAGCAGGAGTCGCTGGCGGGTCGCTGGCGGGCCGCTGGCGGGCCGCTGGCGGGCAACAGTCGGTAGACTTAACAGGCTGCAGGCAAACACAGCCTGCCTGACTGGACCAGTCAACAACTAGGTTGTCAGGCATTGTGGACAGCTGCAGGCATAGTCGACAGGTGACAGGCTGGAGACTTGGCGACAGTGGGAGCAGCAGTTGTTTGGATTAGGCATGGACCAGCGGGCGGTCGTTGACGAGCACGACCAACGAGATGGCGCCGTGGACCAGCGCGCAGGTGCTGACGAGCGCGACCAATAGGACGGTGCTTGGGTAGGCGATGTGACGCCTGACGTGGACGTGGGTCAACGGACCCCGTCACGTTCCAATTTTTTCCTTTTTTTCAAAGGAAAAATCAAATTCTACCCCTTTCTTGACGGGGTTTCTCGCTCGCAAGCACAATATCTCAGATCTGTGCAAAATTGGCCCAGAAATTTGGGGCTTTTCCCGAATTTGGGAATCTCAACACAGAATTGGACAATCTGACTCAGAAATCGCAAAGTCAGTGTACATTTGCATGGGAATTTTGGGGCTTTTCACATTTTAGTGAAGTTCTTTCAATTTCATTGAAATTAGTGCATGTAGGACTTGGAAAATTTGGAGATTTGTCCAGATTTGGTGTGAGCAAGATGCAACAGTGATATCTGTCTCAGAAATTGCAGGAATTTATGACATTTTGTCCCAAACATTTGGGGCTTTTAATGTACATGCGTAAATTGGGCTGAAATTAACCCAATTTCTCGACATTGAGGCACATTGGACCCCGTGGAGTTTGGGGCTTTTGCAGTTTGGACAAAATCTGTGTTGCATTTGGGCATTTTATGTACATGCAGGTTGAATTCCGCACAATTTGGACATCAACACTTGGTAAAATTTTGGGGGTTTTGCTGAAATGGCTCTATTTTGGCAAAATTGGCTTGTTCTATGCATAACAAAGAAAATGCAGATTTGTGTTTGATGCTTTGAGCACAAAATTTTGGGGCTTTTGACCATTCGTGTCAAATTTTATGCCCGTGGGTACATGTACAATAGAAATTGCAGCTGAAATTTTGGGATTTCTCATGTAGTGTGATGTATATGCCCTTGGAACAGCTGTAATCAGTTGGATAATGCTGTAGCACATGGTTTGGTGCTCTTGAAAATTTAATTACAGATCTGAAATCTATGCTTCTGCGTGGTTTTTTTGCTGGTTTTTTTGTCACATTTGGGCTGAAAATCATGGCTAGCAGCAATGACAGCATTAATCTGATGCACATAAAGAAGCTTGAAGGCGCACATAATTTCGCAGCTTGGCAAAAATAGTGCTACAATATTTTGTTACAAAAGAAGCAGGCAAGGCCGATCAAAACCAAAGGGCAAAGCCTGCGGACATGGATCAGGACGATTGAGATGAGTTGAATGAGCTTGCACGCTCAACCATAGAGCTATGGATTTCTGATGCCTTGCCCTTCAACATTGAAGGTTTTCATTCTGCATATGCCATATGGACTAGACTAGAAGAACTGTATGCACAGAAGAGTGCTGCAAGCGAAGTGTATTGGCTGAAAAAGCTTATGGATTTGCGTATGAAAGAGGGTACAACAATGTCTACTCACTTGAGTGAGTTTAACTCCATTTTCAGCCAGTTGGTTGCCTTGAAGTTTATGATTGATAAGGAATTTAAGGCTATTTTCTTGCTTTGCACTCTACTAGAGAGTTGGGATACATTTCAAACTGCTATGAGCAATTCTAATGTAATCCTATTGTATGCTGATGTAGAGAGTGCTCTACTTATGGAAGAGATGAATTGACAGAACAATGCATCTCGCAAGTCGTCCAATGCTTTGCATACTAGGGGCAGATCACAACAAAAGGGAAAATATGTTGGCAAGGGACGTAGTAAATCACGTGGCAAAGATGTTGAATGCCATCATTGTGGAAAAAAGGGTCACTTTAAATGTGACTGCTACAAATGGAAAAAAGATAAAGGAAAAGGCAAGAAGATAGATGATAGCAAGGAAGAGAAGAAGGACAGTCAGCCTAAGAAGAGTAGTGTAAAAATTGAAGAGGTGAATGTAGTCACTCATGACATTGACAGTGGGAGTGATGTACTCTTTGTCTCTTCACTCTTTGGTACATATGCTTTACTTGCAGATACAAATGATTACATGCATACATGGATTCTTGATTCAGGCGGTTTCTTTCATGTCATCCCTCATCGTGAGTGGTTTTCTGCTTATACAGGGGATCGACATGGTGTTGTCCATCTTGGGGACAACTATGCATGTGAGATTGCAGGTATTGACAATGTGCAGTTACAGTTTCAGCATGGCTCTGTCTTTACACTTTAGCATGTACGGCATGTACCTCAGCTCAAGAAGAGCTTGATAGCACAGGGTAGCTAGATGACGATGGATTTCATACACCTTTGTTGATGGGAAATGAAAGATCTATAAGGAATCTAGAGTAATTACCAGAGGTTGTAAAAGTGATACCTTGTATCCTCTCCATGTATCTAGTGTGTGACCATGTTGTTGCCGTGACCAAGCAGCCAAGTGTTTCTTTGTGGCATGGCTAGTTGGGACACATGAGTCAAACTAAAATGAAAGTGTTTTCTCGTTTGGGTTACTTACCTTGTTTTCGTTATGCTGATTTTGAGCATTGTGATCATTGTATTTATGGAAAACATGCACAGACTTCTCACAAAAAGTCTCTTTCTTTGAATCTTCTCCTCTAGAGTTAGTACATTCGGATGTATGTCAAATGCCAGGATTATCTTTAGGGGGAAAGAAATATTTTATCACCTTTGTCGATGATGCTATATGCAATGTATGGGTTTATCCCATTTGTAGCAAGGATGAAGTGCTTGATAAGTTTAAAAAATTCTTGGTATTGGTTGAAAATCAGACAAATAAGACACTCAAGTGTCTTCGCTCTGACAATGGTGGAGAATATGTGTCCAAGGCCTTTCAGGCATTTTGTGACAGCAAAGGGATAAAGAGGTAGCTCACTGCCCCTCATAATCCGCACCGAAATGGAGTTGCAGAGCGTATGAATCGGACCATATAGGATAAGGTCCGTACGATGCTGTCTCATGCTGTATTACCCCATGGTTTTTGGGCAGAGGCTGTTATGACAACCATTCACTTAATTAATCGGTCACCAAACAGGTCCTTGGGGGGGGGGGGGGGGGGGTCCCCAAGAAGTGTGGTCGGGCAAGCCAACTTCATATGCTCATTTGAAAGTGTTTGGTTGCGAGGCTTTTGTGCACATTCGTAAAGAAAAACACAGCAAACTTGAGCCAAAGTCCTGTAAATGCATTTTCCTAGGATATGGTGACGAGGATGAAATGAGGTATAGATTGTGGAATCCCGAGAAAAGGAAAGTAGTACGCAGCAATGACATTATCTTCCGGGAAGATCGCATGCACAAACAGCCCGAAAAGACTGAGGAGGTCCGTAGGGTTGTATTTTGGAAAGAAATACCTTTTGGACAGCAAAGTGTGCCCGCTGCACAGCAGCAAATACTTGCTGTAAATGAGCCTGTAAATGTAGGAAATTATGCTGGAAATGATCAGCCAGCTATTGCCCATGAAAATGAGCCATTACATGTGCAGGAACAGCCAGGACAGCAAGCTGTTAATGCTGATTTGCAGGCTGAAATGCCAGGACAGCATGTTGAAAATGGAAATTTGCAGGAACAGCTAGCAAACAATGACCATTGGGTTAGGAGATCGTCTAGTGCTACTAGACAACCTGACAGGTTTGTTCTTGGTGCAATTAATGTGGCTGATTATGTCATGCTGACAAACTGTGAGCTAGCTATTGCCCATGAAAATGAGCCATTACATGTGCAGGAACAGCCAGGACAGCAAGCTGTTAATGCTGATTTGCAGGCTGAAATGCCAGGACAGCATGCTGAAAATGGAAATTTGCAGGAACAGCTAGCAAACAATGACCATTGGGTTAGGAGATCGTCTAGTGCTACTAGACAACCTGACAGGTTTGTTCTTGGTGCAATTAATGTGGCTGATTATGTCATGTTGACAGACTGTGGTGAACCGTCTTGCTTCAAGGAAGCAATGGACAGACAAGACAGTAAGAAATGGTATAAAGCCATGTTATCAGAGATGGAATCTCTTGAACAAAATGGCACTTGGGACTTGGTGTAGTTGCCTAAAAGGCAGAAAACCCTTCCATGCAAATGGGTTTACAAGATGGTCAGTTCTGGTTTCTCACCAAAGTACAAAGCAAGATTGGTTGCAAAGGGATACAAGCAGGAGCATGGAATTGACTTTGATGAGATTTTCTCTCCTATAGTTAAGATGACTACATTGAGAACCATTTTGGACTTGGTTGCAGTTGAGGATATAGAGCTCATACAGATGGATGTAAAGACTGTGTTTTTACATGGTGATCTGCATGAAGACATATATATACAGCAGCCTGAAGGGTTTGTTGAACAAGGGAAAGAAAAAATGGTAGGTAAACTCAAAAGGAGTTTGTATGGGCTGAAATAAGCACCAAGAGAATGGTATCATAAGTTTGATACATTCATGCAGTCCCAAGGCTTTCATAGAAGTCAAGTGGATCATTGCTTGTATACCAAGAAGGCAGCAGATAGCAGCCTGATTATCTTGGTTTTGTATGTTGATGACATGCTGATTGTTAGCAGGGTTACTCATGCCTTGGATTCATTGAAGCAAAGTCTTCATGGCAACTTTGACATGAAGGATCTTGGTGATGCAAATCACATTCTTAGCATGTGAATACTCAGAGATAGATCGAAAGGCTTACTCTATCTATCTCAGCAGGAGTATATCTTCAAAGTTTTGTAGTATTTCAATATGGAGGGGGGGGAAACAATTGGGGTTCCATTGCCTCTATATGTGAAACTTAGTGCAAAGGACAGCCTTACATTTGATGATGAGAAGGCTGAAATGGCCAAGATACCATATGCTTCAGCTGTTGGTAGTTTGATGTATGCTATGGTTGCTACACGTCTTGACATTGCCTTTGCAGTGGGAGTGGTTAGCAGATACATTACAACCCTTGGCAAGAAGCATTGGGATGCAGTAAAATGTATTATGAGATACCTCAAAGGCACAAAGGAGTTGTGCATCTGCTTTGGAAAGCAGAAGGCATCTGTTGTTGGCTTTATGGATGCAGACTGTGTTGGTCATGCGGACTGCAAGAAGTCCACTTCTGGGTATGTGTTTACTTTCACAGGAGGAGCAGTCTCTTGGATCTCCAGGCTACAAAAGTGTGTTGCATTGTGTACTACAGAGGTAGAGTATGTGGCTGCCACTGAGGCATGCAAGGATGCTTTATGGCTTTCACGTCTGGTAGGAGAGCTTGGCATCACCGAGTTACCTGTTCTTCATTGTGATAGTCAGAGTGCTATCATGCTAGTACAGAATCCTGTCTTTCATGCAAAGACAAAGCACATATAGGTGAAGTACGAATTCATTAGAGATGTACTTGACAGCAAAATCATTGAGCTTGTCAACATGCATACAGATGATAATCCTGCAGACCTTCTCACGAATTGTCTTCCAGTAGAGCGGTTTGCTCATTGCCGACAGATGATGGGAGTTGGACAGATATATATATTTCAGCTTTGTACATACCTAGACTTAGCTGATTCTTTTCTCCTCTTAAGGCACATTGCCTTCAGGTGGGAGACTGTTGGGAATAAAGGTCTCGTGCCTTTTAAATGTGCTCGGGTGTGAACACACCCTTAGTACTTGTACTTACACATATATATCTATCTCAAAACCTAAAGGTACACACTCGTCATTGTACCTAAAAACGTGCTCACTCTCTACTCTGCTCTCTCGCACTCTCTCTCTGTCTCTCACTGCACGTAACGACTGTCTGCCTCAATCTTCGTGCCTCTCCCTCACTACATTTGGCATTGGTACACCATACATCCGACCTATAACTCGTTGGTGGTCATGGATGATAGAGAGCTCCATTTGGTCTAGCTTGCATGTTGGACTCATGTGGTCCCCATGGATGACCATAATGTAGTTATCTTCTGAGCTTCGGCTTCGCTGTATTAGCTTTTCTTCTCATAGTATGATTTAGTGCATCATCACCGTGTTCTTGTGTTTTTGAGTTTCTTGACTAGGAGCTCAGAGAGCTAAAGGCACTGTTCATCAGAGAAGGCATAGTCAGGTTGCAGGTTTGGCATCGTCTATTGATTTTCCCCTTTATTTCCGCTACATCACCAAGAGATAGATAGACCTTTCTCTTCCTCTCCCATCCACCGTCCCTTTTATAGGTTGATACTCTGGGCTATGACTTCTCCACAGGCAAATGGATAGGCTACTCGGTGCTCCTCTTTTGACATCATCGAAACCCCCACTGATGCATATTGACATGGACCTCCCTACCTCGCCAGAGTATATGCGTCTTCCCCCAAGCACTCAGTGTGCCACCTCTCCCTTCTGGGCCACAAAGTTTATTTTGCACCGGCTTTCAAATTTTTATGCTCAAGGAAATAAGGCGCATCCGATGTACACTAAACCTTTGGAGCCATAGGAGGATCGACTTATACCACGGCCTTCTCACGACCGCCACAATGTGCTACGGAGGTTGTTTCTACTTTCTCTAGGGTTTCAGGAATGCCATCTTGACAACTCGTGGCAGCTCAAGAAAGGCAAACCACTCCTCATTGTAGAAGCTACCTATGTAGTATGAAGAGAACCCCCCCAAGAAGGGAGGGTCCTCTCTCCAATGGTGTGGCCTCTCTCTATCATAAGTAGCTTGGTTGAAGAGAAGTGGCTGCCTCAACTTCACTTCAATAGTGACTAGGTCAATCTGGTGAAGTCCTATTGATCTTTGTGCGTGTATAATAGATCCAACTGCCAACAAATCTACCCCAAAACTGTTTCCAAGTCCTATAACTCGGATGTGTTGAAATATCCAATGTATGCTAGGTGCTGCCATGGTCCTCCATGATCAAGATTGATGGTCTCTTCTTGGTATTTTGCCACACAATCTCTCTATCCCTTTGCAATTCTTAAGGCCTTATCGTTGAGCCCTACAAAGCAGTGTAATGATTTGTGGCCACCTGACCAACCTCTTGTAGCTCTCTTGAGCAAGGGATCCATATGCCCTTTTGAGTCTCTTAACACCATGTCTAGTGTCTGGAACTTGTGGTGCAAAAAATTCTAATTTCACCCAAACCCCAAACCCTTGCATGTGTCCAAAAAGTAGCCCTAGCATTTATTTCCTTTACAGCATTTCCTTTACAGCATTTATTTTTGCTTTGGCTGCATGTGTCCTCTTGTCCACCCACCAACATCCCAATTGTCTTTCCTCCTCCCTTTGAAGTGTTGCCAATGAGGCTCTAGCAGCCCTCTCTTTCTCTAGGAAACCTTCCCCTCCGCTCCTAGCCTTCTCTTTAAGAAAGGAGCTCACCTCTTGTAGCTCTCATCCAAGTCTCTAGCTGCCTTGTTGGCTGAAAATGACTCAGCCCTCCAAATCCTGCTAACATCCTCCCTTGGATCCTCATCAATGCATCATTATATAAATGTGCAAGAGTTCTAATGCTAGTGGTGGTTCATGTAACTCCCTCCATAAGAATCAATTATACATGCTGTGGAGCTCACATAACCATTACATGCTGAATTAGCCACTTAAACAGCCCCAAAAATGCTTTATTAATGAAAACCCTAAAATGATGGGTGGTTCAAGAGAGTTTTAAAGCGATGTGCAATACGAGGTCTTGAAACTTTCTATAAATAGGCATGCTACCCTCCATTCAGTCCAATCTCGTTTTGTAGGTTTTAGGTCCTCTAGCTTTGCTGCCCATGCCTTGTTCGTGGAGGACATCTCATTTGAAGTTGCCAATTGCTGTCTATATCAGTTTAGCACTTGTTTCCAGCCTCTATCACGTAGTTTATATCAATTTCTGCTGCTTTTGTTGATCAGCCACATTGTCTACAGGTGGCGAACTGCTGAACTGCTGCATTTGTGATCTATGGCTGCTGTATGGACTGCCACATTGTCATACTTGCATTTTTACTGCCATTAGCCTACCACATCATCATTAGCTTGTTGCGTTTGCAGTTTTTCCTCTCTCCTTAGATACTTGCATTTTTACTCTCTCTCTCTCTCTCTCTCTCTCTCTCTCTCTCTCTCTCTCTCTACTTGTCTGCATTAGAACCAGCTTCCATAGTTGCGTTTATTGGTGTTCGACCCTTGGAGGCCCCCTTGTTGCATTTCAGGATTTGTTTGGAGTACAACACACTCTCTAGCTCATTACCTTTGCCTTGGTCCTTGAGATAGAGGAGTTTGAGGTTCAATATTCATTCATTGCATAGTTTGTTTGCTGCATGAGCACTGTATTTTCAATAGACATTCACTTTAGATGATTGGTTTTGTGTTTTTTGTGTTTTGAGCAATTCTTCACATGGTCCAATAAAGTGGTTCTTGGTGTGAGAGACTGAGAGGATCGAAGCTCAGTTGAGAGTGCAATAGCCAATGTGGAGAGTGAAGCACGACACCCAATGCAATAGACTGAAAGAGTGTAAATTGAAAGTACAAACTACAACCCTTAAACCTTAGGATTGTAGGGGGTGGTCACATCCGAATATGATAAGTGTCCATAAGTGTGTAACATAGGCACATACGAAAGAAGAGAATAAGTATGGGGGAAAAAACCTCTTGTACCGAGAGTAAAAAGTGCCCCAGTGTCCTACTAATCACTGACACTCCTATGCGAGCATAGGTATAAGTGAAATATCCAACAAACCCCCTTGGAGTGAAGAGTGATCAAGAGTACAAGGATCATCCGCCACCAAAGGAGATCAAATTTAAAGCACTGTGAAAAATGCTTCAAATTTGTCACGAGGGAGAGCGTTGGTGAAGATGTCTACCACATTAGTGGTGGTAGAACAATAGACAAGGCTGATATCACCTGCATGTAGCTTCTCTCTAACAAAGTAATAATGTATCTCAATGTGTTTCATGCGTGCATGCAATATTGGGTTCCATGCCACTGCAATGGTACTCTGACTATCAATGAACAAAGGAGTAGGCTCTGTAACAGATACATCTAGATCAGCTAGCAAGCGTCTAATCCATACACATTCAATTGTGGTAGTGAAGGTTGCCTTGTATTTAGCTTCACATGACAATGTAGCAACAATGGATTGTTTCTTGCTAAGCCAAGATATGCAAGATGAGCCAAGAAAGAAACAATTGCCACTAGTGGAGTGACACGTATCATAATCACTAGCCCAATCAGAATCACTATAAGCATATAAGTGCAATGGTTCCCCTTGGCATAAAGCAATCCAAGAGATCTAGTACCCTGCAAGTAACAAAAGACACTTAACAGCTTGCCAATGTGACATGCGTGGGTGATGCATATATCTGCTCAGGGCTTAAATTGCAAACTGTATGTCCGGCCTAGTAAGGCATCCAACTGCTGGAGCATATGTGTGTATATCAAACAAATCACCATCATCATGCAATGACAGTTTTAGTCTAGGTTCCATTGGTGTACAGATCGGCTTGCAATCCTGTAAGCCAAACCTCTCAAGGAGTTTACCAATGTATCTTGACTGTTATAAACCAATATCTCTAGCATCATGTATGAACTAAACACCCAAGTAATAATGCAAAGACCCCAAGTCTGACATCTCAAAAGTTTGCTGCAAATTTTGTTTAAATGCTGAAATATTAGCATGCGTCCCTGTAAGCAAAAGGTCATCAACATATAGACAACTGATCAACATGAATCCCCCCTCTTTACATACGTAAAGGGTAGACTCAGATGAGTTGTTTATAAACTTGGTTGAGTTAAAAAGCATCAATCTTTACACATCAAGCTCTAGGAGCTTGTTTCAAGCCATATAATGCCTTTTTTAAGCTTGCAAATCAGGTGTTGGGATCCCTCAACTGCAAAACCAATGGGCTGCTGTACATATACTTCCTCATGACGTTCCCCATGTAAAAATGCAGTTTTAATATCTAATTTATGCATAGTCCATCCATAATGGGCAGCCAAAGCAACCATAGACCTAATGGTAGTTATTTGGGAGGTAGGAGCAAATGTCTCCTCATAGTCAATGCCTTTCTTTTATCTGTGCATAGCCCTTATCTACAAGTCTTGCCTTATATTTATCAATGGATCCATTTGCATTTCTTTTCAGCTTGTAGACCCATTTTGTTCCAATGTCTTTCTTCCCAATGGGCAAAGACACTAAATCCCATGTTTGATTCTTAGTGATAGAATCCAATTCAGCTTGCATTGTTGCCATTCAATGCACACTCTGTTGTGCATCCTCAAAACATTCAAGCTCCTCATCATCAAGAGCGCATGCTGCCATAACAAACTCCATGGTATGTGTAGTATCATGCATACGAGCTTGCCTCCTAGTACGACCAGCCATGGGTGCATCCAGATGACTATCTTTCATAGTCAGTAAATACCATCTAGGCATTTGTCTTGCCTCCTCACTATGCATAAGCTCTTACTGAATTTCAGTTTCAGCACTTTGCTGAATATTCAGGTCAGCCAATGGCTGATTTTCTGCATTTTCCAAAGGAGCAGCTGGCTGAACATTGAGTTCACTTATTGAAACTCCAGCTGAATCACCAAATGTAATAGGCAGCAGCCCTTCAAATACATCATGGGCAGCCTAATATGTGTCTAAGCCAACCAGGGACGATTCTGATTTTTCATCAAATAGTACATCCCTACTGACAAACACCTTTTTAGAAACAAGATCATAGAGTCTGTAGCCTTTGCTCTCATTGCTATATCCCACAAAAATGCATTCGATAGCCTTGTTATCCAACTTTTTCCTGAGTACTTGTGGAATGTGTGCATATGCAAGGCACCCAAAGGTACGAAAGTGTCCAATAGAAGGTTTCCGGTTGTTCCAAGCCTCAAAAGGTGTAATTTACTTCAAAGCTTTGGTGGGGCATTTGTTCAGAACGTGGCAAGCACACATGACGGCTTCCATCCAAAAACTGTGTGGCAAGCTCTTTGCTTTCAGCATGCATTTGGCCATCTTCATGAGTGACCGATTCTTCCTCTCTGTAACCCCATTTTGCTATGGAGTGTAAGCAGTAGTGTACTGATGGACAATGCTCTTCTGCTTCAAAAAAGAATTCAGCATAGAGGACATGTATTTCCCCCCTCGGTTCGAACGAAGAGTCTTAATTTTACAACTAGACTGGTTTTCAACAAGTGCAATAAAAGCCAAGAATGCATCATATACTTCTGACTTTTTGACTAAAGAGTAGACCCAGCAAAATCGAGTAAAGTCATCAATAAAAGTCACAAAATAGTAACATCTACCTAATGACTTTGTCTGCATAGACCCACATACATCTGAATGCACTAATTGTAACTTGGCTATAGCTCTAAAAGCAAAATCATGGGGAAACGAAAAGTGATGCATTTTTCCCAAAATACATCCTTCGCACAAGTGCTGAAGAGGTCTCTCCAAAAGAGGTAATCCATCTAGCATCTGCGTATGTTGTAAGAGCATCGCGCTACCATAGTTCACATGCCCCACGCGAGCATGCCATGACTCTGCATGTAACATAGCAGGAATTAGAGTGGATGCTAAATATGCTGACTGATCAAGTGAAAGAGCATCCAGCTCATATAACCCATGACATAAAGTGCTAGTCAAGACCAAAGTCGTGTGTTCCTTATCTCTCACCATGCATCTGCCATCATCAAATGTGACCTGCAATCCACAACGTGTCAAAGAAGAAATAGAGAGCAAATTTTTCTTTAACTTGGCACAAATAAAGCATCCCGTAGATGGAGAATAGAGCCATCAATGGCTGTGAGCACAATCTCCCCAATATCTCTAACATGGTATGATGCATTGTTGGCACACTATCAGACTTGCCAACTGGAGTTGCACCAATAGAAGCAAATAAGTCTCTTTGAGATGTGATGTGCCTAGAAGCACCACTGTCAAAAAACCAAGTGATTGCATAATCAGTAGAGCTAAATGCTCTATCAAGCCAAGAAGAGTCATAATTACATGTATAAAAGCAATAGTCCCTGTTTGCAACAAAGGACACTGACTCAGTAGCAGTGGAGAGCATCAGAAACAGACATTCCTGACCTCTTTTCTTCTCCTTGGCAATGCGCTTTCTACACTCAGTGATGTAATGGCCTGACTTCTTACAATAATGGCATTTGCCCTTCTTGGCTTGCGTTACGCCTTGTTTTTTTTCCTTGTGAAGTGCTTGAAGTCCAAGAGGTCTGCGGAGCATTCTTTTCTTGGCTGCTCTTGCCCTTCTGTTGTGCCATAAAAGCCTGCTTAGAGGCTATGACATCTATACCACTATTTCTTCTTGTTTGCTCCTCCTTTAGAAGCAAATTGACTAGCTGAAAAAAAGTAATTGGCTGTGGGGAAATTCTCATGGTGAAGTTTAGGGCCGTATGAAAAGCCAAGTATGAAGGAGGTAATGAGTTCAATGTAGTAGATATCAGTTGTGGATCTGAGTAGTACTCAGCGACATTCATAAGCTGCTCATGCAAGTCCTGAATTTTGGTCAAGTGATCTTGCATAGAATCACCCTCATCCATTTTCTTAAAGAAAGAGCTTTTGGTCAAGCTCTTTCTTTAAGAAAGAGATGCATGTCTCATTCTTACCATCAAACATTTGCTCCAAAGTTAGCCAAGCTTCTTGTGAAGAAGTTGCAGACCGAGTGTGAGGGATGATGGACCGCTGAACTTCCAATGCAATCAGTGACAAAGCTTGTGCATGCCTTGTATCCCATGCTTTTTGAGCTGTTGATCTTTGGGGAAGTGGGTGAAATGAAGCAGGCTGAACAGGCTAAGGTGCCCGTTGTCCACGTCCTCCTGGAGGAGGAGTAGCAGGAGCCACAACTCCAGGCCTAGCTTCTTCTCCGTTGACATAGTCCCAAATATTTTTCACAACCAGCACGTTCTTCATCATGAAGGACCAAAGTGAGTAGTTGTTACCATCCAATCTGTCCTCCTTGGATACAGAGGTAAATACATCCCCTACCTGATTTGCCATGATAATCAATACCAAAAGAAGAAAAAGAGCAATGTCCAAGCTGGACCAACCTGGAAATCTCCAAAATTTCCAGAAATTACAGCAAATAGCTTGCTGCAATTGGTATATTGAGGTACATTCTGTCAAAACTGTCTGTAATGCAGGCAGTCCAAGGTGCATTCAATGCTTAGCAACACTGTATGAGCAAAAGCCCCAATATTTATTGCCCCAAAATTGTCAAAAGCAGTCTATTATGGACTGAGATTGTAGTACATTTGCCAATGTATTCACAAAGCCCAAAAGCCCCAAAATTTCACAAAATCTCTGGGTGAAATGTGTCCCAAACACTTGCAAATGCATAGATATGTGCCCAAGCACAATGCTTTCCTGCGAATAAGATTTGAAATAAAAAATTGATTTAAAAATGTATTTTTACCCTGATCCGACTTTCACACAGGCTTGAACTGCAGGTTCGTTGGGCCACAGTGGCAAGGCACCGCTGAGGCGTGGTGGGGCATGCAAGACCTGTGTGCAGGGGCGCCCCAGTTCTAGTGGCGGAGTGGCTGACGACTCGCGAACTGGCAGCTAGGCGGCGCTGACACAGGGAGTAGGCTAGGGGCGGGGGCGGCACACACCAGAAGCAGGCCCACAGGGGCGCTTGGAGACAGGTGGCAGGCATAGGCAGCGTAGGAGGCAGGCGGCTCTGACCAGGGTGGGGCGTAGGACAGTAAGGGGGGCTCCCAGGCAGACAGGCGGGGTAGGACAATGCTGCGCAGGCGGACGACAGGCATAGTTACGTCACCGCCAGGCGGCGCTGTTTGAGCTGGAGGCGAGCGGCGTTGCTACAAGGAGGAGCTGCTATGGCACTGTTTGGAGCTGCAGACCTCTAACCAGTGGGAGCTAGGATCTGACTGTTCCAGCTAAAAGGCTGAGCTGAGCTGAGCTGTACTCTGTAAAGGGACTGAGCTGTACTCAGCTCTGATACCAAATGTGAGAGACTGACAGGATCAAAGCTCATCTGAGAGTGCAGTAGACAGTGTGGAGAGTGAAGCACGACACCCAATGCAATAGACTGAAAGAGTGTAGACTGAAAGTACAAAGTACAACTCTTAAACCTTAGGGTTGTAGGGGGTGTTCACACCCGAACATGATAAGTGCCCGTAAGTGTATAACATAGGCACATACGAAAGAAGAGAATAAGTCTGGGGGGAAAAAACCTCTCGTACCGAGAGTAAAAAGTGCCCTAGTGTCCTACTGATCAGAGACACTCCTCTGTGAGTGTAGGCGTGAGTGAAACCCAACACTTGGAACAATACCAACTAGACCCCCACTATCACATGCCTAGTCATTTTTCACAAATAAAACAGCCCCAAAGAGAATTATTCATGAAAAACACATTTCTCCTACTGAAAATAAGTATTTGGTCCCATCCAACTTTTGATCAGGGAAAAAGCCTCGGAGGGACAGGTATCTGCACTTGAGGTGCCATGAGAGTGAGATGAGGAACATACATCTTAGAATTGGAATATTCCTGCTAGTGGTAACAGTCCAACATCTTTGATCTGCAAGAATAGGTCTGTGTTTGAACCACTGGTTGTGTCCTTGACAGAGCCTCTACCCCAGCAGCATGATCAGGCTGATGAGAGGGCAAAAGATGGAGAAAATGCAGCAGCAGTAGGAAGACACAGCAGGCTGAGAGTCTCTGCCTGCAAGAGAGAGGACTTGAAGCACTGTGGCTGGTCGTCAGAGTGCTGGTTACCTTGTTGGTATTCTACTTATTCTCATGCTTCTGTGATGGATTCCATTGCACATTCATGATTGTATTTGAGTTTTCTGTTCTTCTCCCTCAATGTTCATTTTGTTGAGTTTCATGCCTTGTGTTTATTGCTTCTGCTTGTGCACTCTTACACATACATGGAACTCAAAACTTGCAGCCAACATGTATACCAAATTTCACATATCTGTGTTTTGTGTGGCTAGCTACCACCATCAATACTTGAACTCTTAACTTTATTTTATGCACTTGTGCTGTCTTATAAGTGACAATCACTACTTTTATTGAGTTGAATTTACATCGTTTCTGGATATATGTGTGTTGGTGTACATATCCAGCAATAGTTGTGTATCACTCTTAGCCAATTTCTTGTGTTTTGCTTTAGGGTTGGCCTTGCTGCTACCGTTGGCTCAGATTTTCCAGATTCATGTAGAAAGTGGCTTGAAGAGATGCACATTGACACGTATGGCCTAATAATATCCAAACATTCCACATTACGGGCTTGGCAGGTCTTCTCATACTAACAAGATGTCTATGGCACAATCTCAGGCTGCATGTGCTTGAAAATTTCATTTTGACAGTAACAATGATTGAGGCTGCAATTGATTGTTGCATTGTTCAGATATTGGAGCCAGATGGTCGGAGAACACAGGTAATCTACCCAGTTGAAGTTGCAAACCATTGATTATATGGGTTGGACAGGAAACAAGTATTTGTTGAATTGAATCAATAGGTAAAGTAAAGTTTCTTCTTTCTGTACACACAAGGACGACAATAAAGATAGATCTGTCCTCAACTTTATGTAATAGCTCACACGTACTTTTTCAGGTTTCACTTGAATGCTTCCTCTTTTGACCTGTGCACATGCATGCAGGCATATACGTGGCTGTGTGGACAGATAATGGTGTGAACCCTTATGCAAAATGGGCTGTCTGAACTGAGATGAGTCAAAATGCAAC
The DNA here is from genome assembly GCF_053477565.2 of Lygodium microphyllum. Lineage (NCBI taxonomy): Eukaryota > Viridiplantae > Streptophyta > Polypodiopsida > Schizaeales > Lygodiaceae > Lygodium > Lygodium microphyllum. Next base: position 38,629,606 of record NC_141156.1, read on the forward strand.
CGTCTGAAAACGACGACATAGGTGGTGGAACTTTGTCCTTAGCAAACACAAGATGCATGGCTGATGTGAGGTTTATCATGCTGAGACACCACTGATAATTGAGTTGACTTGCAAAGTGCAAACACAACAGCTGAGGGCTAATGTCGTTGCTTGCAGCTAAGATGATGCAGAGCTGGCCTTAACCTCAGCAGAAATAAATGATAAAGAGGTGGAGAGTAAGCAGCAATAGTGCCTGCTTCTGAATGGGAGACCAAATGTTGCAGGCAGTGACTGCAATGTGTGACCACAGTTGATACTGCAACCAACACCCATTTCTGGTTGCACTGCATGCAGTGATTGGCAATGTGCAAATAGGGTTGATGAAGCAACAAAACAAAAATATTGGTTGCACTACATGCAGATGGCTAAGATGAATGGTGTTAAATGGATGAACTAAATGATGGCTGAATTCAGATGAAGTTGCTTGATTAATGCAGTCAATGAATGACTGCGTGCACCTCTATCTACAAAAGCAAAACATTTGCACAACTTTAGGGTCTAGTGTGAAGTCTAGAGTGTGCATGATCCTCGTCTGGTGGCCTGAAATATGAAAGGTAGTGCTTCTCTCAAAATCCTTATATCCACAAGCTAGTCCTCAGTTAATAGTCCAAACTAGTTCTCCCCGACTCACTGATCATCTTTTGTGGATTCCTTTGAAAGATGGGGGATCCTCATGACCTCTGTTGCTCTAGGGAAGTCCCAAATATAGTGCCTATAGGTCTCCTCAGTTGCATCACATCTTGCTTGATCCTGCAAAGACTTTTTAAAGGAAGGTTGACTGATACCCTGTCTGCGGTGGCAGGCAGGAATTGTAATTGCTCTGATTCTGCTCATCTGAATCCTCATCCCTAGTCTGATCATGTACAGAAAGAAGAGAATGTTGGAAGCTATTAGTGGAATGGATCCCTCTAGAGCTACTTTCTTGTGTCCCAATCAAGTCTCTGCAAGGGATACCTCTAATAAGCCCAGTATCTGCACACCTCCTAAGGAACGTGGTTGGATCTGGATCACTGGACCACCTCTGATCAAATGTGCTATGATCATGATCCTCTGACTAGAACAGCCTGCATACTCTGTCAAATCTGACTCCTCTCTTGTGGGCCTGCAGTGTCTCTGATGTGAAGTAATGGCGTTCCTGTTTGCTAGTGCTGCAACTTTTAGAAGCATATTCCTGAGAACAACCCTTTCCAGGTGTGTGAAGTGTCCAAATCTGTTCTTCAATCCTCCAGGAACCCCTTAATACGAACTGCAATTGTCAGTGGACATCGTCCAGTTCTTCAATCTGTCTCGGAATGTCCTGAGGAGTGCCTGTGAAGAAGAACACTCTCTGATTGTGCTAGCAAGGTTGTTTCTATTTCCAACATAAATATGAAGACTTCTTGCTAACAGTGGTGTTGACAAGAGTCCTATAGATTTCCTCAAATTTGATCAAGTCCCAAGTTCTGATAGTGAAATGTTCTTGGTTCCTCAAAAACTAATGCCAAAAGATGCTGCAAAAGCAAGGTGTGCTGTCTCCAACATGGGGTCTTGTCCTTCTTTTAACATGCTTGACATGGGATGACTGCTGAACCTATGGAAGATATAATCGAGTTGTCATATTGCTTTATTGCAAGCAAGGAATGGGCATTTGGAGATGCTGTGAGACATTTCAAATTGAGCTAGTCCCTTCAAATAAACAGCTAACATTGAAGTTGCGAGGTAACTTGTATCGTAAATTGGGGCCTAACTTGGTTTAAGGTCCAGAAAATCATAAAGACTGAACAACATATGTTTATAGTAGATGGTACGGATGTAGATGAATAACTTTAGCAGTGCCAAAACAAGGTGATTGCATGATTCCCATAATCATATGACTTTTCTCATGACCTGTTGAATGATAAATGCATCAGTTTCCTTATAGAACTTTTCATTGATGTCAGAAAAAAGAAAACTTTAATTTATGACCATACAAGAATCACAGCTCAGACTCCTGTACCATTCTCAAAAACAAATATTTCAAGTAGGCAGTTAAGCAGTCACTGAGCTATTTTGTGTCATTTTAACTGTCGGTTTCCTAATATTTACTCTGCTGTAGAAGTGCGTTCCAGAAATATACTATGGACCTATTAGTATAGCTTTCTGGGACATTGCACTATTTGGAAAAAACAACTCTGCTATTTGTGTCTTCACTTTAAAACAGAAGTCTTTCTTATTCAGAGTTCTGCTTGTTTCACAGCATTTATTAATTCCTACAAATGTCTACCAGTTTGTCAACATTAAACAATGAGAACTCTTGTCAAATTAACGTATTTGTTAACTTTTATTGATCGATAGCATATTTGTATAATTGAATTGCCTACATTTTTGACAGGTTTGGAGAGTTGTAATTGGTGATGAAGTCTGGGACATGCTAAGACCACCGATTTACTCACTGCCATCAGATTATCAGTGAGCTCCAAAGTGTCATTTAGAATCTAAATATTTATGTTTAAATTTATGATTCACTTCATGGTTGTTGTTCTTTTGATTATATTGCTGATCATATTGATAATAGGATGCACTATCTTGAAATTACTGAGTAGAAACATGAATCTCTACTTATCCAATGTGAATTAGAAGGCATCTCTTCATCTTTTGCTATATGGGCATGTAACAGACAGCTGAATTATCTTATTGTTTGCAGGCAACAGGTACAACAGAAACTTTCATGTGGTAGTTGCAAAAGCTATCATTTGAGAACCATGCAAATTTCAAAATGCCCTAGAAGCATTATAGGAGCTTTTACTCTCTCTCTCTCTCTTTTTTTTGGTAACGAGTAATCATATTAATCACATGAGAAATACAAGAGTCACGGCTTAGCCTTTGACTCTCTCTTTTTGTTTTTGTAACCAAGTGGTTACCCTAGTGGTAAGCCACTTGTTTTTATTAACGAGTGACTTGGGTTCAATTCTCCCTTTTTGTAACACCTATACTAAATGACCCTCCGGAATGTAGGAATTGAACCGAAGACCTTCTGGTCACCACCCTGTTCAACTTAACCAATTGAGCCACACCTGTTTGCTCTCTCTCTCTCTCTCTCTCTCTCTCTCTCTCTCTCTCTCTCTCTCTCTCTCTCTCTCTCTCTCTCTCTCTCTCTCTCCGTGTGGGAAAATAAAATTAAGGCTGACTATATTACTCAGTACTCTCATATGCCTTCCACACAAGCATGCATTTAGACAGCCAAGAGGAGACCCCTCTACAAGATCTACACAGAGGCTAGGATCAAGCACAATGGGTTGCCTATTAGGATCCTTACCTCTCATACTAGATATACAGTGTTTTAGCATTTTCCCGGGGCCTGCATCCCATTGCAGTAGCTACAGATGATTCCTACCTCCAATTCAGCATCACCTGCTGTGATGACTCGATTCCACTATGGAGATTTCTTCAGCAATATCCCAGGTACCATTTTACAAGAGAGATGGCAAGTTCTTAGTCTGACTGCCTATATTGGGCTATGCAAGACATGGATCCATACATACCCTTGGAGGAGTTCATGACACAACTTGCTTCTGCACATAGGTACCTACTTGGTGGAAGGAAGGAGAGGGCCTACTTGGCGAAGTTACAACATAAGTTTTATCAACCAATCTTAGGGCAGGATAGCAAGGTGGCATGGAAGGCATTGTAGGAGCCAAGAGATGATACCCCATTGCCTCTCCAGAGGCGTGGAAGGTATTCTAGGAGCCTGGAGGTTATACCCCCATTACCTCTCCAGAGACATGGCACAGATATGTATTATGCTACCTTGCTCTACGAGGTCCTTGGATTGCCTTCTCCCCCTTGACCACTAGATAGCAAACAGACCTCCTCCCATTGTGTACTATAGCCAAACAGGCATGGGAGACCCTTGTTTCTCTCTATTAAGTGCATAATGAGGCATGTGCTGCATATCTGTGTAAGCAGCTTGAGATTGAGCATATGGTTGAGGATGATATGGTTGATGCATACATTCCTCGCATCAAGGATCTCAAGGAACAGCTTGCAAATATCGATGAGATGATTTCCAATGCATCACTTGTGTCCGCTATATTGGCTAGTTTGCTGAACTCGTATCAAAGTTCTGGTGCTACTCTTTGTTTATCGGCAAAGGATAATGCAAACCTATTCTGTTTTGATGAGTTGTTCTCTTCACTATTGCAAGAAGAGGAGCATTAGGTTAACCACTTGAGCATGGTCATGGACAATTAGACATTTGCAGCCGGCTATAAAGGCAAGGAAAAAACATGGCAGCAATTTGGCTCTAAGTGAAAAGGCAAGCAAGGCTATGGGAGTAGGGGGCAAGACTTCGAGATTTATAAAGCCCTATACCACTGATCAACAATATGCATCGGGATCGGGGATTCTCTATCAGACCCCATCCCTATGGAAAGGGGATTCCATCAAGGATGGCCCTTGTCATCCACCCTATTCAATATCTTCATGAATGAGATTATATGTGAAGGTGAGAACCTAGGATTAGACATCCTAGGTTTTAGAGAGAAGCTACAGGCACTGCTCTTTTGTTGCAGGCAATGTGATTCTCTTTGTAAAGAAGGACATTGGACAAATTCCAATTGTTGCAACGAATGGGGCTACCATTATCCTTAGAGATGACTTGTATGTGCTTGACATTTTAAAAATTTTACTTTTTGTCTCATCCATTGTATGCATTGGATTCATGGTTAGATTTCACATGGGTAGATGCAGTGTGCATGCTTGTAGTGATGGGGATGACCTTGGGGTCACACGCACATTTTACAATTGTCTCTATCAATATGAGAAGAGAGCATTAGAGGATGCATTAGTTGTGGATGCTAAACTTGGTTTGATTAGTTTAAATATGCCAATTTGCTTCGTCTTCAAAGCAAGGATATGGTGTTGGATCTCCCTTCATTGGAGGAACCAAGTCATGATGTTTGCGAAAAGCATATTTTGGGGAAATGCATCATGTCTTTGTTTCTAACAATAGATCTATGCATGTTGATCAAAGATTACAGCTTGTGCATAGTGATGTGTACGGTCCCATGTGCATAGTGATGTGTACAGTCCCATGTGCATAGTCATTGCTGGTTATATGCATTGAAGCACAAATCAGAAGTGTTTGCATGCTTTAAAAGTTTATTGGATATGGCTGAAAATTTGTGTGGATGCAAGCTGGTCACTTTTTGGATTGATTGAGGAGGTAAGTGTAAGTACCACATCTTAATGGAGGGGTCTCTGAAGAGATTACTCTTTTTGGTTCTTTGAGCAAAGTATGCCCTCTGAGCTTCTTGTTGTATGCTTTAGTCACTCATCTCATGTTTAGCTTACATGATAAGCTTGCTTTGGATTGAGATATTATAAGTCTTACCCTTCCTAGTGATGCAAAGTTTGTTGGTCAACCATTGACTAATGACTCTTTCATGTTTCTCAAGGTTGAGAAAAACAATGTGGCCAAAGCTACAACTGCTTGGGCTTTGTTTAAGCAGGCATGAAGATTGTATACTACTATGCAAGAATCAATTCTTATTAACTATATGGAAAGAGATTTTGTTTGACTTAGGATGACAGGGTAGCATTGTTGCTAGAGGGATGATTACTAGACATTTTGTTTGTGGATGTGGCACCTAAGAATTTGTTGGATTGGATATTCGGTCATATAAGGATAAACTTGTAGATTGGAAATCTCAAGTTTGGCCATTCCATGTTTGTCTCAAAGTATCATAGAGTGGTTTTTTCCCCTCCATTAGATTCACACAGCGAAATGCCCACAACGGGGGCACAAAGTGTCATGGTTAGTATGTTTCCTTCTTACTACCTTTGTTGCCTTGAACTCATAAATCTTTGGATGAATTAGTGCAATTCGCATCCTAGGAGAAAGAAAGGAATCGTTTGGGTCACACTTGGGTTTCTTGGGACCATGGGACTTCTTTAGAGCATATGGGTGGGGCTGCTCTTTTGGATGCCAAGAAACACATTGGCTCTTCCATTTGCTCTCTTACAGGACACCCTTGGCTGGATGTTGTGAAAGCTTTAATTGAGGAGGTGGGGATTCCTCATGGTCATGTATGCATTCAAGCCTCTTGATGGCATGTTTTGGAGTCTACTCAAAGAATTAAATACCCTAAGTCAATCTTATTATCATAAACATGTATGCATTCAAGCCTCTTGATGGCATGTTTTAGAGTATACACAAAGAATTAAATACCCTAAGTCAATCTTATTATCACACTTTGTTTCCAAGAAAAGAAGTTTCTATTAACAACATCTTGGCAAAAAGCTTGACGTAAAATGCAAAATACAAGGAACTTTGTGAAGAGTAACTAAGTACATCATAAATACAATGGTTGTGTGAACAACCAATCGGGTGGGCAATAATGCCAAATCATACGAGGGGCAGTATGGAAGAAAGTGCCTGAATTCCATGTCTTCAGAAAGTCTCTTCTCTTCCTCATCCTCTCAGAGCTGCCCTACATCCTCTCGCAACTCCCATGAAGAGTGTGAATGATCTTTGTCCAGATCCTTGATACTGTCTCTATTGTGGATATATCCAGAAGGTCAATAGCATGGCTGCACCTCGCAGTCCAAATATTCCAGGCTGTGATACTGGCATTCAACTCCCATTTGTGGCAATGTCCTCGGGTCCATTGCACCTATGAGTAATATGGAGTGGGGATCTTGCTCAGACGCTGCCCAGTAATGAGAAAAGAAGAGCTCTCCTGAACATCCTCATAGTCACACGCTACACCTCCATATGTGACCCATGCTATAGCCCCCTAAGTTGCCACCATGGTCTCTGCAGTGCCATGAAAAATCATCTTGAGGACTCTCCTCCAAACCTTGTGGGCTCTGGGGCAGTTCAATAGGCAGTGTCTCTGTGCCTTCATTGGCTTGCCGCATCTTGTGCATGCTACTGGGTCCTTGCCATATCCAAGCCATGTGCCAACTACTATGCTCTTGTGAGCTACAAACCATAGGAAGAGAGATATCTTCCTAGGCTTGAAGTTGTCATGTAGCCTTCTCCAAAAGTCACATAGAAACTCATTTGTTATTCCCTCCTTGAGCCAATGGTGGGTGGCTGCTGGCTGTGCTTTGATCTTGCTCATATGTATTCTCCTCCCCAACCTAGTAGTGTAGCCAAAGAAGGCCACATTACAGGGGTCTATCAAGGAACAAATCCCTCCACACCCACTCTCATGGATCCCATTGTAACCACTTTAGACGTCTCCTCTGGTAAGCCATTGTTTTATGCAGGGACACAGGCCATGCATTATTCGGGTGTGCTCATGATTGTACATGACAAATATCAGCCTGTTCTTGTTAAAAATGATGTTCATGGCCGCTTCTTGGTGATTGAAATTTTATTCGAAGGTGAAATCTTATGGTTACTTGGCCTCTATGCTCCGAATGATTCGTTATCTCGTCGGGAGCTTTGGCAGACTTTGCAGACCTCCTTGTCACTTGGCAGACGGGGCTTCTTCATGGGGGATTTCAATATGTGTGTTGATTCTTCCCAGTCCACATCGGAGCATTCGGTAATGGATGCGCCAGAAAGTCGTATGTGGCATGAGTTGGCTCTTGCTGTTCTTAAGCAAGATCTTTAGTCCTGGCTTCACCCATCTTCTACAGGGTTTACTTTCCATTTTGCCCAGTATGCAACAACATGGTCGCGATTGGACCTTATATATATCATGCAGAATGATGATTTTCTTCCCGAGATGCTCGAAATAAAAGTGTTGCAGCAATATGCCTTGTCGGATCATTTCCCTCTGCAGCTCGAGTTGCTTGCACAACCCATTGCACCTTTCAAGCAATTTCTGGAGAGACTCCCGTTGCGTTTGAATTCGTCTTACTTGAAGCATGCAATCTTTCAGGGCTATATGCAGCAATTGATTGACAGATTCTTCTTGGACTTCTCCTCTCAGGGCACTGCGTCATTTGAAAGATTGCTCTCTAATGTGCAGCGGGTTGCTCGACAGTATGGGATCTATCATGCCTCTCTTTGTCGCCGGCGTCGCCAGGCAGCAGAGGACCTGCTAGCTTTGGTTCGTTCTCTGTTGGTGGACACTCCGGATGATGCATTTCTGCTCGCACTGGCTATGCGGGTGGCTGATCTTATTAAAGAATTCCAGTTGAAATCATATCAGCAGGCCAAACTGCAACACCTGACGGAGACTTTGCAAGATAGTGCATGTCAGACCCATAAGTTCTTTCGAGCTCTCCACGCCTCTCCTGCTCGAGAGAATATGACTAGACTCGAGGATGCAGAAGGTCACCTTATCCTGGATCCGCAGACTATTGTGCATATGTGCAGGAATTATTTCCGTGACCTTCTCGGTTCTACTTCTCCACCTTCAGCCCAAATTAATCAGGCCCGTTCGGTTTTTTATGACCTGGTCCGCAATCAGCTTCCGCAGGACATGCAAGCTACTATGGAGTCAGATATTTGTGAGGCAGAGGTTATGGACGTCTTGTTACACTTGCCCAAGGATAAAAGTCCGGGTTGGGATGGTCTCACCAATGAGTTCTTTGAAACTTTTGCTACCCAACTGGTGAAACCATTGCAGGCTTTGTTTCAGCAGGTGTGGGAAACGGGGATCATGCCTTCCTCATGGAAAGAAGGACTTATTAAACTGCTTCCAAAAGTTCCTTCGCCATCTAAGTTGACACAGTGGCGCCCAATTTCTTTGATGGGTTCAATGTACAAAATCTTTTCCAAAGTAATGGCGAATCGGCTCCATAAGCATCTCCCTGCCATTGTGCACCCTCTGCAGTATGGTTTCATTAAGGGCCGAAATATTCTGCACAATGTATTGAATGCTCAACTGGCAACTGATTATGCAAGGCATTCTAATCAGGAGGTAGTACTGATTCAACTGGACCTGGAAAAGGCTTTTGACTATCTGGACTGGTCTTTCGTTGCTGAACTTATGTCTGCTATGGGCTTTGGTGCTCGGATGTCTCGTCTAATCTACACCATTAGCGATGCAGCGTCTTCGCGAGTCATGCTGAAAGGAGGTGTTACTAAGCCATTTGTCCTTGCCCGCTCTGTCAGACAAGGGTGCCCTTTGAGCCCTCTATTCTTTGCCCTTGCGACACATCCAGTTCTTTCGATGTTATCTCATATGGCAGCCTCTTCTCAATTGGCCGGACTGTCGCTTCCTACAGGACAGCATTTCATTAGCCAATCCCTGGTGGATGATAGTTTTATGATTTTGCGTGCGGATAAGGATAACCTTCGAAAAGCATTGGATGTTTGGGGCCTCTTTGGTCAGGCGTCCGGCCTTCGTATCAATGCGCTCAAATCAGCCATTCTCAGCTACACGGAGTCGGATTTGCAGTCCTTGGACTGGCAGGGTCTGGTTGTTCCTCGTGGCTCCATTGTCAGGCACCTTGGGTACCCTTTGGGTGTTGATGTTCCCCCAAAGCAGCTTCTGCAGTGGATTTCTCAGAAAATGGTGGATAAGTTTATGTATTGGAAGTCTCAAGCCTGGCCCTTCCATATTCGCCTCAAAGTAGCCAAGACGATCATGTTGCCAATGCTCACATATTTCTTGCCATTGTTGCCCTGGACTGCTACGACTCTGAATGCTCTTACTCAGTCTATTCGTTTCATGCTATGGAAGAAGGACTTATTGTTTGCAGGTATTTCCTGGATCTCTTGGTCGCATGTGTGCACCCCCCAAACGCATGGGTGGCGGAGCTATCTTAGATGCCCAAACTCACATGCAGGCACTCCGTTGGTCTCTTTTCCGCGCCATGTGCTCAGATCATCATCCATGGGTCGATATAGCCCGTTATTTCCTTGAAGGCCATGGCCTTCTGCATGGCAATACCCAAATCCGGAGTTCTTGGTGGCATGTCCTTAATGCTGATTTGCGGTTCTCCAGTTCTTCTTCGTCGCTGCTTACTCATTTGGTATGTTCCTGGAAACAGGTCCTCCAGAAGGCTCAATGGCATCCAGCGGAGGATCGCTTAGCTACTAACTCTTTTCAATTGGAATTGCTGGCAGTCTCGCGTTTACTTTCATGGGAAGGCAAACATGAGCTTAGACCACAATTCAACCGGATGGCACGTTTGGGCTTGTCTTCAGTTGTGGATGCCACCCTTGCCAGTCGCAATGTGCTTATATCGTTTCGTACAGCCAGGAGGCTTTTCAGGATCCCTCGTGGATATAGGCCTTTATGGAAACAGCTTTTGAGGGTGCTCCAGAGCCGACAGCCCTTTCCTGCCCTTGCTTCGGATCGTCCTGGGCAGGATTGGGACCTACAAGGCCGGCTGAGTTTAAGCAAAGCTTCTGCTAACCAAGTGTATCATCTTCTGATTAAAGATCATCAATGGCTAGTTACTAAAGCGAATGCTTTATGGGGATTGCGTAAATCCCGGTCATGGTGGAGGGCGACTGTGATGGAGGGCTGGTTGAACAAGACACCCTTCAAATATAAAGTCTTTCTTTGGAGAGTGATGATTGGTGGTCTTCCGCTTGCTTCAGCTCTTTCCAAGCGACGAATCTCCAATGGCAACTGTTTCTTTTGCACCACTACTGTGGAATCCGCCCGCCACCGATTTATTTCTTGCCCCATCGCTAAGAAAGTCTGGTTATTTTTGTCGGCTGTTTGGCAAGGGGTGGTTGGTTTCACCCTGCGCCCCGTTGATTGGGTTTTTGGGCAGCCCCAATACCCCACTCCGGCACAGCCACATATGAAGCTCATGTATCATTTTCTTCGATATTGGGGCTGTTGGCATAACTGGACCATTCGGAATGCTTTTCTTTTTGACTCCGCCTATAATGTTCAGCGGCATATTGTGAGGCTTAAGGGCCTCTTGTATTGGCAATTAGATCTTCTCCAGCATTCTGATTTGCTCTCTAGGGAGGACTTACGTCCCTGGTATATGGCAATTGCCTCTGCGTCCTTGCCATGACGTTGTAACTTGTAGTACTTAGAACCTCTTCACATAATGGCTTAGATTGTCGTCATGTATCTTGTAATCAAGTAATTTTGTACTTTTTTCGTAATTAATACAATTACCTTTTACGAAAAAAAAAGAGAGAAACAATGGCGTTTCAATGTGCTTATATCGTTTCGTACAGCAAGGAGGCTTTTCAGGATCCCTCGTGGATATAGGCTTTATGGGAACAGCTTTTGAGGGTGCTCCAGAGCAGACAACCCTTTCCTGCCCTTGCTTCGGATCATTCCTGGCAGGATTGGGACCTACAAGGCCGGCTGAATTTAAGCAAAGCTTCTGCTAACCAAGTGTATCATCTTCTGATTAAAGATCATCAATGGCTAGTTACTAAAGCGAATGCTTTATGGGGATTGCGTAAATCCCGATCATGGTGGAGGGCAACTGTAATGGAGGGCTGGTTGAACAAGACACCCTTTAAATATAAAGTCTTTCTTTGGAGAGTGATTATTGGTGGTCTTCCGCTTGCTTCAGCTCTTTCCAAGCGACGAATCTCCAATGGCACCTGTTTCTTTTGCACCACTACTATGGAATCCGCCCGCCACCGATTTATTTCTTGCCCCGTCGCTAAGAAAGTCTGGTTATTTTTGTCGGCTGTTTGGCAAGGGGTGGTTGGTATCACCCTGCGCCCCTTTGATTGGGTTTTTGGCCAGCCCAAATACCCCACTCCGGCACAGCCACATATGAAGCTCATGTATCACTTTCTTCGATATTGGGGCTGTTGGCATAACTGGACCATTCGGAATGCTTTTCTTTTTGACTCCGCCTATAATGTTCAGCGGCATATTGCGAGGCTTAAGGGCCTCTTGTATTGGCAGTTAGCTCTTCTCCACCATTCTAATTTGCTCTCTAGGGAGGACTTCCGTCCCTGGCATATGGCAATTTCCTCCGCGTCCTTGCCATGACATTGTAACTTATAGTACTTAGAACCTTTTCACATGATGGCTTAGATTGTCGTCATGTATCTTGTAATCAAGTAATCTTGTATTTTTTTCGTAATTAATACAATTACCTTTTACGAAAAAAAAAAAAACAATGGCGTTTCCTTTTGCGAAAAAAAAAAAGAGAAATGATGGCGAGAGTGAGCATGATGGTGTGGAGGCAATGGGATCCCGCTTAGGGTTTCTGTCTATCACGTGTGCGTGGACCCGTCTTCTGTTTTCGTCGCCTGTTTGTGCAGTCCGCCTTGGGGTTCCACGCTAAAGCCCAATCTCCGCACGTTGTTTGCGCCTTCCATGATGTGTGCCTAGCCGTTCCATCTCTGATTCGCTGCAACCCATGCTCGATGATGACTTGCTCTTCGTCTCGCCTCCTGCTTTTGCCATTGTATCTCAGGCTACTCTTCTTAGTCGGAACAGGGTATTGTGGATCCCTGTTTTTGCACATCCGCTTACCTACGTGTGGTTATTCTGCTCTGATGTCAACATCAAGCCGAAGCCAGTCGACCTGGGAATCCTGTCATTCACATTCCTTTCTGTATCAGTTCTTCTGGCTCTGGTCATTTTAGCTTAGAAAAGAGAGCCTGCAGCACATTCTGAGGGTGTTGCACAGAGTGAGAGAGAGACAGAGGAAGAATTTTGGGATCGGAATCTGCTTCTGCTATGGCAAACCTGCAGGAATCTAATGGTATCGATATGGCCTTTCTGGATCAGCAAATCGGGCAAGGGAATGACAAAGACTTGGTTGACTCGGATGGTGATTCATTGGTAGATGAGCCTGGGCCGTTGCTGGATAGTGAAGAGATGGGCAAACATCCTAGGATGTCGGTGGAAGAACTGGTTTTTGGCTCGAATTTGCCTCACCCTGAGGTTCATGTTTCATGTCCGCAATCTAATGGGTCTTTACAGTTCATGCTGGCCACTGCCAATCATCTCATGTTAGATTATGTTCACAGTAATGAGGATAAAGCTAACACATTACCAGAAGGGGATCAAGTAGTAGTAGTCATGGGAACCGACCTGGTCCTACAACAGATAGCTGCTTTCCATGGGAGGGCAGCCATATTTTATTTTACTGGAAGGATTGCTTTGATCACCAAAATTCGTGCTTGGCTGCAGGCTATGCTTATCAATTCTGAACAATGTCCAGATGATGCTTCAGGGCGTATGTAGCTTCCCCTGGTTGAAGAGATTTATGATGGCCCGAAGGGGTTCTTTGAGGTTTTGTTTCTTTCTGCAGAAGTACGTGCTCTTGTTATGCAACGCATTCCTTTGTTTATGGATGGGTAGCTAGTTCATGTGGTCCCTTGGAGGCCCATGGCTGAATTTCAGGACATGCTGAGACAAGCCTGCCCAATTTGGGTAGAGGTGGTGGATTTTCCTACGCATCTTTGGAGACTTCTCCCTATGGTACTTGGAACCCTTGGTGAGGTTCTGGTGGAACCTCAGCTGGCTTCCCGTAATAGAAACCGGGCATGTATGCTGTGGGATACAGGCAAACCTCTCTCGACAAAAATTCGTTTTGAAGTTCCAGGCTTACAAACGCTGGTATATGAGTTGAAATGGGGTACTTTTGCAGGACACTATTTCAGATGCAGCTAGTTGGGCCATTTTGTTTCGGAATGCGACAAAAATACAGAGGCATTGCAACGCCCTATGGATCAAGATATGGAAATGCATGACCACCACCCTCAGCACATGTTTCAGCAAACTGTACTTGATCTAGAGCACCTTCCCCAACAAGGTCGTGAGAAAGGCAAGAAGAATGATCATCACGAGGGTGGGGAGCGTTCTTGGACTGTGGTAGGGTGGAATTTGTCTCCTCGGGAGGATTCTTGGGTCACTATGGTCCGTCGTAATGCTAGGCAAGATTCTCGATTGAATCCTGCCCATCCTTCGCCGCCCCCAATCACTCGGACCTTCCAACGCAGAGGTAGGGGTTTCTATATGAAACCTCAATCTTTGCGTACCCCAGCAGTGGAAGATAGAAGGACTTCTGATTCTGCCTTGCGATTCGATGCCCATGGAAGGCTTGTGCCTCCTCGAGACGTTTTCCGCTCCCAGCAACTGCAGTTGCCTTCCAGAGCTTCGATTCCAGGCTGCCAAGGTTATAGATGTAAAAGGGAAAGGGAAAGCGATGGTTCAATAGTTTTTCTTATTTTTTGATTGATCATGAACCTTGCTTTGTGGAATGTAAAAGGTATTTCTTCGAGCAGCAAACAGTATCGATTATGGAAAGTTGTGCTTGCTGGAAATTGGGATGTTTTTTGTGGTGTGGAGCACAAACAACATTCTTTGGCTGGATCTTCTTATGTGTATAAGGATTATGCGTTCTTTTTTAGTGGTCGCGCTCCATACAAATCGGGAGTTATGTTGGCTGTCAAATCCTCCCTGCAACCAGCATTGGTTTCTCAAGATACCCGCGGCCGATTTCTGATCCTGGAAATATGTTATGAGGGGGAGGTTCTGTGGATTGTGGGCGTGTATGCTCCTTCTAATGCAAGGGATTGTCGTCAGCTTTGGGATGACCTGCACTGCCTTGCCTTGGCTTGTCAAGGCTTTGTTATGGGTGACTTTAATGCCTATGTTTCTGCAGATCAGGCGACCTCTCTGCATTCGATTATGGATGGTCCTGAGCGGCAGGCTTGGGATGCTTTTGCAGCGGCATCTTTGAAACAAGACATGTGGTCCTCGTTGTATCCATCACAAGCAGGATATACTTATCGCTCTTTTCAACATCCAAACACTTGGGCTAGACTGGATAGAATTTACATCTGCCAAAGTGACTTCTTTCTTCCTACAATCATTGATATGCGGGTGGAAAGAGAACATGTTCTGTCAGATCATTACCCTTTGGTCCTGGAAATGAGCCACGGACCTGTTCATGCATTCAAGGCTCTCCTTACCCATTTGCCTTAGCTTGAAGGTTCTATCTACAAGAATGGAAGCATGGGGGGTTTTTAGGGATAATGCGTGAGCATTATCTCGACAATATGGTATTCAGCATGCTTCCTTGTTTTGAGCTGAATTGCAACATGCTCAAGCTTTATTAGCCCATTCCTTGGCTTTGTGTCAGATTGGGGTTTCCGATGATGACTAGCTCACTTGCATTGAATGGCTGAAAGGCAGGGTCCAATCTCTTCAGGAAGAGGAGTATGCAAAATACAAACTGTTAGCCAGAGCCGAAGCTTTACATGATAACAACAGTCAAACTCATCAATTTTTTGCTCGTCTGCATTAGAAATATGCTCGGGAAAATATTGTGCACTTAGAGGACGAGCAAGGTGATATGGTGACCGATCCTGCCTCCATTATTTGGATGATAGTTGACTTTTATAAGGCCCTATTGGTTCCGCAAGAGATCCTTACAGATGTTGTTCTCTCTGCTCGAACATACATTTGCGGCCTGGTTAGTAATCAGGTCACACCAGAATGGGTGAATCTAATGGAGGCCGATATTTCCGAAGAGGAAATGGATGAAGTGCTGTCTCACTTGCCTCGAAGGAAAAGTCCAGGCTGGGATGGGCTTCCTAATGAGCTGTTTTCAGCCAATGTGCAAATGCTTAAGGACCCATTGACTCGATTGTGTCAGCAGGTGTGGAACTCGGGTATGATGCCTTCAGATTAGAATATTGCAGTCATCAGGTTGCTGCCCAAAGTTCCCTCTCCGTCCTCTTTGAAACAATGGAGACCCATTTCAGTTATGGGATCATTATATAAAATCTTCTCCAAGATCATTGCCAACAGATTGCAGAAAGTATTTCCGCACCTCATTCATCCACGTCAATATGCTTCATTAAAGGTCGGAATATAATGCACAACATTTTGAATGTCCAGCTGGGAATCGATTATGCCAAAGCATCTAGCCAAAAGGTCGTTATACTCCACCTGGATATTGAGAAGGCATTTAATTATGTCAGTTGGTCTTTTTTGCGCCAATTAATGTCTACAATGGGTTTTGGCCCCCGTATGATTTCTCTAGTTGATACTATCAATCAGGGTGTTGTGGCCCATATTGCTCTTAATGGAGGGATTACGGAGGAAATCCCCTTATCTTGGTCTCTTGGCAAGGCTGTCCACTCAGCCCCTTGCTGTTTGCTTTGGTAACCCACCCGATGCTCTCATTATTGGATAAATTGGCAGCTCAAGGTGAGATAGTTGGCTTATCTCTTCCTGGTGGTGATCAGCCGGTGGGCCAATCTTTGGCAGATGATTCTTTTATGTTCCTCAAGGCGGATCCTATTAATGTCAATCGAGCAATGGTGGCCTGGAACCTTTTTGCTTTGGCATCGGGTCTTCACATTCATACTCAGAAATCCACCTTTCTCTCCTGTACGGAGAATGATCTGCAGGCCTTGGGATGGAATGGAATTGTGATCCCGAGGGGCAATATAACTAGACACCTGGGATATCCTATTGGGGCGGAGGTTGCTCCCCGTGCTTTGTTGGATTGAATGGCATCCCGAATCCATGACAGGTTCATGAACTGGAAATCTCAGAGTTGGCCTCTTCATGTTAGGCTAAAAGTAGCCCAATGCATCATGATCAGTATGATTTCGTCCTTTCTGCCATTGTTGCCTTGGACTAAGAAGTCCCTTTTGGAATTGGTCCAGCCTATCAGATTTATGCTGTGGAAAAAGAAAGGCAAGCGTTTGGGCAAGTATGGATCTTCTGGCAGTATATGACCACTCCGAAAAGGATGGGGGGTGCAGCTTTGTTGGATGTTAATTTACATATGGCAGCTTTGAGGCTGTCCCTTTTGCAGTCTATGTATTCAGTGTCATCCTTGGTCAGATATTGCTAAATTCTTCATAGAAAAGACTGGCATCTCTCATGGAAGCACGGTTATTCATGCTTCCTGGTGGCATGCACTTAATCCTACGAGGCCCATAAAAATCTCCCAATCTTTTCTCCTTTATCATTTAATTGCTTCATGGCAGGAGATGCTTCGTTTTGCTGTGTGGCGTCCTCCGAATATTTGTAAGGGGGAAAATTCGCTGCAAGGAGAAATACTAGCTTCCTCAAGGTTGTTGGATTGGCCACACAAAGATTTGCAACGAGATAAGTTTAATCGGATGGCTAGGTTAGGGTTAAAGGCAGTCTGTGATGGGGTTATTTCGGGGCAGCCCCGCCTTTCGTCAGTACTTTAGGATGCCTCATGGATATAGGGACATTTGGTCGTCAATACAAGATTGTATTCAAAGGTTCTCTCCTTTGCCTGCATTACAACCATTGCATCCATGGCGGGTCTGGGAGTTTGTGCTTCCTGATGACTTTCAGAAAAGGTCAGCGAATCAGATATATCATCAGATGGTGGAAGCTAAAAGATGGGTCACGGGGAAGGTTAATAAGTTCTGGCATCTCAGGGATAGCAAAAAGAAGTGGCGGGACAAATTTATCCAGCTTTGGAAGTCTAAGGTTCCGTTTCAAGGTAAAGTGTTCTTGTGGAGGCTGCTCATTGGGGGTCTTCCAACGGGAGAAGTGCTCCGTGCCCGAAAGATCTCTACAAGCCGTTGTGTTTTCTGTACTACATGCGATGAGACATTGCTTTACCTCTTTTGTCTCTTGCCCTGTTGCGAGATAGATTTGGAATTTCATTTCCCGTGTGTGGTTCTCGGTGTCCCAACACCGCATACCAATTCGTTCGTGGATTATGGGAAATATGTCCTCTATGTCCTCCTTGTCTTCAGATTGTTCCTGCCTATTCCGTTTTCTTAGATGGACGGCCTTGTGGCATATATGGCATACTCGCAATGCCTTTATTTTTGATTCGGCATCGGGCATCCATGGGCATGTGGCCCGTGTGCGTGGATTGGTCTTATGGCGAATCACTTCTATGATGTCAGCAGACTTGGTCCTTCCGGACATTGCTGCTCCCTGGCTAGCGATTGTTTGCTCTACTCCAGCTATTCTTTCTGTCTGATTTATTTGAATTGGTCATGTAATAGGTTGTTTTGAGAAGCCTGCTCACATCTTGTAAATTTCTACAGTGATAGTGTGAGAGAGATTAAGAATGCTGACCTGATGGTCTAATGTAATAGCATGTAAGAGATACAGTGAGAATGTTGACGTGATGGTCTCATGTAAATATTTATTACTTAATTCAATTATCTTCACGAAAAGAGAGAGAGAGAGAGAGAGAGAGAGAATGGTTGACATGCAAGTGTCAAGTGGTATTGATGTGGCTTTTCTTGACCAGCGTATTGGGCAAGGGGATGAGAAAGAATCGGTTCAGTTGGATGGTGACTCTTTGGCTGAGGATTCTCGTCAATTGTTGATGGAAGGGGATGAGATGGGAAAACGCTGTAAGATGACGGTTGATGAATTGGTTTTGTGTGCTCCGGATTCGCCTCAGCAAGGTGTTCGTGTTTGTTGCTCACAGGCTGATGAGTCTTTCTAGTTCATGCTTGCCACTGCCAACAATCTTATGTCTAATTATGTTCGTGCTAATGGGAGTAAAGGGAGCTCTCTATCGGAAGGGGATCATGTGGTTGCAAGACTCATTTGATTGCTCGGTTGGCTGCAGTCCATGCTTGTGAGTGATGATGTGCGTCATGATAATTGCCTTTCATGAGAGGGCAGCCATTCTTTATTTTACGGGCAGGACTCATTTGATTGCTCGGATTCACGCTTGGTTGTAGTCCATGCTTGTGAGTGATGATGCGCATCATGATAATGTTCTTGGGCAAGTGCAGGCTCCTCTCATGAAAGAGATTTATGATGGACCAAAGAGGTTTTTTGAGGTCCTTTTTGGTACTCTGAATGTGCATGCTCACATTATGCAACATATTCCTTTGTTTTTGGATGGTTAGCTAGTCCATATGGTCCCTTGGAGGCCTATGGCGGAGTTTCAAGAGGTTCTTAGACTGGCATGCCCAATTCAGGTGGAGGTAGTTAATTTTCCTACACGTCTTTGGAGACTTTTTCCTTTGGTTTTGAGATTCCTTGGCGAGTTGTTGGTGGAGCCCCATTTGGCCTTCTGTAATAGAAACAAGGCTTGTATGCTTTGGGACATTGGAAAACCTCAACTTACTAAAATTCATTTTGATGTGCTTGGGTTGCAGACGTTGGTTTTTGAGCTTAAATGGGGGAGATTTGTTGGACACTACTTTCGATGTGGCCAATTGGGCCATTTTATTTCTAAATGTGATAGTAGCCTTGAGGTTTTGCAGCATTCTTTGGACCTTGACATGGATATGCAAGAGCATGATTTCCAACCTTTGACTCAGCAACAAGATGTAGCTCCTCCTATGCCTCTTGCCATGCATGGATCTGATAATGGAAATAAGGATGTTTTTGAGGTTGGTATTGAGCGTGAGTCACATTCAACTGGTCGGGATCTACCTCCTCAAGATGATTCCTAGGCCATGACTCATTGTGGTTAGATGCGATGCTCGATAGGAATCTCGTTGGACTCTTGCTCACCCATCTCCTCATCCTATTACTCAGACTTTTCAATATAGAGATAAGGATTTTTACATGAAACCTCAATCTTCACATGTACTTGTAGTTGGTGTGGTTGATAAATGTGCTTTTGATTTTACTTTGCGCTTTGATGCTCACGGGAGGCTTTTGCCCTCTCGGGATGTTTTCCATTCTCAGCAAGTAGTTCCCTTCTCGTGCTTTGATTGCTAGTTTGTAGAGGGTGGATCTTGTGGATGGGATCCGTAGTGAGATGGAGAGATTTTAGGCTGCTAAAGCTATGGATGTTAAAGGAAAAGTGGTGATTTAGTAGTTCTCTCTCTTTTTTTTTTATCATGAGACTTGCTTTATGGAATATTAAAGGCATTTCTTCTGGCAATAAGCAGTATTGGTTGTGGAGAAATTTTTTTCCCAGTAATTGGGATATTTTTTTGTACCGTGGAGCACAAAAATATGCTTTGGCAGGTTCTTCTTATGTATATAAGGATTATACAATGTTCCTTATTGATATGCCATATTTAAAGACATACCATATTGGGACATCTCCAGACATTATCACTTTGCGACTTTGAGACATTAAAAAGGGCATTCTTGGCAAGAGATATGAGAAGCTCTACCCATAATTTCTTGATGCATGCAATAAAGATAAATAAATAAGTTTTTGTATAGGCCTAATTAAACTAGTGATAATACTTTACATACTTAGAAAAAAACTTTCCAAATGATCAAGTTTTATCATGTTGGATATTATCTATTGTCCTCCAAAATTATTTGGATATGAATGCAATGTCAATATCAATATTAATATCATTACCTACAAGCCTATATAAAAATATATTTGTAGTGATAAATTTCAAGCTTTGGAATTCAAGTACTTTTCTTTGCATATAATCAACTAGAATGATAACAACTTTGTATAGATTATACTAACTAAGATTGCATGCACCTTTTTCATGGAAATGTTAATAATAGGATTTCAAGATGGGTCCACTATTATAGTTACTCCACCTCCACTCAAAAATTGGTCTTATTGAAGCATATTTGGTATATAAGATAAAAGAAAACGTGTGGTAAGAGTTGATTTGGAGAAATACATCTTTAAATTAAATTCATAGTCTTTTGATCAGAGGTTGATTGCTTCTTTTAGCTCGCGGGTTCTATCTAGGGGTATGGAAGCATGGGTTGTTTTTAGGGATAATGCACGTGGGTTGTCCCGATAGTATGGTATTCAACATGCTTCTTCTTTTCAAGTTGAATTGCAGCATTCACAAACTTTGTTGGCTCACTTGTTGTCTCTGTATCAATGAGGGAATACTCCTGATGACTTGGTTACATGCATTGAATGGTTGAAATGTAGAGTTGAATCTCTTCAAGAGCAGGAATATGCAAAATACAAATTGCTGGCCCAAGCGGAAGCTTTGCATGATAATAACTATCAATCTCATCAATTATTTGCTTGTTTACGCCAAATATACGCTCGGGAAAATATTGTGTGTTTGTTGGATGAGCAAGGTGATATGGTTACTGAACTTGTCTCCATCATTCAAATGTGCATTGACTATTATAAATCTTTGTTGGGTCCATAGGAGATTCTTTCTGATGTTGTTCTCTCTGCTCGTCGATACATTTGTGACTTGATTAGTAATTAGGTTAAGCTTGAATGTGTTGATTTGATGGAGGCTGAAGTGAAGGATGTGCTGTCCCATTTACCACGTAGGAAAAGCCCTGGTTGGGATGGGCTTTCTAATGAGCTATTTTTAGTTCATGTTGAGTAGCTTAAGAACCCATTAACTTGCCTATGTCAACAAGTCTGGAATTTTGGTTTGATGCCTTCAGATTGGAAGATTGCAATAATTCAGTTTACAAGATTCTCAAGTGCCTCGGGCCTAATGCTTATAGATTGCAACTCCCTGAAAACCTAAAAGTTCATAATGTATTCCATATCAGTATGTACCTAACCCTAGTCATGTGCTTGATGATCAACAAGTTGTAATGCTGAGCCAAGGAGTCCTTGAGCTACGGCCTGACAGGATCTTAGATGTTTGTAAATTGAAACTGTCTGAAGTTAAATATAATACATATGACAAAGAATTACTAGCCGTAGTTCATGCATTGCGCATATGGAAGCATTATTTAATGGGTTTGGAGTTTATGATTAAAGCCGATCAACAAAGTATTAAACATTTATTTTCACAGCCACAAATATATGATAGACACATACAATGGGCATCATTTATTCAATCCTTTCATCCACTCATTCAATAAATAAGACCTTTCTTTAAGAAAAGAGTTAACAGTAAAGCAAGCAATGAAAATTTTCTAATAAATTTTCGATAGAAGCTAGCAGTTTAGGGACTGAAGAAAGAGTACAACTACAATAAGATTCTCAAGGATTTCAAGAAAGAGTTTTGCTGCAATGGTACTGTAGTTCAGGATCCAAAGCTGGGTCAGATGATTCAGCTTCAAGGGGATCAACGGAAGAATGTTTCCTAGTTCCTGGTGCAGGCAGGAATTGTGAAAAAAGACCACAATACCCCCAGATTTTCTCGAGATGAGGACATCTCGATTCCTCTAAGGGGGAGAGAATATAATATTTCCGCAACGAAATATTGAAGACTCTAAATCTCGCGCAAAAGCGATTCAAAGTAACCTCCCGCTACAGAAAAAAAACCTTGGCCTAAGTGCTTCATCCTCGCGCATTATCATTACCATGCCCGCGTTGTGCATAAGAATCCATGGCTCGAAACCGCAAGCCACCGTGGAAACACCCCTTCACGGGAAAAAAAAGGGGATAATAATTGCAAAATTTTTTTAGCTCCCTCCCCTTCAGCCGTTGCATGGCGAGAAGAGGGAGTATGTGTGGAGCTTGAGTGGTGGAGGGGCATGGGCAGGAGGCATGCAACCCGCCACTTGTGTGGCTACCTCCCCCCCCCCTTCAACCTATATGAACCCCCCCCCTCCCAAGCTTGAGGGGAGGAGGAAGGGGTGTGCTATCCGATGTTGTCGCCGTCGTTGTGCTGCTGCCGCCGTCGTTGTGCTGCCGCCGCCGTCGTTCAAGCCACGCCGCCAGGCTACTGCCGCTGCCGTCGCCTTCACCCCCATCATCATCATCATCGTCGTCATCGTCGTCGTCGTCTTCCTCCTCATTACCCTCATCGTCATCTTCACAATCATCTTCCCATTCACGTCATCTCCCTGTGTTACAGAAGCTTGGAAGCTTCTATTGAAGCTTCCCTAGATATAGTTCACCCGTGCCTCTCGGGTTTTTTCAAAATCGTGTCTGCAAGGCCCAATTCCTGTGCGGAAGAGGAGAATCTCGGACAGTAGTAACCTCGAAGTGCATAAGGGAGCCAAGGAAGATTCGCTGAGTCGAAATCTATTGCGTCAATGGCTCCTAAGCAAAAGACGAGAGGAGCCACGCGGGAGCTTCCACCCAAAGTACGAGAGTGGACTCCTCGGTATTGAATGCCCAGGTTCCGAAAATTAACCCCACATGGAAAGGATACATTAAGCATGTTTTAATTTTCATAGGGAAGTTTAAATGCATTGGGAAATTTATATACTCATTCGATCTACAAATTTTAGTTGCATGTCGGGTATCTACAATTACTTGCACTTCCGTGGTCAAGGGTAGTTGCAATTCTGAACGTATGATGCATAAGTAAAAAGACGGAATTGTGCAAAGGCATCCTTGTTGCTTCGCGTAAAGGACAGGGCGTATAACACATAATGCACTTATGTAATAATTTCCTAGTTGTGACTCATGTATAAGATAATCATAGACGCCCATAAAATGATGTCCGAATAGTTGCAATGCATGGAAAGGATTTATGAACTTTGCAAATTGCATGCGATGATAGTTACATTTTAGGTTGGGTTAAGTGCTAAAGGAAGGATTAAATCAATGATGGACTCATGGCATTCGCTCATGCATGGAGTTCTTTTATCAAAGTTTAAATGCATCTTCATTAAAAATATTAAAGCTTTGACTTCGTTGCATCAACGTAGGGTTTATAAGAATTAGCTCTGAATGTCAATCATTATAGTATAGGGCAAGGAAAAGAAAGATCTCTGTAGATTCTTTAGTCGCATAAAGGCAAAAAGGTCTTTGGTCTTGAAATTGCATGGAATGATACATCTCACTCGTCTTGCAGTTACTTACACCTTTTTAAAAGTATTTGCATCTTTAAAAGGGAAGATCATTTTTAATCGTGGGGTGGTTAGATCAACTAGGTAATTCGCGTATAATTGAGTAGCTTACATGAGAATCATAAAGGTATGATTAGTTAGCATATGACGATCACCTCAATGTGCTAGGTAGGGTTAAGCTGTGGTAAAATTCTGCCTAGTATCGCACTTGGGATGCCAATTTAATACTTCCAATCTTTAAGGTCCTACCCACATCCACGAAATGTTAGGATTACTTAATCGCCGTGCAAGAATGATCTAAGGTTCTCACCCTAGGGATTTGATGACCAAATGCTAGACTTGTGCAAGGAAATTATGAACCCTAGGGCCAAAACGTTTATCGGCCTAGTAGGGTTAAAGTTTGGATTGGGTCAATAGAACTCCCAATCCCTACATCTTGATCAAAGGTATTCTTGATAAAGGAATACTGTGCGATGAGGAAAATAATCCCACAAGTAAGGTGTTGACACCTATCTCATGCTACAAGCTGCAACGTCGTATGATCTTGTGTCTAAATCACAAAATAGAACCCCTACACCTTAGACCAAGTTTGGCGAGTTCTAATTGCAAGTTAAATTTTCGAGGAATTGTGTAGGCATCCTGCTTTGACACTCTTCCTTGAAGACTGATTTGTGAAGCCAAGGCAGTTATGAATTGCCAAGAAAGTAATTAACCAACCAAGTTAGGGCGACAAGGTTGCCCAAGATTTATTGGCCATAAAAACCTTAAGTAGCGACAATTTGGGTTAATAGGGTATAAATCCTAACCCAAGGAAAAAAAGGGTAAACAACCAACTCAGCTTATGAAACCCTTGGGATCTTACCAAGTTGCGATTGATCCAGGATCGAATGCTGGAAGCATTCCAGGAGAAGGAACTACACCTTAGCAGTTGGCCATACAAACGACCACTGGAATGTTCTTGATTGTACACTTAGGTGCACTGTTTGTACTTCTTTGCTCAAGGAACTAATTCAGGAAAAACAAACTAATGCTTCAGGTTAAAAGCCTAGAGGGAGAGGCAGTACCAGTTACCTCCGACTGTCTGCTTGACCCTATTCAAGGAGGTTGTTAGCCGCGCCGGGTACGTGGACCGAACCCGCCGCGAGAGGTCTCTCCATGGGTACTACTTGGAGCAGGAGGACGCTTGGGTGCCAGGGGAGGCTCTGGCCGTAAATCCCTTGCCTCCGGATCCTGCACAAGAGACCGACGTGACTCGAGATGGGATCTCGAGGCCCGTATACTAGTCAACAGACAGAACTTGGAATAGCGATCCTTGAGGATTGCTGGAATAGCCTTCGAGCAGGATATTTGATGTATTCCAAAGACTTGATAAATAAAGATCAAATGTTGAAAAAGAAACTTGTTTGACATTGTTTTTGTGTGTCAGTGCCTAAGTTACGTAAAGGAATCAGTGATTAATTGGTTAATTAAGGAAGTTGTTTTTGCTTGTCAAACTAAATGTAGTAGGTAATTAGATAACTAAAGTAACCCGAGGAAAGTGCGGTGGACGTGACTCTGGGTCCGTCCTACAGAAGGGTGGTCCCGGTTGGCTGGGAACTTTTCTCAAAGGAATTGACAGCGAGGTAACAATGACCTAGAATCAATAAAAGCTAGAGTCCCAATTTGTACTGTTTTAGGGGAACGGAATGGGACTATGCCTTACGGGCAAAGAGGTCGAGCTTCGCATCTCTCTCGTTTCCCATTCTCCTTGAACCAATTGCAGTATAAATCCGCTTCGATCCTGATGTTTCTGCCCAAAGTAGTTCGTCTGGACCCTAGCTACCTTCTAGGAACTTGACCATTAGGAAAACCCTGATTCAAGTTGGTCCTAAGTGGGAACGGCCGGAATGCTTCCGCTTCGTGGCAGACTCGGGAAGACCTAGATCGCAAACCCCGTGACATTCCTTGGAAGTGCCGGGCAGCACTTTCTAGACTCTCTTCCCGATGGGCTGCTAAGACGTGTCCTACAAGTGGACAGGGGGACACGTTACAACATGTTTCGGGTTTGGATTCCCGTGGCAATGACTGGGTAGATGTACATGCGAAAAAAGGTAAAAGGTTTGATGTTGGTATGGCGGATACTGTGCCTATTGCTTCACAAGATTCCATACGCACTTATATGCGCAGGAAAGAAATGTTGTCTTCAGAGCACACTGTCATGCTATGGTTTCTTCTGCTCCTCGTAATTAGCCTACTAGGAAAGTATAACGGACGGCCCAAAGGGTCCACCTGCTAAGTTGGCTTTTGATACTAGAGGTAACGTGATTACCCCATGGGATCGTCGTTATCCCCGTTCCATCCCCAAGACAGTGGATATACCGTCTATCTCCAAATCTAGCCGTCAGAACTCTTTTGCCGTGTTAGCTGATTTTTTGGATGAGGGAGTCCTTGACATTCTAGCAAAAAAGGTTAAATCGAGGCAAGCTGTGCCTCGTACCTGATTTTCTTTTTTCAATACACATGAAGATAGCCACATGGAATGTGAGAGGCATTTGTTCTCGCCATAAGCAACATGCCATGTGGACTGTATTGCACGAGAATCAGTGGGATGTCTTGTGTGCTGTTGAGCACAAGAGTCACGGTGAAGCAGGAAAAGTTGTGGATTGCCATGGGTTTGGCTTGTTTTATGCAAGGACACATGCCATGCATTATTCTGGTGTGCTTATGATTGTACATGAGAAATATCAGCCTGTTTTTATTAAAAATGATATACATGGCCGTTTTGTGGTGATTGAAGTTTTATTTGAAGGAGAGATCCTATGGTTACTTGGCCTCTATGCTCCGAATGATCCTTTATCCTGCCGGGATCTTTGGAATACTTTGCAGACCTCCTTGTCACTTGGCAGAGGGGGTTTTTTTATGGGGGATTTTAATATGTGTGTTGATTCTTCACAGTCCACATCAGAGCATTCGGTGATAGACGCTCCGAAAAATCATGTGTGGAATGTATTTGCTCTTGTCGTGCTTAAGCAAGATCTCTGGTCTTGGCTACACCCTTCTTCTACAGGGTTTACTTTCCATTTTGCGCAGTATGCAACTACATGGTCGCGGTTGGACCGCATGTACATCATGCAGAATGATGATTTTCTTCCTGAGATACTCGAAATGAAAGTGTTGTAGCAATATGCCTTGTCGGACCATTTTCCTCTACAGCTTGAGATGCTTGCACAACCCATTGCACCTTTTAAGCAATTTCTGGATAGACTCCCTTTGCGTTTCAACTCGTCTTATTTGAAGCATTTAATCTTTCAGGGCTATATGCAGCAATTGATTGATAGATTCTTATTGGACTTCTCCTTTGAGGGCAATGCTTCGTTTGAACGATTGCTCTCTAATGTGCAACGGGTTGTTCGGTAGTATGGGATCCATCATCCCTCTCTTTGTCGGCGGCGTCGACAAGCAGCGGAGGACTTACTAGCTTTGGTTCGTTCTCTGCTGGTGGACACTCTAGATGATGTATTTTTGCTACTACTGGCAATGCGTTTGGCTGATCTTATTAAAGAGTTTCAGTTGAAATCTTATGAGCAGGCCAAATTGCAAAATTTGACTGAGAATTTGCAAGATAGTGCTTGTCAGACTCATAGGTTCTTTCGAGCTCTACATGCATCTCCTACTCGAGAAAATATGACTAGACTCCTGGATCCAGAAGGTCAAATGGTCATTGATCCTCAGACTATTGTGAATATGTGCAAGATTTATTTTCGAGACCTTCTTGGTTCTTCTCCTTCACCTTCTGACCAAGTTACTCATGCACGTTTAGTTTTCTATGATTTGGTTCGCAATCAGGTTCCACATGACATGCAAACTACTTTGGAGACAGATATTTGTGAGGTGGAGATTATGGATGTTTTGTTATATCCGCCCAAGGATAAAAGTCCCGGTTGGGATAGTCTCACCAATGAATTCTTTGAGGCTTTTGCTACTCAACTGGTGAAACCATTGACGACTATGTTTCAGCAGGTTTGGGAAACGGGGTTCATGCCTTCCTCATGGAAAGGTCTTATCAAACTGCTTCCAAAAGTTCCTTCGCCAACAATGTTGAAACATTGGAGACCAATTTCTTTGATGGGTTCGATGTATAAAATCTTTTTCAAAGTGATGGCAAATCGGCTCCACAAGCATCTTCCGGCCATTGTGCGTCCTCTTCAATATGGTTTCATTAAGGGCCGAAACATTTTGCATAATATCTTAAATGTGTAAATGGCTATTGACTATGCAAGGCACTCTAATCAAGAAGTGGTATTGATTCAATTGGAGTTAGAAAAGGCTTTTGATTATTTAGATTGGCCTTTCATTGCAGAACTTATGTCTACTACGGGCTTTGGTACTCGGATGTCCCGCTTGATCTACACCATTAGTGTTGCGGCTTCTTCGCGAGTTATGCTAAATGGCAATGCTACTGAGCCATTTGTCCTTGCACGCTCTGTGAGACACGGTTGCCCTTTGAGTCCTCTCTTCTTTGCCCTTGCGACTCATCCGGTTCTTTCGATGTTATCTTCTATGGCAACTTCGACTCAATTGGTTGGATTGTCGCTTCCTTTTGGACAGCACTTCATTATTCAATCTTTGGTTGATGACAGCTTTATGATTTTGAGTGCGGACAAGGATAATCTTCGCAAAGCATTAGATGTTTGGACGCTCTTTGGTCAGGCGTCTGGTCTTCATATCAATGCTTTCAGCCATTCTCAGTTGCACGGAGTCAGATTTATAGTCATTGGGCTAGCAAGGACTGGTTGTTCCCCATGGTTCCATCGTCAGGCATCTTGGGTACCCTTTGGGTGTTAATGTTCGGCCAAAGCAACTACTAGAGTGGATTTCACAGAAACTAGCAGCCAAGCTTCTGTATTGGAAGTCGCAGGCTTGGCCCTTCCATATTCGCCTCAAAGTGGCTCAGACAATTATGTTGCCAATGCTCACATATCTCTTGCCATTGCTGCCTTGGACTACTACTACTTTGAATGCTCTTACTCGGTACATTCGTTTCATGTTATGGAAGGACTCCTTGCATGCAGGCATTTCATGGATTTCTTGGTCTCATGCATGTATCCCCAAACATATGGGTGGTGGGGCTATTTTGGATGCCGAAACTCATATGCTGGCTCTTCGTTGGTCTCTTTTTCGTGCCATGTGCTTGGATCATCACCCGTGGGTCGTTATAGCCCGTTATTTTCTTGAGGATCACGGGCTTGTGCATGGTAATACCCAAATTCGGAGCTCCTAGTGGCATGTTCTTAATGCAGACTCTTGGTTTTCTAGTCCTTCCTCATCCCTGCTTGCTCATTTGGTATGCTCCTGGAAATTGGTCCTCCAGAAGGCTCGGTGGCATCCAGCGGAGGACCGCTTACATACTAACTCTTTTCAACTAGAATTGTTGGCAGCCTCGCGATTACTTTCTTGGGAAGGCAAACATGAGCTCAGACCAAAATTTAACTGCATGGCACGTTTGGGCTTGACTTCAATTGCAGATGCCACCCTTGCCAGTCGCAATGTGTTGATATTGTTTCGTACAGCCAGGAGGCTTTTCAAAATCCCTCGTGGATACTGTGATTTATGGGAACAGCTTTTGCTAGTGCTCCAGAGCAGACAACCGTTTCCTGCTCTTGCTTTGGAGTCCTTGGCAGGACTAGGACCTTGCAAGTCGGTTGAATTTGGAAAAGGCCTCAGCTAACTAGGTGTATCATCTTCTGATTAAAGATCATCAATGGCTGGTTACGAAAGCTAATACTGTATGGGGATTGCGTAAATCTCAGTCCTGGTGGAAGGCAACTGTGATGGAGGGCTGGTTGAACAAGACACCTTTCAAATGCAAGGTCTTTCTTTGGAGGGTGATGATTGGTGGTCTTCCTCTTGCTTCCGCCCTTTCCAAGCATCGAATCTCTAATAGCAATTGTTTCTTTTGCACCACCAGTGTGGAATCGGCCCGTCATCGATTTATTTCTTGCCCTCTCGCTAAGAATATCTGGTCACTCTTGTCAGCGGTTTGGCGAGCAGTGGTTGGTTTCTCGCTAAGCCCTTTTGATTGGGTTTTTGTACGGCCCAAATACCCCACACCGGCACAGTCGCATATGAAGATCTTGTTTCACTTTCTTAGATACTGGGGCTGCTGGCACAATTGGACCACTCGGAATGCCTTTCTTTTTGATTCGGCCTCTAATGTTCCAGGACATATTGCGAGGCTTAGAGGTCTCCTGCATTGGCAGTTAGATCTCATTCGGCACTCTGACTTACTCTCTCGGGAGGACTTACTTCCCTGGCATATGGCAATTTCCTCTGCATCTTTGCCATGACTTTTGTAACTCCATGGCTTAGAGCCATCATGTATCTTATAATCATGTAAACTTGTACCTTTTTTTCGTAATTAATACAATTACCTTTTACAAAAAAAAAAAAAAGAGAGAGAGAGAAGAAACCTAGTCTTTGATTGCCAGGTTTTTTCCTTGAGACTCGGGGTATTATGCATAGGAACACCAAGATTTCTATCTCATGGTGGCATGTGGTCAGCCTATCCATCTTAAGTCTTTGTTGAATCATTTGGTCCACTCTTGGAGATTGGCCCTTGTTAAATCTTCTTGGCAGCCACCTCTAGATCGGGAGGCAGTAAACTCCCTAACAGCAGAACTGCTTATGGTTTTGAAGCTTCTCTCCTAGCAAGCCAAAGAGTAACAAAGGCTAATGTTGAATAGGATGGCGCGCTTGGGACTTGTCACTATTGCTGACGCTTTTCTATTGGTTAGTGGGGCTGTTATGTCCTTCAAATTTTATACTTCCGTCACTCTACTCCCTTTGTACCTTGACTATAATGTCTCAAAATTTATACTCAATGGCCTAGAGCTATCCTGTATCTTGCAACCATGTAATCTTGTACTTTTTTCATAATTAATACAATTGCCTTTTATAGAGAGAGAGAGAGAGAGAGAGAGAGAGAGAGAGAGAGAGAGATTGACTGAAATACTCATGTTTTCATCAAAGAAAAGGAAAAGTCTATCATGTTGGAGTGCACCCTAGTGCCCGAGACGTTCCCTTTATTCAAGGTTTGAATAGCAGTGGTGCTGATGTGGTGAGTATTGAAACATATACTCATTCAGAAGTTATCCCAACACGTTCTGAACTGATGTAGGTACTTAATGCTATTAATTGTTGATTGTCTATATTGTTTATTCTCATTAAAGGGTTATTTTTGTAATCTGGCTAAGTCGATGCCTCTTGGTTTTGTTTGAGATGAAAGTGGATAATGCTCAGACTGTTCATGCGCAATTAATCTAACTTAGTTTGAACCCTCAAATCCTTGCAGAGCCTTGGTAAGTTCTGCTCATGTCTTTTCACCAAATGAGAAAGAAGCTATCTCACTTGTGGGTCCAGGTCCACCCATGGATATCATCACAAGACTAGTCGAGCTCGGTGCTAAGGTGAGGTAATAAGCAACCAACAAGTCAGAAAATTCTCCATATGAGTGGACAGTAGTAGTTAGATTTCAGTTATCCTTTGGCTTTGTACTGCCAGGAGTTCCTCTTTTGTTTGTCTTTCTTTTTTCTTGTGTGCTGCTTAATGCAATTAGTAGAAAAGCATAGAAGAATCCTCTATACTCTTTAATTTCATGCGGTAAATTTCCTTTTTAAATTTTCTCTTGTATATTCAAATGCAGTAATTGGCCTTTAATGCCTGTGTTGGATGATTGACAGGTGGTAGCATTGAGAAGAGGACGATCTGGCTCTATTGTTCATAGGCAAGAATGATTTTCTACTTCTAAAATAATGAATTGAAAGGATATCATAGATTGAGCACTTTAATCGTTTTTAGTCCTCTAGAGAAATCAACTATATTTTCTTTTTTGTGCCATGATTGCCTTCATTGATCTAAAATACTTAGAGCATCAAGGAGGTGGTACCCCTTGAGTGGAGGACTAACATGGACACCTCTTGGACATGGATTGGAGATATCCTTCTTGCAATGGTAGCCATCACTGGAGAGTGTGTTTACTTTCTTAGTACATGAGAATAATAGACTTGGGAGGGAGGTTCTAGATCAGTTGGAGTTCATAGGATACTCTTGGTGGAGAATAAGGGGTGTGGCTCATTGTGACAAGACTTGGTACCTAGATATGGACCCTAAGTCATGCATGATGGATGGTTGGAGGAGTTGGGCATCAAGGAGGAGGCCTATTTGATAGACTACAGTAGGACCTTGGTGGGGGGTGGGTATGGAGAGATCCATTTGCAAGGGAGGAGGATACAAACGAGCAGGATCAAAATGTTACCGGCGGCAACTCAGTATTGGGATGCACAAGGTATATCACTGCCTTTCCTCACTGACTTGTGAAGGAGATTGGAGGTCAGTTTTCAACCAAGAAAGATCTCACTTTCTCTTAGATTACTAGCACACAAGAGATTAGCAGTTGTTACATGGCTTGGCTATGGCAGACACACTATCTCTTGTGTTAGATGTGGGGAGCCAGAGGAGACATAGAGACATTGAATTTGGGATTGCCCTAGGACTGGGAAGGTTTGAAGAAGAGCCCTTAGAATGGTGTTTCATGGCATTGCAAACCTATGATTGTTACATGGGTCACAATTGCCTGGTCATGAATAGAGGCCCATCTTCGAGTTGATGGTGTATAGGGGTGGTCATGCTTACCTTGTCTCAAGGCAGCTTGTGAGCAGGATTGCCATGCTAGATGTCTTATAAGAGTGTTTACTATTATAGATGGGAGCTCATAGCTACCATTATTGCTGGGTAGAGATGGGTCACCACATGCAGCCATGCTATATATATGCCAAATATCCACTGCGGAGGCTCTCTAGGATTTGGAGATAGTGACCAAGATTAACAAAGTTAAGAGTAAGTAGATGACCAAACAACAAAAAAGAAACACAAAGATAAGAATATATGGGATGCTCTCATCTTTGTTAACATTCTTGCAGCTCTCTGTCTATAGTTCCATTCAAACTTTATTAAAAACATACTTCAAGGTGTGTCTGAAAATGAGAGTATGTCTTTTTCTTTTCAGGGCAGATAATGGTGAAACATGGGAAGTACCAGCATTCCATTCTGTTCAAAGTGAAGGTGGCTTTGAAAAGGAGAAACCCACAGATTCTGATAATGCAATCAACTCACTCATAAACCGGGAATCGGTCGATCCCACTGGGTGTGGAAACACGTTCTGTGGTGGGTTTGCTGTTGGCTGGTGGAAGACAAAAGACTTGTTGACTGCAGGCCTGTGGGGCAGCATTTCAGCTAGCTTTAGTAAGTACGATTTGCAAAAAAGTTAGTGCAAACACTACTATACATGTAATTGCATCAAATCGAACTTGCAAAATAGAGTCTACTGTACAAAGGACAGTCATACATGCAAATGTATCAATGGCAAGCCCTAAGTTTTTTGGAACACTTTAATCTTTTATAAGCTTTTGCTGTTTTAGTGATTGAGCATGAAGGAGTCCCTCCACCGACTCTCTCACAATGGAGATCTGAAGCACATGTAAGGCTGGAGATGCTGCAACCACATGCCAAGCGCTTGGACCGTGTGTAGATCGTTCAACATAGTATGTTTATGTTGAGGCCTATGATATGAGCAAGTGAAATGTGTTATGTGGCATTTGACAAAATAAAGGATATGGGGGAATGAAAGCTGTTTTCCATGAGAAAATCTTAAAGCCATCAAACTTTGCAACACTGAGCAGCATTCTCACTAACACATTTACTTGAGCATTTGGTAGTCTAGTGACTAGACTACATGTCATTATCTTGATTGACTCAGAACATCCACTGATCTTGTTTGGTACGTACTAAATAATATACAAGATGAGGTGCAATTAATCTGTCAATGGTCTGGAACTGAAGGCTAATAAAACTGATTTGCTTTGTTACATCAAATTCTTTGGTTTAAATACATCGAAACAAAATGAGAGGACATTTTGCGGATCTTTTTGAAGCCCAAAAATCTGCTTTACATGTTTTCTGTTAATCAAAGCGAAATTTATATTGATTGCATTGAAGTATTGTTTGAGCAACCATCTTTTAGTGCAATGACAATGACTCGTTCCTTTTACAGGAAGCTTT
The DNA here is from genome assembly GCF_053477565.2 of Lygodium microphyllum. Classification (NCBI taxonomy): domain Eukaryota; kingdom Viridiplantae; phylum Streptophyta; class Polypodiopsida; order Schizaeales; family Lygodiaceae; genus Lygodium; species Lygodium microphyllum. Next base: position 38,663,193 of record NC_141156.1, read on the forward strand.
GGTATGCTATAAGCCAAAACAAGGGTTGGTTGTTATGGAGGTGCCGCACCTCGGCACTTGAACTAGAATTTGCAAGAGTCTAGCAAGTAACAGTAACCATGGTTTTGGCAAGTAAGGACGCAACAATGCATGCCACACCATGTCCCCTCCTCTTTATCTTCAACAAGTTTAGCGAGAGGTGGGCGTCGCAGCACTGTTAGTATCCCAGAGTATTGTTTTGTTGTTAGTGTGGTTGAGACAACGAGTATCAATCAATGATCACACTCACAATTGGTCTCGAGTCTTTGTATTCATTCCATTCCATATTCAATTATGAGGAGAGGTAGATGAGAAACCCTTCTCGCCTTTTTAACCACCTCATTGCGATGTTGAAGGTCGCTTGCAGTCAAGTACGTTTATCATATTGTATGAGGCTATTAATGAGGCAAGTACAATGTTTTAATTAAGTGTCTAAACTAGATCAATGGATGTTCTCAAACTATCTCAACAAAGGTAATAAGATCTATTTTCTTTTTATGTGCTTGTATGAGTGTCGAAGGCCTCTTGATGTTTCCTCTTTAATCCATATCATTGCCAATAGTTGCATTCATATTAAACGTGGTTGATTCACAAGACTCCATACAAAGGCTCCCTAAGGAGACATCAAGAGTCATCTAGGATACCACCTTTTGTAGAATTGTTGCCATAATAGGGATGCAATGTAATTGCCTATTGGATCTTTGGTTCTAAAAAATATTAAGCCAAATCATGTTTTGAAACAAAGAAACATGCCGAATATCCATTGACCTCAAAACCATCGTTGTTTACTTTATCAGTGTACAAAGATGATAGTCCTCAAAGCAAGGATTATTCAAAATTTCTACGGAAAATGATTACATGCATACATTTGAAAAATATTGATATAACCAACCTATGAGCTAGCATATAGAGAAAGAGATGCATGTTGCATGCACACATTTGAAAAATATCAATATCACCAACCTACGTATTTCCTTTTCTAAATTGTCTAGGAGAATCCACAATTGAAGAAACGACAAAGCTCCTTTTGGTCGTTTAAAGCAGCTTGGTTCACTACCTAATATCTAATTTTATTGAAGAACTGCTACTACAAAATCCCAAAAGAAATTTTGTTAATTGCCAATATGATTGCCTAAATTTGAGGAAAGTAAATTTAGCATGCAATGGGCTTGAAAGTGAATGCAAAATAGTTTTATTGGTTGATTAATGGTAGAGTAGGTGTGGTATTGTCTTGTAGGTTGAGCAATGAGGGAATGCAATTTTGTACTCAATATAAATACTCATTGGTTCAAATGAATTATAAACTTTCATGAGCTTTTGGACACTTAATAATTGCACACCAATGTATGCTCTCGAGATCTACGGGGTTGCCTTATGAAGGTGGTCTACTAGACTAGTAAACATGTCACTTAAAATTCTCCTAATATTGTACTATGTAAGTTCAATGAGGATAGCTTTTAATTTTTTTTGTAAAAGAGAGGAAAAACTTCTTACTAAGTAATAATACTTTCCAATGTGCTTTTCTCATCTTAATGGACATGAAACCTAACTCAATTGGCCAGAGCTAATTTGAGTCAAGACACTAATATGTAAATCGCTCTTCTTGCTAGTAAATAATATGGAATGTTTAGTATATTGAAGTCTCCATGTACTTTGAATGAGCAAATCAACTTAGCCTTACATAGTTTGTGTGCACTTTTATTGGAATGTGATTTTTTAAGAGTGTTTTGTTGATTGGCATATAAATACATCTTTATCTCAAATCAACCAATATTGATTAAGTTGAGCATAAACCAATGATGGAGAACAATATTCTAAGCCTTCTATCAAAAGATAGTTCATATGCCTCTAACATTGCAATATCCAAAGCACTTTGGTTTTTTAGTAGCTTTTATGCTTATTAGACAGCCCAAGCATTTGATGGTATTATCAATAAGAAAATGTGACTTACCCAAGGTCATCTATGCCAATCACATTTTTAAATGGTAGAAGCTTTAGCATGCAACATTTAATTTGCATATCCTTTGTCAAGCCAAAAAAGACAATATGTTACTAATTTAGCACTTCAAGGGTTCTTTTATCCACTATAAGACCTAGTCAATGATGCATTAAGTAATTTACATTAGCATACAAGCTTACATAATAGCAAACCAAAGACTCATCATAACTTGAGTGATGAGATACCCTTACTACATATGTGGAATGCACTTACATGTTCAATTGCATTCGAGATCACTTTCTTAGGAGCAAAGTCTTTATGGAAAATGCTTGAAATTTTGTGAACCAAGGTTTTAGTAATAGGGTCTATATACGTCAGGCATGACTATAGTTTATCTCCAATTATTAACATGTTATGAACACTTTTGGGTCAATAATTCCATATTTACATCTCATAATCATCCCTATCTCTAGTTTGAGTAATCTCATAGTTGTCCCTATTGCTAAGCATGCATAATCATCATTACTAATAAGATTCCAATGCATGATAAATCCACTCAATCTAAGGACTTACATTTATCCAAATGAACTTTTTGACTCCATACTATAAAATTGTCCTAATTGTGAGCTACTTTATAAGTGACAATATGAACTGTAGTATCCAAAAAGTCTCATACAAGTACAGAAAATATCACTAAATACAAAGCATGAGAAAAACATAGCTCTCCAATAAGAATGTGTCATGTCCCCGATAACCATCTTCTTTGTCATCCGTGACCTTTGGGATTCCAACTTTAGTCCACACATTGGACATACATGGTAACATAAGGTGACCAAGCCAACCACAACATCTATATCTAGTCAACACAAACATAAACGTACGATGTTAGTAAAAGCAATGAGAACGAAAGCTCACTTACCTGAGTACTCCCTGAAACTTAAAAAGTCATGTGTGATCATGCTACCACAATATCTTGAACTCGTCAACCAATGGACAAAGATAGACATCCATATTCTTGACTTTATAACACCCAAGTACGAGCAAGCTAAGGATCATGTATCCTTTCTTCATAGAAAACCATGGCAGAATGTTGTAGTTAACAAGGATTATAGACAACACACTATAAGAGGTTGAGTGGAGTCCAACGAGTAGAGTCCAAATGGATCCATACCATCCACATCAAGACCAAGCCGAAGATTGTTTGCCTCTTGTACAAAGTTGGGAAAGGTGAAATCAATCTGACCCCATGTCTGCAGGTCTATTGGTATTCATTGGATTCCATCTTTAGACCTATTTTATGTATGCCACATTATCAAGCACAAAAAGTTTCTGAGAACCTTTTAAGGGACGGTTTGGCCTTATAGGTCTTGTCAATACCTATGAGTACCACACTTCGAACATGTTTCCATGGACTCATATTCTCCTCAAAAGAGCACATAGCATTAGCACATGTAGGAATGTTATTGTAATTCATGCCCAACTTTCGCAATACTTATCATGTATCATCATGAGACTTTGATATCGTATTTTTAGATGGCAATATGTGATATTTTAGTAGTCTTTAAAAAATCCAAAACGTTGAAGAATAAAAAATCTTTCTTATTTGTATGCAACAAAAATAAGAGTGTACTATGTACTTGAACAACTTGATCACACTTGCATTGCTTCATTTGTACTTTGCTTGTATCAAAAGCATGAGGAGCATCTTTACTCAAGATGTCTAGCACCCATCATATAGTTATATGAATGCTTTCTCTCAATGGTTCAATCGACTCAACATCGATGGGTAGTAATGCATTTATCATTACTTCCATCTCAAACTCCAAGATCTAAGAAAGGTTTGATAGGCCCCAAATATCTTCTCCAATTGAGTATGCACTAGCAGAAGTACCCTCCAATGGGTTTATCGACTTCAATACTCCTTCCATTGTACGCCCATGAACTCTTCTTATCGGCCGCAATAGATCCATTACTTGGGATGTACCGACACCTCTCTATTTATATTTTTCATACTGATTAATATTATTAAAAATTATTTCAATCAAATTTCGATTGTATAGCATGATTAGTACACAATTTGCTCCTCCTTAACTCAAATTCCAAGACTACTTGATCAATGATTTTCAATTGAAACTCATTCCGACATCAGACATAGTAAGTCACCTTCCTTAAATTCCTTATACTTGATGAAGTTGTTTTGATAGGCCTTTCGTCGAGCCTATGTGGCTTCCATACTGTGGGGCCATCCTACAAGTCTCGTACAAAAATTCCAAGTGTAGAAGACAATGATGCATGGACTCATCATCGCGTAAGCATTCTTTGATAGCCACGTACAAAGAGGGTGGCTCTAACTCAATAGGGAAAACTACTTCTATACTACACCGACTAGAAAGGTATTCGTCTTGTAGCAGCCTTATGGGAGATTTTATACACCTCGAGGGCCTCTATAACTTGACCATCCCAATCATAATTTCCCATCAATATTTCCAAAAATCCTAATTTGTTGTGGTCATGATGCATGAGATGCAAAATGTGGTCTAGGCATTGTATTTGTGTTACACATCAAAGTAGTGAGTTTGCATAACCTCTCGTATGAAACGTGATTTAGTCCCTCTATATTCCTTGCTTGGCTTGTTTATCATGTTTCATACATTTTCCTGGTAGAACTTGTGTTTTAGTAGTGAGTTATTATCTTAACTTCCATCAAAATTAATAGGTAAGAGAGTGTGTCATATGAAATGTGATGGCTTGTGGTTTTGTGTTCTTTCTAGGTTTGTTAGTTCGTTTCATATGTTGATGTAGACACTACGGTAGTTGAATGTATTATTGTAATTTTTTTGTTTTGCAATTGGTGAATATAGTGGTTGCTACCACTTGCTCATATCCTTTGTTAACATTAAGTAGCACAACAATGGCATTGTCTTCTTTGATAGCTTTATTTAATAGCGTATACTTGCACCTTCAAGCTTTTAAATTTATTTATCACTGAAGTCAAGGAGTCATATTTGTTTAAATCCAACCTAAAGAACTCCATTAAGAGATTTATCTTTGAGCTCTTTGCTTACAAGCTGAAGGTTTTCTCCAACTCATCCCATGCATCTTTTTCATTTTTAATCCCTAGTATGTGATGAAGAACATCATATGGCAATGCCTATGCTATTATCCCGAGCACTTTATTATTAATTTTCCTCCAAGCTCAATTGTCATGAGCCTTGAGTTCAAATATTTCCCAAAGATCTTTTCGCATTAGGTGGTACATGGTTTTCATCTTCTAGGTGTGAAAACCATTGCCATTGAATTTTTTAACTATAATTTTTGACATTGGAAACGGAGCATTCTTATTGGTGACTCATAGGGCAATGTTTATCTCCATACAAAAAAGAGATAAATATTTTGGAGATTACAAGTGTGTGTAATGAGGGAGGGTGAAATAAAAGAAAAGGAGTACATACATACATACATACATACATACATACATACATGCATACATATATATATATATATATATATAAAGAGAAAATAGAGAGAGAGGGAGGAAAAGAGGGAGATATAGCGATAGAGATAGAGATAGAGAGAGGGAGAGAGAGAGAGCGAAGAATTGAGAGAGAAATGTATTGCTTGTTACATAGAAGAAATGGACAACAATGAGGGTCATGATCTTGGAGATTGAGAGGCATACATGAGGGATGAAAAAACAACAAAGAATCAAAAAGCTGATGGGTATTTGGCCCATACCTTGTGTTTCCCAGTTTATTGTTTTGGAGGATTGAGTCATATGATAGGGCATTGTTAGGACATTGTAAACTCGATTTGACCATGTATTTTTCAATTTCATAAGACTTGGTGGTGTTCTTCTTTCTTGTTTGAGTTTTTTGTTTGCACTTGCAAGTTGTTGCATAGTTAGAATATCAAAATGGAAGCTTTCTCTAGAAGGAATGAAATAAGAATAATTGGAGAACACATGTGATGATAGACTCTTTGATTTTCTTTACAAGACATGAAACTCATCCAAGTTTATATATATATATATATATATATATATATATGTATATATATATATATATATATGTATATATATATATATATATATATGTATATATATATATATATAAGGGTATGTTAAATGTTCCATTTGATTTGCAAGAGCTCTTAGAAGATCTTGAAGAGAAACTTCAAGTTGTACATTGAATATTATGTTAGACATGCAAAGAGTCTTAGAATTGACAATTATGTTCATTTTAATTATGTGATTCAAGCAATCATTGCTCTGATGACAACTTTGCTTATCAGATGTTATCTTATTGATGAGTAATTTAGAAAGCATGAAACAAACTTCATAGGGATCAATGATAGTGTATTTTAATATAGAAAGATATAGAAAAAATCTCTTGTGTATCTTCAATATTTAAGGTAGCCATTGAGTGCCATGTACTATTGATAGTATCATTAATTAAGGTGTGAGAATGAAGCAATGGCAGGATGCGAGGTAGAAGTTATGGAGTGCAAGAGGGTTGTGTGTGTGTGTGTGAGAGAGAGAGAGAGAGAAAGAAGAACATGAGAGATTTATGTGGGTACAAAATGAATGGTATCCTTATTCTTTATTATCTTCACTTATATATGTTTGTATAGCGTGTATATATACAAGGGGTGCCTGCCCAAGTATAGGGACACTGGGCTTTATTCCAATAAGCTTTCACTTAAAGGTCAATGTGCCTTTAAGGGAGTATAAAAAGAAAGTGAAGATACTATCTAATGCCCATTAGCACTTTGCAATGTGTAAAGCGCTCAAAAAGTAAACTCTTCATAAGAAGATATGTATGGTTATCATTCATATGGATCTTAATAAGCTCAATATGCTTGTCCTCAAGCACCTCCCTAATGAAGTGATACTTCACCTCAATGTGCTTTATTTTTGCATGAAAGATAGAGCTCTATGCCAATTGAATGGCACTTTGACTATCACAATGCAATGTAAGTATCCTTTCTACATTGCGCAAGTCCTCCACTAGATGAATAAACTATATAGCTTCCTTGCAAGTCTTAGTGGTTGCAACATACTCTGCCTCAGTGGTAAATAAATTTGTACATAGTTGCAAATTGAGAAACCCAAGAGAGTGCACCACCTGTAAAAGTGAAGACAAAACCTATAGTGAACCTCCTAAAGTCTATAGTCCCTATACAAAATCAGCATCCACATATCCAATAATGGATGCATTCTTTCTTTTGAAACATATGCACATAGATCTAGTGTCATCAGTTTACTACCTCCCAATGCTTCTTACACCAGGGTTTGTCATATACCTACTAACAACTCCTACTACATAGGCAATGTTTGGGCATATAGCAACCATGGTATACATCAAGCTACCAACTATGAATGCATAAGGAACCTTGGTCATTTCAACCTTCTGTTCCATGTAACTTGGGGCTATCCTCTTGACTAAGTTTTAAATATGGAGGCAATGAAACATTGATAGCGGGAACCCCTCTCTATATTGAAATGCTCCAATACCTTCCCAATGTGTTCCCTTTGAGACAAATAGAGTATCTTTTTTTCATTTTGTCTCAATCTTACATAGTGCACATACCAAGCAGTATTCTTGAAGTCCTTCATGTCAAAGGTTTCATGCAACCTTTTCTTTAAAGTATCCACATCCCCACAATTAACTTCCCAACAATCAACATATCATCCACATAAAGAATCAAGATCATAAGGCTACCATCGCTAGCATTCATCATGTATAGGCAGTAATTAGTCTCACCCTTAGTGTACCCCTAAGACCACATAAAGGCATCAAACTTATGATATCATTCATTGGGAACCTATTTCAAACCATATAAGCTCTTACGTAGTTTATACACCAACTACTCCTTGCCTTAAAACTAGGTTTCCTACCAAGCCATAACTCCTCTAGTATCTTGCCAATCAATGGCTTACTAAACGAGGCCTATAGATCAAATGCATTGTTGTCTTTATAGCTTCATCCAAAAATCCATTAGTAAGATTAGCATCAGAGAGCAAACTACGGATTGGACCCTTTCCTAAATGGTCCTATTTATATTCTCAACTACACCATTTTAATCATGATTCTTTAGGAGCTATCAACTCTCCCTTGATACCATGACTTGCACAAATGTTCTTAAAGGCATGCAAAATGTATTTTCCACCATTATCAATCCTCGAGCACTTAAGCTTCTTGCATGATTAATTCTTTGCAAATGCATCCAACACATCACTCTTCTTGCAAAGAAGATAATCCCAAACCTTCCTTGTGGCATTATCTATAAATGTGACAAAGTACAAAGCTCCACCCCTAATGAAATTGTGGACATTGGACCACACAAATCATGATGAATCAAATCAAGACATTTGGATTATATATCCCTACTACATCTCTTATGCAACATTTAAGTTTGCTTTCTAAAGAGACAATGCTTGTTTTAAAAAAAGATCAAAAAATTTTAGACAATGAAGATAGTTCAAACAGAACAAAGCTTTCATTTCAATGAAGACTAACATGTACCCAAAAAAAAAGATGCCATAGAGAAACAGATGTTTATTCATAATGATAGCTACAACATAGTCTTTAACACCAAAAATTTGCAAATGATACAAAGTACAAGATTTTGGCCCTTTGGCCATGACAACAAATCCCTAAATCTTCCACACATGATCACCAAATATTACTCTATAACCACAATCATTAAGATGTCCTATGGTATTGATCAAACATTTTGGTCAAGCCTAGAACATGTCATACATTCCACAAGACAAAAGAAGAACTGTTTGGTAATAATAAGTGTGCATCCCCGATGCCAACAATGTTGCATGCATAGTTATTAACAAAGGTGAACGCGTCCTCTCTTTCAAGCATCATAAGGAGAGAACCACTCCCTATGTGGAATAACATGAAATGATGCTCTAGAATCCATAAGCCAATTTTAAGATATGACATTATCCATGGCAACCAAGAATGCATCTGCAAAAGAGGATACAAACAAGACATCACCATCATCATTGTCATATGTACTAATCTCCTCAATCTTTGCCTTGCTTTATCTTTACCTTCTTTCCTTTTTGCTTGTTCTTCCATTTGAAGCAATCATTTTTTATGTGTCCCTTCTTGTTATAAAAGAAGCATTCCGTGTCCTTTTGGTTGGGTGACTTGTTTCTTGATTTGTCTCTCTTAGGAGAATTCCTCCCTACATTGACATCCCTCTCACCATAAGTATACTAGAGCTCTTTGATGTTACATTGATTTTTTTTGTTCTTAGTTAGCAAAATGCTCTCCACATTAGCACTTGTAAAACCATCTACATGTGTAGAGTGTATGAGGGAGGTCAAGTGCGCAAATAAGCATTGCAACTAACTATCATCTTACAAACACCCAAGTGTTCCTCTCTCCACCCGAGCCTTGTGCCTACATAATATAACTATTCTCTTTCACTCTCAAAGCTCTCCTACAATCTATTCTCTTTTCTAGCAAAGTGCCTTCTTGCAAGCAAAGGTGGTGGTTTTTGATTGTGGGGGATCATGGTGCCAACCATGGGTGACAAACGAAAAGTTGGGCAAAGCACTCCACACACTCCTACTGTGTCACGCTTAATAACAGTCTTGAAAGTAACCTGACTCTTCGGCAATCTAACTAATAAGAATATGGCATTCTCTATACCATGAAAGATAATATTTTGAGATGTTAGTCAGTTGAAAATAGTGTTGAACTCATTGAAGGGATTAGACATCGAAGCTCTCTCCTTCATGCAAAGATGAATGAGTTTTTTATTCTAACAAATCTATGAGGTCGGCTTTTTTTTTTCATACAGGTCACCAAGCTTTTTCCATACGCCATTTGTACATGCCGTTAAAATACATGGACTTCAAGAGTCTCAACATAATAATGAGTATGCCAGCTCCTCCAATTCCTCCCATGCATTTACATCCATTTCTTTAGGCTGAATCCCACTATTTTTGATTGACTTCACATGCTTCTTTTAGACTAATACATTGCATACTGCTCTTTCCAATATGAAAAGTTTGTTCCATCAAAATTTTCATTATTGAACAATGAATTCTCTAAACTTGATGAAAAAGTCAGTGACAAGTGTATGCATGCAAACTATAAATAGTAATAAATATCCAATTGTAAGCTCAAAATAGACCAACAAACTGCAACAAATAGAGTGTCCCACAAAGCCAAGCAATCGCTATCTAAATATCAAATCAACAGAAAACTGATGCTAAAAGTAATGTTTTAGCACTCCCAAAGACATATGAACTTTTTACGTTGTCCCAAGTATTTCGGCCATCTTCTAAGCATAAAGTAGCCACTAGAGACTAAGTATATGAAAACCTTTAGAAATCAATTTTATTCCACATAGTCTCTACAAAGTCAACATAAACCAATGTGAAAAATACTCCAAAATGATAAATCCATTGAAATATGTATATAATTTGAAGCCAAGAGTAATCTAAAAGCCTCTAAGTACAAACTAGTCACACCACAACGACTAATGTTTGAACCTTATCGAAAGGTTTTTATGACAAAATACATCCCATGTAGCTTCCAAAATACAACAAATTGGGAGAAAATTGTGTGAATAGCTTGATTAATGAAAATGAAAAACATGTTTTTTAAAGCATAAACAATCTCATCGTGCATCTAGATCAGTAAACACAATCCATAGGCATCGTGATCTCCTCAAATCATCAAGTCTCTCTCTCTTTCCTTTTCTTTGTTATAAACAAAAGAAGAGCCTCTGCTTGTAATGAAGGTCCTAGACTACCATAAAATCTATGGAACAATGGAAAATGAAGAAATCACTACATTAACCTATGGTGAAAACATGAATACAAGAAAGGATTCTTGGAACACACCCCAAGCTGGTGCCATGGAAACTCACCTCCATGTAGGTGAAGAACAAGAAAACTAATGTGACTACCAAGAAAACTTACGTGAATAACATGTCCAAATGGCAAAAGGCCCCTAACTTTGGCTAGGGTTGCCTATTTATAGCAAACCCTAAGCCCTAAACCTCTAATTTTATCACAAAGGCATTTAGCCTGTTGTCATTGTTTGCCATTGGCCTTATTTGCTTCATTACAAACCCTCCCTGCCTCAATTAGCTTTGTCCTCAAAGCTGTAAATGGGAAGATATTACAATGGATATGTCATGAATGTCCGAAAGCACAATTTGAAGAAGATTCCATGGTCCAAGAAGTTGATGACTGCCTGCATGTTGCTCATGCTGTCCATAGAAGGGCAGTGATAGAAAAAGAGTCATAACTTCTTAAATATAGCTCCAAATCCAACAAATGAGGTGTCATTTTGAAGAATACACCTAGAAGCATCATATCCAATCATCAAATGATGACTTTGATGATGTCAGACCATTTATTTTCATGACAATAATTTAATACAGCAAGCTGTATTAAACAATGAGCTCATGCTTCTTCAGCTTTTTTTTTTTTTTCCCATAAACCATGTCAAAAATCAATGAAGACAAGCTGTCAATCAAATTTGCAGGTCAAGGGATGTCAAACCATCATCTAATCATCCATAATAACCTCCGGGATCATATGGAAATCCTCCAAAATAATGGTCACAACCTCTCGGGTCATATGGAAATCCATCCAAAATTTCATAATCATCAAGATAAATCCCTAGATCATAAGGAAATGACACATCAAAGTCATATGTCATATCAGCCCCATAACCAAAATCATACTCAGTCGAAATGCCATCATAAGGTAGTCGTAGTCCATGATCATCTATGGGCTGATGATTATTAAGGATAGGCTGATACATGTCTTCATCATTACCCCATGATAACTCATCATCATGCACATATACATTGTCGTTCATATCTGCAACAAACTCTTCTTGTGCACTATCTTCATTTGAATCTGCATACTCTTGCTCTTCATCTTCAGCTGCATCATCTTGCTCTTCAACTTGGTCATTTGAATCATCTTCTTCTTCTTGATCTTCCAAGTATGCTTGCTCTTTACAAATTTCTGCATGCATTGCATTAAGAGACATTTCCCTAAGCTTTCCCACTACATTTTCAACTTTATTATCAACATCTTTATCCTCTTCTTGCTGTCCATGACAAACTTGCACTTCCACTTGAGATACATTTACATTAGAATCCTCCAATACAAGGGCTGTAGCAAAGTGACTATTCCTGCAGTAACTCTCATGATTAGGAGACCATTGACCCTCACATTTATAGCATATGAGTTGTCTTTTCATTTCCATCAGCTCTTGATGAGGTATAAGCTTTCTTCGGGTGCCAAAAGGAGTAGGCTGTTCTAAGATAACTGAAATTCTAACATGCTATGCCCTGCATACATTTGGATGACCAATAACATTCTTCTCTCCACATTTGTAGCATAGACCTCGAGAAGTGAGATCATCCAACATACGGCTTGATAAGTAGGTACCATGAACATTGTTGAAGGAGAAAGGACGGGTTAGTACTTCTTCTTCCTCATGATAATCCATGACATAAGCTGGCTGTCCTTGGTACCCTGCATAGTGTGTGCCATAGGCATTATTTGCACCCATATCATGCTCATATGCATAAGATTGATGCTGCCCACCATTCATGCATAATGCACAAGCTTCATACTGCCCATATGGATCATTATATGCATGATTATCCACCCTTCCAACAAAATATCCATGTCTGTCTCCCATTTTATACATGCAGTCTGAGTATACAACTGTGGAAAATCCTCAATAACTTGAGCTCCAATTGTCCAAATTGAGTGTTTTATGGCTTTATTTGAAGCTTATACAATACTCTTTCAAATGAGCTATCAAGCTCTGCAAATGGATAAGTATAGACAATTCTGGAAATGCTTTTTGTTGTCAGCCAGACACACTCTGTAAAGAGTGAATGCCTTGTTTCAAGTGTCTTTTTTTACTTCTCATCAAAATTTGAGCAAATATCCAACACCAAGACACTCAAAGGAGTAGGGAAGAGCTGTAGGGTATTGAAATAGATGAAAATAACCTCTGCAATTCCAAAACTGAAGCAAATCTTGCTTAAGAATACCCAAGAAATGGTCAATATGAATCCAAGTCAAGATTCACTGAAGGAGATTCTCTTTTGCCCATAGGAAAGCCAATGAACATGTATGCCCTATTCATACCCCTACATACATCAAAATACTAACTCTTCCAAGCGTAGGGCTGAAGTAGATTGTATTGTACATTCATTGCATACTCATCCCTGCATTCCATTTGTCCAAGGGAGAATACATCTTGCTGCCATTCTTCATTACCATGTTGCATCCATAACATTGAACCGTTGCATCCATAACATTGAACCATTTGTCCATAGATGTTCATTGATCAATTTCCATTGATCAAACAACCAAATACTTGAGCATCATACCCTTGAGAATGCTCCATCGGTCTATGTTGTCCAAGTTCTTCAACCTTCAAGAAATGGTCATGGACATTTTGATGTGGGCAGCAGTGAATTACAAACTCCTTTTGAATGCAAGGCTTTTCCCTGATATGAAGTTGACTAGCATGCATGCCATATTCTCAAGCAGTACACCAAAGCAAAATACATTTGTCCCTGAAATCTGCTGCATAAATCACACTTCTGTTGCTGGTTATATATATGAGGAACCTTTAGGAAGCATCAAAGGCCAAAAGCCCATTATCAAGATGAGGAAATCTGAGAATATCAGCCCGCCTCTTCCTCACGACTTTGTTGGCCTGGATTCAAAGGCCAATGCATGGATGAAGGTGAAGTCTTTGTTTCCCCTATTGAAAATGAACGATAGAGACAATTTGCTGCTGGCGACTGATTATGCTAATTCCATGACTTCCGTTTGTAGACGCTTCGCACCCTTGCTATGTTCGTGCTCTTGTTGATGACGATGTGGATCATTCTACTCTGGATCACTCGCCATGGCTATTGTAGATAGAAAGCTTGTTGATACCAGAAATGCCTTCTTGTTGATGATGATGCGGAGATGAAACTGGTGCTTCTGCTAGTGCAAATCATAGCATTGGAAGCAATGTTCCAGAGACAGCAGCAGGATTTGTTTTCTTGTATCTTTCAATTTATCAACCTGTACTTTGCAAGTCTTCTTCTCCCAAATGCATATCACTAAAACGATTTGCACACACTCTATTATGCTGTACAAAGGCCACCGACTGCTGCAGTAAACAATAATACATGCTTCTTAACTAGAGAAGTGAAGTTTGTTTTTTTTTTTAAATTTGAAGCCCAAAGAACAAGTTCTGATGCATATGCTGCTTGATCTCCAAAAACGGACTAGGAACTAAACAGTCCCTGCACTCTGGAACAATATAGGACCAAGTCTTGGAGTAGATGATGACAGGATTCTGCACATTCTTATTCCAATCTAAATCTTCAATTTGGCCAGCCAAGGAGGAGCCGTTGGACGTGCAGCTAACCAGAGAAGAAAGGAAAGGGAAATGCTACTGTGTGAACAGATGATAAACATAGCCTGATCAGGTAAAATCGTCACATGGATGGATCTTGAGCCTCTTCATTGGCCCTCTCCACAGCAGTATGCTCAGCCCTAGCTCTAGCCTCACTTTGCAGCTCTACCCGAACGATCAAAACGAAACAGGAATGAGAAATTAGAAGGCCATTGAAGGTGCTGCTGGAGATATAGGAATGATGAAGATTGCTATCCTAATCAGCGCAAAATGTATTGAATGGAAGCAGGTCTAATGCTCTTGCCATTTGAGATTCGATCATCCACAGCAGGCGCAGAGTCTTTAGGCATAAATGAAGACTATGAGCATCCAAGGACCAGGTTACCAGATTTCTCCTCCCATTGTGCTTCCATCAATGCAATCTGAGGCTTCCATTCTTTGGCTTGCTCTTTCAACACATATGTTTCCTGCTTGCCTTCTCTTTCAGCTATAACTTGTTCCCTAGGGCGTGCAGCCCCAAATGGATTTGGCCTATAGGCTCTCAGAGTCTTTCACCAGTAGGTAAATGAGACGCGAGGAATTAGGCACTACAATGAATGGAAGGTGTTTTCTGGTTTTCCCGAGCTCAAAACTGTTGTTGCAACTTACCTTTTCTTCTCCCTGTTCTTCTTTCTTTGACAGCGATGGTGTGAGTTCTCAGAAGAGGGATTGCTTGCTCAAATGCCAGAAACTGTCTGGCCTGGGC
This sequence comes from Lygodium microphyllum, assembly GCF_053477565.2. Lineage (NCBI taxonomy): Eukaryota > Viridiplantae > Streptophyta > Polypodiopsida > Schizaeales > Lygodiaceae > Lygodium > Lygodium microphyllum. The sequence continues at coordinate 38,678,326 of NC_141156.1, forward strand.
CGATTGCGCTGGTCTTTCTGATGAAAATTCATGAGAATGCTGCAAGGAAAACGAGAACTAAAAATGAGATGCAGAGAACAAGATCGACTTGGTCAAATGAAGGCGAAGGCATGCATAGTCACAAATCCCTCTTCCTGGCCCTTTGTAGGAATGACGTCAGGCTCTTTGTAGAGATTTGATAAGCCTTCCTTCTCCAAGGCCCGGAATGATGTCAGGCTCTTGAACGACCAATGGAATGCAGCCCCTGGTACCGTTGATGCATAGATGCAGGCCAGAAAGCTTGTTGATGCCCCTTTTTTGTTGCTCTCTTACTGCTACTGCTACTGTTTTTTTTTCTACTACAGCTCTCTCATTCACCTTCATCCACATCTGCTTGCAGCTCCTCGAACTCCTCTTCCAAGGCACCCTGCTTAAGAAGATACTTGTCCTCGCACCGTCCCAATGTACCAATCCATCAGCCATCAAGCCAAGAGTCCAAAACTAATGATCACACAACAATGTGCACAATAGGGCATTGCCCTAGCCTTGAAGTGCCCCTAGTGTATTCACACCAAGTCACTTCATGACCACTATGACCAATGCTACTAGTACCCATCCAAATGTCCAAGGATATAACTCTTTCCCCCTAATGAATGATTGTTGTCCTTAACAATATCCTCAAGGACGAAGTGGGAAAACGGCTCTTCAATGAATGTAGCAACTTCCATGTAGCCTTTGCCTTGGGCAATTCCTTACATAATAATGTGCACGATAGGGCATCGTAGGATGGAAAAAATCCTCCTGCTCTTCGGAGCGTCAATGCATCCAGAGGTATGCGGCAGAAATCTCTCTCTCTCTCTCATGCTCATATCTGTGCTCATTTCATGCCTAGCCAAAGCTTATATTAACTGTAGATTTTTGTGGGATCAGATCAACGTAAACAGCACAAGCTCGTGGAGGAGGAGAAGGTCAGATCAGCGTAAACAACAGAAGCACAGACTCATGTACCTCAAGACGAAAGTTTCCTTGATCAAGGCATATGTCTACTCTTTAGGAAGCTTAATACATGAAGAATCAAGCTGTGGTGTCTCATTAGGTAGTAGAAACCATTGAGAGAAGATAGAAGCAGTAGAAGCCATGGAGAAAAGCTTGAGAAGAGGAGAGAGAAAGACTGAGTCTAGAAGCAAACCCTTCCCTCTCAAAAGTAACCTTGGTTTAAGTGTCCTTCAGCCATGTTTGACCCTCTTTTGATCCATATGTTTTCAAAATGAGGTAAAATTTGACGACCTGTCAAAGTAGTTATGAACCTCCATCTTGCCCCCATATCTTTGTGAAGAAACACTAAAATAACCACAGTTTAAAGTAGTACAACCAGTCTAGTCACTGTCAAGGAGAAACCAAACCATGTAACTGTGTCTTCAAGTCCAGTTACACAGAAATGATGCCTGTAACTAGATCTTCCATGAAAATGACCTCCCCAGCAAGATCATAATCATGAAAATGATGGAATTAAAGCCTACCTTGGATCAAAGCAAGGCTTTGATACCATTGTAATGAAGGTCCTAGACTACCATAAAATCTAACTATGGAACAATGGAAAATGAAGAAATCACTACATTAACCTATGGTGAAAACATGAATACAAGAAAGGATTCTTGGAACACACCCCAAGCTGGTGCCATGGAAACTCACCTCCATGTAGGTGAAGGACAAGAAAACTAATGTGACTACCAAGAAAACTTACATGAATAACATGTCCAAATGGCAAAAGGCCCCTAACTTTGGCTAGGGCTGCCTATTTATAGCAAACCCTAAACCCTAGACCTCTAATTTTATCACAAAGGCATTTAGCCTGCTGTCATTGTTTGCCATTGGCCTTATTTGCTTCATTACATTGCTTAAGGCCCTAGCTTGAGCCCTTTACTTAAATCATCAACTTGCAACAAACGTGTCCTTGTACTTCCAAGAGACAAGTTACCCCTTGCTTATGCCATTGATTTTGATGAGACCTTTACTCCCACTTGCCATATGACAACTATTCATACCATCTATGCATTGACAGCTCATAGTGGTTGGAATATACATCAATTAGACATAAAGATTGTTGCTTAATCTCTACTCTCTCATCAAGAAGTGCACCATTCACATCTGCATCAGAAATATGTCAATCTATGTTATCATGAGCAACTTACATAGGCTAAAAAATTGTCTCATTTGGCACTGTATGTGACTACACACCTCTAAAAAGAGACAATGAAGTGTCAAAGATATCATGGGAGCTTACATCTCTTTCTTTCATGTATAAAAATAAAGGCTGAATATCATCTTTCATAAAGACAATATCATGCTTAACCAAGATACACTTACTTTGTTGATGGTATAAATTATAACCTTTGCTTTCATTACTGTACCTAACAAAGATGCATTTTACAACCTTATCATCTAACTTCTTGTATTGTTGTACTAGTAGCAAAGCATAAGCTAAGAAACTAAAACCATGTAAGTAATTCACAATTAACTTTTTGCCATGTTAAGCCTTGTATGGAGTGATAGATTACAAAGTGTTGGTGGGACACTTATTAAGTATATAAGATGCACATAAAATAGCCTCAATCCAAAAACTATGTGGCAAAGATTAACTCTTAATCATACATCGTGCCATCTCCATGTATGATCTATTTTTCTCTTAGCTTCACCATTTTGCTATGGTGTATACGGTATTACACATTGTACTTTACCCCACATTCAACTAGATATACATTAAATTCCTTAGATATATGCTCATCCACTGATCAAAATGGAGGGTTCTCACTATACATCTAAAAAAAAATTCAGCCATACTAACAAAGTGTTTGTAGCATAAAAATAGTTCGGACTTAGCTTTTAACCGTACCTCCATTCATGCTTAGAATAGACATCAATGAAAGTCGCAAAGTACAAGTAGTTGCCAAAAGATGCTATTTGCACTAGAGCATAAATATCACTATGTAGAAGCTACAATTTGAGAACAACTCTCATTGAACTATCTATTAGACATGAAGAACATTACATTTTGCCCAATATATAACAGTCTTCGCAAATGTGTTTCTCAAGTGTCTCAAAAGTAGGCAATGAAGGCACCATATTAGATTTTTGTAAGTGTAGCAAACTAGCAAATTTTAGATGACCAAAATGTGCATGCTAAAACTTTGCACCTAAAATAGCTTATGAAACTACAACTACATATACCACATCTTTCATACATTTACCATAATAATTGAGCTTGTAGGGCCCATGATATATGAGCTAGATGTAATAATTGTATCACCATAAGAGATATCATAAACTATAAATTTGTCATCAATAAACTTCACAATCAAGCCAATCCTGGTGAATGCAAAAATTAACAATAAATTAATATTGATCTCTGGTACATATAAAGCATCCATAAGTGTAAAAGTATTACCATTTATAGTAGTCAACACAAAATTTCCAACTTTTTAAACACTATAAGAGGAGTTATTGGCATATGCCATAGTATTGCCCTTAGGGGCAGGCTTAAGAGAAGTGAACATATTGCGTAAAGAAGTAATATGCTTCGTGGGACCACTATCAACATACTATATATTGGAGGCCAAAACAAACCCAAGTCGAAAATATGAGGATATAATGTCCTGAAGAGCTCACTTGTAATTTATCTCGATCTGAGAATGCTCATCAAATCTTGTCCAAATCTGAGGAAATCAAGTGGAGGGTGTTGATGACTTTGCCTAAGAGGTTGAAGTCCAATTTGATACCAATTCTTGGATTTAGGGTTGTAGGAATGCAAGTACATAAGTAAGAGTGAGAGCATAGCTCATCGCCTATTGAGAGACATGTAAGGAGAAGATTTACAAGACTAAGTATACCCTAAAGTAGGCATATATGCAAGCGGGGGAAGAGACCTACGGAGGCAAAATAGTACCCCAAGCGTTTTAAAAGTATTCACACACATCGCTACAGAAATATGAGAACAAAACCCACATAGAATCCCACTACCTGGGCTGCACTTTTCAACCTAGTGTATTGAAAGAATTACGATATTGTTTTGGGTGAGTGTACCCAATGGGTATCATCACATAGGTAATCCACCGATATGGATGCCGCCTTATGCGCTGCCTGTGGACGCGCACGGTCGCCTGCTAGTATCCCAGCGGTCCTGATGGATTGCCAAAATTCTCCATCAGGTCTCGTGAAGATTCTCTAAGAACAATAGCAAGCAGACCGTCATATGGCTACGCTGGGGTTTGCCGCCAGCTCATTCGCTTCTTCGTCGACAGACCTGAGCACCCGATTGAGGCTGAATGGTGTCGCACGTCCCGTGTCTTCCCCGCCTCCTTTTCTCAAGATTAAACTCATCTCGCCCTGCAGTTTTCTGCCGGAAGCAGGTAGTTGGCTTTTGGAATACACACAGCTGCCGAGATTTTATTTGTGTAACGTGTTTCCATTGAAATTCACTGTACGTCATTTCTTGGCAGCAAATGGAGGTCAAACAAGAATGCTCTACCAAGCGAACCTTGGTGGAAGGCAGGTTTTTGAAAAGGCAGAAGTCTCTCCACAGTCTCAGGAGGAGATTGCATCTACACCTGCTTCTGCAACTGGGAAGTTGAGAGGTCTCAAAGACGGAATCGTCACAGCTGTGAACAGGGATATGCATGAAGAACTGCGAGGAGGTGGACAACAGTTCAACGATAGCCATGGCCATGGTATTGATAACCACAATCTTGGCAATGATGAAATGGAGCTTGAAGATGAAAAGTACAATCACAGCTATCCCACTAATGACAATGATCTTGCCAATGATGGAGTGGAGCTTGAAGATGACAACAGGATGGCTCGAGTTTGTGACAAGCTTATTGATATATTCATGATAGAGAAGACTAAACCAGAGGAATGGAGGAAACTACTTGCTTTTAGTAAGGAGTGGACCAACATCAAGCCATACTTTTTACGAAGATGTAATACTAGAGCACAAGAAGAGGTTGATGCCAAACGAAAAGGTGATCTTCTGAAATTGTCAAGGAAGATGAAGGAGGTAATTCAGGGCCTTTTGCTTCTTCACTTTGTCCTCCACAGTGACCATCGGATTCTTATAGACTGAACTCTAGTTATGTGTTTTGGTAGTGCTAGTTTTTTAAAGCATATGATGTAATGTACATCAACTGTAAAGCTCAACCTTGACATCCACTTGAGCCTTGTGAAGGAGCGGGGCATCAGATATCTAGTGGTGTGGCATGGAGAACACAAACTTACACACTTTTCCTTGCTACTTTGATTGGTATGTATTGCACTCATAAGTATGCATATCCCTCTGAAGTTGGCTGTAGAGACCATGTAAAAATGCCAAGGAGGCCTTATCGATTGTGTTGCCATTTGAATAGCCATGGCAAGAACCTTGATCACTAAGGTAAATAACAAGAGGAGAGCTACACTACTTCAAGTGCACAAACTTCTCCTCCAAGCTAAGTAAAGTATGTGAACCTTGGACAAAAAGTCTCCAAAAAGAAAAGAAGCAAAAACAGCTAGATAGTGTGGTCAATGCACTCATGCCATATTAGTGAGAGCAGCAGGGATATTGACTGCGTCTTTAAAATTTTCTTTTCATTGTCATCTTGTATGTGTAAGATAGTAAGTTTAGAAATCATGTGTTTATGAAATAAGTAAATTCAACTGAAATGAAGTCATGAAGCCATAGTGCGCTCAACATCTCATAGTAGGTTCCATGGATGATTGAGAATCAAGAACCAAAGTACGTCACACTTAGTGTACATTGATATCTTGGCAAGCCCCCGTAGGTGTCGATCATCTCATGTGCTCCATTTGTAATATCTTTGGAATAAAGTGTATCCAACCTAGTCGCCAACAATTTGCATGAAGTCCCAATGATGGGGAGTGCATAGGCAACATAAAGTTATATTAACAAGCCATGAAAGTTACATTGGTAAACCAACTTGATCCAGCTATTATACATCTTAGTCTGTTGGAATGGAGGATTTTGAAAGAAAAGGAGGTTATCTTGGAGTTTCCTGGCTGTGGGCTGCCTCGGAAGAAAAAGGGGCCATCTTGGAGGTTTCTACCTGTATCCCTCTCATTGTGGAAGACTCACAATGATGGATGCTATTTTGTAAATCAACCACTCAGTGCTTGTTTCAGTGCCGTGGACATGAAGTCGTTGACTCTTACTGCCAGAATGCAGTGATGCGGAAGTGGATGCACAGGCTGAGATAGAAGATGAAACATGGAGAGAGAGAGGAGACTCTGAGGAAGATGAATGCTGAATACTGAAAAGAGAGAGCAGCTATGTACAAGAGAGTGTGTGTAACCCTTAGAGACCTCAAAATACAATCTCTGATGAAACAGACTGAACCAGATCAGACTGTATACTGATGACTACACGTACAGCCTATAAATAGATGAAGAATGCAGCCAGATTGCCCTTGAAAACTGGGCCAACCTGATGCTAGAGATGCACAATAAAATCATAAAATAATAGATGCTGCATGCAATTTTCTGTATATGACTGATTGCCTGGAAATGATGTTAGACTGCTATCTGCCTGTTCATGATCATGGCCCAACATGTCAGATTGCTGCTGGCCTTTCCACAATGCGAGGCCTGACTGACATTCATAGGAGCTGATCCTCTAAGGCCCCCTCTTAAGACCCTGGACGGGTCATGAGACTAAGCTTAGGATCTGAACTGTAGATGTAATGTGACAGGGGGAAGAGCCTTGATGAAGAGATCCGCTAAATTGTCTTCAGTCTTGCAGTACTCCACTGTGACTATGCCGTCCAATATCTTCTCTTGCATGTAATGATACTTGATCTTGATACGGTTAGTTCTTGTGTGAAACTCTAGGTATTGAGCAATAGCTATGCAACTTTGTTTGTCATATAGAATGGTAGTAGCATGTCTTTGAGGGCAGCTAAGTTTACCCAGTAGTTTGCGAAGCCACATGGCCTCACATGTGGTGGTACACGCCATTAGATACTCTTACCTCTATAGAAGAAGGGGCCACCATGGGTTGCTTCTTGCTGCTCCATGAAACAACACCCCAATTCAATAAGAAACAATAGCCCAACCACAAAGCATAGATATTGTCACGAGGACGTGAAAATTTGATGCTTTGCTTATGTTTAATTGACATTTATGATTAATCAAATGTGCAATTAAAAGATGCACATGTGTTGCACATGTGAGGTGCAAGCTACTTTCTCACAGTTGAAGACCGAAGGACCCTGTGAAAAAGATGGGTGTCAAAGGCAAAAGTTGTAACAAGTTACACTTGTTAGATTCTAGGTGAATTTTGGTGTCAGTTTGCCCCTAGGACCATTAATTGGCCATTAAGTGTCAGTGGTGACACTAGGGACTAGGCATTAATTAATGGATTAATGCTTGTCCAAGGGTCAATTAATGCATGGGACCACTTTGGGTTGCAAATGGCCTAGCCAATTAATGTTTGGATGGGTAAGGTTAATTTTTTGGGCATGGATTAAGGGCTGAATTAATTTTCAAAATTAATTAAATTTGAAAATTAATTAAATGGCTGGAAATTGCTGAAAATGGATTAAGAAGGTTGCCACTTGGCAAAACTTTCCCATGCAAGTGGGGGAAAGGCTAAATAGGGCTGAAGGGAGAGGGAAATCTCGTTTTTTCATTTTGGAGTTGTTGGAAAGAGGTGTTGGACTGTTGCTGCCAGCTTTTGGGGCCAATTCCCAGCCATTGGAGACCATTTTGGTGATGGAGATTGCATATTCTTGACCTTGGGAAGCTGACAATTGCTGCTGATGCACTTTCTCCTGAAGATCACAGTCTTTGATACTCCTATTGTTATTGGTGCATCCGTTTGGGGCTGGTACAGTAGGGCAACAACTGATTTTCATCAGTTCTTCTCGACAAATCTCAAAATTTTCTCTCTCTACAGTATTCTCTCATCTCCTTCAGCCTATGCTCAGCCATTCTCAGCAATTCTCAGCCATTCGGAGGAGATCTCAGCCATTTTTGGTGGGCTCATCTGTAATTTCTGCAGTAAACCCTAATTCACAGCAGAAATTAGGGTTTAGTAGCCACCTTGGGATCCGTGCCAAAGATTGAAGGCTCAAGGGATTGAAATCAGCAGTTGATAATTGAAGATTATCAAGGGATTTCAGGAGCCAGCCCATCCCGAATTGATTTGGGGCAGCATTTGGCCAACCGTGGGTCAAATTGGAGAAGAAGTCTTGGGTGAAACAAGGGGCAAATGACCCAAAAGGCTTGCTGAACATTTATGATAGCAAGAGCAATTGGTTAGCAGGAGGAGATTAAAGAATCTCAAGTTGTACTCATTCCAATTGAATGAAAGCTAAAGAAATACCACAAGGGGCGCCAATTTTGGGGCCAACAAGGTGTCTGCTGTCCAAGAATGTTATGATAAAGTGTGTATTTCATTTTATGTGCATTTATTTATTGCTGTAATTAACTCTTAAATTAGCTTATCACCACCCATTCCAAGAAGGAAGGTTGGTTTCATGGTTCCATTGCCGGGATACATCAAATCTCCTGATTTGGTGGGCCCGAGGCACCTAATTGCAAGCCAAAGCTTTGTGCTAGTGCTAATTTTTGTGCTCAACTGAGAAATTACAGCAACATGTCTTCATACAGTGAGATGGAATCAAGTAGTGATGATGCCTCTCAGTATGGACATTCTCATGGAAATGAAGAAAATGCAATGCCTAATCTTGGACAAGGCTCTCATGATGGACAACAAGCTGAAAATGTTGTTGTTGGGCAAGATGTAGGGCCTTCAAGCCGTCATGAGGTAGATGACCAGCAAAGTGAAGAGGAATTTGATGACCAGTTCAAGAATCGGATGAGGGCAGCAGCAAATCTCTTTGTTGAATTGGCAAAGGATCCTTAGTTCACCCAATTTTTGAATGCTCCGAAGAAGGACAGCAAGGGCAAGAAGAAGTCAACTTCTACACCTTCGGGACAGCAAGGTGCATCGAAGGTAGTGCCAAATCCTTCACTTGAAGTTCCTAAAGAGACCAATGAAGCTAAACAGTTGGTACCTATGGGGCAAGGAATGCAAATGCAAGGCCATTACGGAAGTGCCAATCCAATGGATTTTGGACAACCGGGCATGCATGCTATGATGGGGCAGCTAGGATACTTTGGTGGTAGTACGATTTTTCATGCAATGGTTGGCCAAGGGCTGCATACGGGAATGCATGGCACAAATCCCTATGGTGTGCAGCAGCCAATGCATGGTGTACAAGGCCCATTGTATTCGGGTATGGCTGGAAATGTGCAAAACCCTATGTATGGTAGCATTGGCTTGATGACTGGGGCACAAAGTGGAATGTTTGGCAATGCATCTGTACCCCCGAATGCTTATGCGGCTCAAGGAATGACTGCTGGTCATCCAAATGCTTCATTTGGGCTTGGTTATGATGTAAATACAGCGAATGCACCCTTTTTGCAGCAGCCAGTGTATGACAACTTGATTCCCAAAGGGGAAGCAAAAGACTATGATGAGGGTGGAAAAGCAGTGAAGTTTGAGTCCTTCAGTGGTGCACAAGATAGGTTGAAAGCTTTGACCTTCATTCAGCAATTTGATGCAGCCTATTTAGGGGGAAACTTCACCGAATCCTGTAAGATTTGAAAGGCAGCCACTTTCTTGAAGGGGAATGCATTGTAGTGGTGGTCCACGCTCTTGATGCAAGGTAGAGCACCGTCAACATGGGTACAATTCAAGCAAATGTTTGCATCGAATTGGTTAACTAGTACCTTTGAGGTGGACATCATGACAGCTTGGAACAAAGCTTGATGCAAAGGAATGCAAGAATTTAGAGCAATACAATAAGAAGTTTTGGAATGCATTGCTGCCCGTCACTTCTTATCGTGCCGTACCCCTTCATGAGCAAGTGGAAAAATATGTATATGGGTTGCCCAAAGGAATCAGGGATTTTTGCATAAAATCCACCATGTCTAGCATGTCTCAGTTCATAGAGACTGCTGCTACAGCTGATGCTTTGCTGCGTGGAAAGGATTCGGGCTTCCAAGAGAGTGAGGAGAAGCTGAATAAAAAGTTGTTTGAGAAAAGGGGCATATTTGATAACTAGCCTAAAAAGAGGCCAAAACAGCAAAGAAAGGGCTCGAAAACATTGGCACAACGCAGGGAATTGATGGCTGCAAATAAATGCTTTATTTGTGAACAGGAGGGTCATATTGCAAAGAACTGTCCCAATAGGCAGCAAGCTGCAAAATCAGAAAAGTAGGCGGATCCTAAGGGTAAAAGGCCCAAAACATCAGTGGGATTGGTACATGATGTTGTTAGTGATCAGCCCAATGATGATGCTACTGAGTTGTGCAAAGCATGGGGCAAAATTAGGGATCAGCATGCATTGATCTTATTTGATAATGGTGCACAAGCCAACTTCATCTCTACTGACATGGCAGCCCGTCTAGGCATCAAAGAGGATGAGATGAGAGCCATGGGGGAAGTTGGAATGGCATGTAAGGGTCATGCAGAACCTATCACACCACTCATTGGAAAGCTTTGTTTGCACATACAGGGATATGTGGACAGCAAAGAGTTTTACATTGCTCCACTTGAGGGTTGTGATGTGTTGCTTGGTATGCCATGGTGCCACTGTATACATGCAGTGATTGATTCAGACGCAAAAGAGATCACTATTCAACATAAGAGAAAGATACTCACACTTGATGTAAAGTTGAAAGGGAAATTTATCCATGTTGTATCTGCAGTTGCTATTTCTAAAGTAATGAAAAATCATCTTTCAGTATATTTAGTTTTTGCTAAGGATAAGGATGATAGTGAGAATGTTGGGAATATGTCTAAATTAGAGAATGATTGCATGTCATTTCTGAAAATGTAGGCTGATTGCTTTTGTTAGTCACTTCCAAGGCAGCTACCACTTGAAAGACCCAAAGATCATGGCATAGACCTTATCCTTGGAAGTAGCCCTCCTAATAAGCCACCCTATAGAGTCAGTTCAGCCCAACAGGAGGAGATTATGACTCAGGTAAATGAGCTGTTAGAAAAAGGGCTGATTCAGCCCAGCTCATCTCCTTTCTGTTCTCCAGTGCTTTTGGTGCAGAAAAAGAATGGTTCATGGTGTATGTGCATTGACTATCGTGCTCTGAACAAGATCACGATAAAGAACCGCTTTCTGATCTCTCGGATCGATGATGTTATGGATAGATTGCAGGGGGCAGCAATATTCAGCCGTATAGATTTGAAAAGTGGGTATCATCAGATACGCATTAGACTAGAGGATGTGCCTAAGACAGCTTTTAGGACATCTTTTGGGTTACATGAATTTCTTGTCATGCCTTTTGGACTTACGAATGCTCTTGTCACTTTTAATCGGATGATGGATCGCATCTTTTGACCACATAGAGCATTTGTGGATACTCTCTTTGATGACATGATTGTCTATTCAAAGAATGAGACAGAGCATAGAAAACACTTGGACATTGTTTTCAATGAGCTACGTAAGCATAGGCTGGTTATCAATGACAAGAAGAGTGAATTCTTTTTGCATGAAATCCACTTCTTGGAACATATTGTATCGGCTGATGGTATTCGTATGGACCCTGCTAAGGTTGAAGCAATACGTTCATGGCAAGCTTTGAAGAATGTTCATGAGATCCGCAGCTTCTTGGGTTTATGTTCTTACTATAGAAAGTATGTACGCGGGTTTGCTGAAATTGCATCTCCATTGCATGCTTTGCAAAAGAAAGATGTGCCATTTAGATGGACAACAATGGAAATTTCAGCATTTGAAAAGTTGAAGGAAAAGATGACTTCAGATCCTGTGCTTGTGTTGCCTGATCTACGGAAGTCATTTGTGGTTTAGTGTGATGCATGTGGTAACAGCATTGAGGCTGTCCTTATGCAAGATGGTCGAGTTGTGGCTTATGAGCGTCGAATTCTCCATGGTACAGAGAGGAATTTACAGGTTTATGAGAAAGAGCTCTTGGCTGTAATTCATGCATTGTCTATGTGGAAACATTGTTTGTTGCGGGTTGATTTTACAGTGCAGACAGACCATCAGACTTTGAGGTACTTTCTGATGCAAACAAAGTTGTCAGAGAAGCATATGAGATGGGCAAATTTTCTCTCTATGTTTCATTTTCGGTTTGTACACATTGATGGTAAAAAGAATGTTGTGGCTGATGCATTGTCACGTAAGCCACAAATTTCAGCCGTCATTATGGTTTATTACATTGAGTTGGATGCCATGAAAGAGCAATATACTGCTGATTCAGACTTTGCTAATGTTTATGATCAGCTTTGCAATGGCCAAAGGTATAAGCATTTTATGCTAAGAGATGGGTTTTTGTTGATGCATGGACGACTGTGTGTCACAAAGTAGTTGAGGCATAGAGTGATCATTGAAAGTCATGCCCCTCCGTATGCAAGACATAGAGGTATTGATGCCACAGTCAAGGCAGTGGAGCATTTCTTTTATTGGCCAGCTTTGAGGCATGATGTAGAGCAGTATGTTAGGGCATGCATCATATGTCAGAAGGTAAAGCATGATAGGCAAAAGATGTCGGGCTTGTTGCAACCCTTGCCTATTCCAGATAGGCCTTGGCAGAGCATTGCTATGGACTTTATCTTTGAGCTTCTTAGGACACCTACAGGGAATGATGGGATATAGACTATTATTTGCAGGTTTAGCAAACAAGCCCATTTCATTCCGGTGAGGAAGAATATAAAGGCTGATCATATGGCACGATTATTTATGTAGCACATTTTCAAGTATCATGGTATGCCTGAGTTGATCATCAGTGATCGAGACCCTCGGATGACCAGTCTATTCTGGAAGGGTTGCTTGAGAACATGGGTACCACGCTGAAATTCTCATCATCCTTCCATCCACAGACAGATGGTCAGTTTGAGGAAGCAAATTCCACAGTGTTGGATCTTTTGAGGTGCTATGTTTCAGACCACAAGACATAGTGGGAGCAGTATTTGCCATTGGTTGAGTTTGCATACAATAATACAGTGCATAGTTCCACTGGCAAGGCTCCATTTGAGGTGGTTGAGGGTGGCAAGAAGGTTCCACCTATTTTGCACACTAAGGATAAGATCTTTGAGGCTGATTGCTTTGTGGAAAGCTTAGATGCAGCCTATGCAAAGATAAAGTATGCACTTCAGAGATCACAGGACAAGCAAAAGTGGGCAGCTCATCACCATAGACGTGCTTTGCAGTTTGTAGAGGGCGATTATGTATTCCTGCGTTTCGAAAAGGCAAGGCTGAAAAAGATGAAGGGAAGAGAGAGGTTGTATCCGAAGTTAAGCATGAGATACTATGGGCCCTTTCAAGTGTTGGAAAAGGTCACCTATGTTGCATATCGGCTGAAATTACCTCCACATTGGTGGATACTCAATGCCTTTCATGTTAGTTTGTTGAGACCTTTTCGTGGTGATGTGCCAGAAGATGTATCTGCTGAAATTTAGCTAGAGGTTGAGGAACTAGATGAGATTTTGGTACCCGAGCAGATTTTGGCACATAAGGAAAGGAAGGTTAGAGGTAAAGTTTCCAGAAGATATTTGGTGAAGTTTCAAAATTATTCACCAATGGATGCAAAATGGATGGAAGAGGATGACTTGGCAGACCATCATCAGTTTTTGCAACTTTATCTCGATGCCTTTCAGTTAGAGCTGACTTTGGATCGGGCTTACTTAGGTTCAGCAGAGCGGGCGTCTGGAGCATTGCCTGATGCTCTAGGGGGAGGTAGCACTTCCACTCCACCGGTTTTGGACAGCTCTCGTATGTATTCAGCATGTATCCAAGGTACTGTGCTGACAGTATGTCTGCCATGAGGTCACTGCTCGATGTACTAGTCACTGTGAGATACATGTATATGAGTATGGTTGTCACCGCGGCTCTGAGACTCTACTTATGCATGAGTTGTTGGACCAGTTTAGCATGAGTTTTTGGACCAGTTTGGCATGAGTTTTTGCCTCAGTTTTGAGATCAATTTCTGATTAGTGTCAACTCAGTTTTTGATTAGTTTGAGAACCGTTTATGATCACTTTGGGATCAGTTTTGCATCAGCTTTTGCATCAGTTTTTGATCAGTTTTTTTTAAACCATCAGCTTGTGATCAGTTTGGAGTCACATTTGTAGCCATTTGTGATGAGTTCTCATATCAGTCCATGATTAGGTCATGCTCAGTTTTTAATAGTTTACAGCTGCATCTAGATGAATGTCATTGACAATTCAACCATAGTTTCCGCTCGGTTTATGCTTTACTATGGTTGTGTAGTCAACACTGTTGAGAAACAAAAGTTTGGAATGCGTCCGATGAGTTTTTGGCAACAGTTCTGAACTATTGTTGAGCTTTATGCTATGTTTATGCTGGCTGGAAATTTTCAGCAAATGGTGGGCATATGAGATAGATAGTCAGCAGTGGCCAATGTTGTGTTGACTATGATGCCTTGTGAAAATTCCAGTGCAGTATTGTTTGCTTTGACACATTACAGTGCAATCGAGGACGATTGCAAGGATTTCAAGGGGGTGGTTGTTAGAGAGGATCACAGCCAGGCAGGTACAGCCAGCCTGGTGCAGTCCAGTCGGACTGCTGCAGTCGGACCTGCAGCAGTCGGACTGCCACGTGGCAGTCCGACTGCCTGCAGCCATTTTATTCCAGGCTGCGCCCCAGTTTTGAGCCCCGTTCTAGGTGATTTTTCGCCTATTTATTGCTGACGTTTTCAGCAGTTTGGCCACTATTCTCTGTCGCAGATTACAGACCGGTGCCGTGCAGATCTCTGTCTCTGTTCACAGATTTCAGACAGCAGACAGTGCAGACTGCAGCAGACTTCGAGGTGGACAGCAGGTCGCATCGTCGAGGTGGAGACACGCAGTCCAGCGCACTGCGCCCATGTATATCTTTGTATTCAGCATTCTTTATACAGCAGATCTTCAGTGTACACTGTCTCTTTCTCTCCCTTCTCTCTCTGCGTTCTCTCTCCCTCAGTCCTACGCTTCCGCACCGCTGCACTCTGACATGGTATCAGAGCAGTGTTTGAGGGCTGACTGAGCGCAGAATCAACCTGAAGAGGAGTTTCCATCGCGACACAAATTTGCGTTTTTTGCGTTTAAGGGCAGACAGGAGGGCTGCGCCTTGGAACAAGGCTGAAACAAGTGTGGGCGCACAGGAAAGGAGTACAGGTGGTGGATTTGCTGCTGTTTTACTGCTGTTTGACGCGGAGAAAGTTTGAGTTTTCAACCTAAAAGTGCAGGTTTTGCTTTTTCATTGCCTCCGGTGGGTGAAGAAGCTTCGGGACACGGAAGAGCCTTAGCAGGCTGAGTTTACTCAGTCAGAGGGGGCTGCTTTTGCGTTTGAGAAGGCATTGCAGGTGAAGATGTCTACAGAGATGGACTTGGAGTTCCAGGCGATTATGGACCGGAAGGTGCCTGTCCTACCGGCTCTTCCTACAGATCAGAAGCTCGACGGCGACAACTACCGCATTTGGCGCGTTATGATGTTGGCCATTCTGGAGTCCTATGATTTGGCGGAGTTGGTACAGGAAGATATTGACCGGCCTTCGGTAAGAGATGAGTCCAAACTCTCTTCCGATGCTCGTGCGGAGTTGGCCAGGGCCCAGTCTCATTGGGACAAACTGAATGCCAGGATTCGATCCTTTCTCTTTCTATCATGCACTACAGCCGTGATCGCTCACATCGAGCACTTGACGGTGGCTCGTGAGATATGGCTGGAGCTTGATCAAATGTACAATCGGATGACCCTGATGAAGAGGGTTTCTTTGGAGGTACAGATGCGGACCTTGTCCGTCAATAAGTCTTCTTCGCTAAGGGAACACATTAACAAGCTAAGGCAGCTACAGATGCAGGTTCAGAATGCGGGGAAGCCGATCTCCTCCGAAGACATGGTGATCACACTTTTGTCCCAGTTGCCGCCACGATTCGGTACATTTTACTCTGCCCTTATTGCTTCGGGGCGAGAGTCTACTCTTCGGTGGGAAGAGTTGGTTCCTATGGTCTTGGACCAAGAGGAACAGTTAAAGGGACAGAATGCTTCCAAGACGGAGGCGTTGACAGGTCAAGCCTCTCAGAAGAAGGGGAAGGACCAAAAGAAGAAGAAGGGGGATAACAAGTCCAAGAAGGACAAGGACAAAGACTCCACATGCCATATTTGTGGAAAGACTGGCCATTGGAAGAAGGATTGCCCTGACAAAGACTCGAAGGACACCAAGAAGAAGGAAACCAAGGATTCTGGAGCGGTGGCTGCACCCTCATCAGCTGCATTTCTACATTTAGTTGTCATTGAGGACGCTTCACCGAATGCTTCTGATGCTGCGATGGCGGCTTCCCAATCTCGAGAGTGGATTATTGATAGTGGTGCCTCACGGCACATGACTCCTTCATCAGATGGTGTTGCCCAGCTGCGACCTTCGCGTGGGCAAGTTCTCATTGGAGACAGCTCTTCAGTTTCTATTGCAGGTCGGGGTAAGATGCAGCCTATTCCGGATGGACGAGGTGGCACCCATACCTCAGAGGTTTTGCATGTACCAGGATTGGGGTACCATCTCCTTTCAGTCCATAAGATTTGCTCCCTTGGTCTTCTGGTGGAGTTTGACAGTTCTACAGTGCGAGTCCTTGATCGTGAATCGAGGAAGGTTCTATCATCTGGATATGAGGAGAACGGCATTTACAAACTGAAGTCTTCCACTGCCCTCTCTACTCTTCTTCTTACCTCACAGTCAGTCTGAATTATGGCATGCTAGGTTTGGTCACCTGAACTATGACTATCTTTGGAAGGCGTCACGGGGACAGCTTGTTCGAGGGTTGCCAGATATAGTGGTGAGCCAGCAGCCATGTGTCTCCTGCATATGGGGGAAGCAGCATCGGGATGCCATCCCCCACACAGCTTCGCGGCGGTCTACTTCACCGATGGAGTTAGTATCTACGGATCTATGTGGCCCTATGAGGAATGAGTCCCTGCGTGGGAGCTCGTACTTCATGCTGATCGTGGATGACTATAGCAGGATGACATGGGCCTACTTTTTGGCACTAAAGTCAGAAGCTTTCTCGCACTTCAAGGATTGGCTTCTCTTTGAGGAGAACCGATCAGGCCGGAAGTTGAAGACCTTGCGATCCGACAAGGGAGGTGAATTTGTGTCTAATGAATTTGCTTGGTTTTGTGCAGATAGAGGAATTCACCAGGAGTTTGCCAATACTAATACTCCTCAAGAAAATGGTATTCTAGAACGGAAGAACTGCAGTGTGATCGAGATGGCGCGCACCATGATGGAGCACCGACAGACCCCTCAGGTTCTGTGGGCCGAGGCTGTGGCTACTGCAGTCCACATCCTTAATCGATCCCCTACTTCGGCCGTGGAAGGGATGACTCCATTTGAGGCTTATTTTGGGACGAAGCCAGATGTTTCTTACTTTCGGGTCTTTGGGTGTGATGCCTATGTTCACATTCCCAAGGCTCACCGTGACAAATTTGAAGCGGCTTCCCGAAAACAGGTATTTGTTGGCTACAGCTCCCAGTCCCAAGGCTACCGACTGTATGATCCCGTCAAGCGGGATGTATATACTAGCCGTGATGTGCGGTTTGTGGAGGTTCCGGCTACTTCAACGGGTGAGGAGCATCCCGTTCTTGGAGATCCAGGGGAGAGTTTGGCTCCTTCTACAGTTCCACTGGAGCCTGTGCCGTTTGATTATGATTCTGTTTCTGACACAGAGTCTACTGTTCCACCGGATCCTTCTGAGGAGTTACCACCGGTGGACATTCCAGAGTCTTCTACTGATGGAGAACGACGAGGGGAGGTTCGGCCTCCTCCTCGCTGGGCCCGTGACACACTCCGTGATTCAGGGATCGAGGGGGTTCCTGAGGAGTGGGGACCGCAGGATGGTCCGCGGCGGTCACGGAGGCACCAGGCGCATTCTTCGGAGCTAGTGTGCTCCAATTATTGTTTGATGTCTCGAGTTATGCAGGATCGAGAGCCCACCTCCGTGAAGGAGGCTTTACAGTCCACCCCATGGAAGAAAGCTATGGAAGCTGAGTTGGAGGCTATTGAGAGGAATGGCACTTGGTCACTTGTGCCACGCTCCCCGAAGAAGAAGGTGATTGGAGTCAAGTGGGTCTTCAAGACCAAATATCTCAGTGATGGTACTTTGGATAAGCACAAGGCTCGCCTTGTTGCTAAGGGTTTTGCCCAGCGCCCAGGGATTGACTGTCATGACACCTTTGCCCCTACAGCTCGTATGGCAACCATTAGAGCTGTTCTTGCTTTGGCTGGCCATAGGAGATGGCCTATTTATCAGCTGGATGTGAAGTCGGCCTTCCTGAATGGTGATTTGAAGGAGGAGATCTACGTTGAGCAGCCTCCTGGCTTTTGTTCTTCAGATGGGAAAGTCTACAGGTTGAAGAAGGCCCTGTATGGTCTCAAGCAGGCCCCGCGAGCTTGGAACGAGAAGATTGATTCGTTCCTCCAGTCTCAGTTGGAATATCGGCGGTCCAAGGCCGATCCGCAGCTGTATGTTCACACTTCCGAGGATGGTTGTGTGCTGTTTGTATTATATGTTGATGATTTGATTGTCACAGGTGATGATGCACAGCAGGTCCAGGAGACAAAGTCAGCTTTACATCGGACGTTCGAGATGACGGATTTGGGGCTACTCCATTTCTTTTTAGGCCATGAGATTTATCAGTCTCAGAGGGGGATCTTTCTCTCCCAACAGAGATATGTTCAGGAGCTCTTGGTGACTTTTGAGATGGAAGATTGTCGGACCCTCTCTACTCCTATGGATCCGAACTGGAAGGCCACTTCCCCCTCAGCTTCTCCTTTGGCGGATGCTTCCCGCTATCGACAGTTGATAGGGTCTTTGATTTGGCTTCTCAACACCAGGGTTGATCTATGTTTTGCTGTTGGGCTCTTGGCAGGGTTCATGAGTGAACCTAAGACGGTGCATTGGCAGGCTGCTCAGAGGATACTTCGGTATCTGAGGGGGACGTCTGATTTGGGGATTCATTACCCCGCAGGGACAGATGGGTCAGATCTTGTACTTGTAGGTTGGAGCGACTCGGATTGGGCCGGTGACGTGGACCACAGGCGGTCTACAACAGGTTACTGCTTTACTTTGGGTGCAGGTGTTATTTCTTGGAGTAGCAAGAAGCAGCCCACGGTAGCCCTTTCGTCTACTGAGGCGGAGTATCGGGCCGCGTCTTCCACCACATGCGAGGTTGTGTGGCTTCGGAGATTGTTGGAGGAGCTTGGGTGCCCCCAGACTCGTCCTACATTGCTGCGATGTGACAATGAGAGTTGCATTGCCTTGGCAAGGAACCCTGTTTTTCATGCCCGGACGAAGCACATTGAGATCCAGTACCACTTCATCCGAGAAAAGCTTCTGGATGAGACCATCACTGTGGAGTATTGCAAGACGGAGGACAATCTTGCGGATTTGTTTACGAAGGCGCTTCCTCAGGCTCTACTTTGGCAACATTCCAGATTCCTCAGGCTTCTGCCCTGCCCAGGCTTTGAGAGGGGGTGTTAGAGAGGATCACAGCCAGGCAGGTACAGCCAGCCTGGTGCAGTCCAGTCGGACTGCTGCAGTCGGACCTGCAGCAGTCGGACTGCCACGTGGCAGTCCGACTGCCTGCAGCCATTTTATTCCAGGCTGCGCCCCAGTTTTGAGCCCCGTTCTAGGTGATTTTTCGCCTATTTATTGCTGACGTTTTCAGCAGTCTGGCCACTATTCTCTGTCGCAGATTACAGATCGGTGCCGTGCAGATCTCTGTCTCTGTTCACAGATTTCAGACAGCAGACAGTGCAGACTGCAGCAGACTTCGAGGTGGACAGCAGGTCGCATCGTCGAGGTGGAGACACGCAGTCCAGCGCACTGCGCCCATGTATATCTTTGTATTCAGCATTCTTTATACAGCAGATCTTCAGTGTACACTGTCTCTTTCTCTCCCTTCTCTCTCTGCGTTCTCTCTCTCTCAGTCCTACGCTTCCGCACCGCTGCACTCTGACAGTGGTCTGTCACGAGGACGTGAAAAATTGATGCTTTGCTTATGTTTAATTGATATTTGATTAAAGGATTAATCAAATGTGCAATTAAAAGATGCACATGTGAGGTGCAAGCTACTTTCTCACAGTTGAAAACCGAAGGATCCTATGAAAAAGATGGGTGTCAAAGGCAAAAGTTGTAACAAGTTACACTTGTTAGATTCTAGGTGAATTTTGGTGTCAGTTTGCCCCTAGGACCATTAATTGGCCATTAAGTGTCAGTGGTGACACTAGGGACTAGGCATTAATTAATGGATTAATGCTTGTTCAAGGGTCAATTAATGCATGGGACCACTTTGGGTTGCAAATGGCCTAGCCAATTAATTTTTGGATGGGCAAGGTCAATTTTTTGGGCATGGATTAAGGGCTGAATTAATTTTCAAAATTAATTAAATTTGAAAATTAATTAAATGGCTGGAAATTGCTGAAAATGGATTAAGAAGGTTGCCACTTGGCAAAACTTTCCCATGCAAGCGGGGGAAAGGCTAAATAGGGCTGAAGGGAGAGGGAAATCTCGTTTTTTCATTTTGGAGCTGTTGGAAAGAGGTGTTGGACTGTTGCTGCCAACTTTTGGGGCCAATTCCCAGCCATTGGAGACCATTTTGGTGATGGAGATTGCATATTCTTGACCTTGGGAAGTTGACAATTGCTGCTGATGCACTTTCTCTTGAAGATCACAGTCTCTGATGCTCCTATTGTTGTTGGTGCATCCGTTTGGTGCTGGTAGAGCAGGGCAGCAACTGATTTTGATCAGTTCTTCGCGACAAATCTCAAAATTTTCTCTCTCTACAGCGTTCTCTCATCTCCTTCAGCCTATGCTCAGCCATTCTCAGCAATTCTTAGCCGTTCGGAGGAGATTTCAGCCATTTTTGGTGGGCTCATCTGTAATTTCTGCAGTAAACCCTAATTCACAGCAGAAATTAGGGTTTAGTAGCCACCTTGGGATCCGTGCCAAAGATTGAAGGCTCAAGGGATTGAAATCAGCAGCTGATAATTGAAGATTATCAAGGGATTTCAGGAGCCAGCCCATCCCGAATTGATTTGGGGCAGCATTTGGCCAACCGTGGGTCAAATTGGAGAAGAAGTCCTGGGTGAAACAAGGGGCAAATGACCCAAAAGGCTTGTTGGACATTTATGATAGCAAGAGCAATTGGTTAGCAGGAGGAGATTGAAGAAACTCACCAATTGAATGAAAGCTAAAGAAATACCACAAGGGGCACCAATTTTGGGGCTAACAGGGTGTCTACTGTCCAAGAATGTTATGGTAAAGTGTGTATTTCATTTTATGTGCATTTATTTATTGCTGTAATTAACTCTTAAATTAGGTTATCACCACCCATTCCAAGAAGGAAGGCTGGTTTCAGATCTAGCCTCGTGTTAATACGCCATATCAAAGAAGCCATTGGCCTTTAGTAACTAGAATCATTCACAGCCTTTGAATCGCCACAAGCTGTCACTTTTCAATTTTGATGCATCAAAGAAGAAATCGATCGACAAGCTGCCATTCCAAAAGCCATTAATAACTCTTGAACATATTATTGTTGAGAAAGGGAAATCCCCTCTCATTTTGCCATATCTCATGGCCAAGAAAAAAGTGTACCAGCCCCATGTTTGTAATTTTGAACTCCTAGTTGAAAAAAACCCTTGGTCTTTTGTAGTATCTGAGTGCATTATCCAATCAAAATTTAGGTTGTCTAACTAGAGCATGAACACAACTGTCTAGCCACGTTAGATATGGACATAGAGAGTGGAATTGGAGTTTGATCTTTGATATCCCCGCCTTTCCTTAAGACTGGTGTTGATCTTTTCATTCCATGCACATGGAGATTTTTTCAAGCCATAAAGAGCCTTCTTTAATTGGCGCGCCTATCCCTTGGCACCTAAGCTTGTGAACTAGGGATTGCTCAATGCAGATATCCTCTTTCAAATTTCCATTGAGAAATGCAGATTTCACATCAACCTAACAGATTGGCCATGGCCTATGGCTAGCTAGAGCAAGAACAACCCTATACAATTGAGTGCAAACCAGAATTTTAGTGGCACATCACCCTTATCCTCTCTATACTGCTCTTAGCATTGCACTCCCTCATGTGAAACATATAGATGTAGTGGTTTGCCCAATTGTGAAGTTAATTGTGAAATGTTTTACTCCCAAAACATTTCACCATTGGTGAGGTCCTAAGTGAAACACTACATAAAGTGGTAGAATAGCACAATTAGAATATGTGCATTCAATAATTTAATAGGACTTGTTTTGTTTTGTTATTTTTTTTGGGTAGTGAAATGGGTAGGTGAAACATTGGAAATTGATACATATCATTATTTCACATTTCACCTCTAATGAAACATGTGTCATGGTTATCATGCCAATTGTGCATTTGTCAAGGCTTGTGGTGGATGCTATGCAACCATGCATTTGCAAAATAGATATAGGAGGCTATGGATAAAGAGCTAAATTGTAGAGTCTTTAGTGTAACCGTATGAGCTACCCATGATAAAGGTGTCATATCCATATAAGATCATGTTAGATCAATATTGTTGCAAGGACCAAAACACCAAACCCAACCATTGATGCACACAGCTAGGTTCCCAACAATCGGCCATTGCTCATGTGCAAATGGCTAGATTCCCAACAATCAATCAATGCTTGTGTGCTTGAACTGCATGGCCATGCTTCTAAATGTGATGCAAACCATCATGGCAAAGTGTACCATAGATGCAAGAAAAGTGGAAATTATAGCTGGCCTCCATATGTTTACGACAAATATATTTGTGAGTGAGCTCTTAGAATGAGCCTAGAATGGGACATTGTTCTAACCTACACCAAGTTGTAATTTGCGTGGGAGCTTGAGATGTTTATTTCAGCTTGTCTTTCATATCTCAGCAGTGTAAGGTATGGGCTTTTTCAGAGAGGGGCCTTACTCTATACTATGATCATTATTTACTAGCATCTTGCATCTAAAATTCTTGCTCTTGGCTAGATGGCTTTGCAAAGCAGAGGGGTGAAGTGGCTTTAGCTTTTTTATAAGACAAGATTCAGCAAGTGACATATGACATCCCATTTCCACATTCTTGCCTTCAATGCAATTCTAAAGGTTGTATTACTCTTGAAGCTATTTCAGGGTAGATTTGTACATGATCAAGCTTGCTTGAAGTTCTACCTTGATTACGGCAAATCAGTGATAAGTTGGACTATGTTGTCAGCTGCATGGGCAACCAAAAGCTGACCGATCTTTTACATAATATCAAAATGACATAAGGTTTTACATGAGCAAAGTGACTGTTAAACAAAAAGTTAGTAATGTGGTTCTAGTGTGGCCTAATCATGACCATGGATCTTCATTTTATGAGCAGGTTGATAGTGACATGGAAAGGCACAATAACTTGCTTGCATATATCAAAGAACATGAAACGGACTTAGATGCTGTAGTGGCTAGGCGGCGGAAAGACTTCACCAGTGACTTCTTTGAACATCTTGGACTGCTGTATCAGGCTTCATATGACAATCCTGATGAACAACAAGGTAATTATGAAGATCTTCAATTTGGAAGTCCACAATACTCTGAAGGTTTATACAAGTTCTAAAGTTTTAGAGGAGGAAGAAGATACCGGCAGGGTTTGTCTGCGCTAAAAGAGTTCCTGCATCGTGCTTTGTTTGCTACTGTTTTCTGTATCTATTTTGGATGGCCTTGATTATCCTAGGGTAGAGTTGAGAAGATTCTGAACTGGTTTTTTACTTCTTTGCATTGCGAGACGTAAGCTGGCTCACTGTAATTGTGCATGATATTGCTGTATATGCTATTTGTAACTGCAAAACCCTTGCATCACAGCCACACAGTCAAAGTTTATGGCCAACCTCTATTGGTCGTTTGATACTTGCAAGTCCCTATTCTCATAGATTGCCCCACCTTTTGCCTATAAAGGGAGGGTGAGTGACATTCATTCACTTGCTGTGCTGAAAGGGAGCCTATGAAGCATGAATTGGTGCGCTAGTTTTTATATTCTTGATCTGATTGTGGATTCATGTTTCTGCATACTTCTGTGTTTTACATGCTTATAGTTTATTTGCTTTGTTTCTTTCATTCTTCTGCTGTGTATTGCACTTCACTGATACATGGGAATGGATTTTCAGGTGGAGTTATGCTCTTGCTTGGAATTTAGTGTTCATGCTTGCTTCTGCAAATGCCACATGTTTGTTTAAGGTTCAAGGCAGATTTTGTCCCTGCCTTAGGTGGTTTTGACATGTGGATTTCTTATTAATCTGTAGTAGCAGTTATGCTATGTACCTTAGCATTTTAGCTCGTTAGGAATTGTACCCATGAAGGGTTTGAACAAACTCACACGGAAAGCATTGTGTACCTTTCAATGCTCTGGAGGTGCTAACCTGAATGCGAAATTCTTAACTGTGTTAATAATGTGGAAAGGCCCATTATTACTGTCTGTTGGACAGCTTAAGTTGCTGCCTTTCTTTTGCAGAGTGCTTCTTGAGTCTAGCTTTTTTCTTTTCAAACATTAGATGCACCCAATTTCCATTTTTCAGGCCTATAAAGGGAGGGTGAGTGACATTCATTCACTTGCTGTGCTGAAAGGGAGCCTATGAAGCATGAATTGGTGCACTAGTTTTTATATTCTTGATCTGATTGTGGATTCATGTTTCTGCATACTTCTGTGTTTTACATGTTTATAGTTTATTTGCTTTGTTTCTTTCGTTCTTCTGCTGTGTATTGCACTTCACTGATAACACGGGAATGGATTTTCAGGTGGAGTTATGCTCTTGCTTGGAATGTAAATTTTCTTAGGTTTAGTGTTCATGCTTGCTTCTGCAAAGGCCACATGCTTGTTTAAGGTTCAAGGCAGATTTTGTCCCTGCCTTGGGTGGTTTTGACATGTGGATTTCTTATTAATCTGTAGTAGCAGTTATGCTATATGCCTTAGCATTTTAGCTCGTTAGGTATTGTATCCATGAAGGGTTTGAACAAACTCACACGGAAAGCATTGTGTACCTTCAATGCTCTGGAGGTGCTAACCTGAATGCGACATTCTTAACTGTGTTAATAATGTGGAAAGGCCCATTATTACTGTCTGTTGGACAGCTTAAGTTGCTGCCTTTCTTTTGCAGAGTGCTTCTTGAGTCTAGCTTTTTTCTTTTCAAACATTAGATGCACCCAGTTTCCATTTTTCAGGCTCATCTAGTGTCTACCCTTTTTTTTTGGGGAGGGGGGGAGGAGGGGGGTGCTTTTTCTTCATCCTTACAATATAGCTTGCTTGACCTTGTCAAATGCCAATGTGATTGCCTCCACAAAATGTTCAGCAACTATGATTTCATTTTTGGTCCTCAAATTAGGTTGAGGAATGACTTAACCATATGCAAGTGCAAGGGTGGTTTCCCGAATAAATGAATGCACCAGATTGCAGGCAAATTTAAACAAAGGCAAATATTTCTTTTATGCTGATTATTGATTTGCAACATAGCATTTCAGCATATCAAGTAAAGTGGAGTTAACAATCTTGCTTTGTCCATCGGCTTGAGCATTATAAGTGGAAGAAAATTTACTTCTTGTCCCCATACTGTTTTGAAAGTTCTCCAAAAATTTCCATGAATTTTGAGATCATGATCATTGACAATGATCTTGGGAAACCAGTGATGTCTAAGCACATGCACAATGAATAGCCCCGTGATTAGCTTTGATGGTTTTCTTCATTGGTTTAAATTGTGACATTTTGCTATCCTGATTGCATCATTTCCCCATTGAGACGTGGACAATTCCATGAATCCATACTTATCTCTTGCCATGGTCTTGGAGGTATAGATAATGGTCGTGACAATCTTGGTGTCTTGTGCTGATGTTTCAAAGCCTCAATATCACTTCATAAAGTCGGCAAACAATAATATTTTTCACATAACTCCTAGAGGAGCATGGTATTTTCCATCAGCTCACCTCAACCAACTCTCCCTTATAGAATGGAGTCAGAGAGTGTAGGAACTGGATCATCATGAACACGGCACGCTCTATGGTGTTTGTAGCAGAGTCCCTTGAGCGCCTTTGGGTTGAGGCTATTAATACTTAGGTGTAACATCTTCAATGGGGGATTGACTCTGGTTGTTCCTCAAAGGACTCTATATAAGGCATTCTTTGGCTCTCGGCTTGTAGTTTTTCACTTTAGAGTCTTTGGGAGTCATGCTTACACACACACCCTTGATGACAAAGTAGGTAAGCTCACTCTTTGGGCTAATCTCTTGATTTTTGTATGATACTCCTCTGAAGCAAAAGCCTATTGTCTGTTCGATCCTCAGACAAACAAGGTGATCTTTAGGAGAGAGTGTTTGATGAGAGGGACATTGTGTAAATCTTCTATATCAGATTCTATGCCCTTTCGTTACATTGTTCCTATTGAGATAGTGCCTTTTGAGCAAGGTCTACTACCTGCTCTTGATCCACCCACAAATTCTTTACCTCCTAGGTCCCCCTCCGTGAGGCCAATTACCTTGTTGGTACTAGTAGAACATGAGGGGTTAGGGGTTTTTCCACTAGATTCCACTCTAGAGGGACCTAGAAGATTTGCTTGGATTGCACCTTAGGCTTTCTTTGCATTGTTGATTACATAGTATATTTTGAGCCGAACAATTGGTAGGAGGCTCTTCAACATTCCCAATGGCGAGAGGCCATGAAAAAGAAGCTAGAGAGTATTGATTGAAATGAGACTTGGACCTTGGTGGATTGTTTGAGCCATAGAAAGTCATTGGGACAAAGTGGATTTAAGGAGTAAGCTTTTAAGTTGATGGAACTTTGGACAAATACAAGGCTTGCCTTGTGGTGCAAGGGTTTCAACCGAAGCAAGGTATTGACTATGAAGAGACCTTTGCTCCCACACTGCAGTTTGTTAGAAGTGGTGCGGTAATGGAAGCATAGACAAGTGCTGAAATAAATTGTTGAACACAAGACAGAAGAGAAAGAAAAAAAGGAGCACAGCAAATGAAGAGAACTCAGAGATGTACTCAAGATATGGAATCCATATACCAAACACAAGAATGATGTGTACAATGTGAAGGAAACTGCTAGTGTTTGCACTGAGGACACACAGAGTGTACGACCACGACAGAAACACAAAGAGACAGACACAGACACAGAGGGCAAAACTCAAACCCTAAATGCAAAACTCAAAACTCAAACACAAACAAAAGAAGGGAGAGAGAGAACACAACTCTGAAGTGAGTGAATGCTGTAAATGAATCTAAGAGTGTACAGTGTGCTCAAGGGCAGGGCAATGTCGGAGTGTGACGTCCACCGAAGACAGATCCCAAGTCTATGATCACCAGTCGGAGTGTAGGAGTGCTGAATAGTGAATGGCAGCAGGCTGGTCACCAAAGCGCAACAGTCTGGAGGCTGGAAACTGGTAAACGCAGCAGTGTACCACCGAGCGGAGGCTGGAAACTGTGCACAGTCTGCTATAAACAGCAGGCTGAAACAGTGTATGAGAGTGTCAGGGCCTGCAATGCTGAAAATGTAGGCTGGCTGGCCTTGGAGATGATGGACAGCAGGTTGAACAGCAGTTTGGGATAGTCTGGAGTAGTCGCCAGCAGCTGAGAGCTCTCGCCTACAGCAATGGACAGGCTGAAGATAATGTGGTTGTAGTCGATGATGGCTGGATAGCAGATGGAGGCGGGCTGCAGGCTGGAAATTGGGCGCCAACAGTAGCAGAGGGTGTGTGGACTGGTGTAACCTGCAAACAAGGGTAATGGCTGAATGGGCACAGCTTGTCTATTTATAGATGTGGAAGGGTGCTCCAGAAATTAGGGTTTCCATTGAACTCTCTCGAACCGCTCCTTGTTTTAGGGTTTTACTCTAAAAGAGCATTTTTAGTGTGTTTTGGGGCTGTTTAAGAGGCTAATCAACAAGTAATGCATATTTTAGCTCAACATACAATAGTGATTCACTGGTTGCGTGGGCACTGGTACTAGCTTCTCTCTTCAACAAGAAGACCACTTGAAGAATGATGATGATTGAGTTGGGAGAAGGAGGAGCCCTTACCAATTATGGCAGCTAGTCCCAATATTTAATGTTGGCCGATTGGCATAAAATACCAAAAGCCACGTCAAATAATTATAAAAATAATGCCTAAAATACGGACTAAAGTGCCTAGCCCATCTACCATGTATAGACTCACACATGAGCTGACAATCTTGCTAACACGGTTAACTTCATTTCATATGTTGGTTGTGCTAGCCGCTCACTATAGTTGGCCGATCTATCAGATGGATGTCAAAAGTGCATTTTTGAATGATTATTTGAAGGAGAAAGTCTATGTGGAGTAGCCTCTCGGATTTTCTTTTGTTAACCAGAAGGATAAGGTCTTTCACTTGTGGAACGCTCTCTATGGGCTGAAGCAAGTACTACAATCTTGGTTCGAGAGGATGGATGAGTTCCTTAGGACTCACGGATACCATTGTACCCCTTATGACCTAAACTTATATGTCTGTAGTACTATTTTAGAGGGGGTCAACTATATTCTACTATTTGTAGATGATTTATTTATCATCGACTCTGATTCTACTACTATAGTAGAGATAAAGGCCCAGCTTTGCTCTACTTTTGAGATGATAGACCTTGGTTTGTTATTTTATTTTTGGGGGATAGACGTAGTTCAATCTGAGAGAAGTATTTTCGTCTCACAACAGAAATATGCTCTTCAGTTAGTGGACCAGCATTGCATGGATCAGACATGGCTTATAGCCATTTCTCTTGATTCCACTGTCCATCTTTCTAGGGATACCTCGGTCAACCCTTCGACTAGCACACCTACACACCTATAGGTTTGTTGTAGGAAAGCTTCTTTGGCTGATTCACACTAGGCCAGATTTAGCTTACTCAATTAGTTTGCTCAGTCAAAATTTCATTGCACCTAGGATGTTACATTGAATTGTTTATTTGCGTGTTTTGAGATATTGAGATATTTGCGGTGTACCTATTCTTATGGTCTAACTTCTAGATTTAGTTTATGGTTGCAGGGATATATAGATTCTAATTGGGTAGGAGATCTTGACATTTGGCATTCCTACAGTGGCTATTTCTTTATCTTGGCACGACTCCCATCTCTTGGACTAGCCCTAAGCAAGAGAAAGTGATAGCTTCCATGATGGAGGGCGAGTATCAGACTTTTTTTAATGGTACCATGGAAAACATCTACTTGAGAAGCTTACTGGCGGTACAACACTTTCCATGTGACTCTCCCACCATTGTCTACTACGACAATTAGAGTGCCATTGCCCTTGTGGGTAATCTGATCATCACATCATAGATGCGGTATGTGGGGGTTCACTTTTACTTCACGAGAGAACAGGTTGAGCTAGGCACCACCATACGTCTAGAGTTGCATTTTTTTGTGATAACTTTGCAAATATATTGATCAAGGCGGTCAATTGGCCAGCGTCGCAGTATCTTTTATCCATAATCGGCTTGGGCACACCCTCTACTTCTTGAGATTGATGGGGAGAGGGTGCTTTCCCCTAGCTTTTTCTTTTAGTTTGAGAGGGAGTGGCTTTCTTCTCTTGATAGTGACAGTGATGATACTTACAAATTTCAATTTAGACATTGTATTTATTCTTTTGAACATTGTATCTTTATTTGCACTGTCAAGATGATATGATTGTAAAAGGGCACTTGGGCAAGTAAACAATTCCCCTGCGAGGGTACTGTCCAAGTGGCACCCTTACATAGCATTTTGCATGATCATGATCACACTTCATTGCCTCTCACATGACTACAATGCATTGACATTTTGTTCTTGTAAATATGCATTTGTGTGCATTTATTCATTTTTGATCTTTTTGAGTGGTCAATTGTGGATTCACTATATTTACGGCATTGGACATGGCAGACTTCCTTGCTTGCTTAGCCTTGGTAGCTTGCCTTTCACATATCTTTTTTGTCTCTCCACATATCCCCCATACTTGCCACACATTCCATTAGCCTATTTCTTTATCATCAACATCCAATGGTGGTAGGGGATAGCTTGTTTATTTTATGAAAGTCTTTGGGACTAGCTACTTGTTTCCTGTTCATTACTTAATCAACCTCTACCTCTCTTTTTGAAACAATCATTATCAAATCCCTTCCCCCTCCCTCCAAATCCCCAGCTTTCAAAAAAAAAAAAGCTCACTATGGTTTCATTTGTCTTTGCAAGACCTAGCAGGCCACTAGGCAGCCGGTATGCACCCTTTGTTCGATGCCTTGGACTCTCTAGGGTGACCACTTGGACTTCCTTGGTAAGATAACCATCACCTTTGTAGTCTTGTTAGGCCACTGGGCAGTGACCATGCACCCTTTGTCCAATGCCTTAGCTACTTTGGGGTGGGATGCCTCGGGATAAAAACACACAAAAAACAAAAACACTCAAAATTTGGTTTGGGCTTTCTTTCTTGGTTAGTTTTTGGGCTTGAGAGGAAATGTTGGTCTAACATAACCATTACATGCTGAATTAGCCACTTAAACAGCCCAAAAAATGCTTAATTAATTTAATCCCTATAATGGTGAATGGTACAAGGTCCCAAAACTCTCTATCATAGACCAGCTGCCCTCCATCCAGTCTTCATATCTCATTTTTGCAAGTTTCAAGCCCTCTAGCTTTGTTGCCCACACCCTGCTTGTAGAGGATATGTCAGTCGGAGCTGCCCGTTGCTATGCACATGCATTAGGCACTTGTTTGGAGCCTTGTCTTCATGGTGATCAGCTGCAGGAGCTGTCATCAGCTGTCGCCCACCTTTCAGCACTTGCATTTGCAGCCTGGCAGCATTATACTCGAGTTTGCTGCTCACACGTCATCCCCATCAGTAGGTGATTTCTCTAGAAAGCTACGCTTTGTACCAGCTGGCTGTGTTTGACTGTGTTCTCTACATTTATCACTTCATGGTGCTCTCTTGCCTATTACCTTGCTCCCAGAGACTGCGTTTGCAGTTTTCTCTCATCTTCTGCGTGTTTGCATCAGATCCAGCGTCCTTGGGCACGTCTTATGTTTAGCACCTCTACCTCGGTCCTCGAGACACAAGAGTTTGGGGTACAATTTTCATTCTTGCACAGTTTGTTTGCTGCATGAGCATTGTATATTCAATATTCAGTCATTCTTTCAGTTTCTTTGTGTTCATTGTCTTTGAGTTACCCTAACCCTAACTGTGTGTTTCTAAGTATATGCTTTGTCGTACGCTTTAAGTTATGTTTCTGTGTTAGGGTATTTCTTCACATGGGGATGATTGCGTTCTCTCTTTGCGTACTCCAGTTCCTAAACAACTTTTACTAGGCAAAGTTACATAGTTCCAACATTAGGAGGGGGTTCTTCCTTTGCCCCTTATTTCATTGCTTTTTGACTCTTTTGGAATTTGCTTCATCCAGCTGAAGAGCGGCTGTTGACAATTCATTCGTCTTACTTGGGTTGGCTCGGTGTCCCTTGAATGCACAGCCTACCTACACTAGTATATTGAGTTGATTTGTACATACGTGGCATGTTACATTCTGTCATAGATCATCCCACACTGGTCCTACATGTCGCCTATTTATGGAGCAGGATAAAGAGACCTTTCACCAATCTTCTTTGTTTTGATTAAGAGAGATAATAAGATAATTTCCTATGCTTACCTGAGTAGTGTTGATGACACAGTCAAAGCAATCTCAAAGTGCCTTGAAAGGATTATTAACATTGATGTAGGCTTGCTATTTAGGGAAAAAATTGTGCTTTTGAAAGCAAAGCTCTCTATCACTTGGAAGAGGTATATGAGATTCCTTACACCTCGGAGCTCATAAAACGAAGAAGAGATGCCATAGATCATCCCACATTGGTCCGCGTGTTTTGGTAGGAAGTAGAGTGCATCCTCAGGTGAGGTTGTTTGCTGTTCTTTCAGGTTTTCTCATAAATACGTACATAGACTGTACACTTATGAACTTTAAATTTTGAGAGAGTTTTTAGACAAAGCGTGAAATCTCACAATCTTATGACAAGTGATGACATCACCGATGATCTTTTAGACCCTGTGTATGAACTAATAAATGCTGTTTAGATCATGGGCAAATCTAATAACATGAGTAATCTGTATTATTCCTTACGCAGCATGCTAGACTGTTGGTATGCTGTTTTTAGACCAGCTTGCTTTTTTTGGTACTTGTTTGGCTCATTGATGGGGTTTCTTTGAAAGCTTGTAACTTGTATACATCTTTTACTAATGTAAGAAGAACATTTGTTTGATTAATGCAGGTCTTGCTAGCATTGCAGAAAAGAGCTATGCAGCAGTTGAAGCTTATGACATGATGGCTGAAGAGAATGAGCGAATGAGTGCTGCTCAGATCAAGCTTGATGATATACTTAACTCTCCATCTCTTGATGTGGCATGCTCTAAGATTGATGATTTGGCGAAACGAAATGAGCTGGATTCCAATTTTATGCTTCTCATAACAAAAGCATGGGCAGCATCAAAGGAATCAAATATGATGAAGGAAGAGGTCAATAAACAACTGGGATCTTTCATCGTGAAATCAAACTCCATTGGATTCCTTTTACTGAATATGTGATTTGTGAGACAGGTCAAAGATATACTCCATCACCTCTATATGGTGGCTCGAGGGAACATGCAAAGATTGATACCAAAAGAGGTTCGCATTATACGTCATGTTCTGTCATTGGATGACCCAAAGCAACAATTTGCAGAACTCACTGATGCCTTTTCTCCTGGAGTTGAAGTGGAGGGAAAAGACATTGATTTTCTGCACACGTAAGTTGAAATAGCATGTTAGAATTGAGTTCTTTCTTACATATGTATTGTCATCTTTGGCTTGTGATTGTATCTGAATTCTTGTACTTCAACAATTTTTAATCAACAGGACGCCTAAGAAGCTGTATGATTGGATCAACATTGTGCTAGATGCTTACTATCGCAATAAACAGAGCAGCTTGCAGTCAGTCCGTGAGTTGCTGAACCCCAGGATAATCAGTCGGTTAGAAGTACTTAAAAAAACAATGGAGGACCAGTTTCTATAGCTTTTTCCCTGGTTTCAGAGAAATATCAGTGAGCATGGGTGATTTGTAGAAATTCAAAAAGCAGGTTTGGTGCACTCTATAATCCTTAAAGGCTGGCTGCACGAGAAGAGAGATTCTTGAGAATTTTGGCCTCATACTTTTAAGGGCTTAAGTCCATCTTTGACTTGGATCATGCTGGTAGGTTTCATGTGAGATATTAGTCTATAAGGAGAGGAGTTGCTTTTGTTTCAATGTATATATTTGATGAACTACCATTGTTAATATTAATGCTTGATGTTGCCATATTTACGCAGTCGGTTGGTCTCCCTAGGCACTATGGTACTCCTCTTTAGGTAAGTTTTCGGGGCCCCCATTTTTCTCCTTCTTTCTTGCAAAATAAATTGTGGCTAATTGTATTACTCAAAAGAGGAAATACAATGAACAAGTGCTTGACAGTCTAGCTGTAGCTGAATGCCAAACCAACTCAATGAGTACAAGGCCTCTCAGGGCAGTCTGAGGGGAAGATATTGAGTGCATGAAAACAACTAACACACAAAAGAGCGTATGTGCAATATAAGTATATGAATGAGAATGAAATGAATGAAGAAGGTACAAATGTGTGGATGCTCAAGGAGTGGAGCTGTCCAACAACCATGGACTCTTGTGGGAGGGCAAAGTGAGAGATAGAGAGTGGTGTCCTTCATGTATAGATCATGAGTGCAGCAAAACCTCCAATGAAGATGTTGATGTAGAGACTGAATCTGACTATGATGAAACACAATGTGGGAGGGTGAGTGATGCAAAAGATGGTGGTAATGATGTGGAGGAGCAGCTGGGAGCCAAAATGCTCCCATCAAGAAGAGCAGAGAATGCAGCTGACAGTTGCATGTAATGAGGATATTGGGCAACAACCTGATGTCACAAATGCAGCCTCAAGATGATGCAAGATGGCTGGTGATAACAGCAACAATGTAGAGGAAGGGCTAAGACTGAAAACGCAGCAGCTGTGAGTATGCACCAAAAACATGCTTAAACGAAACAGAAGGTAAAGTAGTAGAGTACTTGTATACATGCTTCTGCTTCTAGAGCCTCCTCTATTGATATTTATATATTGATATCAGTCTAGTCTTCAGAGTATCTTACAATTGGTTCTTGCATATTTGGAGTAACATAGAGGGCTTTCAGCTAATACACTACAAATGGATAATATGAACCTCACATCAGGCTTGGGTTGAGGTGAAGATGATAGATTGCCAGTTGTCTGGAAAGGGGCATGTTCTCCATGAGCTGAGAATTGGCCAGTCTCATTAAATGTCTTGAATGATGCACATCTCCTGTTGGAGTTAAGAGAGAGATTTAGGAGAGTAGTTGAGCCACCTTCTATGCATGTGTTCCATGGAAT
This sequence comes from Lygodium microphyllum, assembly GCF_053477565.2. Classification (NCBI taxonomy): domain Eukaryota; kingdom Viridiplantae; phylum Streptophyta; class Polypodiopsida; order Schizaeales; family Lygodiaceae; genus Lygodium; species Lygodium microphyllum. Next base: position 38,712,782 of record NC_141156.1, read on the forward strand.
CTGCATTCATCATTTGCTCAACATTTGGAAGAGGGAGATGATCCTTTATCTTCCATATTAGAATCATAATGCCACATTAAATCCTTGAATGATAGAATTGCTTGATTAGACATTGTGTGATCTCAATATGGAGTATCTCAGACATACAATTTACATATTGCTTGTGTAAACCAAACTTTCTATAATCATTGTGTAGAAGAGCATCGACTCTAATACCATGTGGAGATGCACTAGGATTTGCAAAGAAAACACTTAAAGAGAGTATGGACATGACCAACACACAAAATGAACATAGGTAGAAACACAAAAGGAAGAAGTATACAATGAATGAGTGAAGTGAAGAAGATATAAATATGGGCACTCAAGGATCAAAGCTGTCCAACAACCATTGACTCTAATGGAAGAAGGATGAGGGATAATGCTTGAGAGTTTTATCCCCTATGTGTGTATTTCAACTACAACAATACTACCAATGAAGATGTCAACGTGAATGATTGGAGTTGAGGTTGGAAGTAAAACCACAGAGGGCCAATTGATGTAGATGTGTTGAAGATGATTTTGATGAGCCATTGGTGCCAAAAAATAGGAATGGTAGCTACAGTGGAGGTATAGGTAGCTCTATGAGGTGTCCAATAGCTGATGTAGCATCAATAGGCGAAATGATGTGGATGATATGCATGATACACATTGATGTAGCATCAATAGGCAAAACGATATGGATGGTATGCACCAAGTAGAAGTGTGGATATCTAGATAACAATACATATTGGTTGGAGTGTGTTGTGGTAAAGGTAATGATGGAGTTGAGGATGGAAGGTTGGCACAATATGTGGAAAGAGGGATAATAATAGGTGCATGATGACTTCCTATTTATGAATATTTTGAAGCAAAAAAATTATTTACTAAAATAAAAAATGGTGTTTTGAGACTTTAGTGAGCAAAAAAAAGAAGCTTTAACTCAAGCTCCACCTCTTAGAGTAACTTGCATGTCTAATCGCGTGATGCCAAACTCCATAGTGTGGAATAGAAGAAGGAATGAAGATATTAACATAGAAGTAGAAGCCAAGAAACTTCATAGATGTCAAAACACAATGTGTTGGATTTGGGTGAGTGTAAGCTACACTAGTGAGGGAATTGTTGAGAGAGTGCTACACATCCATCATGTGGTATCAACAATCTAATATATCACTCCACTTTTCAAAACTCATACCACATATGTTCAATCCAACTCTTCCTTCCATTGTTTTGCGGTATTACTTTGATGTATAGTTCACGTCTAACCAAGGCTCTCTTGATTCATATAAAATGATGTAAATGCGAGCAAATTCCTTTTAATTCTACATTTGTGCTCCAATACGATTCACAAAAATAGAATACAACAAAACTTCTACTCATGCAAGACCTAAATATTTTTCTCTACACCAACAGAAGAAAGCTTACCTAGTTGTGTGCATTTTAGAGTTGATACATGTGTCTCTCTCCTAATCCACTAAGCAATGCATATAAGGAATTTTGTGGTTGATATTTCCAATGGACAACGTGTTGCACTTTATGAGCTCAATGTTACACCATTGGACACACCCTTATTAAGGATTTCAACTCACAAAGTGTGTGGCTATCTCTCACTAACCTGCTCACACATAATGAATCTAACGAATTGATAGGAACTAGATAATACACTTACCAATACTCACCATGTTGTGGTTGTAGTATTGATAAGCCACATCCATGACCCACACATATACTCCTTTGCTCTCAACCTTGCTTTTGTTGTTGCCCATGAAGGAGAGGAGTTGCCAATGATGAGCTTGAGGAGAAGAAGAGAGCTTCACGAACCACATTCCTTGCTCCCTCACTCTCAACTTCATATGCTTTTGCTTGCTTTCACAACTCGTCGAGAGAATGGGATGGAAAATAAGGGAAAATAATGCAAGGAGCTTCTTATTGCCATGTTCCTCACTCCACACACTCACACTCCCTCTTGTTCACTCTCGCTCAAGACAATATGGTAGCAAGAAAGCTAGAAGGCAAAATTTGTGCACACATGAATAGCTTGTTCTATTATTTTTCATCTACATTATGCATGAGTTCTAGGGCTAGGGTTTCATGGAACCATCCAATTGCTTTGTACAATAATCTTTCCTTCAAATTCTTATTTTCGAGTAATAAATGTTTGCACCTCTATATGTTTTTCTACCCTTTGGAGGCGATGGCTTATTTCCTCTAGCGAAGAGCCATTGAATGGATGCCTTATTTCCTCTACTCAAGGGCCATTAGGTTAAGAGATCTTATGCTTCATGTGTAGACAAAGGACAAAGTTATCAAACATGAAGTACATAGGTAACGGTATCGCTAGAATGAGATATGAACTTGTATAAACTAATGAACATTCACTTAAGACTTTTAATTAACATAAACTCTAATTTTGGTATCTCTAGCTTTTGGCATGGTGACAATGATAGTGAAGGATTTGACATTAGGTATGTAGTGGGATGAGTGTACATGCTCTATGGAAAAAGGGCAAGGAAAATGAAACCTTCGTAAAATTGAAGGATTTGACGTTAGGTATGCAATGGATAAGTGTACACGCTCTATGGTACAAGGGCAAGGAAAAATGAAGGTTCAATATGAAACCTTCATAAAATTGATAGTTCGGACTTTGAATTAAGTTACATGGAAAGTTTCATCCAATAAGCAACTTTCAAATGTCAAGTGATCTCCTTATCATTTAACGGGATTATAGAGAAAATTTTATTTACAAAGACATATATTGCCAATTGTAGCTCTCTCTCTTCTTTCTTGGTACCCCATATCCAATTTATTGGCATTTTTCTTTGGTTTGTTATGTTTTACACACTTATAGTCATGGAGAATGCATGTACATGTTGGGGGGGGGGGGGGGGGGGAGATTAGCAATAGCCATTCTTCTCTCTTATCATGGGGAATCAATAGACCAACTCCATAATTAGATAACTAGTCACTATCGTTGCTATTTTTTCTAAACTTGATTCTCATCATCACATATTACTACAACAGTGCAAGTCAAAATCCTCTCTTCTATTCTGATATCTTAACCATATGCACTTTTTCGACCAATTTATTTTGAGGAAAGTGATTTTCTTATAGTTCCATATAGCGAGCAATCCTTTTGTTTCCAAAGAGGAATACTGTGGCATTGCAAAGGGACCATGCAAAGTAGATTTATGAAGACCATATGTGCTTTCTAGAGTTTGGAAAGGTTGAAGTCTATGGATGGGTATTTGAATAATCTTGAGTTGGTTTGAGTCCAACAATTAAGGTGACAGAGTCCTTGGATGCCTAGAAAGTCCCAAGGTTGATTGGAGATCAATTGTTTCGTGTAAAACTAGTAGAAAACCAACCTATGTTAATTAATAGTTAGAGAAAATTTTTATTATATCTTTGTTGTGCATATATTAATATCATCTGACAACTTGGATAGTAGTAGTTCAATATGTGGTTACTATACATACAGTGACGCAATGTGGACTAGTTGTTGTTGTACATACAATGAAGCAATGAAGTAATGTGGACTAGTTGTTATTGTAGATATTGTGAAGCAATATGGATAGGTTTTTGTAAATAGTCAATTATTGGATTCCTTCTCTCTTTTTGGTGGTTTCATCATTAGAAGCATCTTTTGACAATTTCATTGTAATGAAAGTGATATTGCAACTTTTCTATAGTAGAAAATGCATATGATATTAAGGAAATTCAGGTCAACATATAATAGAATTCATATAACATGGATTAGAAAAGTTCCCTTTTGTTTTGAGAATGAATTAAATGTTGGTTTATTGTGGCAATAGTACGGGTCTAAAGTGCGAGTCTAATTTTGCTCAAGTCGATAGTGAATTGGGTATACGAAGGTTATTGGAAAAGCACTAACATTGATGCATGAGTAGGATTGAGGCTTCATACAATAGATCAATTCAGTTTGGAAGTGAGATTTCTTCTCAATCTTGGAGGATGCTCAGATTTGGATCTCAATTGCATGTTCTTTACCTTCTACTTCAACCTTGTTCCAAGCTTCATAGATTTGATCTACATCTTCAATGCTTTTAAAGGTTCCTCTAGAGGTTGGTCATTTCCAACATGCTTCATCAAGTTTTATGGGTGATTGCTTTCATGGAGTTTAGTGGATCCATCTCTATGCTACATAGATGGATGGTGTCATGCAACTCTAGTGGTGATAATGTAGATTTATCTATGCATGCAGAGATTCACCATGATATTTGATGGCATGGTCTCTTTTGTTCGGCTAATGGAAAAATGGCTACTACCTTGACCATTAACTCTTGACTTGGATGGTGATTATGTACTAATAGGAAATTTGACTTCTACAATATGGCCAAGCTTGGTAGGTTTTCCCATGCGAGTTATGGTATTCTTAGATCTCTTCTAAAATGACACTTGTTCTACTCTATTGCATACTTTGGGACGAAGCAAGGATGCCCCTACCCTATAGTAGTAGACTTACACTTTTCACATATCCTCGAGCAAGAGAGGGATGATTGTGAAAGGCCAAACAAGGGGTATGTTGATGCTTGACATATATCTGTATGATGTAATGGACCCTAAGGAATGCTTTCCACATGCTTCAAATTAGTCTAGTAATTTAAATCTTGGAGCTGGTGTGACATGTAGGTCCATAGGATGTTTTGTACCAAGTGGGATATTGATCCTAGTCTTGTTCTCGCATGGGGGGAATTCTTTGGTGATTTGGATAGAGGAGGGGAATCCATAGTGACAATGTGATTCTACATGGCTATTCATGATAATTGTTGAGATGTAACTATTTCCACTCTTGGTGATTAGGATTTTAGTTTGGACAACATCACTTAGTGCTTCTTCTTTAGCCGTTTTCTAGACTAGGATTCATGATCTAGAGTTGGAATCTCGGAGTATTTCAATGATACATTTGGATACTTGAAGCATCACTTTCCATTGTGCTATGTATGATGTTACATATGTCAGAGGCCAACAAGACTTGGGATCTAGTACAGTTGCCCAAAGGAAAAAAAAGCTATTAGCGGGTCTACAAAATAAAGCATAATGGAGATGGATCTATTAGGGGGTATAAGGTGATGCTAGTTGTTGCAAAAGGCTATGCATAAACATATGACGTAGATTATGAAGAGACATTCAATCTAGATGCTAGGATAGTAACTGTCAAATGTGGTGATATATGTGGTATGGTGGTGGTCCCTAGGAACTTGTGTATCCCATGTTGATTCTATTGATCACCTATGATTTGAGAGAGGTGTTAACATTATACATTGCATTGGTGTTAGGCATTTTTATTAGCCTATTATTTAGGCACTTTTGTGGGCAACTAGATGGTTCATTTAGGACTAGCATAATTGTTTAGGGTGTTGTCATGTAGCCTATATATATCCACTCCTCCTCCACTCTTCTACATACACATGTAGAGGAAGATGAGAGGAATTTTTGTTCATCATTGTGCCATTGGTTGTTGTTTTGTACTTCTCACTCTCATGTCTAGAGTTATGGGATCCATTTACTATTCACTTAGAAGATGGTCTTATGTAGATGAAAATATAATCATTGCTTTCAAAACAATTAGCATCTCATTACATTTTCAAAAAGGGATTTCTTTGAGTTCTTGTGTTTTCTCTTTCATTGTTCATCCTTCTCAATGTTTAGCAAGTGTGTTCTTCTAGTTCCATTGCTTTGCTCATTCTCACAAGTTTGTGACAAAAGATCACTGTAAGATTTCAATAATGATATAGCAATACTATAAGGGGTGCCACCATTTGTGGTTTATTATGTGTTGTCTATTGTGCAAGAGCATTCTAGCTCTCCAATTCAGTGCATTTTTGTTTATTTATTGGTTTATTTCATGTGTGCAAGTTAGTTGTGTTCTCAATTTTACATGGTGCTAGAGTGGCTAAGGTTGGTTGTGGAGGTTCTCTACACAACAATAAGTGCAAAGATCAATAGGCATAAATTGGTTGGTTTTCTTGTGGATCTCAAGATCAATGCAAACTAAAGAGTTTTACATGTGTCGCATATGGATGAGAAAAGGGTAGACACTCAAATACCTTGGGTTCCAAGTGGGAATTGGTATCATAGTGTTCCAATAATTTGTTTCAATGGTTGGCTATATCCTATCGAAACTGACTTAGTCAAGCATTGCACAAGCTCTAGTGATCAACTAGGTCTTGCTAGCAACCACTTATATGATCGGGCTCAAACATTCCAAAGAATCTTGAGCTAAAGTGGCTTGATAGACCATCATCTAACACTATTTAGACGGAGGCACGAAAATCATTGACTAAGACAAGAGTCACACATATTGGACAAGCTAGTGATCCCAAGACTCACAAAAGTTGGATAGATCTAGAAGCTTCTCCTCCAAGAAGGCTCGCAAGAATGTCATCATGTCTTTCTAAATAGAGAAGGGGAAATTGAGATTTCTCTTTGAGGTTAATCCTCACTAAGGCTCAAACTACCCTCTCTTGATCCTCCTTCCTTCATAATTTTGTGTGTGTTTAGCAATGCCTTGAGAAGATCAACAAACACTCAATCCTTTTGCAATGGGAGGTCAAGGACACAAAGGTCTTGCAACTTAGGGAGCACAAGCAAGCACATTAGAGCCTTGCCCTGCTAGCCTTCATCAAAGTTTGGAGGGGCATTTTTAACGTGAAAACTCTTGAAAAGGTGGTGGAGAGCAACATGCAAGTAGGGACTTGATGACTAAAGATGCTCTCATAATAACTAATTTTCACCACTACATATCATAGTGCAAGTAGCAAGTCTAGCCATCAACATCGTGCATAACACCTTCTTTGTTATATAGGAGGCTAGTTGCCTAGCCTTGGATAGAGGTTGCAAGGCCTACCTTTCCCCCCTGACCTTCCTTAAAGGACAATCCATGCCAAAAGACTCTAAAGGAAATCATGGGTACTTGACCCATACATTACTTGGTTGGACATCAAGGATGCTTACATGGACTTGGAAAGATTGAGCCTTCGATGATCTATATTAGGATCCAAGGCAGTAGAGTTGTAGAGTTAAGATCCTCCATGAGTAAGTCTCGCACATAATACTATTCTTTGATTACATGGCTCTAAAAAGCAAACATGCATACATTGATGCAAGATGTTATGGATTGGACCCTTGCAGCAGTTGACAATTGGATAGAGCATAGCACACAAGAGAGTGAAATCAATGCAACAGTTGGGAACTGAGGAGGGTCTCATATGTCCTTGGCTAGCAACTCATGCAAGTCTAGCATTAGGTAGTCAGTTGACCCAAATGAAGCAAGATGAGATTTGCTAGTGTTGACTAGTGCAACACTTGGAGACAACAATGCACCTTTCTTAGTCCAAATGCACAAATGCATAGGTTCCTTTTCTTATACCTAGCCTTGATTAAGTGGCTTTCTATTGCTAGATTTTTTACACAAGTAATATGGGCCCTCTAATCTCTCTATTCATGGCTTTCCTCCCCTTAAAGATCTTGACACTCTTATCTATCAGTAATTGGGATTTTTGCTACCGATATCATTTTAGTTTGTTGTGGTAAAAAACTTTAAGTCCACCCAAACATTTTAGTTTTCCCTTGGGGTTTTCCAAATATAAGCCATGGTGCTACTGTTCTTTTTTAAAGAAAAACATTTGCACCTAAATTTTTGAATGCACAATGCACTCATGGTATAAAGATCCTTATGCATGGAAGAGGCCTACAAAATGTAATTGTATTGTGCATGACAAGTGTGCACCAAAGACATCTAGCAACTTTCTTTCATATGAAGGATTTAAAATTAAGTATTCCTATACTATTTCTAACTTCATGACATTTACACTTGAATATGGTAGGTGCCTATAACTTGCATCCATCATATCTTTCCCCTTGAAGGCCACCATGAGCTCCCAATTCCATGAACTCTTTGCCACTGCCACAGATCACTCATGAAATAAATGGAACCTCCTTGACACCTAACCATGATAGCATTGATTTTGTGCCACTCAACTAGGACCCGATGAGGCTTTTTTTTTATTTTGAAAGGCCCTTGTTAGACTTCAATTTTCTTAGATTGTCGCTACCAAACAGACCCTCTTATCTCTCCCACCATCTAAATCACACCCTTTGAGCCTCCCCTTACTCCATAGAGGGTTACACAACCCTCCTCTAATAGTGCTTTTAAGCATGTCTTGCCTTCATTGTCACCTTCTTTTGGTCCATCGCGGCCTTTGCTTGTTCAATCTAGACCTATTGTTTTTTCGTTGCATGTATTTCTAATAAGCAAGAAAATTCCCATCCTACATCACTTATATCTTGTCATTCACTCCACCCCACTTTTATTAGTTCCATCTTCATCTTAGATCCATGGACCTCTTGTGTCTCTTTGCTCATTTTCCAAAATTTTTTCACTTCTTCTTATGTTATGTTGGTTCATCGATTATTTCATTGTTTGTAAGTACTATATTTTATAATGATTTGAGAAATCTCCAAAGGATACTGTTTCAAAAGTAGTGCATTTGAGCAATTTGTGCCCCACTTCTTCAAGAGTAATTGATGAGGCATACATAGAGACCTTGATGGTGTTTCAATGGAAAAAGAAAGATTGCAACATCGTAGATGTTGAACTAGTTGGTCAATTACAAAGAAGCAAGTCAATACTAAATGAAGGTACTATTACAATGTAGCAGTGCTCACACTACCCTTACCAATGTTAATGCTACATTAGGACAAACATTTTGACTGTGTGGACACATGCATGAGGCAAGGCAATTCTCGAGCCTTGAAAATCTTGCTATATTGTATGGCACATACAATTCATTGAGATCATTCAATTAGTAAGATGTACTCATACTCATCCTATGTAATTCATACACAATTATGCACTTCGCTTTACCTAGTTGATTGAATGATACCCATGTCTATAAGATATTATGAGGAGCTACATGTACATGTGAAAGGACGTCTTGCATGTATATGTTGAAACGGTTCATGTGACATGACAATACTCTGAATAAAATAAAATAAAATACTTATCATAGATGTGGATATTTTTTATCTTCACGTATATTCATAGTTATAGAGAGAGGGGAAGAGAGGGTTCTAACTACTTATCTACACCCATTTCCCTCAATGCCACAAAAACTGAAAAGTACCTCTTATGCAATTGTGAATTGCTTGACCAAAATTTTGGCAAAATCACGTAGTATATTTCATAGGACTAACACATGTGTGTCTTCACACATTTTCTAACTTTGTCATAATGTAGCAATTTCATTGATATGAGTAGTGCAAGCACCAATATCATTCAATGTTTCATCGTAATCCTTATTTGACAAGAGAACGCTTCAAAAACTAGTGAGAAATCCTTGTTTGAACTGTAAACACTTTGGAAAGTAGTGAGAATTTCATCATACTCCATGCCATATGATTGTGGAAAGCATTTTGCAACATGCCCTACTTTGTAACAATCAATGATATCAGTAAGATTGTGATTTGACTTTCATTACATATGATGTTTTAAAACCTTGTGGGGAACTTATTAACTCCCAAGTTTATCTAATTGTGCAATGCATTCATCTCTTCTTACATTACATCAAGTTGCTATTTGATTTGTATCCATGACATTGTAGTGCCTCATGAACTTTCTCAATCATTATCGTATGCATTGTAAGACATCCTATTTCTTCCTTGATCCAACAAGGGTAATGCTATCTTGGTACCACTTTGAGCAATATGAGACTACCAACATTTATATGGAAACAACTCGCCATTATATATGCATCATTTGTTGATTCTTGCATGTCATAGACCAATGATACTCCTCTTAATCATAGCAATAATGCATTGATGAAAGACTATTTCCCAATTCATTATAAGAGGTACAAAACTAAAACAATTATATGGTTCCTCACTAATCATTCTAAAAAATAAAGAATTGAATGGCCATTCATATATGCACTTGTTTTCTATTTCGAAGTTCTTCATACATGTCTCCCATATTCTATTTTCTAACTTTATGACATAGGGCTTGGGGGTTCAACTTTGTAAAGGGAGCTCTTGCTCAACTGCCAAGACCCATGGACTGCTTATTCCTTCAAATGTTTCAAGCAAGTACTAATGGCTACCTCTCACATAGCCGATGCACTATCCCTCTCTACAAGTGTATTGAGCTTACCTTGGTGCCTGATTGAGTTGCTTCCTCTCTCAAGTACTTCGATAGCTCCACGATTTGCGATGCAAGCTCAAGCATCCTCAATCCTCTTCCTCCAAGCTCCATCCTCCATGGCCACGCGCGAGACAAGAGAAGAGAAGAGAAGAGAAGAAGAGGAGAGGAGATAGTGGAGGGATTCACCTCCAAGATCACTCACCCTCACACACTCACTTCCTCACTCACTCACACTCCCTCCCTCAAGCACACACAAGCAAGTAAGCAAGAGAAGAGAAGGAGAGAAGAAGAAGAGTCCACTTTGCCACACACCAAAGAATGTGCTCTTCATTCACTTTTCAACTTTATATACAAAATCCTAAGTCCCTTTTGGGCGGTCATCCCCTTATCCCCTTTTTACATGGCCGGTCGTGGCTTAGGCCTCTTTTCCCATTGTCCTCCTATCTTCTTCCTAGCTTTCTTTCTACCACCCATCTACCTTTACAATTTGCATAGGAGGGAGCCTGACGCTCTTTTACAAAAAGTTTTAGGGGCGCCTTCCGTTTAAGAATGCGCTTCTACCTTTGACTTAGCTTGCACTTTTCCACTTTTTTGCTTTCTTTTTGTGCTAAGGTTAACATTAACCCGCTCCTAGTTTAGCGCTAATCCCATAGCACTGATGGGGGTAGTAGTTGGAAGGTGGGATGGGTGTAGCCAGATGGATTTTTGAGTTTGTATACAAGCCCTTGAGGGGGATGGTGTTGGGTGGGCTGGCCTTGAAATTGAAGATATAGTTGGTGCAGGTCCTTCCCTGATGCTGGCTTGGAGTGGATCTCTCCCTTGAATATGGTGTTGGACGGATCTCCCTCTTGCCAGTCGAGGTTGCAATGACACAAGTAGAACTTAACATTTTCCCATTCCCTTTAAGTTACCTTATCTCTTCACACATGTTTGTTCAGAGTTCGCCATTTGCATAGGAGGAAACCTATATTCCTTATAGAATGAATTACATTGCGCCTCGCACTTTCCTTGTGAGGGCCTTCGAAGGTTCTCCTTGATTCTTGAGAGAGCCTTGCTAGAATATTTGATGCTTACCGTCATCCTTGAGAGAGCATCTTTCATCCTTAACATGGTCTCCATCATCCTTGAAAGGACCTCGTAACAATAGGTGGAGCTCCCTCTTTTTTTGAGCTTACCATGTCCTACGTTGTTCCAAATGAGCTTCTTCATTCACTTTTTGACTGGGGCTGCCTTGGTCTGTATTTGTTGTGTTTTGTTTGCATGGTGACATGTCTTGTAAGAGAGCCGCCCTCCTAGATGGGTGCTAATGCCATGACACTTGCAGTTTGGAGTTGATGAAGGTTCATTGATTTAAAAGGGCGGTTGTGTGAGTCAATGATGATGGGGTCTTGAGACTATTGGTCTTGGAAAGAAATTGATCAATCGGTCAAGGTGGTGGAGGCCGAGAGCGCATTGTATGGATGATGGGACTCCGATGTTGGTGGTTGGAGCCTTATTTGTACTTGAAAGAAAATAAGGTGCACTACTTGGGGGTATGTCTGCTTTGCCGTGTGGTGCATTGTGCTTGGGCCAGTAGAACTGGGAGATGGGTTGAGCCTAGGTGTTGCCCCACACTTGAGTACCCAAATTGTGCATAAGGGAGGTGTGGTGCATGTAGCTTAGGGTGACACGTGTTACCTCCCTAGGTATGTCTTGCTGTTGATGTGCCCGAAGTGTGAAGTGAGGAAACAAAATGAGGCTAGGGGGTTGGGACGGATCCGGCCCTTCGGCCGAAGCCACCAGATGCACCTAACTTGTGAGCCCCTAGGTGCATTGACTGTGACCTATGTGGAGTTAAGTGCTTTTATTGTGTTTGCTTCTCTTTCATCCAGACTTGTTTCTTCCTTTTCTTTCTCTCTCTTTTTCTTTTCTTTTCCTTTTTTTTCTTTATTTTCTCCTTTTTTGGATTCTTTCTTTGTTTTGGATTTACATAGTTATGATGAAAGCTAAGCTTTTTCCTCAGAGTTATGATGAGGTGGAGGAGGGGTCTAAGAGATTTATTGAGGAACGGGCAGCCTTTGATATATCCCTTCACATCGAGGTGGACTTGGAAAGTGGTGGTGGAGAGGAAAGGATGATTGCAACGGGTGAACTGACTATCGTTCATGTTCTCCAAGAGAGCTAATCAAAATGAAGGAAGTAGTGTAGCTCACATCATTAGTCGAGCCATTGCGTAGCTATCTATAGCATTAGGGTCAAAATAGAGGGTCAAAAGGCCACACTCTTGTGGGGTGGCTAAGCAGTATTCTAAGTAATCTAATATAATTATAGGTGGTAATAAAGGCGAGGTCAAGGCATGAAGAGAATTCTTCGTGGAAGTGGAATAAGGAATCATAGAGGTCTTCCGAGGTGAAGACAAGGGCGACTTTAGGCTTAGTGCATTGCGCATTGTAGGTTATAGGGAAGTCATACCGGCAATGGACATTTGGGTCAAAATCCACTCCTATCCTTCGAGGATATGGCATGAATGTAGGATTATTTTGCTCGTAGGGCATGATGTTACAAAAAGCCATCCAAGTGTCTATATTTATATCACAGATATGCCTCCTCCACGTAGGCTGGCCCTCATAGCCTGGCACTGATCTCGGGACTTCAAAAACCTTGTTTTGCCAAAATTCTACATCCCCAAGGTCCCAGAGTGTGGGGTTCTACTCTCTCTCCTTTAGTTATCTGTCTCCTAGCATACTTGCAATGGTAATCACCTCTTCCACCACCTTAATGGGCAAGATTCAAGTTGGCAGGGAAGTGAAAATTAAGATCAAAGGGCTGTCGTGCATTCTCTTGTTACTCCCAAGCACTGAGATCTGTGTGGAAGCTTGCTGGGAGTTCATGTGAGGTTGGTGGAGTGGGTGTAATTGGCCCTATTATTGGTCTAGCATTCAATATTCTCCTGGTTTCCTCCACCATCTGTTTCCTCTTTTCCTTCAGTGCTGCTCTCTTCTCAATGGAGGTGTCTGTTGGTTGCTGGTCTTCTAGGGGTGGAGAAGGAGGCGGTGGGACTAATTCCTCTTCATGAGGTCCCATCTCGAAGTTCAGTCCAACCTCTTCCTCTTGTTGGGCTTCTTGCTGTGCCTCTTTAGCAAATCCTGATGCGTCCACCTCTTGTGGGGTCTAGCATGCTTGCAACATATACTTTCTTTGTTCTTTGGAGCTTAGGCAGACTCCCACTGGTTGCGCCAGCATCTGCAGGCCAGCCTTTAGGGCCATGCGTGCAATCCCAAGCTTCTTCTTGATTGTTTCAATGGTCTCCCTTTCCTCTATCTAAGTGATATCAAGTAGCGTATTGAGGAAGGCGCATTGCTAGGCCTCGAAAATCATGTGGACAACCACTGCTTTGCTTTCAGCCAATACTTTGTCTTTCTCCACCTGAGCTAGATGGTGTGCCAACGCCTTGACTTGTCTTTCGTTATGTGCCACCCACTATCTAGCTCAGGTGAATAGGCAACACATAACGAAAGACAAGTCAAGGCCTTGACTTGTCTTTTGTTATGCACTGCCCTTCCCGTCATTTCCTCGAGGCTTTCCTCCTGCCTCTAAGCTAGCATTGTTAGCCTCCATTCTTGATCTTCCATTTCTCCTCTCAAATTCTGTTGCTCTTCCTGTGCCGAGGTTGCTTGTGTCAGTTTTTCCACCTCTTTTTCGTACCTACGTGCTCTTTCCTCCCTCAGCGCCTCCAGTTCTTTTGTGGCTTTAGTGATCTTTTCCATTTCAGCTTGCAAATCTTTATAAAGCCCCACGATCTCTTCGTTGTGTCTTCGCAAAATGCCGTATGGCTTCGGTTTCTTCATCGAGTCTTGCGCACCATTCGGCTTCCACTTCGTCCTGAGCCCTCTTTGAGCTCATTAATCTCCCTTTGGGCCATGGCTATTTGGCGTGTTTTCTCCAATTGGAATGTAGCCGTGGCCTCCTTTTCAGCTTCAAGCTCTGCTACTACTATTTTCTTTTCTTCCTTGGCTTTTTCCAACTGCGACAGTAGTTATTTTATATATTCATCATACTCCTTAGCTAGCAGCTCTGTCGTGGGTACAGAGGTGGTAGAGGCTTCCACCTTCTCCCTCTTCGGATCTTTCCTGGACTTGGTATTAGTAGTAGTTGTAGTCGGTCTCTTGGTCCCTGTCATTGGGGTACCCTCTTCTGTCCCTTGGGTCATCTCCTTATCTATAAGGTACTGCACCAGGGCTAAGACATTGCTAGAGTCTACTTTTGGCATGGAGCTCTAGGTGGTTGACTATGGGGCGTGGTTGGCACTAGGAGGGTAGGAATGGGCACAATTGGTTCCTTGCCCTTGCCCTCTTTTGGAGGAGGCGGCATGACTTCCGGCACATGGGTACTCGAGCCCATCCCTTCCTCTCTTGGCGGGCTCATGGTATCCATCTCATCTCTCCTACTCTGCTGCTCTATTGATCGGGACATAGCTAAAGCCATATGCTCATCCTCCTTTCTTTCCAGCTTTGCCTCTTCTTTGGCTGCCTTTCTTTTTCTCTCCTCCTCAAACCTTCTCGATTCTCCCCTCAACCTTTCCGCCTCTTCTTCTACTTTCTTCTTCCTTTCTTCTTTGGTCTTTTTAGACTCCCTGTGAACCCTCTGCATTTCCCCTCCTTTTTTCTTCGGTCATTCCCTGTGAAGCCTTCCTCCTTTGCTCCTTGCGCCTCTATCAACTAGTCTTTGCAGCTCTCCTTCCCCTTCATCATTAGTCTCCGTCTCTTCACTTGTTTGCATCTGCTACTCTTGTAGAGGAGGTGATCTTAGTGGTGTCTCTCCAACTCCTTCTTCTTCTCCTTCTCCCTACCCTTGCACCAAGGCTTCTTTGATAATGGCCATACGGACCCCACCGAATCCAATGGTTGAGGCCTTAGAAGATGAGGCTTTCCTTTTAGCCTTGGTAGCTAGGGACTCTCCTCCTATTGGCCCTCCTCCTGTTGCCAAGGCCTTAGCCGAGGTCTGGATGGTCTTTCTTACGAAACCGTTGAGATTCACCTCATCCAATGATTGTGCTGCGATGCTCTCTAGCAAAGGGACATTAATGTGGCTCATGATGGTGTTGTGCCTTTGACTAGAGAACAACGCATGCACTATTTTTGTTTGGAGTTGAATCTCAGGGTCAGAGATATCTGCCAAGCTGATGCCATCGTTGGTATGGACCTTTAACTTGTCCACTCCCAGCATGGTGTACACATCTCTCTTTGGCTTCTGTTCCACCTTATTGGCCAATCCTAGGGCCCTTTCTACCAAATCTAGGGTTAGCTCAATCTGTACCTGGCGAGTTTCTTCCCCTTCTCGCATGGTGATGGTGCCACGGTTCCTGTTAAAAGTTCTTATAAATTCTGCACAACAGGTATAATCAACTCCTTGGCTCATTGCTTCCATGTATTTCTGCAAATGGCATTGGTCTATGATATGCCTCATGGTGTGTTCCTCGATGGCCACATCTTCTAGGTTGAAGACATGTCGGAACTTAAACCGGTAACATGCCCATGTTTCCACCGAAAGGCCATATTTTGCCTGCTCTTCTTCTGAAAAATGCAATTTTCTAGCCTTTTCTTGGCCTGCCATGATGGGTGCTTATCATGAAGCCATATTCACCATTAGTGCTTTTCAGAATAATTACAAGGAGAAGGAAACAACTACATACTTGCTGAATTGAAATGCTTGAGTGCACAAGTAGACTTTTCCTTGGAGTAGTCTATTGATTTCAAATTTTATTGACATTTTTCTCAATTACAAGTTGCTTTATCCTTCCATTTTTATTTTTAGGCATTGACAAATGTTTCTAATGTGTGCTTTTCCTTTGTTGTTTTCCTTATGTGTTTGGTTTGATTCACCTTACCCCCTCCCCCCTCTGAAATGAGAAGAATCCGTCCTAGGATTAAAGGGTTAGAGGATGAAGGGCCTTCAGCACATAATCTTCGTGTTTTACTTTCACATGAGTCAAGCATAGAAATTAGGATTATATTCTGAATTAGTATAGTTTTCCATGTCGAAAGGACAGACGCCTACATGCGCAATGTAAGTGAGGACATCAAACAAGAAGTCACCCGAGTCCACTCTGCTAGCAATGTGCAACTCCTTCTTGGTGAGGATGCGATCTAAATAGGAATCTCCCCTAATGTGTTCTTCTAAGGGCCGATTACGGATGGTAGTCAACACCCTATATGAAGTTGGAGAGCTACCTAGGTTGGGTCATATTCTGATGCCTTGATTGCGCATCGCTACTCAGCATTGGTCATTATTTGCCATCCCTCTAGCTCCCATTACAATTTAAGAGCGTACCATTTCTGAAAGAAATAGGAGTCGTTGTCACCAAGCTATTTCAACTCCTTGATTTCTTGGTCTGTGGCCATAATTGTGTTCTTATTATACAACGTAATGAGATGTTGTTTGATTGCTTGTTCTCTAGATATCTCAATGGCAATTAACTTCTCAGTTGCTTCGGAAGCGTTAACGAATACAAATTCCGACTCCTCCCAAGAGCAAGGGAGTGTAAGCACTTCCGTTGCTATCAGCTCTTCCAAAAGATCTAAGTCTAGTTGATCGTAGCTTTTAGCCAGTGTCATGAAAGTAGCGTTCAAGCATCTAAGGCAAGCAACTAAGTCATCCCCCATATTTTCAGCTAAGTCGATGGCCAAGGTTAGAATTGATCACAACTCATAAGAGGATCTAAGGCCGACAGCAGGTGGTTGAGGTTTGATAAAACTAGTGAGTTCAGCAGCGCTGATGGTTGCTTCTTAGTTTTCTCCTGAGGTTGTGGCTTGACCTCATGTTCGATGGGTTTGGTTGGAGCTACAAGTGTCACACTACTAGTTGCTTTTAAGGTCTGAGGGACACTAGTAGGACTAGATTTGGACAGTTTGTTAGTAGTAGGCTGCGGTTTTGGGCGATAGATTGGCTTAGGCCATGTTGGTCTAGCCTTTGGAGGTTCTATGGACTTAGCAGTGTGATTCTCTGGTGGCCTAAGTGCCTGACTTGTTTGGATGTTTCATGTGGTCAAGTTTGAGGGTGGCTTTTAAGGAGTGCCTTTGGCCGTCTTGGCTTTAGGTACCCAAATATGGGTGTTACCCTCATAGTAACCTTGTGCTTGCAATAAGGTCTTTGGGACCCATTGCAGCTTGACCATTCGTCGATATCATTAGCTTCTTATATGCCTCCTAGGTTTCCAGTGTGGGTTCTTAGACTTGTAAGGGCGTGGGTGTTTGCTCCTAGGCAGTGGTCCTTGATGTTTAGGTACCCATTTGAACTGGGGTTCATGGGAAGCTTTGGGTTTAGTGGGTTGCTGGCATTGAGGCTTGGTGGGTTGTGATGAGTCATGACCCCCCTCCTTAGACTTGACGGTGGGTTTCTCTATTGGTGGCTTTATGGACTTTGATGGAGTTATGCAGTCCTTACTTAAAGCTATGAATATATGTACGTTGCTTGTGGGTGAGGTGAATTTGTTGGGACTTGTAGTCAACATGGCAATGATTTTTCTTTTTAAACATGCGTCTTAATAGTGATTTTGTGCATGCATCTTTAGTGTTTGGCAACACATAGACGATCATTGGCATGCTTTCAAACTCGATAGAAATGGCAACCTTGCACTTTCCCAAGAGAGCGGATGATCAGCCCCCCCATAGGGGCTGAGTTTGGCGTTAATGGGCTATAGTTGTGGTTTGCTGATTTGAAGCCAATGATCATGAGTCAAGACACTTAAGTCGGCTCCCTCATCGATCAATGCATTGATAGTGTGTGTTTGCTTAGTATTGACCGTTATGCTTAGGTAAGTTGGTTCTATGGCTTCCTCATCCTCATTGTCTATCTCAATGATAGTGACGACTTGTACATTGGCAGGGGACTCTAGCATCGGCAGAGGCTGATGTAGCGGGTGCATGGGAGGGTAGTACTTCTTTATGTGGCTGCATTGAAGAAGTCTATGTCCTTTCCTTCTAGGGTTTCAAGTTCTATGCTACCAATTCAACTAATGGCACAAACTCTGAAAAGTCCTAACCCCCGAAATTTCATTTTCTGTTTATGTCCCTTAACAATTGAGTACAATAGTACTAAGTTGCCCGGTTCAAAGTCTCGCTACTTAACATTCTTGTCAAACCATCTTTTGCATCTTGCCTTGTCGCTATATTAGCACATGGGTGGCTAGAAGCCAAGTCTCTGATAGGCGTTCCAGATTGACTAAGCCCTCCGTCCATGCCTCCTTTCCATCCCATCTCTCTTAAAGAGCGATTCTCAAGCTAGGAACGAAGAACTCTACAGCTCATGCATATCGAATTACATTGATGAATAAGGACTTTAGTATGGTTAGTAGACTTATATATAGGTTTGACAAAGTTTTGAAGCCTCTGCCAAACAACTACTGATCAAAAGGCATTTGAAATCCTCATTATTCCACCCAAGGTGTCTAGAAAATAGAAGGAGCCATCGGTGCCCAAGGTTGAGGATGCTACTCACTTGTATCCTACAAGGGTTGCAAGTGAGCGGGAGGATGTCTTGGAGGAGAAGAGGGAAGAGATAATAGAGAACAAAGGTGTGATCTAGCAAAGAAAGATCAAGTCTCTTGGCCCTATGAACTATGAGAGGACCGGCAAAGTGTATGGCCAAATGGTTGTAAATGTTTCTAATAATCCTCAAAAAGAAGAGTACATCAGCATATCTTCTGAAGATAAGGCCCTATTCGGGAAAAATGATTGTCAACTAACAGATTCAGTAGTTCATTCTTTCTCATAGCTCGCGATTTCACCCACTTCGTGAGATAGTCTATGGCCATGATGATGTACTTAGCTTGTGAATACTGTGCCGCGGGACTTATTGGTCCAGTAAAGTCCATTCCCCATTTCTCAAATGGTTATCTTGCAATGATTAGACTTAACTCCATTTTGTCCTTGCAAACTGGTACCTTGGTCCTTTGGCACTCATCACAATGGTTTACAAATCGTACTGTGTCTCAAAAAAGAGCAGGCCACCATAGCTGAGACTGCATCACCTTGTGGGATGTTGTGTCTCCATTGAAATGCCCTCTTGCTATTCCGATGTGTGCTTAGTGCGTTGTGCATTTCATGCTCACACACACATCTACATAGTGATCTGTCTTGCCCTAGCCGATAGAGTTGGCATGCTATCAATTGATAAGGTTGGACTTTGAGAATCAGTCACATAAGTTAGGCTTTCTCTATTGGTTGTTCAAGGAGTTCGTGCTCAAGAACTTGGACTATCTCATTTTCCCAGTAAGGCATCAAATAAGCTCTAAACAAATCTCTTTCGCTGGATAGACTGAATAGATGTGCATCAGGTAGTTTGTCTGCAATGCCTTGCCTAGCGGCTTCTCCTGTGGGGATGCAAGACATGTGGTTGGCCATATAATGTTGCTTTCCTTTACGCACAACCATGGAGAAGTCGAATTCTAAAAGTAGAAGTAGTCATCGAGCTATATGTCCTACGGTGCATGGTTTATTAACAAGGTAGAGAAGGGCTTGATGGTCAATAAAGAAGGTAAAGGGCATAACTAAAAGATAGTGTCGAAATTTCTTTATAGCAAACACCATGGCTAACCGCTCTCTCTCATTGTCGAATAATTCATTTCCATATTCGTGTGAGTTATTTGCTAGCAAAGCTCATAGGATAGTCTAAGCTATGTTCACTAGGCTGGCACGACACCGCTCCTATAGCGAATTTAGAAGCGTCAATGTGAACGTGAAAGGTGATTGTCCAATCTGGGGCCTATAGAATTGGTGCAGTGGTTAGAGACTTTTTTAGTTGCTCGTACGCGTGTTGACATTCCTCAGTTCATTCGAATACAATTAGCAACTTGTATAGAGGTCTAGAGATCAATGCATAGTTCAACACAAACCACCAATAATGCCGTGTATGGCCTAGGAAGCACTGAACTCCCGTGTAATCAGTTTTGGTGGTGGGAGATTGACGATGACCCTAACTTTCGAGAAGTCAATGGTGATGCCATTCTTCGACACCGCATGCCCTAGGATGCATCCGTGCTTCACCCAGAACTGGCACTTTACAGGGTTCAATTAGAGATGATATAATCGACACCGTTCGGAGATAGCTCGAAGCTTGTCTTGGTTCCAAGTGGAGCAAACACACAGATCATCGAGGAAAACCTCTAACTCCTTCCTAAGCATATCATTGAATATAGATGAGCCTCTAGAAGGTAGTTGGTGCATTAGTCAACCTAAAGGGCATGACTATGCATGCAAAGATTCTCCACTCAATGGTGGCAAAGGTGATCTTGTCCCTATCGTCAGGTGCACATGGTTGTACCCTAAAAAGTCATCTAGGAAGCTATAGGCCTCTTTACCAACTACTCTTTCGGGCATGTGTTCAATATATGGCAATGGATAATTATCTCTCTTCATAGCAACATTTACCTTCTTGTAGTTGACGCATACTCTGATCTTCCCGTTCTTCTTTAGCACGATGACTATGGGTGAAACCCAGTCCGTGTGCTCAATCTCGTAGATGAATCTTGCTCTCATTAGCTTATCAATTTCTTCCTTGATAGCATAGGCATGCTTTGGATTCATAGGGTACGGTCGCTACTTGACCGATGTTGCATCAGGTGTTATGGGTATGTTGTGAGACACTACACTCTAATCTACCCCCTTGAGTTCCTCGAGAGACCAAGCAAAGACGTCTATATACTCTTGCAAGCAAGCAATGAGGCTTGCTTCCTCTTCCTCAGTAAGGTCATTAGTGATAAAGACATGTCGAGGGGTTTCCCCTTCCTTAGCTAAATTGACCTCCTTGACCTTGGCGAGTTCTTCAGTTGGTTCGCTTGCTTACCCTTGGCGTTTGGCTCCTAGCAAGATCACTACCCTATCTCCTTTTTGGAACTTAGTGAACCTCTTTGGTAGGTCTTGCAATTTTTTTTCATCTTCTGCCCGTATGTCCTTAGGCTATTTCATCATTTCCTCCTTTAACCTTCGGCGCCTCAGGTGAACGAGTAGTTTCCCTCTGGTGCATCTAGTCTTAGTAGGTTGAGGTATCTCAAGATCACTCTCTAAGCTCACTTCGGATTCGGAATCAAACTCTTTGTCTTTGCTAGAAGAGGGAGTCTCTCCTGGTGGTCGTAGCTTAGAAGGTGAATTCGTCATATATGGACGTAGCACTTGGCTGGACTAGTCCTGCTTGCTCATAATCTATTGCATCTATGTGCTCTAACCAAGTGCGATCACAATCCATGCACATGACTCATTTTTTGACTCTAAAAGCATTTTCCTTGCACAGTTTGGAGTCTGCTCATATTTGCTAGATTGTGCATCCCTCAGTGTCATATTCTATCATATAAATCTCCCCTTCACTCTCGTCACACTGAAGGAGCAGCACTCCTCGTACTTGTCATTAGAATCACCCTCATCTGACTGTCCATCATCTCCTAAGTCCTGATACTCAGGCTTCTTCTCATCGGTGACTAAGGCCCAATTGTACATCAAGTTTAAGTCGTGCACTTTGGTCCATCGCCACTTAGGTTCTTTCAAGATATCTTCGAGTAGTTTAAGATTTGTTGATGAGTTACCAACTAACTTGTCAATCAGGTGCTCTAAGATTACATGGAGCTCTCGCTTATTATTCGGTACTTGGAATGTGACATGATTGGGTTTTCTATGTGAGCTTCTAACCATCATATAGATTGGCACTGAGGGCATGTCGTTGGCCTTACCAATTGCCTTGATGTCTTGTTCGTACTCCTTATCGTCCGAGAACGGTAGGTCAATTGTAGCAAGGACATACATCCAATCTTGCTCGTCCTCAGAACAAGGGATATACTTAGTCAGTGGCCCATAAGATTTTCTATTTGGGCCATCACCCTTCAGCATAGTGGAGATGGCATCTAGGTCGATTGGCGTGGTCTTCCATGTGTCCATCTCTATTCTTACGGCTTCCATTCGATTGCCTAGGAAGATTAGACCATTGCCCCAGTTTTCTATGACTCTTGCATTGCACATCTAGGGTCGGCGCTGCAGGATATCATAGTCCACTCCCTTCATGACTATAAAATCAATCAAGAACTGGACTCTTGCGATTTTTATTGGCCAATTCTTTAACAAACTGAATGGTTTCACTTTCGTTCCATTAGCCAGAGTGACATTAAACATGTTCGTCTCGACTGATGGGATTCCCCAGGTCTAGAGCATTGCATGGCTTAGCACACTAACTCCCGCTCTTGTGTCCACAATCCCTTTCCTTGTGGTGTCGCCTAGAGCTAAGACTGGCAAGACAACGTGTGTTTCAGTGCTTTCCAAGAAAGCATTGGCATGTAAGGATTTTGGCACTAAGTGTAGCATCAGACTCGGTATATGCATTTCTGCGTTGTGTTTGTTCAAGTCAGTGGCACCTTGTCCCATTGGTCCTTCAACCCACTGTTTCAGCTCTTGCCACAGAGGCCAATGCTGCCTAAGCAGATCTCCTAGGCTTAGTATCACAGGGGTGGTTACCAATGAGGTGAGAAGATTGCTAGCTGCTTTTCGTGCTTCTGTCTCTGTGCTTCTTGGCCAATGGCCTTGGCTAATTCACTGGCTCGTAGTGTTTAGGGTTTGTTTATGCGGCATTGTTTGTGGTGCCACTGCATCTCCCAACTTTGGTCATGGACGTGACGCTGGCATGCTTATGCTTGAGAGATCATCGATCTCATCCTCCAATATGGGCTCGGTGTCTTTTAGGTGTTCCTAGGCTTCCTTCACTGACGACTCCACCTTTTTGATGGCTTCAAGTTGGCGCTTTGGATTGGGGTACTCCCCGACCCTCGCACTTCCTTTCTCAGTCATCTTTGGAGCTGACGTTTCTATCTCTGCATCGGTCACTTTCTTTCCAGCAGGCAGTGTTGTGGCACTCTAAGTTTTCAGTGTGACCTTCGTATGTGGTCTCTCCTTTCTTCGTCTCCAGCTCTTTTTTCCTATTGAGGCTGCGTCTAAGTTGCTAAGCCATGGCAATGATATGTCGGCATGCTTAGTCTGCGTGCGGGTCATGACATGCAATGGGATAGGCATGGCCTCCCCATCGAGTGTCTCGACACCGAACAGCCCCAATGGAACTGATGTCTCGTTTTGAAGATGGCTTCCCTCTAGGGCAATCAACAAAGAGATGAGTGATTTCGCATTCAGCGCATCTAAGATCAGCCTTATCTCGACCTGCTTGCTTCCTTTCGGGCCAGCTCAAAGAAAATGTCATGGGTGACCACAAATCCAACACGTAATTGGTTCCTGGGTCTGCCCCCTAGGCCTCTACCTCTTCCTCTACCTAATGCCATCACCGGTACTGGTTGGTAGTCCATAAGGATTGGATGGCCTTCTTCGCCATATGATACATAAGGGTGTACAAAAAGCTCTTCATCGTTTGGCTCCTCCACACAGTGGACTAGAGTGTCACTAGTAGGTGGATGGGTCACGTAGAGTCCAGGTGGTCTAGGGATGCCCGTAGGGTTTATTTCCATCCTAGGAACGGCTGGCTTGGCATCATTGGGTGCCGCGAGAGTCAATGGGGCTCCCCTTCCAAAGAAGTTTGGCCGCCTATTCAATAGGTAAGGTTGATTGTACGGTTGTGAGTGTGAGGGAGTCTCCTCGATAGTCTACAGTGTATGGAATTATGACCGAACCTACCGCAATTCGCGCAAGGTCGGGACCTAGGGTCCTGATGCTCAGCTCGCAAGTGATTTCCATCGCAATACACGCACTAGACGTGAGGACGTGTTGATTGTCTCATCATCTCCTATAATCTGGCTAGCTCCATCTTCATCTCCGCTAGCTCTTGACTTGAGTCCATGCCCTTTCCTTTATCTTGAGTAGCGGGGCCTAATCTCTCACTCAGTGCTAAAGCTCTTTCTGAAGTTCTAGCGTTAGGCTCATCTCAATTCAAGCTCCTGGAGCTTAGTTCCTTAAATTGGTCATCCACTCTGATCGCCTCATCAAAGATCCTAGTCAGCACATCTGATTGCAAGCTCGAGTTGCTTGCCAAGGCCTTGTAGAGCTCTTCGCTTCGTATCCCATTGATGAATACCATGGATATCGCTCTTTCGGTTGGTCGCTCGCACTAGTAGGTTGTTGGAGTATCCTGGCTTGAAAAATCTCTTAATGAAGAGACACTTGGTTGGTAAAGTTAGTTTGCTTGGCAGCGTCTAAACTCGTGTACCAAATCCTACCCTTATCTCCTAAGCACGTACCAAAAGCTTGTGAGCGCAAAGTAAGATCGGTGAGGTCGTTGGCCTCACAGACTTACTTAAACTACTCCACGAAGCTATATGGGTCATCGTTAGGCTGGTACTTGTCTAGTTGCTTTGCAACTATCAGGATTTTAGATTGGCTCTTGGAGCCCTGAGTAACTCCCAATCCTGCACGTAACGAGGTTGTCATTGCAGTGGTACTTCACTCGGCGAAAGCATTGTCCTAAAAGTCGCTTCATGAGAAGCTCACTCAACGTAAGATCTCCCTCTACAGCTCTTTCCCTCTCAGCATCAAGACCCATCCTATTTTTTCTTGCTAGCGCTAGCACCCGCTGAATTTCATGCACTTCCATGTTCTGTCCCAAGCCCCTGGCTTGTTGTTCTTGATTGTAGGTCACTAGGCTTCGCAAAGCTTCATGCACTAGTCCCCTCTCCTCTCCTAGGTCTGCTATGACATTCTCAAAGGTCCTATCCTTGTAGTCTATCCAAGCTTATAGCTCGTAATTGGCAACTAGCCACTGGATTTTTGGTTAGGAGACTTCCTAGGTCGAGCTCCTCGTGATTAGTGCTTGTCTCTGGCATGTCCGGGTCTCGTGCTCCACCGAGTTGTCCATGAGATTGATTAGGTCGGGTAGATCCACTTCTCCGATGGGGTCTGTCCTTGCTATGCCTGGCTTCTCTGTTGCATTTTCAACTAGGTCCTACACTTGGGGTTTCAATCACCCAGCCAAGTCTCACAGTCTTCTCCTATTGGTGGATTCCTTCATGTTATTACATCTGAGTGTGTTCCTTGTTACTTACCAGCAATTCTCAATTTACAATCATCGTGCGCAATCAGGCTTTCAGCTCTTATCAAGTGTACTTCAAGTATTGGAAAACAGTACGAGTGCAAAGACAAGATGACTATTTAGCTTTCACACTCCCGCTTGTGCTCGTGCCCTGATGGGGCTCTAAGCTCGATTCTTGGCCTTCCTTGCTGCTTGTTAGGGTCTACGTTGTGTCATTCAGCTTGTTTAGGGTCAATTTGGGGTCTTACAATTAGCCTGCATCACTAAGTGTGTCAAGTTTGCTGAAATGTGCATCATCACAGTTCCTGGCTATTCAGCTACTATTTCTAGGTCTCTAACTATCTATATGGTATTCGATGAGTTCTCTTGGTGTGGGTCACGCTCTTTGTCGGTCAAGGTTTGTCGAATTTCTAGATTTTGTCTCTTAGGCTGTGTTCGATTTACTAGAGTCTGATTTTTCAATGTCCAATTCTAGAAATCGGATAGGGTTAAGTCAGATTGTCACAATCGGATAGGGTATGTTCGATCGAACAACATGGGGTGGTCCAATTTGGATACATCTGATTCTAGGAATCAGACAAGGGTGCTTGGTCCAATTCGGGTTGGTGTATGATCGGACACATCACTGGATCTAATTCTATGGTCTGATTATTACGATCAGATGATTAGATGAGGTGGTGTGTCCGATTCCCACTTGTCTCATTCTCGGAATCAGACAAGGGTGAGTTGTCCGAGTGGTGATGTGGCAGGTCCAATCCAAAGTGTCCCATTTTGAAAATCGAACAAGGTGGTCTGAATGTCTAATTCTCAGAATGGGAATCAGACGTCCGATTCGGGGAATCAGATACTATTACAGCCGTCCGATTCCTGTGGCGACCGAAACGACATACTCGAGTATCATTCAATCAAAAGCTACTGATACAAGCAATGCTAGCACTTCAGATTTTCCTAAAAATGCAATCTCTCTCTCTCTCTCTCTCTCTCTCTCTCTCTCTCTCTCTCAATGTCAAGTCACAAATGAGGCTTTCCCTTGCCTCCCAGGGTTGTAAACCCTTGTTGGGCACAACCTTAATCTCACTAATCACTTCCCTTACTATTCCAACACATCTAATCACTTTTTTTTTTCATTTTTTTCCTATTTATGCCCTATTTGGGCATGTTTTACAATAGTGAACCCTAAGCTTTCCGCTTCGATTTCTCGATCCTAACCTACACTAAATGCAACAAAAACCAAAAGCAAAGTGCTAAAATGATTTCTCCTACTCAACTAATCATCAAAAACCAAAAATACTTACTTGTAGTACGGATTAAAAACCCAAAACCTCCTATCCATCTCAAGCTCCAGTTCAGGGACAAAACCCTTACTTCGATGCCCGATTTGAGGTGCGCAAGCGCTCAACCTTGAATTCATTGGTCTCGGAATGGAACCAAAATGTAAAGGGAGCTCTTGCTCAACCACCAAGCCCACGGACTGCTTATTCCTTCAAGCCTTTCAAGCGAGCACTAATGGCTACCTCTCACATAGCCAACACGCTATCACTCTATACAAGTGTAGTGAGCTTACCTTGGTGCCCGATTAAGTTGCTTCCTCTCTCAAGTACTCCGATAGCTCCATGATTCGTGATGCAAGCTCAAGCATCCTCAAGCCTCTTCCTCCAAGCTCTATCCTCCATAGCCACACGTAAGACGAGATAAAATAAGAGAAGAGAAGAAGAAGAGAGGAGATGGTGGAGGGCTTCACCTCCAAGATCCCTCACCCTCACATACTCACTCCTTCACTCACTCACACTCCCTCCCTCAAGCACTCATAAGCAAGCAAGCAAGAGAAGAGAAGGAGAGAATAATAAGAGTCCACTTTGCCACACACCAAAGAATGAGCTCTTCATTCACTTGTCAACTTTATATACAAAACCCTGAATCCCTTTTGGGCGGTCATCCCCTTAGCCCCTTTTGCCCTCTTTTCCCATTGTCCTCCTATCTTCTTCTTAGCTTCCTTTCTGTTGCCCATCTTCTTTTACAATTTGCACAGAAGGGAGCCTGGCGCTCTTTTACAAAAAAAATTAGGGGTGCCTTGCATTTACGAATTGGCTTTTGCCTTTGACTTAGCTTGCGCTTTTCCACTTTTTTGCTTTCTTTTTGTGCTGAGGCTAACAAACGTATACTCACAACTTGATTCACCATGGAATTTCAAAAGGAATACTTTCACCCCTTGTTTATACTCATGTTAATCAACCATGTGGGACCAATTAAAATAGTTTGTACTTGTGGTTGTACTTGTGGTTGTACTTGTGGATCATCTTCTGAAACTTTAAAAATCCTAACCTATGGGAGTTGTAATTTGTGGCAAGAAATGGTTGGACAAATCATGACTATGCAAGCTATGGTAGAAGAGTCATTCATGAAGATATTGTATGAGGCAAGGATCGAGTTTGATGATTTGTCAAGGAAAGAAAGAGGGGATTGCAAGGTAGGATTGGAGGAGTCTTTTTTATACATTGTTGAAGTGATGTCTTCACTGGAGCATGTTTTGAAAGATGGTGCCAAGTTTGATTGGGCTAAGGTTGATATGCTAGACTTGAGCTTATCTATGGTTATAGGCTATATGCTAGCCTACAAATTTATACAGGACATCAATGAGAGGATGTTATATGATGTAGCAACTTCATTAGTGCAATGTTGATGCAACTTGGACGAGGGCTCTTGTAGCACATATTAATGGTGTATTAGGTGTATAGGGCATGTGATGATATAGAGGCCTAGGTGTGTGCTTCCCTAGATCCACACACTACAAATCATAGAATAAGCAAATGGTGTTTGTCTATGCAAATGTCATTTGGAATAAGCAATTTTTTGCATTGTCCACAAGGTCCATTGAATGGAATGGTCCAATCTAGCATTTCATACCCTAAGCCGAAAAATCAGTAATGATAAGAAAATGTTTATTATCATATATGACAATGACTTGCTACCTAAAACCTTTTGATAATTCTCAATTTATAATGATTGGATTAAAAATTCAAAATTATATTGCTTCTTGAATGAGAGACAAATTTTGTATTTCGTACTTAGATCAACATACATATGCAAAGGTGTATTGTTCAACACATTCAATTTTTTAGTACCTAACCATCAAATCACAATGTGATTTCCAATTGTGGCTTCAAAATACAGAAGAGCAAAGGTTGAGCAAATGAAGTATTAACAATTGCAAGCCAAGGATTGGGTGGTTATAAGGCCAAGAGAATGATCTGGGAAAAAGTCACCTCCCAAGTATTTCCTTTGCATACCTATTTGAGAACACGTGAATGACACAACTGCAAGAAGTTATATGTCTTATAAAAAACTGAATGGGCAAGGCAACTACAAATTTTGGGTTAGAAGGTTTGAATAAGTGCACACAACAAGCAATCCCATGTGTTGTTTCCAATCCATGGAAATTTGTATTCACTAAAAATGAAGGTATGATAGAAGATCAAATAGTAGAGTTACACACAATGAGTATATCATAGGAAAGGATTAATGCTTTGTGATTGTGTCATATTATCTTGCTATGCAAAACACGCTTTGGAATGCAAATGCTCAACATGCCATTTTGTATATAGTTACCTTAGATTATGGTTTTGTGAAATTGATTGATGGCATACCAAAAAAAAGGTAGTGTGTGAAGGCAAAAAAACAAAAAAAAAAAACTTAAAATAAAGGGAAGTGCATTGTAGCTATAGGGACAAAAGTACATGTGTATGAAGATAGCATCATGCTATTAAGTATGAGGAGAATGGCACTAAGCATATCAATCGTCCCTTGTCATTAAGTTCACATACTCCATCAAATTATTTCTAACATGTTCATCTTCCTTACATTGAGTTTCCATAAAAATTTCATCATCCCAGTCAGAGAAGTCATTGAGGGGGTTTTCCACTAGCGGGTCATTCAAATCAATTTGCACAGGGGTGTCATCCTCATCTTCTTGATGGTCAATGAGTATATTGTGCAAAATATAGTGAGCGTTGATTATCTTAGGTAATGATTGAAAGTTGGGGTTTTGAATAGTCTTACCCTAATATAACCATGACATTTTGAGCCTCTTGAATGCTCGTTTGACCACAACATGCATAGATGATTGCATGTACTTGTAGCTATGTCTCTCTTCTATATAGTGAGCTCATCCCTTTGGAAAGGCATAAGTAGCCATGGAAAAAGAGGGTAACCACCATCTCCCGCAATGTACTCCCTTATTTGCAATTCTACAAACTCAAATGAAGCTCCAATCAATCTGGCTTGTCCATGCCACAACATAAAAAATGTAGAGTTGCATAGCACTCTAGAATCATTTGTAGGTCCAAGCCAACCGATAGTTACATGCTAAAACTATATGGCATCCACTATCCCCTGTGCAATCATACTACGATATTCGAGTGGGGGGGAGGGGGGGGAGGTCCAATTTGAAATGTGTAGCATCTATTGCTCTGCAACAATTAGGAAATCCGTGAAGAGCTTTGAATCCATATTTTATCTCATTCAACCTGGATTCTATATGAGGCCATTGAAGCAAGTGTCCTCCATCATGTCCCAAGGAGGCTACAAATGGAAGCATGATCTTAAAGACAGTTGATTGACTATACTCAGAATGCTCAAAGACATCAATGCATCACATATGTGAAGCAAGTCAAAGAATTGCAATGTCAACTTTGCACTTAACTGAGAACACTCTTCCAAGGACCTTGCGGAGTGCAATAGGGATCGAGCCTTGTTGTAAATCATTCTGAAAAAGAGTACACACATTGTCAAACAAGGCCATAGGCAAGCAAAACACTTCTTGGAACCTTGCATCATTGGCATGCATATAAGAGACATTATAATTCCACCAAGTAATAGAGCATCTTGATTTGACATACCAAGATACTACTGGCTATTGTGTTGATAAGGATGTTTTAAGGCCTCGAAAGTGGACCACAACATGGGCATTACTCACAGAGCCTTGAAAGTGGACCACAACATGAGCATTACTCACAGAATGAACTCCTCCTCAGCATTGCTATCCTCCTCATCTTTGAAGGAGGCAAGGCCTTGATGCCAAAGAGCTAGAGAATGCCCAACCACAAACGTGAGTGTCAACAAAGTTTGTAGCGGGCAAATGAGTGTGAAACTCGTGGTGTGAGCCCTTGCACATAGTTGAGTGCTAGCATTCAAAGATTCAGGACTCACTACAATGGTAGGGTCATTGGAGTGTGGAGAGAAGCTTGCATTGTTTTCCATTGTTTAGGAAGGAAATTTATGTTTGCTATCGAATAGAAGAAGTATGCAACCATTTGTGATAGGAGAGAGAGAGAGAGAGAGAGAGAGAGAGAGAGAGAGAGAGAGAGAGAGAGATGTTAATGTCTACATAAGGCCAATGTGGCCTATGAGACAAAATCCAACGTACATCCATGTCTAATGTCATCTTATTAGTAAGATACATATAACATTAAAATAAGTAGGTGGCCTATGAAACAATGCTGAGAATAACTGTACGACAGGATTGTGCTAGAGTAGAATCTTGTCTAGTGTTGTCCATCAGTATAAAGAAAAAGGAAAATCAAATTTAACATAACTATATATAGAAAATATAGTGGGGGCATATAGGTTGTAGTTCATCTTAAGGTCTATATATGATCTCGGCTATGATGCAATCCCTAACTACTCCACTGATATACCTAGTGGTGTGTCCTCACTGTCTCAAGTTAATACCTTTAATCTATGGTGCGACCTCCTCAGGTATGCTCTTGGTAGACATGGTCATCATGCTTGACGAAGTGAAATGGCTCTATCCAATGTAACTCCATGGCATGGAATGGGAGGTACTTGGTGGGATGGCTCTGTCGTCTCTATTAGGCTAGTAGTATCAATAGAATCAGATCTGTGAAAAAAGTTTACCACTGCTCTTTGTGTGGGTCCCTCTAGGTGAGCTATCTTATTGTCTCACAGAAGTGTTGTGTGGTACCTCTAGAGCTCTAGGAGAAAGAGACCTAGGAATCTATGGTTCTCGTACTTAATGACATGATGAAGAGGCCCAAAACCATCGTGAAGATGCCTATGATACAAACTGCAGACCCATACCTTTGCTCCATATAGTAGTGTAGGAGCGACTAAGGTGTTAAACAACCATAGTTTGGTGCAAGGCTCCTAGAACTGTATGTGTGTGAGATTTCTTCTACAAAGTAGTATTTGGGATGTTTGGAGAGGCATGGTGTTCCATGTTTCATATGTCCACAAGAAAGCACAAAAGTCAAAATAGAATGATCTACTTATATGCATGTATGTTGGCAAGCCTATCCAAGTAGTCCACAGTACTTGCCTCTCCTTTGGGATTCCAACATATCAAAGTGTTAGATCCTAGCCATTGTGGTCGACGATTAAAGATGGCTAGTCTGTGTGCACTTCCCTAAGCCAATAGATACATCTCATAGGTACTCACTTATTTATCTTGATCTCTCCTATATAGGCCTACTTCATCTATGTCAATCTCTTTGAATATAGCATTATGATGCATATAAAAGTCACTCTTTCTATCTCCATTCTATGGAATCCATAAGTATCGTGCATTATCATCAATCTCCATTACATGCACCATCCCTTTGAGATATTCCTAGTATAGTATGGCAACACCTCCACTAAAGTACATCTTTGTCTAATGTCATCTCATCATGAAAGTGAAAGAAAAATGCATCTTAGTATAAGGTTAATATTTGAAGATCTATATGTCTAAAAATTGAATGTATAAAATATCTAGCTATAGTAGCTCCTCTCTAAATGTCAAGATCAGCACATGATCCCAACCATGATATGGTTCTAGGCCGCTCTTCTAATGTGTCAAGGGGCGAGATTCTTATGTCTCGTAGTGTGACTCTGATCTCACTATAATATGGGCCCCTCAGAGTCGACTACATAATCAAGGTCGCCATGCTCAAAAAGTGCAATGGCCCTGTCTAGTGTGACTATGTGGTGGTTAGAGTAGGTGCAGTTTGGCATGATGAACTTGTGTTTATTGAGGTAGTAGTGCATGTAAAGTTTGATCTATGGAAGAAATCAGTCATTGCTCTCCACCTGAGTCCTTGGGCGAGCTAGTCTGCGGTCTCATTAGCAGTGATTTGCGATGCCTCTAGAGTTTTAGGAGGAAAAACCCAAGACATCTCTAGTCCTCATACTCAATGACATGGTGAAGAGGTTGAAAGCCCTTAAGGAAGAGGTAGTAATACCTTTCCCATATGGCATAGTACACTATACACCTGCATATGTAGTGCTCCTCTATCACAGAGCTAGCATATGTAGTGCTCCTCTATCACAGAGCTAGCATATCCTATCCTCCGATTGGCATATTTTTCCGTCTACATGTATCTATCCCTCAACTAGTGGGAGCAAGTATGCATGTGTCCAATAGCAGCCTGCATACTCTGGGACATGTCCATATACTATGGTCGAACAATAAATCCATCCTCAAAGAAGAGGTGTAGAAAGTGGTTGTGGTAAAACTTCGACTTCAGTCTAGAGGGAGCATTGGTTGGATCCAAGTCTTCCTTGTCTCAACTCTCAAGACATCAACCCTAATGAGAGAGAGAGAGAGAGAGAGAGATTTCAAGGACAACTAGAGAAGGAAATCATGCCTTTGGCTTGCTTGCAGGGTTTGGGAGAGAGAGAGAGAGAGAAGGTTGGAAGGTGACAACTAGAAAAGGAAGGACAAATGGATAAGAAAATCATGCCTTGGCCTGATTGCAGGTTTTTTTTAATGGGGGCCGGGAGCAAGAGAGAAGGTTGGGGGGTGACAAGAAGAGACTCGTAAGAGAGAGAGAGAGAGAGCTTTGAAATTGGTGCGGTTTGCACGAGCGTGTAGCTGTGCTGTGTTGATTGACACTCGCCCAAGTTTTCATCATGAATTGTTTTGCCTTGCCTACGCATGAAGCGACTCTAAGCCTCTTGCATGCGCATAAGCCTCCAATAAATAATTCATCAGTGCTATTTTTGTCAACTTGACGCAAAAACGGGGCGGGGCGGGGCGGGCGGGGAAGCAGGGAAAGGAATAGTAGGTGATGCCAGAGTTATCGCTTGACGTGGTCTTTCAGTCGATTTTCATCGCCACCAACAGACTGCTGTACATTGGCCGCAATCATAGCCTTGGCCTACGACGGTTTTCTGCCCCTCGTGATCATCGGCTGTCTTCTCGTATCGCCATTGACTCTTGTCGCTCCTCCTCATACTGGTCGCCCTGCTGTTGTTCCGAGTCATTGCCTTGATGCTGCGGCTCCCAGCTTTGCTTCTCGTTATCGTCGTCGACGTCACCATGGCTCCTCGATCACGCGGCCTGGGATGAAAATTACCGCTGTCTTATAATAGGCTGGAAGACGCCGCCTGTGGCTCGTGAAACGCTGCCTGGTGCTGCCGAAACTGCCGCCTAACAAGCTCAAATTCTCCGGCCTGTGGCCACAAATCGCTGATTGCAGAATCGGGGTAGACACTCGGCTGTTGAGGGCAATCGCTTGCCTACTGCTCGTCATATCGAATCTCAACACCACCATCATCTTGATACCTATTGGTATTCCTCGGCTTGCAACTGTCGTGAAGCCCTTCAACCGACTTGTGCAAGTAGCAAGAGAGAAACAACAGGCCACTTGCTCATCCAACCTCCTGATCCTTACCTTAGGCCACTGCCGGCCCTGCTCTCCCACTACCACTCCTTTCTACCAGTATTTTGCTTGCGGTGTTTCTGCTTTTGCCTCTACCAATAGCCTCCTCTACAGCTCCGCCTACCTCTGTACTTCCTTCCCTCTATCCCCACAGCCCTAAACGCTCTTACCCAAAGTGTCGCAAGCGGAAGCTGACCATCTAGAGAATCCGCCAAGTTAGAGGAATAGAGAGGAGGAGCCACCGTGGGTATGAATCAATTGGGAGTTGCAACCATTACATCAGAGATCCAAGATGTATGAATTTATTGTGGCCAACTCTTTCTGAGTCAAGGTATGTGAGGTTTTCATCATGGACGAGGGAATGTTGCATTGAAAAAAGAGAGTGGGGGGAGCCACTTGACACTGTGGCTTTCCTGACGTCCACCCTCTTCGTAAGGCGGGAAGGAGAGAGAAGATTTTAATGGGAGG
Source organism: Lygodium microphyllum (assembly GCF_053477565.2). Taxonomy (NCBI): domain Eukaryota; kingdom Viridiplantae; phylum Streptophyta; class Polypodiopsida; order Schizaeales; family Lygodiaceae; genus Lygodium; species Lygodium microphyllum. The sequence continues at coordinate 38,747,063 of NC_141156.1, forward strand.
AGGGTGGCGTGAAATGCATTTGATTGTCTAATAACATTAAAACGGTCAATATTCCTTAGTCATGATTCTGACCTTGTGCAGTGTGCACTATGCATATTGCATAAGGCACATCATAGACCTCACACACACAAAGTACACACCACCATATCCTGCACATACTTAGCACCCACATATGTACATAACACCTTGCACTTGGAACAACAACATGCTAATGCACTAGTCGGACCTCTCTCTCTCTCTCTCTCTCTCTCTCTTTCTCTCTCTCTCTCTCCAAATGCCCTACTTGTTCACAAGGGAGGACCAAGAGGAAGGAGAAAGGGAGGTGATACCTTTAATACCCAACCATTTAGCATAGTGCATTGTAGCACACACTAGTGCACCCACTAATGCATAGTGCACAGGTGCACATACTCTAGTATACGCATGCACTTGTGGACCTACTCATAACCCACCTCTAATGCACCTGTCTAACATTACCTTAAGACACTTATCACACACTACACCTCTAAATTAGCACACTAGTACATTAGCCTATTATGCATAGCAATCCTAGCCTCATCCTAGTGCAACAATGCACAATGCATGGTGGACATGCACGTGTGCACATGCACTGCAATCCTAGCCTCATCCTAGTACAACAATGCACAATGCACGGTGCACATGCACAATGCATACATGCACATGTGCGCATGTAGTAATATGCATATTCATTCGTCTATCCCCACCTAGTACACACCCCGTGCACTACACCTCTCATTGTAGCCAATTAGCACATTAGCTCTAACCTCATACACCACTTAATACATAGCACATGTGCATAATTCAAAGTATATAGTACATATGTGCACAACACACTAGCACCAATCCTTACATAAGCCCAATTAATTGACTCACCTTGCACCTACCCTAATGCATACCAGCCTAGGACACCTATACTTGCACTATCCTAGTGTACTATATAGCTCACTAATATACAACACTAGTGCATAGTGCACAATGTATGATGCATATGTATAGTGCAAATGTATACACGTATACATATGCATCACACCCCTTAATCCACTAAGTGCAACCACCTTGCATACCCCTACACCTTGACCCCTCCACACTCACTTCATTATACCCTAGTGCAGTACATTGTGCACTAACTTGTCACCTCGGTGCGTAGTGTATACACACTGGTGCACACGTACACGTGCATATGTACTCGTGCAGAGTGCATTGCACCTAGTGCACACATGCTAGTATAACCCATCTTAAGACTATAATAGGGCATTCATCCACACATACCCCACATGTAGACGCTACACATAGCCACCCTTATTCACCCTAGTACACATTGCCTACCTTAGTGCATAGTGCACATGCACTAGTGTACACACGCTAGCCCACAATGCACACATGTACTATCTCCTTACATAACCTATTTCCACACTTTCATATACGTGACCCCGAGTGCACATTATCATGCACTAGTATACGTGACCACCACACTATCACATCCTAGTATATGTACACTAAACCAATGCACTAGTGGACTAGTCTAAGATCGACGAGTGCACTATCTCAATGCACAATGATCCTTGCACACTCAGCCTAATGTATGTTTCCATGCCATAATGCTAACCCTTGCACACCACCTATATAGGCTCACATCCCTACCACTTAAGCTAACATCCGTAGACTCGTACACACGTGCATATGCAATCATACACCTTCTAGTATACTCATTAGGCACACAACCCACACACTAAGGCAACAAGAAGCAACACATCATCATAACAAGTGTGCACACATAATCTCACATAACCAATAAAAACAAATGAACCACAAGGGAACACACAAAAATAAAAAAGGGGAACAACACGAAACTGAACACCTTGAAAGGGGCAAATGATGCAATTGAGAAATCTCAATTGGAAACCCCTCAAACCATTGAGATTGGAACCTAAGAACACACAGAGAGTTGCAAATTAAGGTGTTAAAATCATACACAAATCGATTGAAAAAGGAAAGCCTAGCATAAAGCACACAAGCGTACTCTAATTCGAACGAAACCCATATCAAGAGGCCTTCAAAGACAACCAGAAAACCATAAGTACGAACATGTAAGTGGAGGGATAGGGAAACAAAGTAACTAATAACAAAAGTTACAAAATCACAAGAAATTTGATCCAACTAGAGAAAACCTAGGACTTAACCCATGATATAGATGTATGTGCTTGTGAAGTAGACATGAGCTTTTGACTCCCACCACCAATAGAGACCCTAGTCCTAGTTGATCTCTTACTATCAAGAACACCCCTATTTGTGACCTTATCATTCAAATCATCCAACTAGTTAACTAAGAGACCATGAGGATTGTACCAAGTATGATGGAAAGAGCCGAGATTTCAATAAGAGTCTCAAACAACTTCCAAGTCACCATTGATGGTTTCAACATGCTACCAACTATGATATCTCAATTATGACCCCCGAGGCCATGGCAAAAACTTTTAGAACTATAGGGACAAGGGGTAGACACTCTCAACTTGTTATTGGACATCATCAACAATACAAAATAATAGCTTGTGATCATGCAAGCAGAAAGGGAGGGTATTTGAAGGATGTTAAATATTGGAGCCACACAATCCTCATAAGATTTGTTATTAGATCTCACGTAGTGGCATTTGTTTTGACTACATGGATATGTTGTAAGTATGCACATTATTCAAATTCTCTTGATCAAGATGAGGAACACACCATGAAATAAAGATCAGGCAAAAGTCCCATTAGTAGCCAAGGAATTGGATAAGCATTGTGTTGGTGATGATCCTTATAGCTTCATGGAACAAGTGAACAAGTTTGTAAAGCAAACAACCTTACGGATGATGCTAAATGTGCACAAGTATTCAGATTGTACATTGGAGAAAAGGGAAAAACTTGCTTTACTCAGCTTGACACTACCAAAACAACCTCATTCATATTGGTCAAGGATCTTTTTATCAAACAATTCACATAGGCAAGTTACAATGACAATCTCATCCTTTGATTGATGATTATTGAGCAATAAGAAAAAGAGAGTATGCAAAATTATGTCTCGAAAGTGAGGATCCTCTTTAAGCGTATCCCAATTGTCAAAAGATTGACTGGCAAGACTATGATAAAGGTGTTTCTCAAGCAAATCCAAGATGAAAAGATTTATAAAACCATGATAGGTAACTCATGGCTTAACTATTCCAACATCAACAATGTACTTGGTGAAGCAATCCGCATTGATGACCTATATCAAGATAGAAGCCAAGACAAGAAAGCAATAGGTACCATACAAGATATTCAGCTAGGTCGTGGCAAGGCTAAAGCAAGTGATATGTGAGACTTTATAGTTGGTGTCAAAAAGCAATAGGGGATCTTGAATATGTTACTCTCTTAAGCTCTCCTAACCATATCGTTAAAATATGTAGTGCATTTATTGCGGTAGGGATCACCCCCTTCAGAGTCCCAAGAGATGAAATCGATCCCTTAAGGATTCCAAAACCACAAGGACTGATCATCACTACTTATCCCCCTACCCCCTAGTGATGCTCCTATCCATTATATTGAAGACTCAATAAACGAGGAGGAGTACAATAACCCCTTTGTTTGTTACAATGAAGACATGTAGTGATTTTCAAAGTCTTGAATCTCTTTATCATTGAAATAATCAAGGATGAAGATGTCATCTCTATTCTAGTCAATGCTATCACAAGAGCACAGAGCAAGAAAGCTATAGTAACCGTTGAGGGGCCGACCATAAGCCACTTGTAGGCAAGAAGAATGGTAAGAAAAGATGTACGTTTGTTGATCTTAATTGAAAAGAAAAGGCTAAGCTACTCTATATGGCAAGTTCTTGTCTTGAGTATAGAAAACACAATAATAACATACTAAACTGAGAAGGTTGCTATAGTAAAAGTAGGGGAATATCATTATCCTAAGTAGAAATCAACCACAATAGATAACATCAAGGAATGGGTAAAAGAAATGCACAATGAATTACTAATTGATACAACTTTAGAGACCATCAATCTTCTCCCTAGCCTCTCCATGTTTTGTATATATATTTGCTTGCTCATCCTCTGAACCTTATTAACTCTACTTCTGAACCTCTTCACTTTGGCCAACATATGCATGAGCAAAGCTTACAATCCAGATGATGCAGGGCATCACAAATTCCAATAGCACGAGATAAAACCTAGCATCATCTTGACCCTTACATCCACAAACATCTTGATTCCGCTTGGAGCTCTCACCAAAGGAAGCCTTGCCATATGGCATGCATATAAGAATTAGATGGATGGATTTATCATGTACTATCAACATGTAATCTGCAACCTAGTCTCTCAACCGCACTTACTCTGGGAGCCTTGGGGGTCAACACCTTTTGGGAAGGGGAAAAGCAACATGCTATACTCTCAATGGAGTTTCCCTATATGTGGATCTCAAAACTGCAACTATATTGTCCTATGTATCTTACCTCATCATCACACTCCAATTGCGACCACTAAGAATGCCTTCAATTGTAGACCTACATCAATCGATCAAACTTCATGACTTGGTCAAACCTGATCCAACAAGTGCTTGAGTCTTATGTTCTTTTGGAATTGACCATGTTGGTTAGAACCTTTGCTTGATGATTGACTAATCCACCCTACTCTAATCTGCAAATGAAGAGCTAGAAATGCATTGACCATTACCCAAGTTTCATTCACAATTACAATATTTTTGCTTGTATCCGATCATTGGAATCATCTCATTGAGTGTCATGTAGCCAAAGATCAAACCCAAAGCCTTCACCTTGACCATGACCTTTAAAAGTTTTCCATTAAGAAAGAGAATGATTTAAAAATTAATGTCGTTAAATTTAGGTGTTTACTAATTGAGTTTGCTCCCACTAGCTTTCCCAAGTGAGATGACGATCAAGTCACTCTATTTCTAAACAAGCTACCTTTTATCTATTTTAAATCTGTATAGCATATTATCTCATTGCCTACCTTACCAAACATACATTTTAAGTCTTACATTTTGCATAGTTGTATAACCAAGTCCAAAGGGAGTTTACTTTCTCTCCCCTATGCTCTTCAAGGGGGACCTAGTTTCTTCTTCTTTGAAGAGCAATCATCAAGTCGCAAGAACTCTAAAGATTGGAAGGCATATCATAAAAAGGCAACTCCCTTTTCTACAACAAGCTCCAAACTTCAAAATCTTTTGAAGGGATAGATAATATATACATCGCCAACACCTTGGTCATATAAATGAGGTGTGTTGTTCCAAGGCCAAAGGTGATCCTCCCAAACCTTCACAAAATCCTTCTTAGGCCTTAGGAATACCTAGGAGTAGCCAAGCTAATATCCTTCTGCAGTTGAGGGACATTCTACTCTTGTACCTTATTAAAACCAAGCTTCATCCTTGGAAAGGGTAATAATTCCCTAATTAAGCACTTAACTACAACAATCAACAAATAAATATAACTTGAAATGCACAAATTACCTCAATAATCTCAAACATTGGACACCCTGTTGGCCCCAAAATTGGTGCCCCTTCGGTACTTTTTAACTTGATTGCTATTGGAATGAGTACGAGCTGAGATTCACAATCTCCTTTGATGTTCCTAAAAGCCTCTTTGCTTTAGCAACAATCACCAATCAATTGCCCCTTGATTTTTCACCCAAGATTTGCATAAATGGAACCAACAATTGGCCAAATACTACTCCAAATTACAATGAGTGGACTAGCATCTAAATGTTGTGACCATTACACAAATTTCAAGTGATTCAGTGCACAATGCCTTCATCCATTGGCACAAGTCCCAAGGTGATCATCAAACTCTAATTTTTGCAAAAATTTAGGATTTACAACAGAGATCTCTCTATTATCTACCAAATTTGACAGAGATATACTCAAAATGGTTGAGAAATGCTGAGGATTTTTTAGAATATATTGGAGAAGGTGAGAGAAAGCTAAGATGAGAGAGAAATCAAATTTTCTTCACAAGAAAACCCTAAATTCTGATTGTTGCCTGCTCCAGCCTACATTTTATGCAATCACCTACTACTGCCAAGCACCTCCAAAATGTTGTCATCTAATCAGCATTTCAATTGGCAATCCCTGAAAGGTGACCCCTTGTCTCCTGCGTACTAAGGCCCCCAAATGGATGTCTTTTGCAACAAATTGTTGTTCTTTGATCAGAAAATGGACCAGCAGCTCCCTCCCCCCCCTCTCTCTCTCTCTCTCTCTCTCTCTCTCTCTCTCTCTCTCTCTCTCTCTCTCTCTCAAGCTATAAACCAACTCAATGACTAAGACCCACCAGCCTTCAAAAATGTTTTCTCGATTTGCATAAGCATCTTTTAAAACCCATTATTCAACATTATCCAACCATTTAATTTATATTTAAAATTATCCAACCATTTAATTATGTTTAAAATTAAGTAATCTTTAAAAATAATTTTAATGCTCTTAACTTTATCCAAAATCAAATGTGGCCATTCATAATTAAATTGGCTAGGCCATTTGCAACTTGGAGTAGTCCTTAACCTGTATTAATCCTTAGACTAGCTACTAGTCCCTAGTGTCACCACCGACACTTATTGGTCAAATAATTGTCTTAGGGTTAGAATCAATACCAACTAACCTCCAAAACCCAACTGGCATAACTTATCACAACTTTTGCATTTGATACTAATTTCATCCTCCGAGTCCTTGGCTTACCATGAAATAATTGCCATATGTGCATCATATGTGATAAATCTTGCATATTTGATTAATAACTTAATCAAATGTGATTAGTAATATTAAAGCAACTTAAAATTTCACATCCTCATGATAGACCTCCCCCTTATTCCTACAATCGTCCTTGATTGCATTGCATTGTGCCAAAGAAAAGCATATTACACTGGATTTTCCATTAGGCATCGCAATCACAGCATTGCATACTGTTGTCCAACCATGCTACATGTCTCAAAAATGTTAAAATTTTTCAACCAACATATACATAACATGAAACTAAAAATCAATCCAAAATTATTGCTAGAAACTCATTGAATACATCTGTAACTCATGTTTCTTAACTATTCTAACTATCAACCATAAAAAATGATTAATTTAGCATAAACCATGGCTGAAACTATCAATGGCATTTACTAAAATGTTATTGTCCATGGAACCAGATATAAACCATTGAAAACTGAGCATAATCTGATCACAAACTGTCGTAAATGTGATCCCGAACTGATCACAAACTCATTGTAAACACTAACCAACAATCAAAGCAAAAACTAATGCAAAGCTGATCCCAAAAGTGATCATGAATTCATACCAAACCGATCAAAAAAAAATTCTCAAAATTAAGATAAAATTCATACCAAACTAATGCTAGATTAATGCAAAAAAATAGTCTCAATATCCAGGTGAAACTCATACCCATCTACATACATATCATAGTCACTAGTACACCAAGTAGTGACCTCATGGCAAACATACTGTCAATACAATACCTTGGATGCATGATAAATACATCCGAGATCCACTACATACGAGAGTTGTCCATAACTGGTGGAGTAGATGTGCTACCTCCCTCTTGAGACATCTAAATTTCCTCACAATTATACAAATTTCAAGTGTTGAATTCTACGTCATACGATGCCTTCACCAATTGGCATGGGTCCTGAGGTGACTGTCAAACCCTAATTTTTGCATAACTTTAGGGTTTACAACAGAGATATCTTTGTTGTCCACCAAATTTGGCAAAGATCTGCTCAAAATGGCTAAGAAATATTGAGATCCCCTAAGAATGGATTGGAGAAGGTGAAAGAAAGCGAAGATGAGAGAAAAATGTGATTTTCTTCGCGAGAAAACACTAAATTCTGTCTATGGTCTACTCCAACTTGCATTTGATGTAGTCATCACTACTGCTAGACACCTCCAAAATGCTATTACCTGATTAGTAATGCAATTTCCAACCCCTAGAAGGTGACTCATTGCTCTCTCTCTCTCTCTCTCTCTCTCTCTCTCTCTCTCTCTCTCTCTCTCTCTCTCTCTCTCTCTCCCCCAAGTTGTAAACTAACTGAATGGCTAAGATCCAATCCCCATAACTATTTTCTCGGTTTGCATGGGTATTTTTGTCATCTAATAAATAGCCTTTTAATACCATTTTTTACCATTATCCAACCATTTAATTCATTTTCAAAATTAAATCATCTTAAAATTGATTTTAACCCTTCTAAACGTGCCCAAAATTAAATATACCTATCCATAATTAAATTCACTTAGACTAACATTAATTAAAAATTTAATACTAGTCCCTAGTATCACCACTGACACTTATTAACCAAATATTGTTTCAAGGTCAAATTTGACACTGACTGACGCCTAAAGCCCAACTTATCACAACTTTTACCTTTGATATCCATTGCATCCTCAAGGTCCTTGGTCTACTATCATGAAATAACTACAATGTGCATCACATATACTAAACAACCTTGCACATTTGATTAATTACTTAATCAAATGTTATCAGCAAGATTAAAGTTTCTCAAAATTTCACATCTTCGTGGCACCTTATCCCATCCTATCTACACCTCCTTGCAACCACATGACCCAATGGAGACCCATTGTAACATCCATATGCTAACTATCCCTTCGCCTAAATACCCTCTTTAAAAGTCTTCTTTCTTCCTTCATTGCACAATCATATAGGTTACTTTGCATCTTTAGCTTTGCACAAAAACATCTCAATATTAAGTATCAATATATATGTGGCACAAAATTTTTAAGTCTCTCTTTCCTGGTTGAGCCCTACTTCTTCGACCAACATAGCTTACCCTCTCAACGTTGGGTTTCAAGCACCTTTTGCTACTAGCACAACAAATGTTTCTCCTCACAACTACTCCTATTGAGGTGGTTCTTCTATTTACACATCAATTTTTTTGTACCAATGCCAATTTTAATTACTCTTATATGAACTCTGTGGTTGTAGAGGGGTTTGTTCTTTCTTTTTAGTAAATTCAAGACTCTTATCTTCTACTATCTTTGACATCGCATCAAACAGAGGTGTGGACACATCACTTGAGTAATCTCAAAAAGGTCACCATACAGCTTTCACTACTTACTCATCAATGCCCCTAAAAGATGGATTTGCACTATGGTTTCCTTCATTAGAGCTTTCAATATATTAGAGGAAACTCTCAACATTTTTTCTAAATAAAAAATAAAAAACAAGACAAGAATATTCCATCCCCTTTACTATCATGGCAAGCCCTAGAGCAATCCTTGGCATCATTGGTCGAAGTCTTGGTTCCTTTGGGATGGACCACTCGAGTGAATCAAAAGAAATCCACCAACCTTGGGATCCTAAGATGCCCTCCAACATTTCATTTCAACCATTGTGGTCCAATGCCATGGACTCTCACAAGTGGGACCTTTTGGGTTGGACAAGGCTTGCTTTCAACTCCTTTAGAATCCCATTTAGGTCATAAGATGGAGTGTTTGGTTACAAAATTAGCCTGGAAAACAATTTATAGTTTAAGGCTATCCTCTCAGCTCTCGTACAATCTCTAAAGCTTTTTCTAGACAAAACTTTTACGTGGATACAAACTCTAGTCCAGACCCGTTCTATAAAAGTGGATCCTTAGTCATACTACTTTTTCATCCCTTTCTATCCCTTGTTCTCATCGCTGAGTGCTATTAGCCCTTGTCATCATCACCACAACGCAATTACCAAGGTTTGTTGCTAGGTGTCATTCGCATTAGTCATTGCACGAGATCATCAACCAATTGCCTGGCAATCTACTAGTGTCCTAATATATCATACACCTCATGGCATCATCATTTCTTGCAATCTACAACCCTCGGTGCCTTCATTTCCGCTGCTAGTGCATCTAAAAGTATGAACAGCATTCTCAAATACTTACAATCGAAACAGATGCAAGAGAACAAAAGTACCTCGTCAATCAACCATCCCTCAGTCTATGCTGCAACAGCCTCCATCGGTTGCGTTTTGATATCCATGTACTTCTTTTGTTGGTCATCATCATCCAGGAGGTGGCTATTTTGCTGCCCTGCATGCTCTAAACGCCAAAGTTCTACTACCTTTTGCTGTTCCTACTGCATTTCCTCAACAACATCCGGCATTGATTTTAATGGTCTTGACAATGCCATACGGCAGGCCAAAGAGGAGAAGAACGCCAAATCTGGTACGTGGACCCATAAATAAGAATCCTGACATATAAATACTGCCAACTCAGGCTTTTCTGTGAAAGTGGAATACGTGGACCCATAAAGTCTCATTGTACTCCCTAAAACAGCTCTATTAAGACAGGCGGAATCAAAGGCTTCAAATTGTCACTGTTAAGGTTCAAAGAAGAGCTCACCAACACAGTATACGTTGGCTATCTGTGTTGCACAAAATAGGGCCGCTATTGAACTCTTTCAGATACTCTTCATGATAGAAAATATAAAAACGAAGGGGTTTCTTTTTTTTGTTTTTTGGTTTTGGGGGTTTGGGGTAGGGGTGCGGTGGCACATATATCTTCTCTCCATTAATATCACTTAGAGATCGCAAGGATGAGGAGACCTTGCTTTGTGATCCCTATTACTGGAATTTATAATCAGGCATGTCTTCCACTGCCAAATTATAACAAAGTGAGTCAACCAAGACCAAACAAGGTCTCTTTTTGTTTTAAGGACATGAACTATGTGTATTGAAGCTCAAGTAGCCAAGGCAGATGGCTGTCCATTGTTGCATGGCTGAGACGTTGAGGTGTCTGAATTCAGATTCATGGATGACAGGTTCTGCCATGCCATTGCAGTTCTTATATCATCTTCCCGCATAAGTTTTGCATACTCATCTTTATCAAACTTGGATACATTTCTACCTCCAAAAGCTGTCTCCAGCTTCTCCAAATCAAACAAGCTTTCCATCATCTTATCACTGTCTTCATCCTTTGGGTATACAAATTTCACTTTCTTCTGCGTTTGAGGATCAAGGAAAGGCTTGACAACCTACAATAACAATTCTGAAAGGTTTAGCAAATTCAAATATGAGAAAGCCGATGAACAGCTTAATTACGTTTCTTATTTCTAATTACTTACGTTCCAGAAAGTTTCAAAAATCCTGGGAGGATTGTAAAGAATTGCATAAGCAAGCCTTTCAGGATAATGTTCTTGAAGAATATGTGCTGTTTCCCGAGCTGTCATAACAGGTATCATCGACATGTTCCAACCCTCGAAATCAACAAGCCATACCATTTGTTCCTGGCCGGAAGGCAGATTCATTATGGCATTCTCCATGCAATATACTAAATATCTTATCTGGCCATCCAACTGATTGGTATTCTGTCATGACAAAGACGAACACGTCAGTCTGTAAAGGACAGCTAACTATCTCAGACATCAACTGACAACCTGTATACCTGAACTCCAGGACGCATAACAAGCACAGTCCTTCCATCTTTGTCACAAAAGTTAGCTCGGTAAATCTTCCCGGTTTCTGCTTCTTTTTCAACTTCCTCCTGCAATTCAAGAGCACTAATGTGAAAAAATAGACACTGCTATTTTGTGTAATTATCTTATTTTTCCCCGGAGTCCACTCGCGACAACTGCACACACTGGGATGCTCGCCTACCACTCACCCCCATGCTAGACGTTTCAAAAGGTGATGTGCTAGCAATACAACTATGAAAATTACTAGGCCTTAGACAAGGCGAAACAGCAATTTGATTTTCCACAGGATCTGTAAACAGTGGTTCAATACCACAAGTCAGGACAAGAAACAAAAGATAGTCATCGCTTTGGGTAAAAGGGCGGTGCGGAGGACTATATTTTATTATTAGTGGCTAGTGGCAACAGTTCAATGGCCATTTTGTCATAGTTACAGACAGCCATCCCAACCCATTGCTTGCACGTGCACATACTTTTTACCACACACCCATTCGCCCACCCATGATAAGATCAACATCTGGTGAATATAAAATGTTACTTATGTATACCGTCCAATACCCCCTCCACCCCCCCGCCCCCGTTCCAATCCCCCTCCCTTCCGTTTGCCTGTGCCCATCTCCTTCCTTGTCACCATCCATCTTATCCATCCCGCCCTCATCCCATGTGACCATGCATTTTGTCAAAAGTAAAATTCATTCACACCAATTAGGAGGTTGGCACATAAAAGATTATAAAGTTTTATGATGAGGCCTATACTAAAGTTGCCAATTATAAGGCACCTTCCCTCACAGCCCAAGCCCCAAGAAAATTTGATTGGGGGGTTTTCATGTTTGCTGCTTACTCTAATGAAGCACTGCATAGGCAGAAAACTCTCTCTAAATCCAACACCATAAAGAAATCATTTGCTCAGATTTTTGTATGAGAAGAAAACTAACCATCTTCTGAAGCAATGAATGTGAAGACAACCCCAATTCTAATAGCTGATGATCAATGAAAGGCACTCACAGCTCTATGAATAAGGGATCAAGTTGGGACAACACAAGAAGCGCAGACACAATGACCCATACAGAATAACCATTGACTGAGACAAGAATATACCCATCTAATTTCTTCTGGCTTGTAGTGCTCTCTCCACTTGATAGTTTCCTTCAACATTTTTCGAGACTTTTTTTGACTCCAATTTGTGGCTCTCAAATATCGATAAAGACTTGCATCAGTGCAGAATTGAGCACTTCGGCTAGTCAAGGTGCCAAGAGAGCTACGAAGCTCTTTTAGCTGCATGTAATTAAATATGAGAATTTACAATCCAAAAACAAAAAAGTAATGTAAAATGCAACTATTTACAGAAGGCTCACTTTGCCAATGTTTTCATACCTTGGCCCCCTCCTCTTCCGGAGAAAGAGGTCCACGATGCTTGCTCCCATTCTTCCTCAATGGCATTGTCTAATGCTGCAAATATCATGTCAAGCTGTTATAGAAAGCTGCAAAGAAAGGCAACAATATATGTACATTTCCAACATAACAATCGGTAATAAGTATTCACAGACTTAAGTTGTCTTAATCCTACAAACTTGGAACCCCTACATGCAATAGCTGATCAGAATATTATTGTGCTATCAAGTTGTTTTGTAGAAGCACTCCACAAAGATAACTGTTTAACAGCTTCCATTCACTTCATATGTGTTCCAACAAGACCCATATTTGTAAAGACAAATCATAATCCACTAGTTATAAGAAAATTTTCAGGAATGCAATAAACAAACAATACCAAGGGCACATGTGATGCCTTGAGAAAGATCTGAATAACGAACTTCAGATAAATCAAACCAACATGCAGTACTATTAAACAAAGTAAATTATAAGAACGCAACAACTTTAGTTTCTGCCTAACTGTTGCACACAAAATCAAAAAACAATCTGACAATTGTCAGTGGTGCGTGTTAGAGCCTTAAAGCACTGATGGACCTGCCCACATTCGGCACAACTCTCGCAATGTCTTGGACCAACCAAAAGACAGTTCCAAAGATGAATCATATACCAGTGACATAACCCCCCTCTTGAAAGATGGCAAGTGTTCTTGATTGCATCTGAGTACGACTGTAACATGGCAGGCATATATTGGCAATACATGCAACCAAGTGCTCCACACAACATCTGCAATTATTATGGTCACATGCACGCATTCCAAATAAGAAATTAAGATGCGCTGAACAAACAGTTTCCACTATGGTAGTCATAGCTGCAGCACCCATACGAACTGTTACAACTAGAATGTCATGACCACTCATCATAGAAGCCACAAACTAGATATGCTACCAGCCAACAGTATGTCAGATGAGCATATAGCATCACCAAGCAACTTCTAGATATTGAAGCCAATTTGTTTATCTCGAAGCTCACCAGGCAATGCTCCAAATCTGCACTGCATCGTACCTATCCCAGCCACAATCAAAGTTCACTGGTAATGTTACCACAACTAAGGTGAATCTGCTCAATGACCCTCTTTCATCCGCTTCATGTCCATCAGTGAATAGTCCTAAAACTTCACTGATAGCAACATGAAACTTTACCTCTGGTCTTTCTTTCCTTATGTACCAATATTTGTTAAGGACCCAAGATCTCATCCAAATCCTCAGCCTCTAGCTCCATCTCATCCAGCATATTTACTAGCACATCTCCATGAAAAGCTCGAAGAAGAATCACATGGGATACATTATGAATCTTCCGATGATCCAGTAGCTTCAGCTGGTGAGCCACATCAACGATCTTTTTTGTCACAAAAAAAAATGCCCATAATATCCCATGCTTAGTTTAGGAAGTAGGCACTATTTTCACTTCATCTTCTTAAGCCTTGCCTTTGCAAAGCACAAAACACCCAATCACCCTTGGCAGACTTCGCATGTCTGCAGTTACAGTCTATTGCTCTCTTATGCATTTCCTATAATCTTTGAAGAGCTTGTTTTACTTTCTTATACCCTTGATCAATACTTTCAATGTATTTATCTACCTCAAAAATTGTATCCTTTGTATACAAAATAGGTGCAAACTTCTTACCACCTTCAACTATCTATCTCAAAGGGAGCCTTGCTAGTGGAACTATGAACAGTGCCCACTAGTGGAAGAAAATGTTCCCACATGGTTTTATGCTTTGGGGCATAACACTTCAGAACTATAACAGGAGAGAATTGCTTCTTCTCACTATCATCTACCTATGGATGAAAGCCTTCTCCAAAACAAACTTGTCATTTTTGGATCTCTACCACTAATGACAAACTCTGGTACCATGATACTCGAATATGTATAACAACTTTGCCAATGATTTGCTTTCATGTTCTTCATCACTTGATTAAAGTCTACTTACTGAACACAACACATGATAGTCCAAATGCCATTATTCCTTGTAAGTGTCCTAGGAAGATCATAGATAAAATCCACAGCTACGTTCTCCCACCACGATATGTTTGGAATAGGCAACAAATGTAGCAACCTTAGTGACTTCTGTCAGTCATACTTAACCTTCTGACATTCAATGCATGTACACACAAAAGCTTCAGCATTACACTTCAAAGCAAGCCAATAAAAGAAAGACTCCATCGCTTTCATCATTGCATCTAGAAGTGGAACATGGACAAGAGATTGGTCCATCTCATATGCTTCTCAGACCTTTGTCTAAGTGAGAGAATATCTCAAAGTCTAAGGATCAATCTGGACAATGAGATCAAAACCTAACATGTACTATTTCCACATAGAAAGAACATGAATGACTACTAGAAGCTCTTTCTCATAAGCTCACAATTTTCTTTGAGCACCCTACAAAACTCTACTCTCTTAGGCCACCATGCAACCATCTTGCATGAGAAATGCACCAATGCTATTCCCACATATATCACACAATACCACAAGACCTATTCAGAGATCAAGCAAATCAAAAGTGGATTCAAAGTAAGCTTTTCCTTCAATTGATTGAAAGTTGCAATCCCTTTTTCGGCCAATTTGAAAGGCACTCCCTTCTATTGCAAAGCATCATGTAAATTCCACAAATCTAGCTAATTACGAACTATCTTCACTTTGATTGGATCTACCCTACAACCATCCTTAGACACTATGTGCCCCAAGAAAATGAATCTCTTCCAAGAAAAACTCACTCTATTTGAAATTAATGACCGACTTGTGCTTGAGACATTCTCTAAAAGACTACAGCTAGTGCTTCCTATGATCCTTCTCATTCTTTAAATAAAGAACGATATAACACAGCACTGGAACTGGTAAACGCAGCAATGCAACTGCCTAAAGATGATGGCAGCTGATCACCAGCAGCAATGGAAGGCTCGGCAACAACTGTAGACCATGTAGCAACAATCACTGGGGGCTGGAGCTAGTGAAATAGGGCTGATGATTGAAACCTGCAAAACAAGGGATGGATCGAATGGTGGGTAGCTTGACTACTTATAGACGTAGAAGGATCCTCCTAAATTAGGGTTTGGCTTATGGGAGAAAGAAACTCTCTAGGACCACACACCATTTAATGGAACTTTTACAAAGATGGTCATCATCATGCAATGCAAAGGAAAGATATAACACAGGAGGGAGGCCGATGTCAAAGACAAATGCCACAGCCTATAGGCTATCAATGAGAGGTAGCAATCCCCTCTCAACCATGGATGCCAACGTCGAAGGAGGAAGAGAAACCCGATGTTGATCTTTGCGTGGTACCAAGAACCATGAAGAATCTAATGATGAAGGTAGACCTGTCACAACTTAGTTAAAATGGCCAAAATTGAATCAGTTATCTATTGGTGGAACATGTTCATACTCGATCTCAAGAGGGGGCTCCTATGCTGACCAATTAGCATAGGCAAGCTTGAATCTCAACCTCGGGAGAGCGTCGTGCTAGTTGAGAGGTGCCAAGATAAAAATCCACCGTGCAAACATATCTAATGGATGAAGAAGAAAGACCTGACCCTCCCCAACTAGAAGAGTAGGGAAAGGTCGGCTACCAAGACAATTGAGATGTACCCGTACTCGAGCGCGGGAAAGGCCTCCAATGTTGACTAAGTGTCATAGGCATGAGTTTAGGTAGGTGTAATAAACTAAATATAATAAGTGATAAGTTAGTGGCCATGTGAGTATCATAATGACCACCAACGTGCTAAGTGTAGACGTGCAGACCCATCTAGCCAGGCGGTCCATCATCAATGTCTGCACGTGTTGAGCTTGCCATCTCAATACTCCCCCTCAAGCTCAACTCTATCTCTGCAACTCCAAGTAAGCTTTAGAACTTCCGAAGCTTCTCTGCACCCAATGCCTTTGTGAAGATGTCAGCTACCTGATCTTGTGTGCTGACATATATCAAGTCAAAAAAAGAAAACAAACTAGGAGTGTAGAAAATGATGGTTAAATAATTTAAAAAAACAAAACTAAAACAAAAGAAAGATAGCTGCCAAGAGAAGAAAGATTCCCAAGTCGTGATCTCAGGAGAAAAGATACTATCTTCATCTCCATGCTCATACAAGCAATGCTCGCCAAGGCAAGAACCGAAAAACAAACCTTTAGCCCAAGCAATGTTAGTCCTAACTAAAATACAAAACATAGCATGAAAATATCACTAAAGAAATCAGCATACCAAATGTTTCATATTAAGATGCTTTGGTCGTTGTGAGAGTGAGATACAATAAAACTAAATGTAAGAAGTGTGCAATGGAAGACTTGAAAAAGTATGGCTAAGCCTAAAGAAAACTAGCCTAAAGTTCCTAAGGATGATATAGGATGCCTAAGAAACTAGCCTAGGGGAAGATAATCACTGAACCTGTCAAAGATGCCATAAGACACTAATTGAGAGGGAGATCCAAGATCCACTGCACCAGTGGCCAGCCACTGATGAATATAGATTAGGTGAAGAGAAAAGGTCAATTTTTCATAGTCACAAAATAAACTAGGGGGCGAAGAAATTGCAGTACCTCCCTATGAAAGAACTCCTCTCAACCTCCTTGGAGTGGCACTACCACTGCCAAAAGGGGCTAAGATTGGTTTAGGATTGATTTAGGAATGGGTCTAAGACACTTGGCCTTTGAGTGGCAATTGTCATCTACATAGCCGGGTTTCTAGCAAAATGTACAAAACCTTTTCTTTTTAGGCAAGAAGTGCCAAGAGAATCTTTGTAAAGAAGTGAGTGTACAATTCTCTTTTTCCTTCAAAGAAGGAGACTTACCATGAGCATTGGAGCATGGTCCGTGTTTAGGGTCGATTGGGGAAGAGGGACTTGGAACTAAATGTGGAGGTGGTTCCTTCTACTTTTAAGATTTTCTTTCCGATGAAAACAAAAGCTCCTTGTTTGGTTCAAAGGAGGAGGTAACTCATCAGCACAAGATGGGGATTCATGTGTTTGAGTAACCGAGAAGGGTAGTACAGTGTGCAAGAGGAAAATTCCCCACACACCAGGACCAGAGAATAGAGAAAAAAGCACTTGTGGGTGTGTGAAAGGCACAATGTTAAGGGGTGGCATTCCTATTAACAATGTATTAGGGGTGCAAAGTAGTATACTTTTTTAAGTGTCTAGTGATCACCTAAAACCTTGATGTGCATCAAAGACAATGTGTGCTAAGATTGGGAAGTCTCTCTTTGACAAAGTGATGAATGTATTTCAATGTGTTTCGTGCATGCATGAAATATTGGGTTCCGTGCCACTACAATGACACCCTGACTGTCAGTAAACAAAGAAATAGGCTCCTTAACAGATACATCAAGATCAATCAATAAACGTCTCATCCATACACATTCAACTATAGCAATAAAAGTTGCATTGTATTCAGCTTCACAAAAGACGATATGGCAACAATTGATTATTTCTTGCTAAGCCAAGAAATACAAGAAGAGCCAAGAAAGAAACAATTTTCACTTATAGAGTGACGAGAATCAAAATCTCCAACCCAATTGAAATCAGTGTAAGCATGTAACTGCAGTGTCCCCCTCCCCCCCCCCAACATAAAGCAATCCAAGAGCCCTAGTGCCTTGCAAGTAATGAAAAACATACTTCACAGCTTGCCAATGTGACATGCATGGGCTATGCATATATCTACTCAAGGCTGAAACTACAAACTGAATATCTAGTCTTGTGTTGCATAAATAAATAAGGCAACCAATTGCTAGAGCATATGTATGGATATCAAACATACCGTTGTCATCATGCAAAGACAGCTTAAGTCCATTCTCCATTGGTGTGCTTACTAGCTTGCAATCTTGGAAGCCAAATCTCTCAAGGAGTTTACCAATATATCTGGACTATAACAATCCAATGCCTCTAGTATCATGAATAAACCAAATGCCCAAATAGTAATGCAAAGACCCCAAATCTACCATATCAAAGTTTGCTGCAAACTTTTCTTAAATGCTGAAATTTGACCAGCATGTGGCCCTATGAGCAGAAGATCATCCACATAAAGATAAATAACCAGCAAGGATTCCCCCTCTTTGCATACCTAAAGAGTAGACTCTGATGGGTTGTAATGAAACCTTGGCTGAATAGGAAGGCATCAATTTCGGCATACCAAGCTCGTGGAGCTTGTTTCAAATCATACAAAGCCTTTTCCAGCTTGCATACCAAGTATTCGGATCCTTTAACTGCAAAACACATGGGCTGCTGAACATACACTTCTTCTTGAAGTTCCCCATGTAAAAATGCAGTTTTAATGTCAAGATGGTGCACAATCCAACCATAATGGGCAGCCAATGCAACCATGCACCTAATAGTGGACATACGGGATGTAGGAGCAAATGTTTCCTCATAATCAATGCCTTTCTTTTGCACATAGCCTTTTGCCATAAGCATGGCCTTGTACTTATCAATGGATCCATCTTCTTTTCGTTTCAACTTATAAACCCATTTAGTACCAATGGCTTTCTTTCCAAGAGGCCATAACTAAATCCCCTGTTTGATTCTTTATGATAAGAGTCATATTCAGCTCGCATTGCTGCCATCCAATGCACACTTTGTCGTGCATCCTTAAAATAACCAAACTCATCATCATCAAGTGTATTTGCTGTCATAACAAACTCCATAGCATTAGCATCATCATGCAGACGCGTTTGTCTTCGAGTACGACCATCAAGAGGAGCATCCAAATGACTATCTTGTAGAGTCTACAAGTGCCATCTAGATATATGTCTAGCCTCCTGAATATGTATATGCTCTTGATGAACCTCATATTCAACATCTTGTTGAATATTCAGATCAGCCATAAGCTGAATTTCTGCATTATTTAAAGAGCAGCTAGCTGGATATTTTGGTTATTTAATGAAGCTCCAATTGTATCATCAAAAGAGATAGGCAACAGTCCTTCAAACACATCTTTTGCAGCCTAATATGTGTCAAAACCAACAAGAGATAATTTTGATTTTTCATCAAAAATCACATCTCTATTGACAAAAACTTTCGTGGAAACACGATCATACAATCTATACCCTTTGCTTTCACTATTGTACCCCACAAATATGCACTTGACAGCCTTATTGTGCAACCTTTTTCTCAGTACTTTGGAGACCAACTGAGGGTTTACGGCTGTTCCAAACCTCAAAAGGGGTAATATTTTTCAATGCCTTAGTAGGGAACCTATTCAAAACATGACAAGCACGCATAATTGCTTCCATCCAAAATCCATGTGGCAATGTTTTAGCTTTCAGCATACACCTGGCCATCTCCATAAGTGACCGATTCTTCCTTTCTACAATCCCATTCTACTATGGAGTACATGCAGTAGTATATTGATGTGCAATGCCTTTTTGCATCAAAATTCTATTCAACAACAAAGGCATATATTCTCCCCCTTGGTTCGAATGAAGTCTTAATCTAATAGCCAAATTGATTTTCCACAAAGTGCAATCAAAGCCAAAAATGCATCACACACTTCTGATTTTTTAACCAATGAATAAACCCAACAAAAAAAGCGTGTAAAGTTATCAATGAAGGTGACAAGGTAATAGCATCCACCCAATGACTTTGTCTACATGGGTCCACACACATCTGAATGCACAATCTGCAACCTGACTGTAGCTTTAAAAGCAAAATCACGAAGAAAATAAAATCAATGCATTTTTCCCAAAATGCATCCCTTACAAATATGCTTGAGAGGTCTCTCCAAGAGAAGTAAGCCTTCCAACATCTGAGTACGCTACAAAAGCATCAAATTGCCATAGTTCACAGGCCTCATACGAGCATACCATAACTCTGCTTGTGACATAGCAGGATTAATAGAAGATGCCAAATAAACTGACTGATCAACTGGATAAGTATCTAACTCATAAAGTCCATGACATAATGTGCCAATGAGTACCAAAGTAAAGAATTCCTTATCCTTGACCATGTATTTATCATCATCTAAAGTGACTTGCATTCCACATTTTGCTAAAGAAGAAATGGACAACAAATTCTTCTTTATCCCTGGCATATATAAAGCATCCTGCAAACGGAGAGAGAAGCCATCAATGGCTTTCAAAACAATCTCTCCAACTCCTCTAACAAGATAAGATGCATTGTTGGCACATTGCACTGATTTGCCAATTGGAGTTGCAACAACAGAAGTAAACAAATCCCTATGGGATGTAATGTGCTTAGAAGCACCACTGTTAAAGAACCAAGTGCTAGCATTCTCTGTAGAGTTGAATGCTCTATCTACCTAAGAAGAATCATAACTGCAAGTATAAAAACAATGATGAACGACGCGAACTCTGTAGCAATAGTAGTACAAAGTGCATCTGAAACTAACATCCCAGACTCCTTTTTCTCCTTGGTAATGCGTTTCTTGTGATATAATGACCTGGCTTCTCACAGTAATGGCCCTTACCCTTCTTGGCTTGTGTGCCCCCTACTTCTTGTTGTTCTGTGAAGCTCCAAAACTTCCAAAACTCTGCGGAGCATTCTTGGACTAATTGCCCTTCCCCTTCTATCTCGCCATAAAAGCTTGTTCAGAAGCTAAAACATCCAACCCACTATTCTTCCTTGTTCGTTCTTCTAGCCATAAGCTAACCAACTAAAGAAAAGTAAGTGGCTGCGTAGAAATCTGTTGGAAAATGGCAGCCCGCTATGAAGGAGAGAAAAGAGAGACAATGAGAGTGTGCTAAAGCAAAATAGTAGAGTGTACTTGCTAAACTAAAAGAATGAGACTGAAAGGTACAAGATAGGTCTAAAATAGACCTAGCTCTAACTCAACTAGAGTTAACTAAGTCTAACTCTAACTATAAGAGTGGTGACACAACTTATAACTTTAGTTGTATTCACACTAAGAACTAAAAAAGAACTAAAGACTAAAACATTAGGCACTATCTATAAAATTGGCAAATTCTAATATCCCCTTGCAGTGCCAATGCACAAGAATGATCAATCACCAAAGGGAAGCAAGTTTAAGAACTCGCGAAAAGTCTCAAACTTCTCACGAGATAGTGCCTTAGTGAAAATGTCTGCAACATTTTTCTATGCAGGAATATACATCAAGCTGATCTCTCCTATATAGCATCTCTCTTTGACATAATGGTAATGCATCTTAATATGTTTCGTGCAAGCATGAAATACAGAATTTTGTGCCACTATAATAGCACTCTGATTGTCAAAAAGAATAAGTATACGACCCTCCAATGGTAAATGTAAATCAACCAACAATCTGCACAACCATACACATTTCACTATTGCCGTGAAGACTTCCCTCTACTTAGCCTCACAAGACGAGGTTGCCACTGTAGGTTGTTTCTTGCTTAGCCATGAAATGCATAGACAGCCCAAAGAGAAATAGTGTCCACTAGTACACTACCTAGTGTCTGCATCACCAGCCTAATCTTAATCACTATAAGCCCCCCGGGAAATAATAATGAATGTGACTCAGTACCTTGCAAGTATCTAAAGATCCGCTTAACAACTTGCTAATATGTAGTCTATGGGCTATGCATATACCTACTCACCTAAGATATTCCATTTAAAACCGATCATGTGAAAATGCAACATTTTTAACAAATATGACATCCCTACTAACAAAAACTCTCTTTGTGCGTGGGTTATACAAGCGATGGCCCTTATTTTCCGAACTGTAGCTCGTAAATATGCATTTTAAAACCTTGTCATCAAGATTTCCACGAAGCTCTTCTGGAACATGTGCATAGGCTATGCAACCAAACACCTGAAAGTAGTCAACCTTGGGTTTCTTGCCATACCAAGCTTCAAACAAGGTGATTGTCTTTAGTGCCTTAGTGGGTGCACAATTCAACACATGATTTGCACATTGAAGGCCTTCTAACCAAAATTTATGAGACAACCCCTTGTTTTTGAGCATATAACGAGTCATCTCCATAAGAGTGTGATTCTTCCTTTCAGCAACACCATTCTATTGAGGAGTCATTCTAACAATGGCTTCATATGTAATGACATGATCGATTAAATATGTCTCAAAAGCACGAGACATGTACCCCCCCTCCCAAAAATCCGTACGAAGTGTCTACACTTTCAAGTTAATTTCAACCTCAATCTTTGCAACAAGATGTTTAAAATGCATAAACACATCAGATTTTTCTTTCAATCCATACACCCATGTATATTGAGAGTAGTCATCAATAAATGCAACAAAGTAAAGGTGACTTCCAAGTAGACATGTCCTCATGGGACCATAAACATCAGAGTGAATAAGCTACAATTTCCGGACAGCATGCAATGCATCATCCTTTTTTAAGGCAAATCTATGCATCTTGCCCAAAATACATCCCTCGTATGCATGAGGAGATGGAGTCTCTACTAGAGGCAATGCATCTACCATATGACACCTCTAAAGGGTCATCAAACTCCCAAAACTCATATGTCCATAGTGGGCATGCCATAGCTCTGCATTCTACATAGTGGACAATAGAGTAGTGACTGCCAGAGCATCATGAGGCTATGCATCATAGGTATCCAACAAAAATAAGCCCTTATACAAGGTCCCAAACAGCTTGAGTGCATAATCCATCTCCCTATCTCTGACAATGCATTTGTCATCCTCAAAGATGATCTAAAAGCCATGCTTGTTAAAAGCAGAGATAGACAACAAGTTCTTTGTAATGCCAGGCATAAACAAGACATCTAGAAGCACGAAGTCAAAACCATCCCAATGCCACAAACATCATAACTACTTATGTTCACACATGTAACATGCTTCCCAACAAGGGTTGAATGCAAAGAAGAAAACAAACACTTCTTAGAACTAATGTGCAAAGAGTAGTGACTGCTAAGGCATCATGAGACTGTCTGTCATATGTATCCAACAAAAAATAGACCCTTATGTAGGGTGTCGGACAGCCTAAGTGCATAATCCATCTCTCTGTCTCTAACAATGCATTTGTCATCCTCAAAGATGACATGAAAGCCATGCTTATTAGAAGCAGAGATAAACAACAAGTTCTTTGTAATGCCAGGTACAAACAAGACATCTAGAAGTATGAAATCACAACCATCTGCAACAGTAATAGTGACTGTCCCAATGCCACATACATCATAACTGCTGCTGTTCGCACATGTAACACACTTCCCAGCAGGGGCTGAATGCAAAGGGGTAAACAAACACTTCCTAGAAGTGTTGTACTTTGATGCCCCACTATCAAAATACCATGTTTGTTGTGTTTAAGCAGCATATCGAATCAGCCATTGAACAATCATAATTGCAAGTCAAAAATGCATAGTCCTCCTCCACAAAGTTAACAATGCACAGCTGTACCACATCTACCTCGTAATGCGTACCCTCAAAAGAACAAATTACAACAACTTAATGCCGATTCTTATCAAAATTTATTGAATTTTCAAAAAAAAATTCTATTCAATCTGACAGTAACAAGAATTAAATACTGCTATACCGCTTGTTTGCTGCATTGGAATGCATATCAAGTAAAAGTCCCAATTTTCTTTCTAAAATTTCAAAGAAATCGATGAAGTTTGTACCTTACAACTCGAATTTCTGCAATAATGTTACCTTCAGGTGCATGTCAATAGCAAACAACAGCCTCGTAATGTGTGTTGGAGCCTCTGGGACAAAAAGCCCCGAATTTCTTGAATCATAGACACGTACTGAAAAAATTGTTGAACACAAGACAAAAGAGAGAAAACAGAAGAACACTTCAAAGAAAAAAAACTCAACTCAGGAAATGAAATCGATATACCAAACACGAGAATGACGTGTATAATAGTGAGTCACTAGCTCCTAGGTACTTGCACCAACTCCCTCTCTCCATAGAACTTGTAGGTGATGATAATCTGAATGAAGAGGGAACCGGATATATAAAGAAGAAAACAATGCCAAAGTAGGGGCAGTTTGGCCAACAAATGTTGATGAAATTGTGCGAAGTCGGCATCTCCAATGAAGATTCACACGTAGGATTGCAAATTAGGCAAAAGCCCCAAAATTTTTTGTGAGGATATCAAATAAGTTGAGAAATTTCTTCGAATTGGTTGTCAATTTGAACTCGAGGAGCGAAATTTGACAAAAGCCCCAAATTTTGGGCAACACGAACTAAGATTCGGAAAGAGATGGCCAAAACGGATGTGAAATTGCAGAAATTGTGAAAAAACCCTGAATCTAAAAATTAGGGTTTTTGCACTTCTTAGGGTTTTGCGGAAAATCACAGGCACGACTGAGCATATGGCGGACAGAGATGAGAAAATAAGGGACATAGCTGACAAAACAGCAACTCCCCCAAAACAATAGCTCCTCGGGCTGCGTGCGGGACCGCACGTAGTATTGCATGCAGGCTAAAAACAGCAACATCTCGTCCTTCTCTTCCTCGAATAGAGAGCTGGCTGAAAGCAACAAGACCTTAGGTGGGGTGGCACCGGTTGACAGTGGCTGAACGAAATCCGTACATAGAACCTACTCTAATACCAAATGTTGAAAAATGATAGCCAGCTATGGAGGAGAGAAAAGAGAGACAGTGAGAGTGTGTTGAAGCAAAAGAGTGGAGTGTATTGCTAAGCTGAAAGAATGAGAATGAAAGGTACAAGATAGGTCTAAGATAGACCTAGCTCTAACTCAACTAGAGTTAACTAACTCTAACTCTAACTCTAAGAGTGGTGACACAACTTGTAGCTTTAGCAATGTTCACACTAAGAACTAAAAAAGAACTGAAGACTAAAACATTGGGCACTGCCCATAGGCAAAGAGTTCAAAGTCATAGAAATCGTCTGAGCATCTAAATAATACTCATCTACATTCATCAACTACTCGCATAAGTCCTGAATTTTATTAAGGTGATCTTGCATAGCATCACCTTCTTCCATCTTCACATTTTCAAGCTCCTTCGAAAAAGAAATGAGAGTATCATTTTTTCCAGTAAACATATGCTCAATTGTAAGCCATGCTACTCATGAAGTAGCAGACAACGGATATGCAAGATTATAGACCGCTGAACTGCCAATGCAATAAGTAACAATGCTTGGGCATCCCTAGTGTCCCAAGCCTTTCAAGCAACTGTTCTTTGGGGTGGTGGCTGAACGGGAGCTTGCCTTTGACCACAACCTCCTTGTGGAGGAATTGCAAGAGCCATATCACCAAAACCTACTTCTTCCCCACTGACATAATTCCAAAGATTTTTTGCAACAAGCACATTCTTCATCATGAAGGACCACACAAAATAGTTGTTGCCATACAATCTATTCTCTTTTGATACATAAGTGAAGACATCACTCTATCCTTGATTTGCCATGATAAATGTCACTCTCCCAAATGTACAAGAGTGATAACAAAAGCTGGCCTGACCTGGAAATCTGCAAATTTCAAGAAATTACAGCAAATGCCAAGCGGTAATCAACTAAATCGTGTTATACTTGACCAGTACTACCTCAATGTGCTGAATTTTTTTCATATTACAGTAAGCAACATGCTGCCCAATGCAAAAAGAGTGCTCAGCAGCACTAAAAACACAAAAGTCCCAAAATTTGACCATCAAATGTGCAAGATTTTAGTCAATTTCAAACTGAACCCTCAAAACATATACCAATATCTACCAAAGACACAAAAGCCCCAAATTTACTGACCCAAATGCTTGCAAATTTCTCCAATTTGTGCACTGAAGCACTCACTGAATTAGAAATTGACCTTTCCTTGCAAAAGCCCTTTGCTTTGGCTCTAATATTCTGAATAAAATAATAAAATATACATGTGGCAGCTGAAGACGAGCCAAAAGGATGCTTAAGTGGCAGTCGACTGTATACTTACTGCGCAGAAACCAGGGTGAGTGACATGGCAAGGCGTATCGCAAACAATTGGTGGAGCTGCTGGCGGAGCTGCCCACTGGCGAGCTAAGCTGCTACTGGCGGGTGGAGCCTTTGCAAGCGGGCAGACTGCACGCGGCGCAATCTACAGGACTGGCAGGCTGGCACTGCAGGCGGATGGAGCTGCAGGAGGCGGGTGGACTGCAAGCGGCACTGGCAAGATGGCACAGCCGCTTGTGGAGTTGGCAGCAGCTGGCGGGCATGCACCGCTGGGAGCTGTGGACTACAAGGCAGCCAATAGATGGCTGCAGGGTGGCAACCTGGCTGAGCTGGTAGGCAAAGCTGCAGGGTGGCCAAGGTGGCTCTTGGCTTTGATACAACTTGTTGGTGATAAACAGGATGAGAGAGAGTAGCTCAACTCAGCTGGAGATAGTGAACAGCAATAGAGAGAGAGTGTGTGGTCACAGCTCGACACTTGATTGATTGAAAGTGAAGTACCAAAGTACAAAGTACAACCCTTAGACTTTAGGGTTGTTTAAGTGACTTAAAGTGCGTTCACACACAAATGTGCGTAATGTGAGGTAAGTGACCAAAATGTGTAACATAAAAAAACAGATGAGGAATAATGTAACCAGGGGAAAAAACCTCTCTTACGGAGAGTAAAAAGTGCCCTGGTGTCCTATGTGCGGATCACTAACACTCCTATGTGAGCATAGGCATGAGAAAAATCCGACATTATTGTTGATTCCTACATAACAAAAGGAGCAATATAAACAAAATTAAACTCACACAAAAATGGATTATACAAACCTGCTACTAGGCTTGATTGTGAAAAGTCTGAACTTTTGACTGAGTCTTGGCTGGATAGTATGTTCTCAACTAAGAGGTGCTCGGTCTCGTCAGTAGGGTGCTCCAATTGAGATGCACTTTGTGAAGGAATATCAAACGAGAAGAATTGGGCCTCCTCGAGTGATCCCTATAAGAAAGGTTAGTAGAAAGAGCATCATCCTCAAATCAAAACCATAATGCCTCCTCGACGCCTCCGTTGAAGGTTCGCTAGAGAAAGCATTAGAGGATCCAACAATGGAGTCATTTAAGCCATCGCCAATCAATTATGTATCATTTGTGTATCTCCCACAAAACCAAGCTCTCTACAATAGCCATAGGATATTTTTTAAGAGAGCATCAGCTCTAATACCATGTGAAGATATGCTAGAGTTTGCACAAAAGAAACACAGAATGTATGAATATAGTTGAAACACAATAACGCAATAAACACAAACCCTAAACGTGAAATGCAAAATGCAAATCGCAAAAACACAAACACAAATAGAGAAGAAAAAGAACTCTAAAGTGAATGAATCAACGTTATAAATGAATGAGAGAATGTGCAAAGTGCTTAAGGGCAAAGCTGTCCAACAACGGGTGGCTCTCATGGGAGCAGGCGCAAGGAGGTATCAATGTGTGCCATCTACCAAAGACAAATATTAAGTGCAGTACCACTAGTCGGAGTAGAGGTTGATGAAGAAAGGTGCTGAAAACACAAAAACGACCTATTTAGATGCAAATGCAAATCAAGCCCATGCTAGAAATGAAAGGGCAGTAGGCTGGAAACTAGAACACAACAATCTTTGGGGCTAGAACTAGTAAATGCAGCAATGTAACCACTTGTTGATGATGGCAAGTGATCACTAGCAATACTGGAAGGCTGAGTGACACTCACCATGGTTGGCCAATCTACACATGGATGCCAAAAGTGCCTATCTAAATGGTTATCTGGAGGAGTAAGTCTATGCAACGCAACCATTCGAATCTTCTACTAACCATAATTACCATTGCCTTTTGTAAGACAACCCCAAAACTCAAGTCAATTAATGAATTTTAACCATTCTTCAAAACCAAGAGCGGTTCGAGAGCGTTTCAGTGTCCCACATGTAGACCCTAATTTGGGAGGCCCCAAACTTTCTATAAATAGATAGCATGCCCTCCCACTCAGTCCAATCTCGTTTTTGTAGGCTTCAAGTGCTAGAGCTTCGCACCCAGACTCCATTCGTAGATGGCATCTCAACCAAAGTTGCCAAACACAGTCTACACCCATTTGGCGCATGTTTCTAGCCTCTACCTCACAACCCCACCTCCTACTACTGTTGCCAATCCTAACAAAGGCTATGTTTGCAATAGGTTGCATTTGCGGCTGGCGGTAGCTTTGCAGGCAGCACTTACTACTCCTATGCCTTCTCTTGCTAGTGACGACATCATCCAAGGCGCTTTTTAGGCGGCATTTACCATTCCTATGCTTCTCTAGCTAGTGGTGACATCATCCAAGGCTATGTTTGTATCCAAGAGGCTGCATTTTGATCTCCTCAGCTGGCATCATCATCTTTCTCTACGTTTACGTCATCTTGGTGCTCTCCTGCCTATCACCCCAACTTATGGAGGCTGCATTTGCTGATTTTCTCTCTCCTCTGCCTATCCAACATTGTTCTAGCATCCACATTACTACGTTTACTATTGCCAAACATCTTCAGAGGTTGGCTTGTTGCGTTTTGGGATCTATTGGAGAACGACGCACTCTCCAATCCATTACCTTTGCCTCAATTCTCGAGACACAAGAGTTCAGGGTACAATATTTATTCTACACATTGTATTTGTTACATAAGTATTATATTATTCAAGTTCATCCATTCTAGATTATTCACTGTGTTCATTTGTCTTTGAGTTACCCTAATTCTAACTATGTTCTATTATCAATTTGTGCTTTGTTGTACAATTGTATTTGTGTATTTTCGTTTAGGGCATTTCTTCACTACCTCCCATCCCTCTTCTACTTAGTTTCGACAGGCCATCTCTAGAAATTGTTTGGCCTCTGTTCCATTGCAATCTCACATACCTTCTCCAACACCACCGGCAGTCCTTCCTTTGTTATCAAACACTTCGGAGGCCATGATCCATGAGTCAAATGGGCGATTCATGAGGGGCTTCAAAGGGGGATCCTATTTCTCCATCTTTGGAGAGAGATCCGCTTCCTCTAGTTTAGAGTGGTCACTACTTATCGTGCAGTCCTTAACATACCTTGGCATAAAAGCCTTTGCATTCTTCATCTTTCCTTTGATGGGGTGGTCAACATCGGAGCTACTATCTCATCTATTGATACCTAGGTCTATAATTTCTACCTAGGTTGTGTCAGAAGTGGAGCAACAATGGAAGTGTTAAGATATGTTGCAATAAACTATTGAAATGCAAGACAAAAGAGAAAGGGAAAGAAAGAACACTGAAGAACACAATACAGATGAGAACTCAGATGTATGCTCGGGAAATGGAATCCATATATCCAACAAGAGACAATTGCATACAACAATGAATCATTGGCTGCATGGACACCCGCACTAGCTCCTCTCTCCACGGAGTCTCCACACGTGTGATGGCCAATGAGTGTCTGCGTGAGGAGGAGGGGCTTGAATATATAGGACAAAAGTATATCCTCAATATGATCAGATTGGCCAACATTTAATGCTGGTCAGCCAGCAATAAATGTTAAATATGACCAAAATAAAGACTACAAAAAATGCCTAAAATATCCTAAATAATGTGCCCAACCACTGCATGCACAAACTCACACGTGAGCTGACATGTCCGCTAACACCCTCTCTCAAATCATGGTGATCTAATACAATACGATGGTGCAATGAGAGTGAATCATAAACCATACAACATAGAATCACCGAGTAAAACCATGGATACCCAAGCAGTGGGTAATCAAGCCACCACCAAGGTGCCTCGAAAAGAACCTGATGTCGAAGTCAATCGTGCCAACGCCGGAAAATAGAGAAGATCATAGCATATCTCTATGTTGGTCCCAATGTCTTTCAGTAGCATACATGACATCCTATCAAAAATGCCTCTGGAACATACGTGACCATGGATTCCCCGTGTGACATTAATGTGACATTAAGGTAAATCAAGGGAAACATGCACGAGGATGACAGTCCGGGGTCTTGGGCGCCCGAACGGGGTTTAGGAGAGCCTAGAACCAAAGAGAGTCCAAGAATAGTAGGACTCACTAAGGTTTGACGGCTGGCAATCGGATCACGATGGGTCTGGCCAGCAATAAAACTAGGCAAGGCTGGGAGGTGAAGGGATCGCTCGTGCTCATCTATTTTACTGCTTTTTCTCTGGCTTTATGGTCTTCTTCAGAGCCGTCTGACATTGGTATCAGAGCCGACGGATCTCGTTTTGTGGATCCATGAAGCTGTTCGACGAGAAGACAGAGCCAACGGGTCTCGTGAAGCTGTTCGTTTCCGGCGTCTGGTGACACGTCATATAAAATTTGACGTGACGTTTAATTTCACCACGTCACTCATCATTTGGCGGGGAAGCTATCTTCTATGTCTAACGTCGTATTCTGAATCGCGCGCCGAATCCTGGCTCAAGCCCGTCTTAAAGCGCATCAACGGACCACCTTGTTCCCTTTTCCGCAGGCTGGCCCTCCAGTTGCGTGAGACTGACGCTATTCTCTGGTCCTTCTGTGACCAGCCGACTGCACGCTATCTTTATTTGTCTGGTATTCCTCTCGCCAGCCCCAAGTGCACTTGCATAACAAGTACAAGCTGAGCAGAGAACAAGTTCAGGAAAGGTGCATTGATGGCCTGCGTGATCATTAAGAAGGGGGCTGAATACTAGTCGTTTCTGCAAAGAAGCTCCATTTCCTGCGTGACCAGTTTAGTTCGAAAGATAAAATTTGTTCCTTACTCTTCGGGTTTATTTACAAACCAGCAACAGTTGCCTGCCATTAAAACCAGGGAAGTACTTTATTTTGTATGCAAATTTCTTATCTTTGCTTTCCAATTCCAGTGTATTAATGGCAGAAAAAGGGAAAGAGAGAGTAATGGAAGGTTCTAGTTCTGGGGACCACCCTATGGTAGATCCCCGTGAACCAGAGATACAAGAAGAACAGTGGGAAGAATTTTTTGCTACACGAGAACAATTTGATGACCTTACTGCTCGTGTACAGGCTCAGGGGGTTCAAATGGAATTTTTAACTCAAACACTCACTGAAATAAAATCTCAATTAACTTTATTGTTAGAAAGAGATAAAAATAAGATAGAAACCTCGGATGTCCCATCTTCATCGAAAGATTTAGATGTGACTATGCGAGATCTTAAGGAACCCCACCACAAGTTGAGGGATAATCCAGTTCTAAAGAATATGAAACCCCCTCAGTTTCACAAGGAGGAAAAAGATAGAAATAAAAATACAATCTTTAATTTCCTCCAAAAATGGGAAGATTTGCATAAACTTAAAAATACTCCACCACATCTCCAAGCACTGGAGGCTAGTTTAACTTTGGGGCCCAAAGCATATAAATGGTGGCGAACTTTAAAGGAGGCAAATAACATACCTGAAACTTGGGCTCAATTTGAATCCGTCTTTTTACCTGAAAATGAAATGGAAAGAAATTGGGAAGATTGGGATTATGTCAGACAAAAGGGAAGACCCCTGCTGACATATATGGAGGAATATCGTGAGATAATCCTCAAATTGGAAGGAATAGATGAATTTCAAAAAACAAGAGGATTCATTAGGGGACTAGATAAAGCCTGTAAAAAGGAAGTAAAAAGTAGTTCACCTAAGACGCTGGAAGAGGCAATTAAATTTGCATTAATCAATGAAGATAGTATGCGTCCAGGTACACTCACTAGTCTCGCTGATACGGAGCCCAAGTCTAAGGAATTGGAAACCTCAAAATTTGTGGGCAAATTTAAAAGAAAAATGCAATTTTCTAAGGGTAAAAAACAACCTTTTGAAAAGAAACAATATGTGAGGCCAAAGTTAAGTCCTGATGACTTTGATAAGGCCAAAAAAGAAAAGTTGTGTTTCAATTGCCTATCCCCTAACCATGCTGCTTGGAATTGCCCTCAAAAGAAAAAGGGGGAAGACAAAGGAAAGGATAAGGACAAGGGCAAGGAAAAAGAAAAACAAATCCATGTAGTGCAGACCTTAGAATTAAAGGGGCATGAAAGGTTTCCCAATTTAC
Source organism: Lygodium microphyllum (assembly GCF_053477565.2). Taxonomy (NCBI): domain Eukaryota; kingdom Viridiplantae; phylum Streptophyta; class Polypodiopsida; order Schizaeales; family Lygodiaceae; genus Lygodium; species Lygodium microphyllum. Next base: position 38,779,757 of record NC_141156.1, read on the forward strand.
ACTTAGACCTTCCAAGTATCGGTTTCGAGGACGAAACCGATTCTTAAGGGGAAGGAAATGTGACATTAATGTGACATTAAGGTAAATCAAGGGAAACATGCACGAGGATGACCGTCCGGGGTCTTGGGCGCCCGAACGGGGTTTAGGGGAGCCTAGAACCAAAGAGAGTCCAAGAATAGTAGGACTCACTAAGGTTTGACGGCTGGCAATCGGATCACGATGGGTCTGGCCAGCAATAAAACTAGGCAAGGCTGGGAGGTGAAGGGATCGCTCGTGCTCATCTATTTTATTGCTTTTTCTCTGGCTTTATGGTCTTCTTCAGAGCCGTCTGACACCCCGCCTTTGGCTAGACCGCCAAAGTGTCCCCTCATGTGAGCTCAAGACTAGGAGCCAAGCCCGCTCTCTGTCAAATAAACAACCTATCATGAACTTGAATGTCAATCCTAGCTCCAGGATTTCAACCTGTCAGACTTCAATCGATGCGTCAAGGAAGTCCCTCTCTCGATCTTGTGCATTTGTATAGATATATAGATGAGGTGCAATTGCCCCATCTCACCACTCTCTCACTCTCCTCTAGCATTGGAGAGTCGTAAGGGATATCGTCATCACCACCACCAAAAAGCAGCTAAGGAGGGCCCATCAATCCCTTCCCACAATTTGAAGAAGCTTCTCCTTTCCATGCCTTAGACTTCTCCTTGATTGGAGGATCGGAGTCGGAGGAAAATGATAGCTCATCAGAGGAGTCCACATCCCGCTTTGTCTTCTTCTCCTCCTCCTTCCGGGAAGCACCTAACTCTTTGCAATCCTTCCATAAATGACATTTCATCCAACAGTGGTAACACTGGGTCTTCGACTTCTTCAAACCCCTCTCTGAAGCTGCAAGAGCCTCACTAGAATCTCCATGGAACTTATAATTAATGGATGTGCATGGAGGAGTCATCTGTAGAGGATTTAGAAGAGAAATAGAGAAAAGAAGGTATTTGGAGAGGAAACATCCAAACCACAAGCACAGACTGCAGAAAATGAGAGTTCACATGCAGTATTCACCAAAATCTAACCAAAGCAAGAAGAAATCTACTGCGAAAAGTCGAAAAATAAGCCATAAACTGCCTAAAATAGCAAAAACGACTTCATAATGTAGTCGCCTAGACATCAAGAGATGCACACACACCAAAACGCAGGCTCAAATTGTTAGCCTGCTCTTCTTCAGTCTCAGTCTGTCATCTCCTGGTTGTGAGCTCCTGTCAGAGTCTGACAGGAGACAGAGGAGCTCTGTCAGGACATTTTTGTTCAGCATGCAGTCCTGGTTTTGTTCCAGCCCAAACTGCGCTGTTTTTGCCCTGACTGCCCATTTTTCTGGGCAGTCGGCCAGATCTGGCTGGTCGGCCAAATCTGGCCAGGTCGGTCAGTTTGGCTGGTCGGCCAGTTTGCTGGCCTGGGGGCTATTTATATCAGCCCCCCCAGTCAGTCCAGCATTGCTCTCTGCAGGTACAGCACTGCTCCCTCCGTCTCCGTCTCCGGCATTGGTGCTGCCTCTGCTTCTAGTCTGTCCTGGTTCCCTCACTGACGCTCCGGGCTGCGTGCAGGGACTGTTCTGTCCATTCCAGTGTATTCAGCATTCATCTCAGTCAGTGCAGACTTTCTTCCTTCATTCTCTGCTTTCTCTCTCCTCTCCTCTGTGTTCGTGTTCTTCCGCTGCGCACTCTCACACAAATTGACACACAGGTAAGAGAGGTGCTAACACAAGCTGTACGGATGCTCACATCAGCAAAAATGCAAGAAAAACAAGACGTCTGGTTGGAGCAATAATCGCCTAATCAGCAATGGTCAAAACAATCTTAAAATCAGCAAAGAAAACACAACAAGAGGACAGAATCTGAAATCTGAAATCTGATACAATGTCAGAAGTGGAGCAACAATGGAAGCATAGATATATGTTGTAACAAACTACTGAAACACAAGAATAAAGAGAAAAGGAAAGCAAGAACGTAGAAGAACAAAATACAGATGAGAACTCAAATGTATGCTCAGGAAATGGAATCCATATATCCAACACGAGACAGTCACATACAACAGTAAATCACTAGCTGCATGGGCACCAACACTGGCTCCTCTCTCCACGGAGTCTCCACACATGTGATGGCAAATGAGTGTCTCAATGAGGAGGAGCAGCTTGAATATATAGGACAAAAATATGTCCTCAATATGATCAAGTCGGCCAGCAATAAATGCTAAATATGACCAAAATGAAGACCACAAAAAATGCCTAAAATATCCTAAATAATTTGCCCAGCCACTACACAGACAAACTCACACATGAGCTGACATATTCACTAACAAGTTGGGGCCTTGGATATTTCAACCATGACTTGGTGGCTACGCCTTCATATTCTTACCAACATGGAGACATGGAACTAGTGGCTTCCCTCCCAAGGTTGAGTTTCAGGCACCACTAGCATACCATGTCTACTGTTCTCCCTTATAAGTGTCCTATGAGAGTTGGGAGTGGATCGAAGCTCAACTGAGAGTGAAGTAGACACTATGGAGAGTGAAAGCACAACACCCAATGTAATAGATTGAAAGTGTAAGATGAAAGTACAAGGTACAACCCTTAAACCTTAGGGTTGTAAGAGGGTATTCACACCTGAAGTGTGCGCAACACGATAAGTGCCTGAAAATGTGTAACATAGGCACATAAAATAAAAAGAATAAATCTAGGGGAAAAAACCTCTCGTACGGAGAGTAAAAAGTGCCCCAGTGTCCTACTGAAGATCACCGATACTCCTCTGTGATCATAGGCATAAGTGAAACACAATAAACCCCCCTACAGTGAAGAGTGATCAAGGGTCATCCACCACCAACGGAGATCAAATTTAAAGCATTGCGGAATGCTTCAAATTTGTCACAAGGAAGAGCTTTGGTGAAGATGTCTACCACATTACTGGTGGTAGGACAATAGAAAAGGCTGATATCTCTGACAAGTAGCCTCTCTCTGACAAAGTGATAATGGATCTCAATGTGTTTCGTGCATGCATGAAACATTGGGTTCCGTGCCACTGCAATGGCACTCTAACTGTCAATGATGAACAAAGGAGTAGACTCCGTGACAAATACATCTAGATCAATTAGCAAGTGTCTAAGCCATACACATTCAACTGTGGTAGTGAAAGCTACCTTGTATTCAGCTTCACATGACGATGTGGCAACAGTGAACTGTTTCTTGCTAAGCCAAGATATGTAAGATGAGCCAAGAAAGAAACAATTGCCACTAGTGGAGTGACGAGAATCATAATCACCAACCTAGTTAGGATCACTGTGAGCATGTAAGTGCAATGGTCCCCCCTTGGCATAAAGCAATCCAAGAGTCCTAGTACCTTGTAAGTAATGAAAAACACACTTCACAACTTGCCACTGTGACATGAGTGGCTAATGCATATATCTCCTCAAGGCTGAAACTGCAAATTGTATGTCCGGCCTAATGCTGCATAGGTAGATAAGGCATCCAATTGTTGGAGCATATGTGTGTATATCAAACAAGTCACTGTCATCATGCAATGAAAGCTTCAGTCCAGATTCCATTGGTGTACAGACTGGCTTGCAATCCTTGAAGCCAAACTTCTCGAGAAGTTTACCAATGTATCTTGACTGTGATAAACCAATACCTCTAGCATCATGAATGGCCTGAATGCCCAAGTAATAGTGCAAAGACCCCAAATCTGACATCTCAAAAGTTTGCTACAAATTTTGTTTAAATGCTGAAATCTGATCAACGTGTGTCCCTATAAGCCAAAGGTCATCAACATATAGCCAAATGATCAGTATGGATCCCCCCTCTTTACATACGTAAAGAGTAAACTCTTATGAGTTGTTTATGAACCCTTGGCTGAGTAAAAGAGCATCAATCTTTACATACCAAGTTTGAGGAGCTTATTTCAAGCCATATAAAGCCTTTTTCAGCTTACAAACCAAGTATTTAGATCCCTCAAGTGCAAAACCAATGGGCTGTTGTACATATACTTCTTCATGAAGTTCCCCATGTAAAAATGCAGTCTTTATATGTAGAGCATGCACAGTTCATCCATAATGGGCAGCTAAAGCAACCATAGACCTAACAGTATTCATGCGGAAGGTAGGAGCAAATGTCTCCTCATAGTCAATGCCTTTCTTTTGTGCATAGCCCTTGGCTACAAGCCTCGCTTTATATTTATCAATGGATCCATCTCCATTCCTTTTCAGCTTGTAGACCCATTTTGTTCCAATGGCTTTCTTCCCAATAGGCAAAGACACTAAATCCCATGTTTGATTCTTAATGATGGAATCAAAACTCAGCTTGCATTGCTGCCATCCAATGCACACTATGTTGTGCATCCTCAAAACATTTAAGCTCCTCATCATCAACTGTATGCACACTATGTTGTGCATCCTCAAAACATTCAAGCTCCTCATCATCAACTGTATTTTCTGCCATAACAAACTCCATGGTATGTGCATTATCATGCATATAAGCTTGCCTTCTAGTACGACCAGCCATGGGAGCATCCAAATGACTATTTCTCTCTCCTCACCTGCATTTTTCTACTGGTTCCAACCTCTTACTACTAGCAACATCCTCCTTCCGCTCGCAGCTCACTTCTAGCCCTTTCACTGCCCTCCCACCCCTTGCGGCGGACATTGCGGTTCATGCTTCACACTGCCCTCACACCCCTTGAGGCGGACATTGCAGTTCATGGTTTGTGGCTAACCTCTTCTACCTCTTCCTTCTTTAGCAAGGCACAATGGCACCCATGGCTTCTTTACCGACAAATGACCAGACTGCTAGGTGCTCCTACTGTGGCATCATCGAACACACCACTGATGCTTGCCGACTTCAACCTTTGCTCCCCACCCCCCCAAAGTATATGCGTCTTCCACCAAGCACTCTTTGTGCCACCTCTCCTTTCTAGGCCACAGAGATCGCTCTACATCAGCTATCGGAGTATTGTGCTCAAGGCAATAAGACGCATCCGATGCGCACTAAGTCCTTTCAAGCACATGGAGGATTGATTGGCTCTATGACCTCTTGAAGATCATCACAACGCCAACCGGCAATCTTCTCCCACCTATTTTCAGATACAATGGTTACCATGGCCCGCAGTTCTACAGTCTGCTCCATCGAGAAACAGTGATTGTTTGATACTGTCTCCTCGTTAGTCCACTCCTTCAAGAGACAGTGGTTACTCGACTCCTTCCTCTTCTTTGGCTTCCCAGTCCGCTCCATTGAGAAGCAGCGATTGTTGTCCACTCATTGCTCAGTTTAAGCCCCACCCTTCACCCTCACCTACTCACGTTCGAGAGACCACCTCTGGGAATTCTTCACCACCCCAAATACCTTCCTTGGCACGACGGGTGGCACTTCCTTCATCCTCAGACATTTCAGAGTCCATGATCCATGAGCTTTTGGATTCCCTACTACCTCAAAGGGGGATTCAGAGGGGCTGATCTTTCTTTGCCCCCCGAGGGGGCATCTACATCTACTGCAACTTCAGAGGGGGCTCCTATTCCTCCAATTTCAAAGGGATCCCCACCCACTGCTCCATCCTTCGCATACCTGCGCGAAGGCCTTTTACCTTCTTCTACCCTTGGATAGGGTGGCTTTCTTCCAACAGTCATCTCACCTATTGATGCCCAGGATCTCAAGGATCTACCTAGATCAGGGTCTTGGAGGTTTAGTCGCAACTTAGTGACAAGGCCTTCGTATTCCTTCTTGCATGGATACACGAAGCTAGTGGCTTCTCTCCCGAGGTTGAGTTTCGGGTTCTCCAATTCACTCTATCTATTGTTCTTTACTACAAGTTACCTGTCACGGGAAAATCTTGGATCTTAGGGATCCTCTACATCTTCTTCCTTCCCTTCTTCTTACTTTGGTCACTTGGTCAGCATGGAGCCAACTCCCGAGATCGAGTATGAGCATATCCTTATGGTTCTCAACACCACACAAAGTCCGGCATTCCTATGCATTGCACGTTTTCATTGTCTTTGTACTAGGGACGCTTGGGCAAGTGAACAATTTCCCCACAAGGGACACTGTCCAAGTGACACTTGTTGCATGAGCATTCTTCAGCATGTAGCATTGCATCTCCACCTCACTCCTCTTGTTCTCCTTTTTGGGCCTGAGAGGGGATGTTGAGAAATGCTTCACCCACAGTTTGCATTTTTGCGTTTAGGGTTTGCAGTTAGGGTTTGCAGCCCCAAAAAGGGGTGCCATCCTAGACTGACTATGGCTATTTATAGGCCACTCTCTCATTCATTCCTTTACGGCTGATTCATTCAGTCCGTCACCTCCTCTCCAACCTCTCCACTACCCTCACACCCCTTCAGGAGGACATTGTGGTTCGTGGTTTGTGGCTGTCGTCATCATCTTCCTTATGCTACAGCACCCTTGTTCCCTTGTATCACATTCACTCCATGATTCAGAACTTCATCAACCATTCATCAGAGTTTCTTCTCTCTTCTCTTCTCTTCTCCATGTTTGCCGAGTTCACTCCGTGATCCTCCCCGCAAACCCTACTGTCTCGCTGGTACGTCATCTTTTGACAAAGATCTCAATCTCTGTCAGCCCTGAGGGCAGTCTCCACAGTCTGCAGCCTAAAAACTGGGAGCACAATTGACAAAGACTGCAAAAACCAGGGCCAATAAATAGGCCAGCAAAAATACCCAGAAATACCAGGTTAGCTGCATTAAATGCAGCCGATTGGACACAAAACTGTCTGACCAGTCTGTCCGACTGCCACATCAGCGGCTACATGTCGCCTGCCACGTCAGCTGCCACATCACCTGCCTGATGCTGCCACATGTTGCCTGCTGCTCCTGCCAGCCTGTCCAAGTAATGTCCAGCTCTAACAACTCTAACACCAATTCTAAGGGCGCCAACAGCTTTGAAAGGGGACTAAAACCCAGAATAGCTAACAAGCCCTCCTCTTCTACCTTTGCCTTTCACTAAAGCAGAGAATAAAACATGCTGCCCCTGTCCTGTCACACATGTGCACTCTGCTATCACCTATCTCCAAGCTAATCCCAAAACCCACAAAATGCACACAACAGCAATCACCCTAGCTAGAATGAGCCATCCTCAACCTCAGCCAACCCCCAATCAAACTAGCTTGGATGGCAAGTTCTCTCCTTTTTCCACGTGGCACACAATCTAATGCAGTCTCAGCCTCTAGACTGTAACTTCTAGCAATAAATTAATTGTGGAACCTGCCCACAAATTGGCCACCGCCCATCCACATTTGTCATGCTTGAAAGTTACTCTAACTTTCATTAACCTTAGTCTAAACATTAAATGTTTAAATTTTCTTAGCCCAAATGACACCACACATCATTTCTAAGGGTCAATTTAATGCCTAAGACCAAGATTGTCACTAGGCACCCACAAACAACATAACTTGTCACAACTCTTGCCAATGTCCCCCTTTACTTGACTTTGATTTTGGATTGTCCACATGCCCAAATTAACTTACACTTCACATGTGCACCTCACACATGCACAACTTAATTATGCCAAAGCAAAGCAATAAACATATACATCCCCATGAGAACTTTGGTCTTTGTACCATAATAATGAACTTGCTTAGGCAGCCCACAACAATACTTTTCTATTTGTTATTCCATAGTAACTTGATTGTAAGAACTAGCAAGTAGCAAAGCTTCTATATTCTAGGCGGTCTTCACTTCCACCTCACAAGTAAGCTTTCATCTTGTTTTGTATTCCACCACAAGTCTCAAACTTTACTAATTGTCCTCCCTCTTTATAGCCTATACTTTTCCCTGAAATTATCAATTAGTCTTTGTGTAAGTGTTCAAGGAATAGTTTGATTACTCTCCTTTGAACAATCAAGTTGAGGATGAGAGTCCTAGAGATCATGATCATGATTAAGGGTACAATGAACAATAGCACAGAGGATGTAATTTTTGAACGCCTGCATGATAAGAGTGCATATAGATTTGTTTCCAATGTAAGATTCAAGGTAGACAGCAGTAGATACAGCTTGTTGGCCATCATTTCACTGTCTAGCCTTGAAGTTAGGCATTCAGCTTAATCAACAACATAGCTCCCAGTTCTGCATGAAATGTGGACACTAAGGCCATAGCTTTCATCAAAATTAACTGATGTACACTTAGCTTGAGCATTTTCCAATCGTGTATGGTTCGCCACAGTATATCTGGGTCCTGACATCAAACAATGTATCTGATCATCGGACCATAACAGCAGGGTCCAATAAAATTGTATATAGGCATGAATAGGTCAATCATCCCTGCAGTGCATTGTTCTTATATCAAAAACAGACAACAAAGACATATACAATATATTGTAAAGCTTCCCAACCAACTAAACTTGAGACTTAAAACATGAGACCTGCAAGTTGCACACACTAATGAATCTCCTAAAAGTATTTTGTAGCAAGTCCGATAATACACAAAGTCAGAAAGCAAAGATCAGCAATAAAAGTTGACAAACAAAAAAGTTAAGAGAAGAGGATACTAAACATGTATTATTGTGCAAATTGTGCAAAAAGGTACAACTTAAACTATAGAGAAGCTAAATGATAATCCGCACAAGTTTCAAGCTACTGTATGTGTGGAGAGTGCCGTCTTCATGGAACCTCTTTCTCTAAAACGGGAGTTCCATCAGTCAAGACTTCAAAATGGTAATAGTCTACAAAGTCCGTGGTTGTATATGGATCGCCTAAAAGTTAGACCAACATTGAAGCCTGCATAGGAAGCTTCTGTTGGCTGTTATGAGAGAATCTATGTTTCTGTCCTCAGAGAGCTTCTGCTGACTGTTGTAAGGCAATCTACACCACTAGCCTGTCTCAGAAACCTTTCACCCGGATCATATTTGTTGCTATCAGGCAATCTATACCAGTAATCTGTCTCAGGAACCTTTCAACGTCAAACGCAATCTTTGACACTGATAGGCAGGCGATCTATCCTCGTCCTGCACTGTTACGCACAAGCAGGAGAAAAGATAGTGGTACAAAGAAGAAGACGGATAACCGGACGCACCTTAGATTTCCAATCAAGCAGCTACTCGCTTTGAGACTTGATACGAGGAAAAAAGTCGTGTATCAGCAGCTCCCGAAATGAGGCATGGGAGGACCCGATCAAAAACCTACCAGCCTCGAAAACTGCGATCAGAGATCGTCTAAATGGTGGCTATGAGCTTGTTAGGCCGTGAATGGGAGTCATGCCTCAGCACCTCACATCGGACGGCCTCATCGCCATAGCCGCGAGATCGCAAGCTTGATCGGCACGCCTCCTTGGAGGCTTCTGCATATGGCGCTTTCCGTCTTTCACGGCAAAGCCTTTGTGATTCAATGGATCGCTGTCGTCTTCTATGTGTCTGCTTCGCCTCTGACTGTAGGCTGACGGTACTCGGAGGAGCACTAATTGTTAAGCAGTACTCTCGGTGCAAATCCTAGATGGATCATGGCGCGTGGACAATCAAAAGTCGTAATAGCTACAATCAGTGTATTGAATTGCGATTCGCGAGACTACAAGTTACAACACGCGTGTTAACTCTGACGACCATCTACAGATCCTTCTGGAAGACACCCATGCAAATGGACTTTTTGTTTTTTAATAAATGCAGACTTACTAGACTTTATGCTTGAAGCCCACTTAATACGACTAGACCGTTCTGCGCGCACAGCAAGCCAAATTACCGTGAGGCTCGCTCAATAATCCATTTTCCCTCTTTCTCTTCTTTTTTTCCCCTCTCCATTTCTAAATTGTTTCGTTTCTCCCTCTCTCTCTCCCTCTCCTTGTGCCCCACTCCCCTTCTCCCTCCCCCCCTCCCGAATTCTTTATATTTAGATATTTTTCCCCTCGATCTCTCTCCCCCACCCCAATTCTCTCTATAAATCTTATTTCTCTCCCCTCTCTCCCTCTGCCTTTTGTTTTACTCTATTCTCTCTCATCTTCTCTCTCTCTCTCTCTCTCATCAAACTTAAAACTAAAAACAGCTTATAAAATTTGCAACATAGAAAGCCAGAAATCCAAACAATCTCTTCCATGCATTGTGCTTATAAACATTCACCCTTACACAAAGGCAAAAAATCACATGCTTACTTTGCACGATACTTAGAAATAGCAATGTTATACTAAAAAATGGATCACCATTGAAGCAAAGACCAAGCACTGCAAACAAAAGGACTTTCTCTAAGCGCGAATCGTTTTCATCTCCAAGCAAGGCATTCATAAGTTAAGTAGAGCCCTATGCCATTATCGTTGGCCTTTTCTACCGATCATGCCATGGAGGGAAGATATAAGACATCCTACTTTCCATTCGCAAGCCACAAAGATCAAGTTTAATATATCCTATCTTCTATCCACACACACCCGACTGTTTCCAAGCATCACATGTAAATGGCCAATGCCAACAAAAAAGGTATTGCTTTAGAGTTTCCTAACAAAAACGAAGCTTCCTTCTCTTTGAGGAATCATTGGCCAAATTGCCATCCTCAAGCAAAACATGCGAAGGCGGAGGAAAGGTTGATTTCACAACTTTTGCTTGTGATCGCATAGGGAATGCGATGGTCCTATCTCTCTTTGTAGCACCTACATTTGAACAAAATCTTAACATAAGCATGTGGAATAACTAACAAAGGCCATATTATTTCCAAAATAATAATACATGGCTGAACACTTGTGAACCATTCAATAAGTACCGATAAATGTTGATGCAATGTAACAAAACAACCCAAATACGTGAATCCAATGCATCGGTATCTTATTAGTATGACAACGTCGAAATCTCTTCCCCTGGTCAACCTCATACATATGCAAACATTGCGTGTATCCACAATGTACAACTTTATTAAAAACTGTAAGCTTAATATCTATGTTTACAACATCATATAAACGCTTAACAACTCTTGCAAGTGTCCTTCTTATAACATCATTGCTCGTTACCGCATGCAAAGTACATTGTCCCTCCTTTTGATAGTGAGAAGCCGAGTAATAGCCCCACTCTAGGGTAGGCATCTACAAAAGTCAAATAAATATCAAAACGTGAAAAATAATCTACTTTCAAAAGAGTATATGCTAACCAGCATGAAAAGCAATTCATACATATGGCAAACCAATGACCCTACACAGTCAACAATAGCAACACGCATCACTGCACCTTTTGAAGTACATCCTTGTTCGCAATGTTTGTGGTCATGTCCCCATCCTTGTCACCCAATAGGACTTTCACACCATGCAAAGATCTCACCCTTGAAAATGCAACATACAATTGACTATGCGTAAATACTAAGACTTTTAAATAAAGCCCAACAATGGATAGAGTTTGCCCCCTACGACTTGTTGATTGTTATAGCGAATGCCAATCGGATGAGAAATTGCCTCAGTTTCATAGTAAATGGTAGTTGTGTAGCATTGGAAATAAAAGTAATCCTAGGAATAAAAACTCTTTTACCCACATTTGCCCCCATTATTATCTTAGCATGTATCACCTTTCTATTGAAGGCCTTATAGATCAACCATGTGAAAGGTGAGAAGGATCGAAGCTTGTACTCGAGAGCTATGGTGGGAGAGCAAGAGCAAGAAATAGAGAGACAAGAAATGGGAACTCTAACAGTCACAATGTGTGATCGAGCATTCCTTTATTCAAACTGTCACTAAAAGAATAAAGAATAAAGTGATGATCGGGCGCCCGCCACCTGCAGTGTGCAGTGGCGGTGACTGTCAGTGTAGTAATACACGAGCGGCTAGGCGGAGGCGCCTCTATCCCCAATAACCTCCCACTTGAAGGCGAATCTGCCCTAGTGAGGAGTGAAAAGAAAAAGAAAAAAGACAGTACAACATGTACACGTGTACAACAGGATGAGGAAAGACGTCATCTCATCCCACGCCCATCAACCTTCTAAGGAAGGCAAAGCGCTCTGTAGAGAGGTTTTTCGTGAGCAGATCTGCAAGATTCTAGTCAGTTGAGATCTTGACAAGGTCAATAGACTTATCCTCAACGACCCCACGTATGAAGTGATACCTCACCTCAATGTGTTTCGTCTTCACATGGAAGACCGGATTCTTGGTTGGATTCTTGGCTAACTGAATAGCACTCATAGAATCTGAATGCAGTGTAGGGATGGCATTAATACCAAGGTCAACAACCAAACGACCCAACCAAATGGCCTCCTTGCAAGCCTCAGTGGCTGCAACATACTCGACCTCTGTAGTAGAAAGGGCCATACATTTCTGCACCCTAGACATCCAAGAAACAGCACCTCCAGCATAGGTGAAGACATAGTCGGAAGTGGACTTCCTAATATCTGCATGCCCTGCATAATTAGAGTCAGTGTACCCCACGACTCCTGTATCCTGGATGCCATAGCATATGCACATATCTGTAGTGCCCTTCAGGTACCTCATGATACCCTTTACGGCATCCCAATGCTTCTTGCCAGGTGTAGCCATATACGTGCCACAACACCAACTGCAAAGGCAATATCTGGACGAGTGGCTATCATGGCATACATAAGACTACCCACTACGGATGCAGAGGGAATCTTGGCCATCTTGGCCCTTAACTCATCTGTTTGCGGGCAATCAGCCTGTGATACCTTCACATAAGAAGGCAATGGACAGCCAATAGGCTTTACGTCCTGCATGCGGAAGCGCTCAAGGACTTTATGAATGTACTCCCTCTATGACAAGTAGAGGAGTCCTTGATGCCTGTTGCATCTAATACGCATACCAAGTATGTGAGAGGCATGTCCCAGATCTTTCATCTCAAAGCTCTTCTTGAGCTGAGCCTTAAGAGCATCTAGCTCATCATGAGCTTTTCCTACTACTATCAGCATATCATCCACATAGAGTACCAAAATCAATAAATAACCATCACAGGCTTTCTTCCTGTAAAGACAGGAATCCATAGCACTCCTGCTATAGCCCTGTGACTACATAAAGGCATCAAACTTATGATACCACTCTCTAGGTGCTTGCTTCAAGCCATAAAGGCTTTTCTTCAATTTACACACTAGGTGCTCCCTGCCAGGTTCTGCAAAGCCCTTAGGTTGCTCCATATAAATCTCATCATGCAAGTCCCCATGTAAGAAAGCTGTCTTGACATCCATCTGGCATAAATCCAAGTCAAGCTGAGCAACTAAAGCCAAGACTAAGCGCAGGGTGGTCATCTTAACCACAGGAGAAAAGACCTCATCAAAGTCCACACCATGCTCCTGCTTAAAACCCTTTGCTACCAATCTAGCCTTGTATGTTGACTTGGGGTGTCCATGGGAACTTTTCAACTTGTACACCCACTTGCATGGCAAAGCCTTCTTGCTCTCAGGCAAGGAAACCAAATCCCAAGTCTCATTCTTATGCAAGGAATCTATCTCAGACTGCATAACCCTCTCCCAGGAGTGACTGTCACCCCTGCGCATAGCCTCATCATAGGTGAAAGGCTTTCCTGCATTTGTAACCAAGACGTAATGCATTGAGGGCTGAAATCTATCAAGTGGACGTCTGTCTCTAGTAGACCGTCTCACGGCAAGCTCTACTACCTGCCCAGCTACCTGTCCAACACCCTGACCATGAGCATCTGCTACAACTGTAGGCTGTCCAACTGGCTGTGCATGAGCTCTCGACTCCTCCTGAAATATGACCCTGCGGATCTCAACAACTCTCTCTGGCTACCTATGCATCTTGTCTTCATGGAAGACTACATCATGACTGCAGATGACTTTCCGCGTCTGCAGATCCCAGAGATGGTAACCCATCTCGCCTGCATCCCCATAACCAATGAAAATGCATTTGACACTCTTAGGATCTAGCTTACTTCTCTTGTGCTTGGGCACATGGCAAAATGCCTCACATCCAAAGACACAAAGATGCGCATAAGAGGGAGGTTTTCCAGTCAATACCTCCTCTGCAACCTGAAAATCCAAACCACTAGAAGGTGATCTGTTTATGACATGCACAGCTGTACTAACTGCCTCAGCCCAAGAGCTCTGTGGTAGGCATGCATGGCTAAGCATACTGCGTACACGCTCCTGGATGGTTCTATTCATCCGCTCAGCCAAACCATTCTGGGGGGTGTAGGGGGTGGTCAACTGACGCTTGATACCCCTCTCATCACATAACTGCTCAAAAGCACGTGAGACATACTCACCCCCATTATCTGTCCTTAGGCATTTCAGCCTAAACCCAAACTGGTTCTCAACCAATGCAAGCCATCTCTGAAATACAACCAAGACATCGGATTTCGGCTTAATGGGATAAGCCCAAACTTTCCGTGAAAAATCATCTATGAAAGTAACAAATACTTTGCACCACCCATAGACTGACAAGGCATAGACATCCGAATGTACCAATGCTAAGGGATCACTCATGCGTGGCCTACCAGACTTCTTATGCGTAGACCTAGTCTACTTGCCATAAAGACAATGCTCACATGAATCAAAACATGCATAATCAAGGGGCGGTAAGTACTGCAAACCAGAAAGCATTTTCATTCCCTTCAAAGATATATGGCCCAAATGGACATGCCAAAGAGATACATGTGGGATAGAACCCACATACAAAACATGATCAAGGGAAGAAGTGGATACAATCAAGGGATAGAGGCTGCCAGCCTTGGCACCTCTCACAATCACAAGTCCATGCAGAGTCTCCAAAAGATACATGATAACCTGCATCATCAAGCTGTCCAGCTGACATGAGACTGCGTGTCAAAGCAGGTACATGACGTATATCCTGCATAACAAAACTGCTGCCAGAAGGAAACTGCAGCCTAACATCACCAATGCCCACAATATCAAGAGAGTTATCATCACCCAAGCGCACAGAACCCAAAACAGTATGATATGAATGAAACTACTCTCAGCAAGGTGTCACATGAAAGGATGCACCTGAGTCCAAGAGCTAACACTGTGCATACAAGGAGTGTATCTCTGTCATCTGTGAAGCACTAGAAGAAGTTGCAAGGATATAATCATCATCATTAACATCCTCAGGCTGCATAACATTGATCTCTTTAATTTTAATACTAGACTTTGCAAGCACTATGCTGCGATCAGAAGATTTATCCTGCACTTTGTCTTTCCCCTTATCTTTGCGCCTTTCATTGCACAGTTCATGGCATTGTGGCCTAATATGGCCCTTTTTCCCACAATGGTGACAAGTAACATCTACAGTCCTACCACGGGATTTGCTACGTGACTTCCCACGAGACTTGGACCGAGATTTCTGAGAATCCCATCCACGGCCACTACCACTGCCATGCTTTCCATATCCATCATTCCTGCCTCTAATTGTCATAGCGTGCGACACACGAGAGGCATCCAAATTCTTATGTCTAACCTCTTACTGCAGAAGAGCACTCTCAACATCAGATAATTTCAAGGTAGCAGCAGAGGCACATAATGTAGTGTGAAATACATCCCATGACTCATTAAGAGTACCCAACAAGAAAAGAGGAGTGACATCCTTTGCAAAAGTGATGTCCTGCGAAGTCAAGTTCTTGAGTATAGCATGGAACTGGCTCAAGTGAGTAGACATGGTCACATTTTCCTTCATGCGCAGATCCATAAGCTGCTTCAACCAATACATCTGACTCGCTGGACTTTTCTTGTCATAGAGATTCTTGATTTTATCCCACAACTGCCATGCACTCTGTTCTTCCTCAAATACATTGTAATGAACCTATTCTGTGAGAGATAATACAATAGTGGACTTGCATAACTCATCAAGCTCAAACCATTCCTCATCTGGCATACTTGCAGGCGGCTGCCCACTGAACCTCAATGGTTTGATCTGCGATTTTTGCACCAACACCTGCCAAATCTGGCTCTTCCAATAAAAGTAATTCGTACTATCAAGCTTAGTGATGTTGAAAATAGCATGATTAGTGGACGAACTCGCCATAATCCAGGTTGGAAGACTGCAGACAGTTCAAAATTGCTTGCTATTTACTGCAGAAAATGACAAAAAAATCACCAAAATCGAGAGAAAATGGCAAGAAAAGTGTAAACAAAGTCGCTGCCCACCAAGTACTAGTGAAAGTACATCATTTCAGAATATTTCAGCATGAAAAATCCATGTTAGTCCGGAGTTATATGCTTGCTGTAATAAATGATAGCAAGGTATTGTGAGAGTCAATTGCTAACCAAATCACTACACCAAGTCAATAAATGATAGCCAAGACATGACTAGCCATAAACTGGCATAAATCAGCACCAAACAGTCATCAAGACCCTGAGCAAACACCCAAACATGTCACCAAAGCATCCGTTAGTGAGTAGGCATACCCCTTGGACAATAGGGCAAAATATACATAACACTGGCAAGACCTGACACCAATAGGTGTATGCTCACAAGAGTGCAAAGCCCAAGCTCAGGTCAAAAGCAACTCCAAGATATCAGTGCATGAACCATGCAACATTTAAGTGTAAGAGATCCCAAAGTCTCAAGTATCTACACAATACTCAAATAGCATAAACCTCCTGCTCAATGTCGGTCAAACATACAAGATGCTCCCACTAGCACAAAAGGAGAATAAACGAGCTCAATAGCTCAATCAAAACTAAGTCAAAGTACCAAAGACAGGTAACCAAGACAATGCCTCAATAGCATCCCAAGAGCATGACGGCTACAAAGCAATTGTAGGTAGCATCCATGAGCAAGACATACATCCCAATAAATATCTCTGACAACCAAAATGACATCCAATACAAAATTTCGAAATAGCAAATGAGAATCCAAGCCAAGTCTTCAGAGAGCACTAAAGCTCAATAGGTACATGGTACACTGTGCCAAGACAAATGCATCAAGCCATAGGCGTCGGGTAAGAATGTACCCAAGGAGCATATAATTGTCAAAGCACTGACCACTGTCAAGCATAGACCAATGTCAATAAGTGTGGGTTGAAATAAGCTCAAGCTTCCAAAAGCATCCGAATCCAATGATGAGCTTGAAGTTGTCCCTCAATGATCAATACATCATAGCATAACCCAAGACATACACCCGGAACCAATAGGCATATGTCAAAGCATGAAAGATAGCTTCAACCCAAGAGTATTCAACATGCATTTACTGTTATAAACTGATTATTTCCAGCCCTACAATCATGCCAAAATCATAGCATTACATGTAGCTTCAATCCCCAAGTCAATCGGGATGCAACAGGCATCAAACCGGTTATGTAGTCATAAACTGTGAATGTAGCACTAGCATCAAATGTCTGTGGACTGTTTATAACAGTCCTGAAACATTATTTTCAGCCACCACCAACCAATGCCTAATCTCAAAGGATCAGTGCCAAGTATGAATACATGTGCAAGAAGCCCGAAATGGAGCCTGAACAAGTGATCAATGCCAAGCTAGAGCTGGAGCTGAAGTGGCTGATTGTGTGGCTGCCCAAAAAATAGGCACAAATCTGTGTGGAGTTGTTGCTGGTCCTGTTGGTCCACGTGGCAACTCTAGAGTGGTTGAAGGGCTCAAACATGAGCCAAGGGGGCCTGGGAACAAGCCTTTAGCAGCCCACAATCGGGGGCAAAGAGATGTGAAGGTTGGAAGCTTCAATGGTGGTTGCCCTGTTTACCTAGACATGTGGACTGAAGTAAAACTTTAAAATAATGAAGCAATACCTCAATGTCAGTGCCCTGATGGTGCCTCAATAGGCCGGGAAGAAGCTTGGGAAGCCAGGGAGTGACGGGAGCTCAAGAGAATGAGCTATGGCTGTCGGGAAGGAGACCCAATGCAAGTGGGGAGTCAATAGGAAGCTGAGAATGCCATGAGCTAAGCTCAAGAGTCGGGAAGTTGTGCTCTGATACCAGTCGAAAGGTGAGAAGAATCGAAGCGTGCACTCGAGAGCTATAGCGGGAGAGCAAGAGCAAGAAAGAGAGAGACAAGAAATGGGAACTCCAATAGTCACAATGTGTGACCGGGCCTTCCTTTATTCAATCTGTCACTAAAAGAATAAAGAATAAAGTGACGGTGACGGGCACCCGCCACCTGCAATGTGTAATGGCGGTGACTGTCAGTGTAGTAATACACAGGCGGCTAGGCGGAGGCGCCTTTACCACCAACACCGTGTACCATTACACAAACCCCTTCCTAAGTTTGGTTTTCTAAGAAGAATAACATGTGCATTTACCTTTAGCAATAATAAATGAGGAGGAAATATACCTCCAAGATCCAATATGTTTAAATACTCAATGAAGAACAAAAATGAGTCATTTGTCACTGCAGTCGAGTATGCATTGTAATATTGCCTAACCTCCCTTGGCATCAAATGTAATGCATGCTCATTGAAATTAGCCACCATTGCATTCCGCAACGCAAGTATAGCTCACTCACTGAAATACGTTGTATAGTCGCCCACACTTGATACGTCACTGTAGACACACTACCAACAATCAAGGTTTCAATAAAGTGTCCATTTAACACCATGCCAGGTGGAACACACAACTTATCACAGTTTTTAATAATATCTACCCCATCTCCTATCCCTTGAATCCAACAAATGAACCCATTGTCCACCAAATTACAAGCCCACTGACACCCACATATTCCCAAATAGCCTTAACACCCTCATATAATGCCACAAATCAGAGAAAAACAGTGCATCATTAACAATATCGTCATGTGTTCCCTTCACCATAATTTGCAAGACCTGCCTAAAATCCCCTCCAAACAAAACAACCTTTCCACCAAATGGTGTATCATAGCTCATAACATCTTTCAAAGTTCTATCAACTACTTCAAAGGCATATCGATGCCATAGGCCCCTTATCCCACAAAACAAGGGTTGACTGTCTCAACAACTGAGCAAGGTCATTTTGAACAAGAATGTTGCAGGTGGACCGACTATTTATGTCCACTAGGATTTTAAATCATGAGTGAGTTGTACGACCACTCGTCACAAGAGCAAGCAACAATGTCACACAACGCTGCACCCAACACTACATGACCACCACTATGCACCTTTGCAAGCAAGCACTTATATAAGAAAATATTTCAAGATCCATCGACGCCATCCATAAAGAATATACCCCCAATATTTGCATCAACAACATCCATAACTGCACCAAAGCCCTGTCCATCATTCATAACTGCACCGAAGGGGATTCTCTATCCATCATTCATAACTGCACCGAAGGTGATTCTCTGTCCAATATCCATAACTACACTGAAGATGATTCTCTATCCATCATTCAACATTGCCTCCATAGATTTAGGAACCCTATGCAATTCAAACGTGTTGTATGCATATTCATCTTGCAAAAGGGGGTTAGCATGTAGCTGAGAATTTGGCTAACGAGGTTTTGGCAACCCATCAAAATCAAACAGTCTTTGCCCTATACGGCGTAAAAGGTCCTCAAGATGTAACAAAGCTAGGTTAGATGTCTCATATTGCATAACACCAAGAGAGGCGTGCACGCATTGTGATTGCAATCTATGTAGGATATCCTCTACCATTAGCACAAAAAATCTTTCCCATAATTGGCCAGGACGAGTTGGCTCACAAAAGACCAAATTTGCAACAAACAAAGTATGAAATCGAGTATCAGTTTGCACAGAGGCAGCTTCTTCCAAGCACATAGCATACTCATCATCACTCTCCAACATATCCCTTGCAATGCAAGCATTTCAATAAGTATGATAGACCACATTGTCAATAATATACATATTTTCAAAAGAAGTACACCCCCAATACCCCGTTAAAAGCATCCACAAATAGTAAAGCTCACCACAGGTAGGTTCCACGAAATATATCCAACCACATGTATTCCCACACTTCCTCTTTGTCCACACCTTATGCCATGCGTTCCACACCCATTATACTGGGAAGTCTTGATAGTGGATAGTTCTAGCCTCCAAATAAACGTGATTGCTCATAAATCATTCATCAATAAGAGTAGACTTCTAATGATCTTCATTTTGCATAACATCTAATATACTATCTACATTTTTGAAACACCACATAGTTCTCACCAGGTAAGTGCACCTACAACCACTATATGTGAGGCTTTTCATTGTGCAATGAGTAATCGTAGATCTACCAGCATGCCTTAGAGGTAAAAATATATCGTGCATCCAAATAACTCTGGATCTCATCCGCCTCACAAACACTGCCACCATATTGCGTTGGATCAACACCAGTAGAAAATTTGATGGTTGCACAGTCATGCCCCTTATATACGTACTTATATAAATACTTAATAGCTGCCAGTGTTGAGCACACCACCACATTGATGTGCGCATTATACTTCTTACTCAAGAAATGATTATACGGAACAACCCATTGCTTACCAATGACATTACCATTTATGATCATCGTGTTTCTATCATCTAACCTTTGATAGATGGGATAGCTGGAACTATCGATTGTTGTTATGCCCACTAATTTTTGGGGGTAGCCTTTAGTACATTTACAATTTTCTATGCAAAGACTCTTGGAGTTCAATTATATGCAAGGGCCATGAATGTTGCATTTTGAAATTGTCTCAAATAAGGCTGGAAACTTAACTTTGTCAAGCAACTCAACACAAGCCATTCTATCATAGTGACATGCTCCAGAAGGTTTGAAAGACTGCTCAAAAATTAGCAAAGTATAACAATGTGGTAGTTCCCTCTTTTGGAATTCATTCATAGTAACATAGCCTCCGACCTTTACAAAGAGGTCTCTTCGCAACAATGTGTGCATCAAATCAGCATGTTTTTTGTGAAACACATGAGCAATCAAATCTAGATGGTCATAAGCACTTTATCCAGGAAACAAAGCATCAGTTATCTCTAACCACTTTGGATTACATCTTATTTTTATAAAAAGGTCAGATTTCCCCTTGCATGGCATTATAGCCATGGCATCCTGATACAATTGGTACATGTGCCTTGGCCCACACATAAATGATGATTGCAAAACTATTCTCCTACCAACAGAGGCACCAACAATTTGCACTTGCCCACTATCATTTGCCCCCACCATGTCTACCAAGCCTCTATAGGCCTCGAATCACAACACTAACTAATTCTAACAACACCAAGCCAACCTGCACTACTTTATACTACAATAAGCATCAACAATAGATTATTGCAATAGTCGACCACCACACAATATGCGTACCTCAGTACCTTTACGCACTTGAAGTCGAAATGCATAAAATTGCATCTGGATAACACAATTTTTATTGGACAATTCATGTGTGTTAATAAGAACACTGATATCACTATAGGGAACCTTTACATGCCAACCATCAACACTGATTGTGAAAAGAAGAACATATAGCATTAGCATATATTCTCTATGTAAGTTTGAAATAGCAATGCATCGACCACCCTGAGTGTAAACATGAATATCCCGATAATCAAGAGCAGTCTCATCACCTTGTCTCAACATGATTGCAGTAACCTCAATTTCCACAGAAGCCGAGTACTGTTTGTTGGTTCTTTGAACATAAAAATACTCATTCTTAACTCTCGCATGGGATTATTTTATAGTTGCACATCCATAGACCTAAAAGCTTGCACATATACGTTGTGTCGATGGATCATAGATTGCAGCTCCCCAAGTAAATCTGGTAACAGATCATGCATGATCCCCAACTGATTAAGCAACTCGTGCTCAGTATCATAAATATAGAGCTGTGCAAATCTTGGCCTTTCTCGACATTGCATATTAGGAAGTAGAGGACCTATATAGTGATAGATAGAGCCATGCACTCTAAAGGTGTAACCATTCCCGATAACAGGCAACTCATCAACATTAGCTTCGAGGGATACAAACACGAGAGTATTGTTGTATGCTCGTATGTTATTGTTAAATATCCTACTCTGAGGGTGCATAATACCATGCAACAAATCATGCAGTGGCTGTGATGAACATTGCAATGGTGACAACATTACTTTTTCATTCCAACAATGGTGCTTTTCAAACAAAATTGATCCTTTTACCCAAGCCTTGCATCTCCACAATTTAGCTAAATAAATCTCACATATTTCAAAAATACTCCCGATGGAATGCACATGTGGCTCTTGAAATAGCAACACCATTGATGCTTGATGAACATCAGTTACATGCAAAGTACGCAAAATGGAGCACAACCCACCATTTCAAAAATCAAAATTTGCAATATTATAAAAAATGACTCATTAACCATGGAATTTTTCACATTGTAGTGATTTCTAACATCACAACCATCGGCTAATGTTAAAATATCAGGCACAACATGATCAATATGCACCATAGTCAAATACACATCAATATGCTATTCAACGGGGTCATTATTCCCATAAACCACTCCATTATGATTTCCTCCATCTTGGTAGTTAAACATTGAAACATTATTAACTTGTGACTCAATAATCACATGTTTTTCCACACTCGTACGCTTCCACCCAGTGCAACCACCTGCTAATGCCAAAACAACAATCAAATCTACACCAAACCATCATTGAGCTAGCTCACTATTGCCACTTGCATTCCCAATGTAAAAAGGCATACTAATCACATTATTTTCCACACCATGTGATGTCGATCATTGCAACCAATCGGTGATGGAAAAGTATTTGAAATCTCTTGATAGAAAGATAGATTTTGAACGCCCCTACGAATGGATTTGTCATGCTCTAAAATCCCTCTTTGAACCTTAAGCCTAGCAACTTGCCATCGTTCACACCTTGTGGAGCTAAGCACACCCCTACGAACATGCAAGTCATAATCTCTACTAGTTGTTCGATGTGAACACCCCATGTTGATTAGATGCCCATAGAGTATGTTATCAACACACTTTATTAAAGGCATGACTCAATATATACATACATGCATATTGAATACACCATTAATATTTAAACATTTAAATATTAAATATCAAGTATTGAATGTAAATATACTAACCATGCCTGCATTATCAAAACTCCTCCATGTAAACCTTGAGAAAGAGACATCACATTGTACATACTCAAGACACTTTACTCGAATATGCCTTCGTACATCAGAAGCATTGCACATCTTAGCACATTCCATGTAGCCTCACAAAAAAGAAGTATATATTATCACAAAAAACCATTAGTCTAAGCACTTTAAAACATGCAAGATAGTATGAGCTTATAAGTTTCCTCCTAAGGAAGTCTTGGACATCTTAGCACATCCCACATAAGCTTCACAAAAAAAGCACATATTATCACCAAAAAATGCTCACCCAAGCACTTTGAAACATGGGATATTGTATGAGCTTATAAGTTTCCCCCCTAAGCAGGACTCCCTTCCTTGCTGTGACCACCCATCTACTAATGACTCAATTGTTGCAACAAGGCATTAAACCTCCTAACATTCACTTAAAACTGGAAGAATGGCAATCGACAATCCCTTTGGCAAATCATAGGCTCATGGTCATCCCCGAGCCCCCAGAATGATGCCCACGTATCATCCACTAGTAACGTTCATTTGAAACTGCAATAACGGTAATCGGCAACCCCTTTGGCAAATCATAGGCTTATGGTTATCCTCGAGCCCCCAGAATGATGCTTGCATATCATTCACTGGTAGATTCGTTCACCTACTTGTCTTAGAAATAACCATTGAGAGTGTCCTTACTTCACCACCTAGATTAGTCGACACCTCGTGTAGAACACTCTAGGTGTGCCTTGTCTCATACACAACAGCTTGTTCATGCAACTCTATCGAGTACATGGCAAGTGTATGATCCACACATGCACATAGACCCATTTGCATTTTCATCAACTCATTCATCTTTGTCTCAAGGTTTTTAAAGTTTGAAGAACTTGTAGTACTCCTCGTGTTTCTTTGAATCCTTGTAGTTTTTGCACACAGCAACATGTGTTTCTTGTCTCCTTGCCACCTCTTTCATCTTTCACACATTCACTCTATTGGAGCCTATGTTTTGGCTACCACAAAGCATACAAATGGCTATCTCCTAAAATATGCATAGCACCATCATGCAAGCACAATCAAAACAACTAAATGTCATACCCATGTGAATGGCTCCAAGTTGCAAGTGTCGAGGAGATGATATTGTGGATGTTTTGTTTAACTCTATCGAATCCACTGGATTCAATGGAGTTGAAAGCACTATGTTTGGAATATCTCCCATGGCTCTGATTTGTTCCATGACCACACCAAACCTTCAATAAAATATAAGGGTCACCAAGCGGGAATGTCATAAACCCACGATTGTATCATTACCCACCTCTAGAACACTTAGAGACTCACTCATTTCAGCATGAACGATATACCATTACAATTTATTATCAAAGAATGTAGTGGTAGAGTGTAAGCACATAACTTCTCAACAACAAATTCAATTGCAAATCTCCACTTTTCAAGGGCGACATCACTTTTCCACACAAAAACATGCTAGGAAATCATTTTTGTATCCCAAGACCCTTAAGCTTCAACTATTTTATGTATCTAAACCAAGTAATGGGAGCACTTTAGTCGAATCGTACCACCATGTTTGATTTAAGAAAACTACTTATTGTCACAGAAGCTTCAAGGTACATTGGTTAAAAGGAACAAAGGAATATTAATACATGAAGGAACTTCAAGACCAGGTTACAACATCATCTAATTGAGAGTAAGACAAAGGGAAGAATGCACTATCAAAATGGCTTAAAAATAGTATCATAATCGGCAAAAGTTTAACAACGTGCTTCAAAATGGAGATTTTCATCAGAAACTCATTTCAAATGTCGCATAGAGACCATATATATTAAGCAAGCTATAGCGATGAGCCTATGCGATGATTCATCTATGCTAACATTGTCAAAAATCTATTAAGATAAACTTTCAAAGTAGTAAGCCACACATCAAGAGCAATGTTCTTCGGCACACCAAGCTCTCACTCTTGTGGGCAATCAACTCACACACTGAACAACAAATCAATCGCAAAACTTGACTCCGCTATTCAAGGACGACATCACTTTTCCACACAAAAACATGCTAGGAAGTCATTTTTGTGTCCCAACACCTTTAACCTTAAACTATTTTATGTATCTAAACCAAGTAATTGAAGTGCTTTAGTTAAATTGTACCCACCATGTTTGATTTAACAAAATCATATATTGCCACATAAGCCCCAAGGTACATTGGTTAAAAGGAAGAACGGAGCATCAACACACGAGGGAACTTCAAGGCCAGGTCACAACATCAGTAATTGAGAGTGAGACAAAGGGAAGAATGCACTATCGAAATGACTTAAAAATAGTATCATAGTTAACAAGAGTTTAACAATGTACTTCAAAATGGAGATTTTCATCAAAACTCATTCCAAATGTCATGCAAAGACTTCATATATCATCAAGGAAAGTATGGCAAGATGAGTCTACACAGTGATTCATTGGTGTTAATATCGTCGGAAAACCTATTAAGATAAACTTTCAAGAAATAAGCTGCACATCAAGAGCAATATTCTCATGTGCAACTAAGCTCTCATTCTTGTGGGCAATCAACTCACACACTCCATCTTCTATATGACCTGCACTATTAATAATGTCCTTCAGCTGCTTCTCCTAATCATTTGAAGATCCAACACACGGCCACCAATTTTTTAGGATGTGTTTGTAAATGTCACCTATATAACCCATGGTCTCTTCTAACTCACCTTATCGTTACTCCATCAGCAAGGTTCCCTTCATACTTCTCTTCCAATATTCTCTTGATCTTTTGCAACCGATCACCAATGTTCTCACTAAGAGAAATTGAAGCATTTTGACGCCGAGACAATGTCTTCACCTGCTTTTCAATCCCATATCCCATACAAGTGACGAATGATCCTCAAGAAACCACTAGAACTATCGTGCCCTCTAATACACTTGAGTGCATGACGAATTGCCTTATTCCTTATGGCCTCTTTCATTTTGTGTACAATATTTTCTACACACACATTCTTATTTGGTGCAGAGGTCTCAATATTGGACAAAAAGCACCTGTTAACCTTGAGAGATATATAAACCATTTTCTCTTTCTCTCTGTTAACTAACTAACTTACTTACTGACTCACTAAGAAAGTAACGTAACCAACACAATCAACCTACTCTCCCTCTTTGTCTCTGTCTCTCTCTCCCTATTTAGATAACTAACTAACATAACCAACCTACTTCTCTCTCTCTCTCTCTCTCTCTCTCTCTCTCTCTCTCTCTCTCTACCCAACTCACCCATAAAATGAGAGAGAGAGAGAGAGAGAGAGAGAGAGAGAGAGAGAGAGAGAGAGAGAGAGAGAGAGAGAGAGAGAGAGAGAGAGAGAGAGAGAGAGAGAGAGAGAGAGAGAGAGAAGAAGAAGAAGAAGAAGAAGAAGAAGAAGAAGAAGAAGAAGAAGAAGAAGAAGAAGAACAATAATAATAATAAAACCAACCAACTAACCTACTAACTAACATAACTAATAACAACTAAACACAAACATAAACTAATCTACTCTCACTAACATAACCAACATAATTAACCTACACACACTCAGCCAATAACAGCTAGCTAATAACTGTTGGGGGTAAAGGCGCCTGTGTCTAGCTGCCCTTGTATTACTACACTAACAGTACCCGTACCTACGCATTGCAAGTGATGAGGACCCATCACTGTCACTTTATTTTTTATTCTTTTAGTGACATTTGAATAAAGGGAAGGTCGGCCATACATTGTGATGGTTGGAGTTTCACATATTGAGTCTCTCTCTTACTCTCTTGCTCCATGCGCCATAGCTCATACCTCTCTCACTTTCGCTTGTTCATGCTTCCACTTGGGCTTATCCCTTTAATTGGTATCAGAGCTATGTTCTACGTGAGCTTGAGCCTAATCCTTCATTGCTCTAGCTCTCATTCGAGTTACCTATAGCAGGGTTTCACCGTTGGCAACCATAGCTCCACCTCTTGAGGTTCATATTGAGCTCTCATTGCTCTAGGACTTCTCGTGACTTATTGGGGTATCTCATGGCAATCTTAAGCCTACATTGAGCTTATTTCAGGGAGCATTTAGCTCAATATTCAAGGCTCGAAATACAAACACGTTTTTTCAACAATGGTAGCAAGTACTTGTGCTTGCTCAACCACTCCTCAGCATCGGACAAAGGCTTTGGCATTGTTTACCACTCCTCTCGGCATTGACCATTAACATTGAGCATTGGTTTTGAGTCATTGAGCTTCAACTATTAATTGTGCAAATAGGGTTGCATGATGTCATAAAATAGGGATAGCCATATCTTCAATGTTGGAGCTCGTATATGCTTCTTGGGATACTTGTATACCTATGTTTTGTTGCTGGATACATGGTGGATTGTATATCATTGGTTTGAGATGCTATTGGATTGATTTAAGCACTCTTTTAGCTTAGTTTTCTCATAGATATCATTAATGCCATAAGAGGGCTGAATGCTATTTATCTGGGAAATGTCATGCTATTGGCATATGTGATGCTCCCGGGATACTCATTTGATGCTAAACACTTGGGGAATGTTTGGCCAATGTATTGGAATGCTTTTTGGACTGATTTGAGCCCATACTTGGCTCAGTTTTACTATCATTTTTAATGTTGTAGTAAGCAGGGATGAAGGTTATTTTATTAGTGAAAGCATATGTCTATTACTTGTTGATGCTTCTCGGCTACTTGGGATGATACATTGATGTCTACGGTTGATACCACATGCTTGGCCATGCTCCTAGAATGCTTTTGGGCTTTGATTGAGCTCACTTTTGCTCAATCTTATGATTGTCATTTTATTACTGTACATATTGTGGACAACAAGCTTTTAACATGGATAGTCTATGCCTAATGCTCTTTCATGCTATCTGGGCATTCTATCGGATGTGTTGGTGCACGACATTGAAGCTCTATGCTTGGGTATGCTACTGAATGCATTTAAGCTTAGGATATTTGGGATATGTTGTCAATGACTTCATTGGATGCTTCAGAGGTCAATGACCTTACGGGCTTGAAGCTTTTATTGGTTCTTATGCTCCCGGCTATGTACTTGATGTATCTTGGATGCTTGGATGCCACTCACGTGAGGATTTGAGCTTTGTTTGCTTGTCTTGCATCTAACTTTTGTTCTAGTGGGAGCCACTTACTTGACACTTAGATGTTACATTGAGCTTTGGATTTTATTTGCAGTGAGATTGAGTATGCTATATCTCATTTTCAACATGTTGTAATTGCAGACTATTGTACTATTTATGAGAGCTGTCTCCTGCATTTGATGCTATTTTGGACATAGTTTGTGGATAGCTCAATATTTGCTCTGTACTTATTGTTTTCAGCTTGTTTTGGTAGTGGTTTTGGGGCTTCTTGTAGGCATTACAATAGTGTGTTTGATATGTATTGTGCCTCTTTTTCTTGCACTATGGTTGGTCATTCAAATGACAGTGCCATCTTCAACATCGAAAAGTTGGATGGCAGCAATTATGGCTATTGGAAGACCCAAATTTGACTGGTGTTGGTGGATAAATCTCAGATTAGGCCAATCAAATGTAAAAGCATTAAGCCTAAAGGTCATGATTAGGATGTATGGGATGACTTAAATGAGCTTTGTAGCTCCACGATTATTCTGTCTCTCAACAAGTAGGTTTACTATAATGTTGTCACAAATGGGTAGTTTGCATGGGATCTTTGGGAGAAAATCCGTAATCTCTATGATAAGTAGAGCCCTACTTCTTAGATGTATTGGCTAAAATAGCTTATGGACCTTCGTATGACAGAAGGTACCAGTGTTTCTCAGCATTTGAGCAAGTTTCATACTATCATTGGCCAACTGTCATTGCAGGGTATCGACTTTAAGGACAATCTTCGACCTTTGTTCTTGTCGGTCACACTACTTGAGTCTTGGGACACATTCCATACTGCTATGTGTGTAAATATGTCGAAGAATGGGCTGAATTTGTTTGATGTAGATTATGCACTCTTGACAGAGGAGATCAATAGGAAGAATGTGGATGCTTCTCATACTTCTCATGCTTCGACTATTCGGGGTTGCCAATGTGGCAAGATTGGGAATGACTGCCATGGTGGAGACTCATAGAAGTCTCATTCTAAGTCCCATGGATAGTCTCGCAGTAAGTCCCGTAGATGTAAGTCCAATTTGACATGCCATTATTGTGGGAAGGTAGGACATATTAGGCCGTAGTGCCATAAATTGCACAATGACAAGCATAAGGAAAGGGCAAAGGAAAAGTGCAAGACAAGTCAGATGATTGCAACATTGTCCATGTTGCTAAGTCGAGTGTTAAGATCGAAGAGATCAATGTAGTGCAACAACGTGACTTTGATAATGATTACATACTTGCAACATTTTCTTTGGATGAGTTATAGTTGACTGATGCCTTACTTGATTTTACTCAGTGTTGGTTGATGGGTCCGTGGGCTTCCTTTCATATGATCCCTCATAGAGAGTGGTTGCACTCCTATTGCAATATGATTGGATCTGTTCATTTGGGGAATGACTTGGCATTGCACATAGTTGGTATTGGTGATATTTGACTACAGTTTGGTTTAGGTAGTATGTTTACTTTGCATAATGTTCGACATGTACTAGCTCTTATAAAGAGTCTTATCTCTACTAGCACACTGGATGATGAGGGTTACGTTGTTTTCTTTTGGCATTCTTCTTGGAAGATCACCTGTGGGAACCTTGTTCTTACACGTGGTGCCAAGTTTGGCACTTTATATCCCTTAGTTGTATTTGGATTTGTGGATCATGTTTTGTTTGTGGCTACAGTTCCACATTTATCTATTTGGCATCGTCGTCTTGGGCACATGTCCTTAAAGGGAATGAAAATGCTTACTCATTTGCAGTATCTTCCGCCCCTTGACTGTAAGTGTTTTGAGTCATGTGATCATTGTTTGTATGGCAAGCAGATACATAATACGCATAAGAAGTCTGGCACTTTGCGCATGGGTGAGCCTTTAGCTCTTGTTCATTTTGATGTTTGTGGACCTATGCCCTATCAGTCGTCGTTAAGAGGTGCCAAGTACTTTGTCACATTCATTGATGATTACTCACATAAGGTCTGGGCATATCCCATAAAGCTAAAATCTGATCTTTTGGCTACCTTTCAGCACTGGCTTGCATTGGTTGAGAATCAATCTAGGTATAGGCTGAAATGCCTATGGTCAAATAATGGGGGTGAGTATGTCTCTAAAGCCTTTGAGCAATTTTGCGATGAGAGGGGTATTAAGCGTTAGTTGACCGCCCCGTACACCCCACCCCAGAATGGTATAGTTGAGTGCATGAATATGGCACTATAGGAAAGGGTCCATAGTATACTTAGCCATGCAAGCTTACCACAACAGTTTTGGGATGAGGCATTGACTACTACCGTACACTTGATCAATTGATCTCCCTGCAACTCTATTAACTTTCAGCTTGCAAAGGAGATGTGGTTTGGAAAACCTCCCTCGTATGATCATTTGCATGTCTTTGGTTGTGAGGATTTCTACCATATACCCAAGGACAAGTGCACAAAGTAGGATCCTAAGTCCATGAAGTGTATCTTTCTTGGTTATGGGAATATAGGTGAGATGGGCTATCGCCTATGGGATCCACCAACTCAGAAAGTTGTATGCAGCCATGATGTAGTTTTCCATGAGCAAAAGATGCATAAGTAGCTTGAGTGGATAGTCGGGATACGTAGGGTTATCTTTCAGTGGGAGCTTCCTACTCATGTACAGCCAGCTAAACAGCTTGTAGTAGCAATTGATGCTCTAGTAGTCCATGACCATGATGTTAGATAGAATGTGCAGGCTCCTCAACTTGCCTTGAGATGCTCTGCTAGAGCCAGACATCCTCTTATATGGTTTGAGCCCTCCGTTGATTATGTGATGGTGACAGATGCATGTGAGCCTCTCACTTATGATGACACCATGCACTGTGGTGATAGTTACTCTTGGGAGAGGGCCATGCAATTAGAGTTGGACTCTTTACAGAAAAATCATACGTGGAAGTTGGTTCCTTTGCCTAGTGGAAAGTGTGCATTGCCATGCGAGTGGGTACACAAGTTGAAGAGCATCCCTGGACACCCCAAGCCTGCCTATAAGGCCAGATTGGTTGCTAAGGATTTTAAATAGGAGCATGGTGTTGACTTCGAGAAAGTCTTTTCTCCTGTAGTTAAGATGACTATCCCACCTTTATCACATGTATGTTAAGATAACTTTCTTACATGGGAACTTGCATGAGGAGATTAATATACAATAGCCTAAGGGCTTTGATGAAAAAGGCAGGAAACGCCTAGTGTGCAGATTCAGAAAGAGCCTTTATGGCCTTAAGTAGGCACCTAGGGAATGGTACCACAAGTTTGATGCTTTTATGCATTCCCAAGGCTATACACATAGTGATATGGATCCGTGTTTATATATGAAGAAGGCTCATGATGACAACCTTTTGATTTTGGCACTCTATGTGGATGACATGTTGATTGTTGGGAGAGCTCTTGATGAGTTGGATGCTTTGAAAAGTCAGCTCAAGAAGAGCTTTGAGATGAAAGACATGGGACATGCCTAATATATTCTTGAGATGCGCATTATGTGTGACCGCTCTTAGGGGCTTCTTTACTTGTCACAAAAGGAGTATATCCAAAAGGTCCCTGAGTGGTTTCATATGTAGGATGTTAAGCCTATTAGCTGTCCTTTGCCTTCTCATGTGAAGGTGAGCTAGGTTGATTGTCCGCAATTTGATGAATAGAAGGCCAAGATGGCCAAGATTCCTTATGCATCCGCAGTGGGCACATTGATGTATGCCATGATAGCCACTCATCCTGACAGAGCTTTTGTAGTGGGAGTTGTAGCATACTATATGGCTACACCTGGTAGGTGACATTGGGATGCCATCAAGGGTATCATGAGGTACTTGAAGGGCACAAATGATATGTGCATATGTTATGGTGGACAGGATACACGAGCCATGGGATACACTGACTTTGATTATGCAGGACATGTAGATAGTAGAAAATCCACCTCTGGCTATGTGTTTATCTTTGCTGAGGGTGCTGTTTCTTGGATGTCCGGGGTGCAAAACTGCACGGCCCTCTCTACTATAGAGGTCGAGTATGTTGTAGCCATTGAAACTTGCAACAAGGAGACTCTTCAGTTAGGCCCTTTGATGATAGTAGACCTTGGTATGATTGACGTGGTTCCTACATTGCATTCAAATTCTATGAGTGCTATCCAATTAGCCAAGAGTCTGACCTTCCATGCAAAGATAAAGCACATTGAGGTGCGGTACCACTTTATCAGAGAGATCGTTGAGGACAAGTTTGTTGACCTTGTCAAGATTTCAAATGACCAAAATCTTGCAAATCTACTTAGTCTCTCAATAGAGCATTTTGCTTTTCTAAGAAAGTTGATGGGTGTTGGATGAGATAATCTCCATTCCTCATCTTGTTGTACTCCATGTACACATTGTACTTTGTCACTTTTTTTTTCTTATTTCCTCTTCACTTGAGGCACATTTGCCTTTAAGTGGGAGGTTATTGGGGGTAAAGGCACCTGCCTAGCTGCCTGTGTATTACTACATTGACAGTACCCGCACTTGCACAATGTAGGGCAACAGATGCCCATTATTGTCACTTCATTCTTTATTCTTTCAATGATAATTGAATAAAGGGAAGTTTGGTCACACATTGTGACTGTTGGAGTTCCCACATCTGGAGTCTCTCGCTCTTGCTCTCTTGCTCCATCCACCATAGCTCACATATCTCTTGATTCCACTTGGGCTTCTCCCTTCACTAAGTAACCAACTAATCAACATAAAACAACATGTTACTAACATGACCAATAATAATTAAACACAAACATAACTTAATCTACTTTCTCACTAATATAACTAACATAACTAACCTACACGCACTCAAACTAACTAACAACCAGCTAATAACTAACTAATCTACTAACTAACCAACTAATACCTAACTAAGCTACTAACTAACCAACTAATCAATATAAAACAACATGTTACCAACATGACCAATAACAACTAAACATAAACATAAACTAATCTACTCTCTCTCTCTCTCTCTCTAACATAACCAACACAACTAACCGACACACACTCTCTCCCCCTGTTCTCCCTCCCTCCCTCCCTCCCTCCCTCCCTCCCTCCCTCTCTCTCTCTCTCTCTCTCTCTCTCTCTCTCTCTCTCTCTCTCTCTCTCTCTCTCTCTCTCTCTCTCTCTCTCTCTCTCTCTCTCTCTCTCTCTCTCTCTCTCGTTTGTCTTTAACCACCCAACCACCCAACCTACTAACCAACATAAACACAAACTAACATCATAAACTTACAATAACTCACTAGCTTGTAATAACTTATCAACTCACAATATCAACTCACAATAAAGAAGACAAAACCTACTAACCTAACTACCCAACTAGCTAACCTACTTCCCTCTCTCACCTCCTCCTCCTCTCTCTCTCTCCCTCATGAGAGAGAGAGAGAGAGAGAGAGAGAATAAGAACGAGAGAGAGAGAGCAGGGGAGAGAGAGAGAGAGTAGAATAGAGAACCTACTAATAGCTAACTAACTAATAAATAAATAAATAAATATATATATATCTCTTTCTCTCTTTGTGTAACCACCTAACTAACCTACTAACCAACATACACACAAACTAATATCATAAAACCAACCAACTAACAACCAACTAATAACTAACTAACATACTAACTAACAACCAACACACACGTACTCTCTCTCTCTCTCTCTTTCCCTGTGTGTCTCTAACCACCCAAGCAACTAACCTACTAACCAACACAAACACAAATCAACAACAATCAACTAACAACTAACTAATCAACATAAAACAACCTATTACTAATATGACTAATAACAACTAAACACAAACATAAACTAATCTACTCTCTCACTAACATAACCAACACAACTAACCTACAGACACTCTCTTTCTCATGTTCTCTCTCTCTCTCCCTTGTTCTCTCTCTCTCTCTCTCTCCATTGTCTGTCTTTAACCACCTAATCAACTAATCTACTAACCAACATAAACACAAACTAACATCATAAACTTACAATAACTCACTAACTTATAATAACCTACCAACTCACAATAAAGAAGATAGAACCTACTAACTTAACTATCCAACTAACCAAGCTACTTCTCTCTCTAACCTTTTACTTTCTCTCTTTCTCTCTCTCTCTCTCTCTCTCTCTCTCTCTCTCTCTCTTTCCCTCTCTCTCTCTATCCAACTAACCAGCCCATAAAATTTGTGTGTGTGTGTGAGAGAGAAGATGAAGAAAAAGGAGAGAGAGAGAGAGAGAGAGAGAGAGAGAGAGAGAGAGAGAGAGAGAGAGAGAGAGAGAGAGAGAGAGAGAGAGAGAGAAGAAGAAGAAGAAGAAGAAGAAGAAGAGAGGAAAGAGAGTGTGTGTGTGCGAGAGAGAGAGAGAGAGAGAGAGAGAGAGAGAGAGAGAGAGAGAGAGAGAGAGAGAGAGAGAGAGAGAGAGAGATCACTGTAAAAGAGGCAATTCTCACAACAAACAAAATAATTGGAAAATACAAGAATACACCAAATATGCCAAAGAAACCATAGCCAAGGTGGCTAGGCATGAAAATGTATTGCCATGAATGGCCGAGAATCAAAGATGAATGCTGCAACAAGATACTCACCTCTTGCTATGGTGGACATAAGTACACACCCCTATGATAGGTGGGAGGAAGGATCCCTCAATCTTGTATTCTTCAAAGTGGCAAAAAGATGCCTCACATGTTACATCTCCACCCTTTTATACCAAACCCTCACATATCCTAGACTAAGGTATTTTATGCTTTTATTACAAGCAATCCCGGCCTAGAAGAACTTTGTCCTTAAAGCTGAATTGGGAACAAATTATAAGGATGATTACAGGGATAGCTTGAAGCATATGGAATCATGCTGAAGTAGAGCTCTTATGTTGATGAAGAATCAAGAAGTTGATGAAGAAATGACAATGTAAATGGAATACACTGTTGTGAGCTGTCCAAAACAGGTTGTATACAAAATTTGCCATATCTTGAGTTAGAAATGTCCGATTTTCATGTGCTATATATAGAAATGTAGAAGACAACATGTAGTATCCAGGCATGCCTTCAAAATCAAATTTTGATGAAGATAAGGCAATTAACTTTCCGATAGGAAATTATTACAGCAAGTTGTTTACTGTTATGTTCATGAACTGTCCTCTTGTAAAAGCCATGGAAATTGCTCCAAGTATGATGCTTGTTGCCAAGAAGATTCTTCGATAGGAAAACCTTTCCATTTGATAAGGTATTCCACAAGAATTCAGTTCCTTAGAACCTTCTCCCTCTTACCAATGATCTTTTTTGGTCTCATAAATTATCAAACCATCATCATCCAAGGGAAGGAGTTCTTCAAGAACTTGAATTTGGGGACCAACATACTTTTCAAGCTAAGACACATGAAAAACATTATGAATTCTTGTGCTTGAAGTTCAATCAAGTCGATAAGCAAGATCCCTAACTCATTTGACAATGCGGTAAGGACCATGAAATCTATGAGCAAGTTTATTGTGCCCTCCTTTGAGAGAAGCATATCGTAACTTGGGAACTTTCAAGAATACCCAATCATCTTCCTCAAACTCTACATGTCTTCTTTTCTCATCCGCATAGGCTTTCATGGTCTCTTGAGCTTTCCAAATGTTGTCCTTGCATTGATTCATAAGAGCCTCCATCTTTTTTAACTCCTCACGAGCTTGTGGATTCACATCTTCATGAAATAAGGCAGAGGGTACTTGCACTTTGTAACCATATAGAGCTTCAAAAGGAGACATTCCAATACTCATATGATAAGTATTGTTATAGCAAAACTCCACAAGGTGAAGCCAATGTCCCAAGCATTTTGTGTGTCATGGCAAAAGTGCCGCAAGTGTACCTCTAACCATTTGTTAACTCTTTCTGTTTGCCCATCGGTTTGCGGATGGTATGCTGTACTAGGAGTTAATAGAGTCCCCATTGAAGAGAATAAACTCCTCCAAAAGCTGCCCATAAACTTAGTGTCTCGATCGGACACAATCTTCATTGGCATTCCATGAAGCTTGAAGATAGATTCCATAAATTGTTCAGACACTTGCTTTGCTGTAAATTGAGCTTTGGTAGGGATGAAATGGGTTGATTTAGTCAACCGGTCTACCACCACATAAATGCTATTCCACCCATGCTTTTTTGTAGATAATCCCACAATAAAATCCATGGTAATACCAGTCCACTTACCATGAGGAATAGGAAGTGGCTGAAGTAAGCCGCCGGGTAGAAGAGAAGAGTCCTTGTTTTGTTGACATGGAAGACATTGCATAACAAAATCCTTGACATCCCTCCAAATACCCTTCCAATAGAAGCTCTTAAGGATATTATCAAAGGTTTTGAACAGCCCATGGTGTCCCGCTAAAGGCGAAGAGTGTATCTCATGCAAAATATGGTCTTTGAAAGAAGATTGTGGTGTCAAGTAGACTCTACCATGATACCATAGAAGACCGTTATGCCATTTGAAATTGGAATACTCTTCTCCTTTGCCTTGCTAAAATTCCTTCATCATCTTTGATGCTCGCTCATCAAGTAAATACTCTTCTTGAATATCATTGATCCAATCCTTATGCACAATTGAAATTGTAGAGATGGAGCATGCCCACATTCTTGATAAAGTATCCACTACAATGTTGTCTTTTCCAGCCATATAGGATATTTCAAAATCATAGCTTTGAAGAGTAGCTAGCCACCTCCGTTGTTTAGGAGACAAATTTTGTTGGAAAAGGAAATATTTTAGCACACGGTGGTTGCTTTTAACCTTGAGATGGCTGCCATATATATAATGATGCAGCTTTTTAATAGCATGTAAAATTGCCAACATCTCTTATTGGTGCACAGATCGAATGCTATATGCGTACGTAGCGAAGGTCCCCAAGAACAAAAGAACTCTACTTTTGCACAATAAACAAGAGAGAAGACTTGCACGACATGAAGCAAAAGACTCATTGGGTACAATCTCCCCCCATGACTTGTGTGAGCGCTCCACAAAGCATGTATTTGATATATTATTCATCTCCAAGCTCAAAAAATAACCAAAATTTACAATTAGCACGCTTTAGCTTTTGTGTTTGCTTTTGTCCAACTAAAGAATAAAGCGGTTGGGCGCCCAAAGAGTCGGGATGTGCCCAAATACAATGCCCAATAACAAATATTTAAATCGTGCGTCTATGCACATACAAAATAATAAATAAATATCAAGCGCTTCAATAAATAAGCATGCCAAAATAAATATTGGCGCCACGCCTAAGATATGGGCCTATCAAAAATAATAATTTCTTGTAAATAACTTGAATACACGCTATCGCCCAGTGCTTTCCAACGCCACCGTTGCGTGCTCTATACATCAACTGAAGCATTCACAATTGTTAGAAAAGTAATAAAATTAAACCGACAAAAGTGAATACCTAATAGTCTTCAGCTACAAAATAAATAAATTGGTTAGAACTCAAACCTAACCTTAATTTATTATGAGTGCACACTCTAAACTCATAAACATCCATTAATTTAAATATGTATTTTGTGAAATCACCCGCTATGGAATCATCCACTTGCACATTAAATTAACGAGACGCCCGAAAAGGACAGGCGTCCCCATCGACTTTTCGCACAAGGAATCCACCTTGTGTATGAGCCCTGGTAATAAATATAATTTTACGGAATCCACCACAAAACCTCACGAAATTCACCGTGGAATATGCCTCCTGGCATCATACCCCCGGGGTGGGATAGCAATTATCCTCAATTGCTATTAGCTTAATGTGGAGCCAATAGTGAGGGGTAAGTACTTAGGTTTCGAGTGTACATCCATTGGGCCTCTCCAACAGGATGATTTTTAAACTTAAACCAAATATTTAGAATATCTACGGTCAGTTCTGGTAGTCATAAAGTCAGTATCTAGAATAGTTTCAGGTTTAAGGATTTCAGTTTCTTCTTCTAACAAAGGAGGGTTTTTATAGACAGGGTGTATAGGTAATTGGCCTCTAAAAGGTCGTAACAAACTGATATGAAAAGTGTTGTGGATTTTCCAGTGTTGTGGTAATTCTAGTTTAAATGCATTGTCATTGATTTTGTGAATGATCTTGAAAGGTCCATAAAATCTAGGAGCTAACTTTACAACAGGGTGTTTGTTAACACTTTGTAATATTCTCTTTTCAATGTGTAACCAAACATAATCATCAATTTTGAAACTCATAGCTTTTCTTTTCTTTTTAGCTTGTTTTGTATATGATTGCTAGGCTTTCGCAATCATATCTTTAACTTCATAAAAAATAGTAGTATGCATGTTAGGAATATCATCAGCAGCTTGAACTTTGTTTGACAATGATGTAACTGGTGTAGGCAATCTATATCCATAAATGATTTCAAATGGAGCTTTCTGTGTAGCTGTATATGGTGTGTTATTGTATGCAAACTGAAGTAAATGTAAATGTGTATCTGTTTGTGGTTTTGAAATTGTGTATGCACGCAAAAGATCTAAAATTGTACTGTTAGTAGCTTCTGTTTGCCCATTTGTTTTAGGATGAAATGCAGATGAAAAATCAATCTTTCTTCCTAAATTAGCAAACAAAGTAATCCAAAAATTATTGCAGAATCTAGAATCATGGTAAAAAATAATAACTTTTGGCAAACCATGATTAGTGAAAACAGTTTTCATGAGCAGCTTGAGATGCAGTTAACATTTTCTTGCATGGAATGAAATATGCTTGTTTGCTAAACCTATCGATAATAGTCCAAATCATATCATGATTAGCTTTAGTGTTGGGCAAACCAGTGATAAAATCCATTGAAATCTATTTCCATGGTCGTTCTGGAATTGATAAAGGCATTAATAAACCATATTGTTTACCATGGTGTCGTTTAACTCTTTGGTAAATTAAACATTCAGATACAAAGTTAGATACATCAGATTCCATGTGTGGCCAATAAAAATCTTCAATCAGTGTATGCGAAGTAGAAATAATTCCTTTATGGCCTTGATATGGGGGACAATGAATTTCATACAAGACAAATGATCGAAATGGAACAGTTACACATAACCTTTTTTCATAGAACATAAATCCATTAGCGTAAGAGAATGAATCAATTGGAATCCAGTTATTTGCAACTAATTTATTCCAATCAACTTGAAAACTAGGGTCTTGGTCATAGGTATCTTTCATAGGGAGAAGAGAATCAAAAGATATCATAGAGATATTATGAATAGTCGGTCTTCTACTTAAAGCATCGGCAACAACATTTTCTTTTTCGGGTTGATATTGGATAAGTGGATGAAAACTTTGAATAAAAGCAGCCCATTTAATGTGTCAGTCAGATATTTGTGGTTGACTAAGGAAATGTTTAATACTTTGTTGGTCAATTTTGATCATGAATTCAGATCCCATCAAATAGTATTTCCATTGACATAAAGCTTGTACTACATATAGCAATTCCTTACCATAGGTAGAATACTTAAGTTTAGAGGGTTTAAGTTTACAGCTAGAGTAGGCTATGGGATGGGAATCTTTCATAAGGATTGCTCCTATTCCAGAGCCACTAGCGTTAGTGACTACTAGGAAAAATGGTCTATTAAAGTCAGGTAATTGCAATACAGGAGCATGAGTTAAAGCATGTTTCAGTAAATCAAAGGACTTTTGTTGATTGTCGAACCAATGATACACAATACCTTTCTTTAATAATTTTATCAAAGGTAATGCAAGCAATGAAAAATTTCTCACAAATTTTCTATAAAAGCTACCAAGACCTAAGAAAGAATGTAATTCGGGCATATTTTTAGGTATCAGCCAATTCAAAATTGCTTCTATCTTTTTAGGGTCAACTTTAATACATTTAGATGAAACAATATGTCCTAAGTATTCAATTTGCGTTTTGAAAAATTCACTCTTTTCAGGATTAGCATATAATTGATTATCTTTCAATAATTTGAAAACCAAAGATAAATGCTCATAATACTCATTCTCATTCTTACTAAAAACCAATATGTCATCAAAGAAACAATGACACAATGCTAATGCTTCAAAAATATGTGATTCATCATACGATTGAATGTGGCTAGTGTATTAGTTAAACCAAAAGGCATAATAAGGAATTCATAATGTCCAAATTGTGTTCTAAATGCAGTTTTGAAAATATCAGATGTGTCCA
This sequence comes from Lygodium microphyllum, assembly GCF_053477565.2. Classification (NCBI taxonomy): domain Eukaryota; kingdom Viridiplantae; phylum Streptophyta; class Polypodiopsida; order Schizaeales; family Lygodiaceae; genus Lygodium; species Lygodium microphyllum. Next base: position 38,819,901 of record NC_141156.1, read on the forward strand.
ATCGTACTTGATGGTATCCAAATTTAAGATCTATCTTGCTAAATATTGCAGACCCTTGTAGTTTGTCCATAAGATTGTCTACCCTAGGGATCAGATATCTATTCTTAATAGTAATCTTATTTAGGGCACGATAATCAATGCACATCCTATAAGTATTGTTTTTCTTCTTCACTAATAGGACAGGTGCACCAAATGGAGAACTACTAAGCCTAATGAGTCCTCGGGTTAACAATTCTTCAACTTGGACTTGAATTTCTTTCTGTTCAATTTGGTTATGTCTATATGGTGCTTTACATGGTGGTTCTGATCTAGGAATTAGGTCTATTTTGTGATCTTCGGGACGTATAGGTTGTAAGCCAGGTGGTAAGTCATCAGCAAAACAATCTTGAAATTGTGAAAGAAATTGTGCGTGCCTAGGATGCATCTGATTTTCTTTAGCTTCAATTTCATTCACCTATATTAAGTAGGATTTGCTACCTTTTCGTAATGCACGTTTAGTCTGTGTATGACTAAGTAATAGAAAATTATCAAAAGTGTGCATACCATGCAATGTGATTTGTTTACCATTAGAATGAATCTTCATTGAATGCATGGAATAATCTATATCGGGATTAGACTTATGACGCCAAGGCATTCCTAAGATAATATCACTAGATTGCAAAGGCATAACTAAGAAATTTCTACGTTCAACATAATCACAAATTTTAATTTCTAAGTCATGCACTTCTTGTGTTCCATTGTATCTAGTGCCTAAGAATTCAGCCTTGATGCGATAATGAGTGGAAACAGTATGTAAATTCAATTCTTTGTCCAATTTTGTAGAAATAAAGTCGTGTATGCTCCCATCATCATGTAAAACAGTCTTTTCTTTACCATGCACAAGACATTTCATCGTTAATAAAGAATGGGGATTTGGCATACCTGGTAAAGTATCTGAAGTAGTACCAATATCGTCATCGTCTTCCGTGAAATCTAACATTTCTTCATGGTCTTCATCTTCAGTCGCTCCCAAATAGTTGATGTGAATAGTTAGCTTTTTGGATTGACAATTCACTGCTAGATGTCTAGGTTGATGACATTTGTAATAGACTATGGATTTGGCCTTACACATTATTGGTAATAGTGGGAAGTTTAGAAATATTGGGATTTGGCTAGAAAGATGGCTTAGGATTTGGATTTTTGTTTGATGGTAAAGTAGGGGGTCATGTCCAAGATTTACGGAATGAAGATGGAAGGAAACAATTTTGATTGAATCTTCGAAAATTTGAATTGAATTATTTTGAACCGAAGTTACCATTAGTTGGGAATTGTGTTGGTCGCTTCTCTCATCCTCAAATTTTGTCTTCAGCATCATAGGCCAATGAAATTGCATCTTCGAGAGTCATTGGCTTGAACATGTTCACCTCCGCATAAAAATGTCCAAGAAGCCATACATAAACTTGTGTTTATGGGTTGCCTCAGGTACATCTTCGAGCATTCGAAGTTGCAATAAAGCATTCCAAAAACGCTCGGTATATTGTGAAATAGACTCGCGATCCCTCTATTGTAGAAGATCCCACCGTTTGATTACTTTTTCGTGGAATTGGGGTGGAGGAAAATTATGCAAAAAATTCTTTTGGAAAGTCTCCCAAGTAGTAGGACAATCAATGCTTTTGCGGACAACAGTCCACCATAGGGATGCTCTATCCATTAAATGATTAATGACACACTTAATTTTTTCTTTCTCAGCATGTTGTTCTTCATGGAAATAATCATCAAATTGACTGATAAAAGCAAGTACAGTCTTTCCATCGCGTGACCCATTGAAAGTACGAAATTTGAAATTTATTTTACTTATCTTTATTTCTTTCCAAATAGATTGCGCTCCAAGTGTTGCATCGATCGTATGTCGTATAAGATCTTTAGATTGCAGTCCATCTTGGTCGGCGGTAGATCGTTGCAGACTGGCCAATTGAGCTTGCAAAGTTTGACGTGCTCTTCGTTCCTCTTGAAGCTGCATCATAATTAGGTCCAACTTTTGCTTCATCATTGATTCCGGTAAATCACCTTTGGCCATAAAATCTTCCATGGTTTGATCAAACATCCTGCAAAATTTAAAGCAACCTCACATACTCAAAATCTTGTTAGTGGGATGAGCGTAGCTCAAAGTTGGGTTTACAAGGCTTATTTTTTTTAAAAAAAAGGCTTATTACAATATTTCTTCTTTGTGGATGCTGAATTTGATATCACGATCTTCTTCCAAGAGGATACTTCATGCGTATAGACTGCGTATAGCAATCTGTGTGCTGGAAATCAATGTTGTCACAACGCAGGTGTGAATAGGGGCTTGCCGGGAGGTTGAAAACAAGTTCGTGATTGTTTCTATGGAAACTGCTGTTATGAGAAGATTTAAAGAGGAAAATTGTTTTAAGCTTTAGAGAAGCTTAAAATCTTTAAGCTTTGAAAAAGCTTAATGACTTAATTTTTTCGTTTCAGGACGGCGGCATGTCGTGATCACGGTCGACGTCGTCGAGTGCATTCTGTCGCCGCTGTCGTTGAATTTTAGGAGATTAAGCTTTATAAAAAGCTTATTAAGCTTTATAGTCACACTAATTAAAAATTCTTATCTCTTTCTTCTGAGAATAGAAGACTTGATAAAGAAGCTTTCCGCATGGTCCTCTGCTTGTAAAGGCTGGTCCTTCGCGATCCAATAGCGTAGTAGGGGGTTTTTCACTGCCAGGAACACGCTGGTATTGACCGATTGCCACGAGATTGACTGTAGAGCTCAATCGTCTCAAGAGCTTTGCCTTCGCGTGAGATGGTAAGCGATTGAAAGCCCTCGATCTTAGCTTCGCTATGATACCACTAGTGCATAGATCGGATGTTGATGATGCTAGGAGGCATATTCCACGGTGGATTCCGTAAAATTATATTTATTACCGGGGCTCATACACAAGGTGGATTCCTTGTGCGAAAAGTCGAGGGGGACGCCTGTCTTTTTTAGGCGTCTCCTCAATTTAATGTGCAAGTGGGTGATTCCGTAAAATACATATTTAAATTAATGGACGTTTATGAGTTTAGAATGCACACTCGTAATAAATTAAGGTTAGGATTGAGTTCTAACCAATTTATTTATTTTGTAGCTGAAGACTATTAGGTATTCACTTTTGTCGGTTTAATTTTATTATTTTTCTTATAATTGTGAATGCTTCAGTTGATGTGTAGAGCACGCAGCAGTGGCATTGGGAAGCACTGGTGGGAAGCACTGGGCAATAGCGTGTATTCAAGTTATTTAGAAGAAATTATCATTTTTGATGGGTGCGTATCTTAGGCGTGGCGCTAATACTTATTTTGACGTGCTTATTTATTGAAGCACTTGACATTTATTTATTATTTTGTATGCACATAGACGTAGATTTAAATATTTGTTATTGGACATTGTATTTGGGCACAACCCAACCCTTTGGGCGCCGAACCGCTTTATTCTTTAGTTGGATAAAAGCAAACACAAAAGCTAAAGCATGCTAATTGTAAATTTGGGCTATTTTTTGAGCTTGGAGATGAATAATATATCAAATACATGCTTTGTGGAGCGCTCACACAAGGCATGGGGGAAGATTGTACCCAATGAGTCTTTTGCTTCATGTTGTGCAAGTCTTCTCTCTTGTTTTATGTGCAAAAATAGAGTTCTTTTGTTCTTAGGGACCTTCCGGCGCTCGCTACGTACGCATATAGCATCCGATCTGTGCACCACTTATTCATAGATATGTAGTTGACCCTCCTTATTATCAAGCTTGCGACTCTCATATGCTATAACTCCATGGTCTTGATAGGGAACAACCCCAACTCCTCTTCCACTAGCATCTGCACATATAGTAAATTCTTTAGAGAAATCCGGGCAAACAAGAATAGGTGCTGAAATTAAGAGAGATTTTAGCTCAGTAAAACTCTTGTCGGTTATGGAGTCCCAAAAGAAAGATTCTTTCTTCAGCCTATCAGTTAGAGGAGCCGCCACATGAGCATAATTTTTGATGAATCTTCTATAAAATGATGATAATCCAAGGAATCCCTGCAAAGAGGTAGAAGAAGTCGGTGTAGGCCATTCTTTGACACACTTCACTTTGTTAGGATCCACTCTTATCCCTTTTTCTCCCACAATGTGACCTAGATATTCCACTTCTTCTTCCATGAAAGAAAACTTTGACATTTTGGCAAAGAGTGTGTGTCTTCTTAATATGTTAAAGACCTCTCGTACATGCATCAAATGCTCCTCCTTGGACTTGCTATGAATGAGAATGTCATAAAAAAATACTAAGATTGTTTTGCATAAGAGGTTGCAATATTTTGTTCATGAGAGCTTGAAAAGTGGCGGGGGCATTTGAGAGCCCAAATGGCATGACCAAGAAGTGGTATAGCCCTCTTTCGGTCCTAAAGGCTGTTTTATACTCATCTCCTTCCTTCATTTGAATTTGGTGATAGCCCGAACGAAGATCAATCTTGGCGAAGACCTTTACATCCTTAAGTTCATCCAAGAGATCATCAATATGTGGAATCGGGTATCTATTCTTCATCGTGGATTTGTTCAACTCTCTATAATCAATGCACATGTGGAAAGATCCATCCTTTTTCTTTACCAAGAGCACGGGAGAGGCAAACAGAGATTGACTTGGTTGAATTAGACCCATTTGCAACAACTCTTTGACTTGTCGCTCTACCTCTTCCCTTTCAAACTTTGATAAGTGATAGGGAGGTTTGTTGATGGGCTTGGTATTAGGCAACAAATCGATAGGATGGTCAATCTCTCGCTTTGGAGGCAAAGATGATGGTGGTTGAAATAAATTTTTGTACTCCTCCAATAGCTCTTGCAGCCTTGGATCCTTTTTCTTTGAAGAAGAGAATGGCTAATTTGGTGGCTGCTCTTCGTCTACTTTTGCAAGCAAAAGAGTGAAGATACATGCTCATGCATTGATTTCTTTTCTTAATTTCTTCATGGATATGAGTTCCAACTATTTTTGACCAATGCCCTTCAATTCTATATGGTGTCCATTCCATTTGAACTCCATTTGCATGCTCTCTAAGTCCAATGAAAATTTTCCAATGGACTTTAACCAATCACAGCCAATAACAATATCAATAGGACCATTTCCAAAGTAATCAAGTCCACTTGTATGGTACATGAAGGAGATAGAGTAATAGGAGTTTGTAGGCACATTTCATTGCTTGACTCATAAGCCCCATTTGCAATTTGGATCTTCAATGGCACTTGCATTTGTTGAGGTAACAATTTCAGCCCATATAAAGATTTGGTATTAATGAAGCTATGGGTGCTACCTGTGTCTATCAAAAGATGAACTGCTTTGCCATTGATCAGCCCTTCAAGTCGAAGAGTATTTTCTCCCTTACAACTGGTCCATGCATCATGAGAAATGGCACACAAAGAACCACCAGGATCGAAAGGAAAGCTATCCACAATGTCATAAAACTCATCATTGGTTCCATCATCCTCATCATGCATGTCTTCAACCATAGGGTTTGCATCCACTTGAAACACATTTGCCTCTTGATTCTCTTGTCCTTTATCTTCATCCGGTTCATCAATGATGACAAAATTGAGCTTGCTATTTTTAGATTTACATTTCAGCCTATGGTCTTGTGTCCACTTCTCTCCACACTTAAAGCATAAACCTTTGGCCTACATGTCTCGAATTTGATCATTAGAAAGGACCTTGCTGTAAGTGTTGTTTGGAGATCCTTTTTGTGTATTTTCAGCCCTTGCAGGTGGGAGAGGACACACCTTAGACATACCCCAGCAGGGTATGGATACCTTGTAGATGACAAGATAGGTGCTGTAATCATGAACGATGAGGGGAGGAGGGTGATGTCTTGCAACGAGAGAGTTGTGCCAACAAGTATTTAGGCACAACATTTTGGCCCATTGGAAAAATATATTGAAGGGGAGCAATGATTTTATAGTGGCATCTTTGCATGAGGAGTTTCCGGTATCTACGATGACAGAGAGGTCTTTCACTGGGTGGATGATAGAGTGTATGTGTGCATACATTTCACATAGACGATCGAGACACGCACACAAGGTACTCAAGAGTGGTGCCTCAAACCCAAGTGGCTAGACGTAGAGGATTGGTAGAGACTCGGGGAGGAGGCCACAAATTCTCTAGGACGATAACGGTAGCAGTCAACAAGGACACGATTGGAGGCAGGGGTCGTGCATCATCTGGGAAGTGGCAACTAAAGGACTTATCTGGAGGACTTTGTAAGTTTTCTTTTGGTTCTTCTCACTTTCTTATTTGGAATATCACTTGTACTAATAATTGTGTTTCTAATAATTGTATTTTGTTTTCTTTGCAGCACTCCATCACAAACCGCGATCCCACAGGTATGCGTGCGACAACCTAGTAAGTCAATCATCTTTTTTATTTGTATTCACTAGTTTTTCTTTTGATGCATCATGGATGGTGGACTAATGTCTAGTTGTTCATTTTGTAGAGTTAGTTTGACGCTCCTTTACGTCGGGATGAGCTTTTAGATGGTGAGGATTTGTAGCGCGTGCTTGGATTCATGGGGGGAACATCCTCTTCTTTTTTGGTCATGTGATTTGTACAAGCCTCTTCCATGTAGTATTCCTTAGATGTATTTATCATCCTTTGTATAAAATCGCATATTGTGGTATTTACAGATAGATTTTCATGTTTGTTTTGACTCTCCTCTCTCTCCATGGTTCCATGTAATGCCATGAGTTGTCATCACTATTCTTGTACTTATTCTATGTGTTATCAGTATTGTGGGTTTAAGTAGTTTTTGCGCTCATCTTGATGACCATTGCATACCTAACATGTAATTAGTTTGCAGAATATTATATAGCACAGGACTGACATATTTTTTTTTCCTCTGTAACTATCGCTATTTGCATCGCCAATTTCTCTGTATGCATCGCTATTGCCGTCGTTATCTACATTGCAAATCGTCGCTATCTATGTCGCTATTTAGTGATGCAAATAATGATGGTTTTTGCGATGATTTTGTAGAGACATTTATACCAACGCTTTTAGCAATGACAGGGGAAAAACTTTTTATGAACATTTGCGTCACTTTAAACGTTGGTATAAGGCATGTATCTTATAGTGCTAATTACTTATGACCTCTTTGGTTGTATGTCCTCCTCCACATAATCAACTTGAGTGTTAAGGAAAGTCTAAAGGTGGCTCACATGGAAGACATTATGAATCTTTATAGAAGAGAGGAGTTTCTATCAGTAAGCCATAAAAAATTAAACTAACCCTAAATAATAAAAGTAAATAAATAATTTAAATAATACAAACTTACTAACTTACTGATAACATAATAAAGTAAAATAAATAACTAAATTAACTAACTAACCCTAAACTAAATAAACAATTTAAATAATATAAACTCACATAGTACATAAGCTTAACAATATTTTAAAGTAACAAAATTAAATTAACCCTAAACTAAGTAAACTATCTAATAGACAATAAACTATCAAATAGATAATATAAATAACTAAACTATCTAAAGCAAGTAGCTACACTATCTAAAATCTCTATTGCCAAGCTTGCCATTCGTGATTAGTTAGTTAGTTAGTTTAGTTATTAAACTAGCTAACTAACTTACTTACTTTAGATAGTTAGATAACTAACTAACTAACCATTCTTGATGATATTGACTAACTCTAAACTAAATAAAAAATCAAATGGATAATATAGATAATTAAACTATATAATAAATAATAAACTATCTAATAGATAATAAACTATGAAATAAATAATATAGATAACTATACTATCTAAACTCTCTGTTTTCAAGCTTGCCATTCTTGATTAGTTAGTTAGTTAGTTTAGTTATTAAACTAACTAACTAACTAATTTTAGATAGTTAGATAACTAACTAACTAACAGAGAGAGAGAGAGAGAGAGAGAGAGAGAGAGAGAGAGAGAGAGAGAGAGAGAGAGAGAGAGAGAGAGAGAGAGAGAGAGAGAGAGAGAGAGAGAGAGAGAGAGAGAGAGAGAGAGAGAGAGAGAGAGAGAGAGAGAGAGAGAGAGAATGCAGGTTTACTACTATCACCATCACCATCAAAAGTCAAGGAGATGAAGTGGGCAAGAAGATCTCCATACTGACATAAGTCAAAGAGATGAAGCACAATGCACACACACTCTCTCGTTGCTCCTCATTTAGGAATTGCAGGGGTGCACTCTCTTTATCCCCCTCGATTAAGTGTTTGCTGCAATAGGGCTGCATGGATCTGAGGCATGGCAAGGAAGGGCAAAAGGTAGGTGCACATATGGTTGGGAAACACGCCCGCCAAGGTTGCAAGCCATGATACAAGCACAAGGAACTTTAGACACTGAACTAGATGGTAAATAGATTTGTATCTAGTAAATGCAGAAAGTTTTCTAGTTGGTAACTAGGGTTTTTAAAATTGGAATTAGGTTTCTAATTTTACTAGATAAATGTGAAGCTATACATAGTAAAATAAGTCTCTATATGGTAAAGTGAGATGAATTTGTATATAATGCCTAATATAGCCATGTTTACTCCAAAAAATTATGAAGCTATGAATAGTATAATGTGCATGCACATTAAACCAAATTGTTTTTGCATATAATATCTAACATAGTCATGCTAAGTAATACACACCACAATCAATAGGCTTAACCACAACCGTGTAGACAATCCCAAATAAGACAATGTGGATATACACTTGTAATGGATATGTTTGTATGTATCCAAAATATCCATGTGCTCTAAGATACACTCATGCATTTTGATAACTTTTAATTCCCACACAAATAGCACAAATAGTTTACATATCAACAAATAAAATAAAAAATAATAATTTTCTTGACAATATAAATATTTCATTGTCACAATAAAACAAAGAAGAGTCTCATTCAATTCAACTCAATGACATGGCTCTAAATCTTGAAATTACCCTAAAATTCCCCCCCAAGTGTGGAATATACCTAGCATCAATACAAGCATAAACAGTTATCAAAAGTTATTTGATCCCCTTACAAACTAGAAGCACACCCATCCATTCGCAAAATAGAAACTCTTGAAATTGTAATAGCTTTTTCCTTAAATGAATGGCATCAAACCTTACGAGTATGTGGAAACTTGAAGAGGGGAGCTCTTAGTAGACGATCATGGCACATAGTCTATTAACTAGGGCAGTTGTATTAAGTGCACTAAAAGCAACATTTCCTACTTACATGTGGCATATAGTCCCTCTTTCATGCATGTAGCATGTTCAGTGGGGTGCATGAGGAGTAAGAGATGATGGAACACAGAGCACAAACATAAAGGAATAGAAGAAAGATGATAGGATGGAGATGGATTATGCTAATGTTGTCATTGCTAGCACGAACATGTTAGAGATAGAGAAGAAGGTGTGGGATGACTAGAAATCTTTCAATGAGAAGAAGCGAGTCATTATGGAATTTGGAAAGCAAGTGATGTGTGCATGAGTAGTATTCTTGTTGCCGTTCATTTGGTAAAGCTATACTAAGTATGCTCCTCTCTTGGAATCACGATTTGGGATTCTTGTATTTTAAGGAAAGGTCCTCCTTGAGGATGAGTTTGCTAGATGGTTTTGGCTCACCTTTGGGTCAAATTAGTGCTCACATTTTTGTGCTTGTCAATAGGTTTCTTTTTGGACTTGCTTTCATCTAAAGAAAAATGAAATTGGGTTTTGGGTTCAGTTGTTTGGCTGAAAGGGAACCTTGTTTACATGGTCACATGGAATGCCGATTTTGTTCCTGAGGAGGTATTGCAAATTGAATGCCCAATATGGGCTAGTTTTCATGGACTTTCTCCCTTGCTAGAAGGAGAAGTTAATGTGCAAGTAGAAGCTTTACGTAGAGGGCTCTATGTTCTTACAAACAACATCAGGTAATGGAGTAAGAGGCCTTTCATACTTTGGGATAAGAAGAAGAAGATCCTTGAGATGCTCTAGCTTTATGATCCTAATGGGATTGAGTCACTGGTCAATGTAGAATTCTCTCACTTCTTGGTTACATGCTTCATATGCAAAGAACGTGGGTGCTTTGCAAAGGAATGCCCAAAAAGGCATGGAGCTAAGAAGCATCCAAGGGGAAAAAAGTTAAGATAAGGAAGAACTTCATGCAATATAGTCACAAAAGAAGCAAAAAGCAAAAAGCTCATAGATTGAGAAGGGTAAATCCAAGTAAGCAAAAAACCCTCAAAAGGAGGAATCCAATTATCAGTCAATCCTAGAGATGTTAAAGTTAAAGCAAGATGGAAACAAAGAAATTCAACCACCAAAGTCTTTGGCGTCTAATGGAGGTCGTAGTGTTGAAATTAGCAAGGACAGTAGAAAAAAACACAAAGAAGCATCTTTTTATTTTGAAGAGGGAAAAAGCAAAAATACGAGTATTGGTTGAGGACAACTCGGCGGTGATTGCTTCTCCATATGAGTATTCTTTTTTGTATGCTTCAGCTTGCACTGGATTGAGGCCTCCATGAAGGAAATATGGAGCATCATCGACGACATTTGCTGCATAGTCCATGAAAGTGGAGAATGCAAGGATGACAGAGGCATATTCAATGGTGCGTGTTGTTCGAGGAAAGAAGGCATCATCCTTTGGAAAGATTTGCTAGTGTCAGTGTACATGATTTGTGTCGATCTGTAGGATCAAGGTTAGTGTTAATTTGCCAATTAGATTTGCTAGTGTCAGCGTACGTGAGTGTCAATTTGTAGGGTCAATGTTAGTGTTAATCTGCAGATTTGGCAGTATTAAAGAAGAGGGATCCCCTGAGTGAATAGTAGCAAGGGGGGAGGCTACGAGGACCAAATGTGCATTTTTGTTTTCTTCTTCTGTCACTTCAGTGATTGCACTTGAATGGCCTCGTTGACCTCTTCAGATGCTATTACATCACTATTGGTGGGTATCAGAGGTATGGCTTCTTTGGAGATGGCCATTGCACCCAAGCCATGTACTGGGTGGTTGGATCCAAGGGCATGGGTCTCAACGTCTTCCCTGTTATTAAGTTCAACAGTGTTGGGCAAGTTGTGATGTCCCCCAAAGGCTTCCATGTCTGTATCAACTACATATGACTGCATTAGTTGTTGTGAAGTAGCTACATATGGCTGCTATTCCATAATTGCAACATCAAGCCAAGAAGTTGAATTATGGAGCATGGAGGAGAAGGGGCATGGATTGGTTGCAGGTTGTTGGGCCCATATATGCATGTAAGTACCAGATTACAGTTTGGTTTTGCCAATATTTTTATGCATCGAATCTTGGAAATAGCTAGCATGTGCTTGGCAAATCCAGTGGCACTTTTGAATTCAGATGACATAGAAAAGAAATATTATGACATTTGCATTTTTATTTTATCATATTTTGATAGTAGAGTAGCATGTGCATATTCCCAAAGTGAAGTAGGGTCTGCCCCTTCATGAAAAATCACAGGTCTGTTAGTTGACTGTAAAAAAATGCATTGCCATCATCATCATCACATTTAACCATGCATAATACTTGTCATCAAGGGCGAGGAGTGTGCATGGTGCAAAGTTTATCTACGAGATTATTACTACACCATGTCACACGCTGCAAAACATGTACCCTTGAGGCTTGAGTAGTATCTAGAATGCCTTCTTAAAACTGTAGTATCTATGAAACATAAATGTGAAAATTATATTTTGCAATTTGCACACACTTGGCCATGTTTTTAAGGTGATGAAGCATTGATCCATGCAAGTGTGTCAAGAAGCGGTGCAACGGAGCTCAATCTTCTAAAAAAAGATTCAATCATGTGTTGAAGAGGATGTGACCTGACTTACGGTGACCCTTTCTTATGGTGCAAGTCTTGTTGCATAAAATGGGATTTGATTATGATTCTTGCAAAAGTAAACATGAGGTGGTTTATGTTGGGAGATTCATGAGCTCTTCATAGTTAAGAGAGCGTAGATGCTTGCTATAACAAACCTTACAACTTTCATAGTCCTTGGATGGTGTGTCATCTAATGTTGTGTGTAGCATTAGGCTTGCATGTGAGCATGGAGCAAGTACAACATTAGATGCTCATAAAACCATGCATTGGAGGGACAATGAATGTAGGTATTGTATCAGGCCTGCATGCGAGCATGAATCAAATTTATTTTTGATTTTTTGCTGCTCTAAATTGAGTATGGAGCAGCCCTATAGATTGCACATTGGAAGGTCTGAAAACACAGGCACAACATCAAGCGTGTAAATACCAATGATGTCACTCTATTTATTTGCTAACAGATGCTTTAAGTTTTTTTTGAGTAATTGTAAACAGAGCATGCTTTGGAAGCCTCCATTGATTTCTATCTTGTGGGAAAACTCAACACTAGCATATGTGTTTTGTAAATCTTACTATTTGACATTCTAGATAGCATTACATATTCCCATAAGAGTATGCATTGATTTGGATGGGCATTACATTTATCCCCATCAGTAAGTATGATACAATATGGCTTCATTAGCAAATAATTTAAATATCATTTCATTATTTAATTGTCTCGTAGTGGATAGGACTACAGGACCTGAAGTGGACAACCAATAGCACAGATTTATGCCATGGAGCTATGGGAGATTGCACTGCCTATAAGATCAAAGGGAAGGTGGTTTGCTAAAACAGGTAGGGTTTCTCTTGGTTGTGATACATTAGGACAGCTTTGACATAGTGCTTTTGGTCTTTGCCATTGATCAATGCTTGCACCTATTGAAAAGTAGTGGGTTATAAGATTTTTAAGGTGATGCATCATTTGAAAAGATCTCTCTCCCAAGACACATCCATAGGAGCAATCCATAAATGTCTAATGATGTTGGATACACATCCTAGTGTGTAGAAAATGCAGATTTTGTTGGGTGGATGATGGCATCAACTCTCCAAGATGGTGTAGGAGTTGGGCATTCTCCATGATGAGAGGTACCAAATGTTTGAATTCTTTTTTAAGGATACAAACAATTTTTGATTATACATCACAACAAATTCATATACTAATGTACATGTTGATGGCCCTAAGTTGTAGAGAAGCATCTTACTTGCACTTGTCATGTTGTTGTAGGACTCAGTCAAATCGGTGAAGTTGTAGAGAAGCATCTTACTTGTATTTGACATATTGTGGTAGAACTAAGTCAAAGATGTTATGGGTTTCTGCTATTGTTTGACCATTACAACATAAATAATGCTTCAAGAGTGCTTGCTCATGGAAGATATTCTCTTGGATTGCACGATATTCTCTTGGATTGCTGATGATGTTTTTGAGCATATTTGAATTTCTACATGCAACATAGGATTTTTAATGATGTTTTGTTAATATTTTTTGAGCTGGATTCATAGGTTTTTTTTTCTAGAAGAGGATGAAGAACATCATGAAGTGCTTGGTGTGAATCAATATACCATCAAGCCAAACAAGTAAGAGTTTTTTTGTATGAAATGATGAAAAGTTGTGTTGCTAGTGGAAAGTGTTTGAAGGATTGAAAAATCTAAATAGCATCACTAAAAATTTATACAGCCGTTAAGGTGTGTAGATGTCTTGTGAGCATTACTGAGCTTTAAAAGTATTTGTTGATTGCTAGAAGCCAAGTCCATGGATGTCAAAACTATTGATTGTCCAAGTTGCTCCAATTGGGTCTATTGATTGTGTCTGGATCTCATGAAATATTAAAATGCTAACCGCCACTATATTACAATGTGGATCTGGTAACATGTTTAGTGAGAGCACTTACAGATGCCATCCATCCTTATTAGAGCCACTATCTAATATGTGAGATGTAATTGGGAGTGTATGAAATCAACAGAACATGCTCTAGCTTTATCAATAGAATGGGTGGTAAATAGGGTAGTTGGAACGCCTTCAGTTCAAAATTAAGAGAGGCTCAGAGTGTAGAAACCCATCGCAACGAAGCCTGACTGAGAAAGCTACTTTGGTAAAAGGTATACTGAATGTTAAATGTCTGAAGAGTGGTACACCTATCCATAATCCAAAAAAGAATAGAAATAAGTGTTGTTGCTTGTGTTGGAAACTGTAATTGCTGAGCAAGGGTTGCCCTCATGAGTGAGGAGGGCCTAGGGTTAAGGAGCTTTCTAAATTGTGATTCTTGATTGTTAATTGTATGATTGTTGCTAATCTATTTGCCATTTGAGAAGAAGCTTGAGAGTACAGGTGATGTGCTTTTACCAACCACTTGTTTATATAGGTTTCTCGACAATTCTCCAAGTGTGGCTTCTTTAGCTTTACAAATTGCAATATTCTAAATGACCCTAATGTGACTTGAATTTTGTGGATTATTTTTTGACTTGATCAAAATTATTTCAATAAAAACATTTTGGGCAACCTTTTCTATCCTTGACTGGTATTACTTGCCTATCTATGAGTTGGATGTTTTTTCCCATGTATGAGTAAAAATTATCATATTTATTCTACTAATTAACTTGTATTATAGTTTCGTTCAAATTGTTAATTCTATACAAGAATATTTTGTTGTATAAATGGTTTCGACTAGTTTTCTTATATAGGAAAATTTTACTATATCTATTATTCCAACTAGTTTTCTCATCTAGGAATAATTTACTACATCATCAACTAGAATTTTAAAATTTTTATATATAAAAATATTTTACTATATCAGTAACTTGTAAAGTGTTCCACTTTTACTAGTTGAGACTTTTTCTAGATACTTTGAGAAATATCTAGAAAATTTCTCTTTTTTTACTATATGGGATAGTGTTCAAAGCTCCTTGTTAGGTGAGCAAGGGGGCGAGAAAAGGATGGAGGGCAAGTCGCAATGGAGGGTGAGGAGAGGGCGAGAATGAGAAGCATAAGTCATCATCACCACCGTTATCATATACACCATCACCATTAATCAAATGCTTATTGGGCGCACATCAAACAAGGGAGGAACAGAATGGGACTGCGACTTGCGTGAGAGAGAGAGAGAGAGAGAGAGAGAGAGAGAGAGAGAGGGCGCAGGCATGTCAGAGATCCAAGGTCCCCGATCTCCAGTCATACTGCCCCAATCAACATGTCTAATCTGCATGGGGCCCCAACGAAAGAAGGTCTTGTGGAGGACGGCATTGGGGATGTTGGGCATGAAGAGGGAGTTGGCGACCAATTGGAATTTGGAAGCTAGGATGTTGGCTGTTGAGAGCGATGATGGTGTGGCTGGGCCACGGAGCTGACGTTGAGTTGGATGTGCAGCAGGGGGCCGCGTGGGAAGATCATGATGTCACCTAGGCTGAGGATCTCACTGGCCCTGGGGTGCGTGTGGGTACGATCACCTCACTTTGCGCGCAAAGTCCAAGCGCGCCATCGACAGCTCCACGAGCCCAACAGTGGACACTCGCTTGGCCAGAGAGAGAGAGAGAGAGAGAGAGAGAGAGATGCTGCTATTGCTCTCGTGTTGCTGCTCTTGCTCTCATGTTGCTGCTGCTCCCCTGCCACCACTGCTGACATAGAGAGAGAGAGAGAGAGAGAGAGAGAGAGAGAGAGAGAGAGAAGGAAAGAGTCTGCCAAGGAGCTCATGATTGCACATCAGTGCTCATGATTGCCTCATTTTCACCACCCATCACTCTCGCATTTCCACCTTTCCCATCACCAATTTAAATTTGCTTTGGTTTGGGAGTATATTATCAAAGAAAGTAAGGCTGACTAATAAAGTTACCATTGTATTATTTTAACTAGCATTTAATGCATGATATATTGTATTACCAAAGAAAGTCAAGCCAACTAATAAAGTTAACTTTAGTATGATATGCAATGAGCGAGTTATTACTCTTTATTTCCCATTTAGGAAAGCAATTGCCCATTACTACATGTCATGTCCTTGTTGCATGTAGCTAAATGTTTGGGACTTGGCTCAGAAGGTTGTGAGTAGGTCCATTAGTAGCAATGTCGCAATGGAGGAGGTAATCACAAATGGTTGCAATGGAGGGGAGGATTTGAGCATGTAGTCTCAAAAAAGGAAGAGAGATGAAGAAACCTTTATCTTTGAAGAATCTGGGCAAATATTATCAACTGTGCAAGGCAACAAATCATTTGGAGCTGAGCAACAAAACTCACAATGGGACTATGATCTACATTGGGGGCCAACCCATAGGTGGTCTTTCATCTTGTGGGTTGATTCACTCTATAAGAATATAAGGGAGAGGCGAGATGGGGTCGCCAAGAGAATCACCCTTGACTTTGGTATGGTATGCAATAATGTGCTTCGTTTCAACTCTCATGGCATCCTTGTTTTCTTCACTGGAAAGCCACCCAAATGAATGAAAGTGACTAGATGGTTGGATACAATCCTCAACGCGCTACGATGGCAAGGGCTTCTATGAAGTGCTATTCAATGGCAGAGAAGCTACATGCAAAGTCCTAGATTAGGGGATCTACTTTTGGGGAATGGACCTAGTGTATATTAATGCTCGGAAGGCCATGGAATTGTGAAAGGAATCCCTACACAAGTGTTTCCCGGTTTGGATTGAGATCTCATACTTACCTGAATACCTATGGTGCATGCTACCGGATATTGCCAAGGTTGGGGAAATCTCTTTGTATTCCTCATTTGGCAAGTCCTTTCAGAAATCATGTGTGCATTCTTTGGAATCTTGATGAGCTGTAGCCTAAGTTCATGGACTTGGACATTCCAAATGTCAGGGAGCTTCAGCTTCGTCTAGTGAGGAGTGAGTTTGCAAGCTCATGCCACAACTGCGGCAAACAAGGGCACTATGCAAGAGAATATCTAATGTTGGTGGACAAGGAGGAAGGCGACACTCCTACATGCAACTTGGCCTAGGTGGAGGTGGCCAAGAATAACCTTCCATCCAATAGAGGCAAGATTCAAGTTGGTCAAGGTGGAAAAGATGGCGAAGGTTGGCAACAAGTTGAAGGTAAAAAAAAGGGGCAGGCCCACTCCATATCAGGCAAATACACAGAGCACAAGGTTAGCCAACATCTCTCAACAATTTGTTAAGGGGTTTTGGTCCAAGGTTGCCATTTTGAAGAATTCAAGAAATAAGATAAGCCCATTCACCCAACTTAACAAAATTCCCCTGGATGAGTTGGCAAAGCATTACTCAGGTTCGGATGCCAAAATCCATACAACATCAAGTGGTGGGTATAAAGATCAATTGGCCAACAAGCACAATGACTGGTTATTGGCAAAACTACATTCACAATGTGGCAGCTGAGGAGAACAAACACAACATCCTGCCTAGAGAAGCGGTTCCTTTAGAGATGTTGGTGCAAAGGAGAGAGGAGGTCAACACACAACCCAATCCTGCAAATGGAGATAGCTAGAAGAGAGATCAAGATGGCAACTATAGATTGCAAGGGCCTAAATGGAGGGGGCCAAGAGACACTTGTTTTGGGACTTGGTGTACAAACACAATTTCGACATGGTACTGGTACCAGAACATAAACTTCAGTAATGGGGGGCCTCATGTTTTCCTACAAGGATTACATCTGTTTTGTTGGTGGAGGCTAAGGGAGTTACTTTGGGTGCCTTATAACAATCAAAGGCAGTTGGAATCCATCTCTGATATTCCAGTCTCTAAGGACAAGGGCATCTTGGCTATTGGCATCTCTTGGGATAAGGAGCCTCTTTCACTTATCAATGCCTATGACTCGAATGGCAGAAGAATAAGAAATATCCATTTGGACTAGCTAGCGGACATCATGGAGGGGAACTACCTCATCAGGGGACTTTAATATGGTGGTATACCACAAGGATGCCTCGTCAAATTTTGCAATAGTCTATGGAGAGGAATTGGATGCCTAAAACTTGGTAGTGTGGATAGTGGGGTCTTGGTGGACATTGTGGATTATCTTGGCACCATGCATGCTTCTTTTACAAATAACTCCCTTTCCCATAAGGATTACTAGTCGAGGTTAGATCGATGGTATTGCACTTATCAGGGGAATGGCTCAAGCATTAGATTGCTAACCATAGGCACTATGCCAAATTGCCTTCCAATATATGCTTCTTGGGGAATGAAATTAGAGGATGACCTAAATAACCAAGATCTTGACCCATGGGGGACTAGCTCAATGTAGCACTATTTGGCTCACATCCAAGGAAAAAAAGGAAGAGAAATGGGCAAGTACAGTGATGGCCCATCTTTCAGCTATGGTAGGATTTAGACGTCTACTGCAAGAGGAAATTGAATCCCTCACTAAGGCATAGAAAATTCACAATATGGCCCTCAAAAGAGAGATGAAGAAACTCAATTTGTTGTTTGGTAGAATGCTAATGTTGGACTTGGATTGGATCTCTTTGTAGCTCATCAAACGTCTTTACAAAAGGAGAAGAAGGGACAGCTTGGTTGCCCTACAACTTGATAGTGGGTACTTGATCTCCAATCAAGCAGATAGAAAATGCATGCCTAGCGTATTTTACTAAGCAATATGAGGAGATCCCAGGCATAGTGTAGGTTGATGCGATCCAAAATCTACTTGATGTAGTCCCCAAGGTTATCACTGAGGCAAACTATAACAATGTGATATGTCCTTTCACCATAGAAGAATTGGAAGCGACACTTAAGAGCTTGGGTAGTAAGTAATCAATAGGCCTGGACAAGATAACAATAGAATTTCTAGGTTTCAAATAGGAAGCACTTAAGCAAAGCATTTGCTCCATGATTAACAAATACTGGCAAGTGGAGGAACTCCCTGAATCATGGGTAGGTGGAAAGCAACATCACACTAATCCCTAAACAAAGACAGACTGTGCAACTGAAAGACTGGAAGCCAATATCCTTATTCAATTTAGTCTACAAAAATTTTGCAAAAGCCATGGCAACATAAACAAATCCAAACTAGTCAGCATATTAGAAGTGGACATTCTTAACCTTCAATGGAAGGGAAGCCTAGTAGGGAGGGGTAATCTATTAAGATATCTAAGTGCCTTCTTCTTCTTCTTCTTCTTCTTCTTTTGTCTCACACACACACACACACACACACACACACACACACACACACACACACACACACACACACACACACACACACACACACACACACACACACACACACACACACACACACACACACACACACACACACACACACACACACACACACACACACACACACACACACACACACACACACACACACACACACACACACACACACACACACACACACACACACACACACACACACACACACACACACACACACACACACACACACACACACACACACACACACACACACACACACACACACACACACACACACACGTGTGTGTGTGTGTGTGTATCCTCTCTTCTTTCTCTTCCTATCCCCCCTCCTCCTAGTCCTCTTCTCTCTCTCTCTCTCTCTCTCTCTCTATTTTCTTTTTTTCTCTTTGCCCCTCTTTTTCCGTTTTCTTCTCTCACCTCTTTTCTCTCTATCCCTTTTTTGTCTTCTTCTTCTCTTCCTTTCCCTACTTAGAAAATCTCTCTCTCTCTCTCTAAAATTTTGAATGATAGCAATAATTTTTTTTTGAAATCTCTCCCTCTTGTTTAAAAACAAATTTTAAACTAAGAAAAATATATAAAATTAAAAACTATATATGGGACATATAAATTTCTTCATCTAAGTGACCATGCAGGAAAGGAGTTATGACATCAACATGATGCAAAAGTAATTTGAAATGAGCAGCCATGGAAACTAATACCCATAAGGAAGTCATGGAAAGCATCGGAGAGAATGTACTTCCAAATAGTGGAGGTCTCCTATCTCTTCGAAACCGCGACCTACTAGGTGAGCTTTGTACTCATCAATGGTACTATCTAGTTTGAGCTTTTTTCAAAGCACCCATTTGTAGCTGATTGTTGATTGTCCATGAGGAAGAGGGACCAATTTCCAAGTGTGGTTTTGAAGAAGAACCTTGTACTCTTAAAGCATGGTAGTTTGCCAATAAGGAGCTTTCAAAGTGCTGGAGTGACAGATGGACAATTTGGTGGCTCTAGAATGCTATCATGAATTGAATTTCTTGCTTGGCCAACTACAATATTAGCTTGGACAGAGAGAACATCCAAGCTCTTGTAGCATGGAGTGGGTAAGGACACGACTTCATCTTCTTTAGAGTCAGAGGAGATGAAGAGGGTAATGGGCTTGGAGGAGGAGATGGGAGATGGAGGATGAAGGTTGGTAACAATGAGGACAATAGGGGGTAAAATGCTATTGGTGGAAGATATTGCAACTCTCCTTTTTGCTGACTTGCAAAGACCTTTGACAGAGCTAGAGATGTATTTTCTTCTCTGAATCCTTGCTATTGTTGGACTAGGTTGCTCAAGAGTGGAAGAGGACAAATGAGATTGCTTGGGAGCTGAAGACAGTGAGGATGGGTGGGTAGATGAGGTTCTAATTGTTGCTATTTGCAATGTATGGTCTACTGTTATATTTGCATTCTGATGATCAATGCTAAGGTGGAAGGGAGGTCAATTTGAGTGTTGAGTTGGGGAGCTATTGTGGCAATGATTAGATGAGGGTATTTGAGGAGAGAGAAGTGTTGGTGATGGTGTAGTTTCAACATGTTTGTTTGCTAAAAATGTGGCATCTTTGTGTGGAGCTGTATGTTCCATATGTGATGAAGAGTGATGCTCATTTAAGGTCCTTATAACCTACATTTGATGATGAATTGGGCCAGCTTCAGGAAAAAATTGATGATGAAGATTATCAAGGGAAGGAGGAGGAGAAAATTGTGTTGATCCTAGCCCCGCCTATAGCCCACATTTTAATACGAGTTGTGAACTAGAAGAAGAAGCTAATGTATGTTGGCCTTTAGTTGACATTTGAATAGGGGTTATTAATTATTTTTGGTTATGTGGAAGAGTGTTCTCCCATGTGACAAGTGAGTTGGAGGTCTTGTGAAGAGGAAAATGGGGAGATAAGATGTGAGACCTAGAATTTGATGTGTGATTAGCAAGGGATGAACTAGAAGAAGTTGTTTCAAAGGGTGCAATTGGATAGAGACTAAGAGATTGAGAATTTGTGGTGGTTGAAAAAGTCAAGAAGATTTTAAGTTTGTGAAAGATAGCACTCCTACCATAGATGAAGATTTTTTTCTCTAGGTCGTAACATCTATAGGCTTTGTGGCCATAAGGCTTACCATATCCATCAAAGACAAGTTGTGTGGTTTTAGGTGAGAATTTTGATTTGTGGTTGGTGTTGATTGGAAAGGCGATGCATCCAGATACCTTAAGATGTGATAAGTCAGGAGGTTGGCCAAATCATAATTCATAGGGAGTGTGATTGTGAAGAGAGGTAGAATATAACCTGTTTTGCAGTTGTTGTAGCAATTACTTATTCTTTATCAAGATGGGCCACTGATAGTATAGCTCTTGCAGCATTTAGCAAAGTGCAGTTCTTACATTTAGCAACTC
Organism: Lygodium microphyllum; assembly: GCF_053477565.2. Lineage (NCBI taxonomy): Eukaryota > Viridiplantae > Streptophyta > Polypodiopsida > Schizaeales > Lygodiaceae > Lygodium > Lygodium microphyllum. The sequence continues at coordinate 38,841,276 of NC_141156.1, forward strand.
CATTTTGTTGTGGATGATATGGTATAGTAAGTTCATGATGAATTCCAAAGGCTTTGTAGTAGACTTCAAACTCATCGGATGTGTACTCTCCTCCATTATCCATTCGTAGAGCCTTGATTAATAACTCGTGCTTATTCTCCATCGCTTCTTTATACTCTTGGAACAATGAAAATACTTGTGACTTCCTTGTGAGAAAATATACAACATTTTATCTAGAATAATCGTTGATGAGTACCATGAAGTATTTTGTTTTGGTGAGTGATGTAGGATGGATAGATCCACAAATGTCAAAATATACTAGTAGATTTAGGGGTTGAGATGTAATTGAATGAGATATAGAGTAGGGAAGGGGTGTGGCCTTTCTTAGAGCACAAGCTTGACAAAATCGATCACATAGAGTGTATTCCAAGATCCTTGTGGGTACATGAGATGTAAAGTAGATGGAATAAAAATTATATGTGCTTAGGAGAAATTAAAATAGGAATGATCTCCTACAATAGTACATAGTCCATGTTTTACAACTTCTAAATTATTAGAAGTTTAAAAATTGTGATGATCAAATGATTGATTCCTCGCATATCAAGGTTAACTTCTACCTTTAAAAAGAAATCCTTTATGCAACAAAGAAAGAAAATCTTTAAGGAAGTTAAGATAATTAAGAACATTAGTTAAGAATGAACCTAATTATCCTATAAAAATATGTTAATAGGGAAATATTAACTTGTTGAGCTAGCAGGGTTAGGAAATATAAACCTTGATGAAGCTGATACAAAAAGATAAATTTGATCTTTGGCCTATAAGGGAAAATCATCGATGCTTGAAATAGGTATGCCACCTTGTTATCTAGATTGAAATGAGATAACTCAATGAAAGGCGTTTCATAAAAAAAAGCCATGACCCAAGCAATAAGAACCATGACTTAAAATCATGTGGAAACCTATGCTTGTAAGCTTAGGACTTAGACTCACAAGTATAGTTTATCATATTGCTTGTCACATTAAAAGAATTTTTTGCACTATTTGTGGATGCTAAGAGATAATATATCCAAAACAAACTAAAATTCTTAGATGCATGCACTAGACCTCCCCCAAGGTTAGCTTTACTAGCTCTTCACCAAGGAATTTGGATTACTACTCTAGATTACGAGGATTGACATTAGATGTGAGAGGTCTCTCCATAGTGACTTATTGTATGCTAGAGACACTAAGGAGGTAGGGGGGACTCTAGCTATAATTACTTGGGCATGCTAGGAGCAGCTTATCCTCTCAATGTTGTTGAGGGTAAAGGTGCCTGTGCCTAGCTGCCCTTATATTAGTTACACTGACAGTACTCGCATCGTGTATTAGTTATCGCACACTTGTACATTGCAGGTGGCAGGCGCCCATCGGTGTCACTTCATTCTTTATTCTTTCAGTGACATTTGAATAAAAGGAGGGCTGGTCACACATTGTGACTGTCGGAGTTCCCACATCTTGTCTCTCTCTCTCTCTCTCTCTCTATCCTTCCATCCCTCTTTCTCTCTATCTCTCTCTTTGGCTCACTCCTTCCACCATAGCTCTTGCTTCTGCTCCATGCATTCTACTTTAGGACTCACTCCCTTCAGCAATTGGTATATTGGAGCCATGTTTCCCAAGAGCTCAAGCCCACCAACTTGACATTGCTTCAGCTTGTGGGGAATACCTTTAGTTCTTCACAGTTTTCATGGTAGCCATGGCTCAGCCTCCCGAAGTGGTATGTATTGTGGTTCACTTACTTCCTAGCTTGTCTAGGCATGTTACAAAGCTTCATTGAGCTCCCCTTAAGCTCCATTGGCATAAGCCCAGCCTCTAGATCTCTTATGATAGTAGGCACAATTTGCAGTGACTAGGTTGCTCTCCTTCTTGCTCAGATTTGCTTCATCCTACCTCATCTCTAGCTCCTAGCATTGCTCTTGGCCTTGGACAATCACTTGGCATCCTACTTGGCACCTTTGGCATGAGTTTGGGCATCAATTGGAGCTCATGGGTTCACAACCACCATTAGTTCACAATTTATGACATTTTGTTGTAATATACTTCCGGACAACCCTTTACTCATTGTCAGGAGGTCACTTATGCTTCTTGGGATGTCTATTTAATGCCAAATCATTTGGGGATGCTCTATCAATGACTTAAAATGCTATTGGACTGATTTGATCACTCATTTGCTCAATTTTGCAAAGGTTTTTTACTATTGTAATAAGCAAGGATGAATGCTATTTTGTCAGATACACTTCATGCCTATTGCTTATGATGCTTACTGACTAGTCGACATGCTACATTGATGTTTATGGTTGATGCTACATACTTGGTTATGCTTTTGGAATGCTCTTGGGCTGAGATTGAAGCTTGATCTCATTGACTTTGACTATCATTTCTCACAAGCAAGCATTCATTTGAGACATTTCATGTCTCTTATCATTGACTGATACATGAATCATTTGTTAGAGTATTCTCGGTTGTGATATGATGGACATTGAGCTTCATATTTGACTTGTGCTCGAGCTATCTTAAAGCTTGGACACTTGACATTGGATGTCACTTACCTCTTTGGATTCTATAGTAAGTGCTTTTCCGACTACATTGGATTTGATGCTCTTGATGTTTGTTACTTAGATCTTGGATGTATGGATGCTACTCACATGAGGTTTTGAGCTTTGCTTGCTCATCTAGCATTTGAATTTCGTTCTAGTGGGAGCCACTACTTGACACTTGGATGTAATACAAAGCATTTGGTTCTACAATTGAGCTTGAGCTTATTATAGTGAGACACTGGGACTCACTGTATATGCTCTCTTGATACTCATTGGATGCAGTTACCCTATCATGGGCTGATTTGATCTTTTGTCTCGGACCTAGCACTTATGTTTATCAAAGTGTTATCAATGGTATTTATATGCCTTTGGGTTATATTTTGAGCCTTGCTCAGTGGGTTATGCATATGGTAGTTCTTTTCATTTATCTTGAGACCTACCCTATGCATGATGTCTATGCCTCTTGCACGTATGGTTAGTGACACATTGCAATTGTGACAGTCTTCTCAGTGCTTGTTGTTATTGGCTTTTCTTTCTTGGTCGCTCATAGTTGATTGTTTGCATATTGTTGTAATTTATTACAATAACCTGCCAGTTCAGTTCTATGCACTCTATTTGAGGGCAGTCACTTGGATTTGACAATTTCTTGCCTATAGTTTGTGGATAGCTCATTATCTTGGCATTATCCCTTGTTTTCAGCTTGATTTGGAAGTGGTTTTGGGGCTGATTTGCAGGTTATTATAGTAGCCTGCTTTGCCCTTCTGTACACTTGCTTGGTCCCATTATAGTTTGTGGTTCTTTGGCAAGTTCTAGTGTAGAAAATGCATATTAAGCCTTTGAAACTTGAGGGTGTCAAGCCCAAACATATTGATACAGATGATTGGGTTAAATTGGATGAGTTATGTAAGTCCATGATCATTTTATCCCTCTCTAAGCAAGTTTTCTATAATGTTGTCTTTGATGGGTAGTCCGCATGGGATTAATGGGATAAGATTTATAATATCTATGACAAGCAGAGCCCTACTTCTTAAATGTATTGGTTAAAGCAACTCATGGATCTTTGCATGAAGGAGGGCATTTCCATGTCTGTGCCCACTTAAATGAGTTGCATTCCATTCTCAGCCATTTTTCATTGCAAGGGATTGAATTCAAGGGTAATCTCCTTCCCTTGTTCCTCTTGGTTACATTGCCTAAATCATGGGATACATTTTGTACTGCTATATATGTAAACATATCTATTGAAGGGTTAAACTTGCAGGATGTAGAGGGTGCACTCTTGAATGAAGAGGTTACTAGAAAGAATATCGATGCTTCCTATATCTCTCATGCTTTGAAAGTTAGAGGGAATAATGGTAGGAGTAGTAATGACCGCCATGGAAGAGACTATCATCAGTCTCATTCTCAGTCATGTGGGAGAGACTATCAGTAATCTCATTCTCAATCACATGGACAATCTCATAGTAAGTCTTGTGATTGTAAGTCCTCATTGACTCATCATCAATGTGCAAAAGTAGGACATGTTTGGCCATAGTGCCATAAAATATATGAGGACAAGTACAAGGAAAAGAGCAAAGGTAAAGTAAGGATAAAAATGATGATCGCAACATTGTCCCTATCAAGTCTAGTGTTAAGATTAAAGAGATTAATGTTGTGTAGACTGATTCTGATGATGATATCATACTTGCAGCTTCTTCTCTTGATACTTCATAGCTGAATGATACCTTATTAGGACATATTTAGTGTTGGTTGATAGATTTAGGGGCTTCCTTTCATGTGATCCCTCATAGAGAGTGATTTTACTCCTATTACAGTATGACTTTGTTTATTTGTTTAGGTAATGACCTGACATTAGAGATAGTTGGTATTGGTGATGTCCAGTTGGTTCAAGCAGCATATTCACTCTTCATGATGTATATCATGTACCAGCTCTCATGAAGAGCCTTATCTCTACTACTGTTGCTGCTGTTGAAACTTTGAATGATGCATGCTATGTCTCCTTTGGTGATTCCTCATGGAAGATTACACGTGGAAATCTTGTCATTGCATGTGGTGTTCAATCCAATACTCTCTATCCCTTGCTTGTATCTGGGTTAGTTAACCATATTTTGGTGGTGGATGCAATTTCACATATATCTCTTTGGTATTGTTGCCTTGGGGACATGTCTTTGAAAGGAATGAAAATGCTTACCCATTTGCAAACCCCCTAGACTATAAGAGTTTTGAGTCTTGTGATCATTGTTTATATGGCAGGCAGACATGAAATATGCATAAAAAGTCTCGTATGACATGCATGAGTGAGCCTTTAGCTTTCATTCAAATGTATGTGGTCCCATGCCCTGCAAGTCATTAGATGGCACAAAGTATTTCATTACCTTCATTGATGACTATATACATAAGGTCTGGGTATTCCCTATTAAGCAAAAATTGGAAGTCTCGGCTACATTTTAGCATTGGGTTGCTTTTGTTGAGAACCAATCTGGGTATAGATTGAAATGCCTAAGGTTAGATAATGGGGGTGAGTATGTTTCTAAATCCTTTGAGAAGTTTTGTGATGAGAGGGGTATTAAGCATCGGTTGACCACCTTGTACACCCCACCCTAGAATGGTATGGTCGAGCCCATGAATAGAATAATTCAAGAGCGAGTTTCTAGTATGCTTTAGCCAAGTAGGATTACCACATCACTTTTGGGCTAAAGAAATCACTACTATCATACATTTGATTAATTGATCCCCATGTACTACTATTGACTATTAGGTTACAGAGGAGGTATGGTCTAGAAAATCTCCATCATATGCTCATTTACATGTCTTTGGTTCCTACTGCCGTGTTTCCAAGGACAAGCATAATAAGCTAGATTCTAAGTCTATGAAATGCATCTTTCTTGGTTATGGAGCTGTAGGTGATGATGGGCCATCGTTTATGGGATTTGTAGACTTGGAAGGTCATCCATAGCCATGATGTTTTTTTTCATGAGGAGAAAATGCATAAGTAGTCAAAGCATGTCATTGAGGTATGTAGGGTGATATTTCAAGAGGACAGCTTGAGCATTTTGCAACCTCTATGGCCTAGGTCCCTAATGCTCCAGAGGATGTATAAGCTCGACAATCTCTTTTGAGGAGCCTCTTGCTATTGTCCAGCCATCTAGATATCCTACAATAACATCTCATGCTCTAGTGGCCTAAGTCCCTAATGCTCCATAGGATGTATAGGCCTGACAGTTTGCTTTGAGGAGGTCTACTAGAGATAGATGACAGCTTGAGAATTTTGTAGCCTCTATGGACTATGTTATGGTGAGAGATCCTGGTGAGTCTCTTACTTATGATGAGGCGATGTGCAGACGTGATAGTCACTCTTGGGAGAGAGCCATGCAGTCAGAGTGTGACTCACTATATAAAAACCATATGTGTGAATTGGTTTCTTTGCCATGCAAGTGGATGTACAAGTTGAAAAGTACCCATGGCCGCCCCAAGTCGGCATACAAGGCTAGATTGGTTGCTAAGGATTTCAAGTAGGAACATGGTGTGGACTTTGATGAAGTCTTTTCTCCTATTGTAAAGATGACTACCTTATTCTTGTACTTCTTTTGGTTGCTCAGCTTGACTTGGATATTTATTAGATGGATGTTAGGACATATTTTCTTCATGGAAAATTGCATGATGAGATTTACGTAGAACAATCTAAGGGCTTTGCAAAACCTAGCAGGAACCATCTAGTGTGCAAATTGAGAAAGAGCCTTTATGAACTTAAGCAGGCACCTAGGGAATGATACCATAAGTTTGATACTTTTATTCCTTCACAGGGATATTCTATAGTGATATGGATCTATGTTTATACACAAAGAAGGCTTATGATGGAAATCTTATGATTTTGATACTCTATGTGGATGATATGCTGATTTTTGGGAGTGCTGATGATGACCTGGATACCTTGGAAGGTCAGCTCAAGAAGAGCTTTGTGATGAAGGATATGGGACATGCCTCACATATTCTTGGGTTGCACATTATGTGCGATCACTTTAAGGAGTTCCTTTACTTATCATAGAAGGAGTACATCTAAAAGATCCCTGAGTAGTTTCATTTGCAAAATGTTAAGCCTATTGGCTATTATTTACCTTCTCATATGAAGGTTAGTCAGGTCCATAGAATTTGATAAGCAGAAGGTTGAGAAGGCCAAGATCCCCTATCCATTTGCAGTGGATAGTTTGATGTATGCCGTGATAGTGACTCATCTTGACATATCATTCATTGTGGGAGTTGTGGCATGCTATATGGCTATACCTAAAAAATGGCATATGAATGCCTTCAAGGGCATCACAAGGCACTTGAAGGGCACAAAAGCTATGTGCATTTGTTATGGTGGCTAAGATATAGGAGTCATGGGATACACGGACTTTGATTATGCACGACATGTAGATAGTATAAAGTCCACCTTTGGCTATGTCTTCACCTTTGTTAGAGATGCTATTTCTTAGTTGTCCAAGGTGTAGAAATGGACGACCCTATCTACTATAGAGGTAGAGTATGTTGTAGCCATGGAGGCTTGCAAGGAGGCTCTCTGGTCAGGTTGTCTAGTGGTAGACCACCTTGGCATTCTTGATGTGGTCCCTACATTGCATCCAAATTCTATGAGTGCTATTCAATTGGCCAAGAATTCGATCTTCCACGCGAAGACGAAGCACATTGAGGTGCATTACCACTTTATTAAAGAGGCCATTGAGGAGGACAAGTCCATTGAGCCTGCCAAGATCTCAATTGACCAAAATTCTACAGATCTACTTACTAAAAGTCTCTTAGCAAAGCGTTTTTCTTTCCTTAGAAATTGATAGGCATTAGATGAGACGATGTCTTTCCTCATCCTATTATACACTATGTACACTTGTACTTTGTCACTTTTTTTTTTTGTTCTCTCCTTACTAGGGGCACATTTTCCTTTAAGTGGCAAGTTATCAGGACAAAGGTTCCTGTGCTTAGCCCCTCGTGTATTAGTTATATTGATAGCACTCGCATTGTGTATTAATTACCTGCACACTTATACATTGCAGGTGGTAGGCACCCATCACTATCACTTCATTATTTATTCTTTCAATGATATTTGAATAAAGGAAAGGCCAATCACACATTGTGATTGTTGGATTTCCTACATCTTACGTCTCTCTCTCTCTCTCTCTCTCTCTCTCTCTCTCTCTCTCTCTCTCTACCATAGCTTTTGCTTCCACTTAGTGCTTCCACTTTAGGGCTCACTTAAAGGTGCTAGTGTCTAGCTGCCTGTATATTAATCTTTCTCTCTCTTTCTCCTCTTGCTCCTTCCACCATAGCTCTTTCTTTCACTTTGTGCTTCTACTTTGGGACTCACTTCCTTCAGATGCTAGTTAAGAGTAGATGTGGGTTTATTTCCCCCTTTGAGGAGAGTTTGGATATGGTCTTGAATACTTATTAAAATAAAACTAAGGACAATAAAGTTGAATGAATATTTATTTTTCAAAATGATTATTTTTCATTGTGTTTGTATTTGTGTCTAACTTATATGAAAGAACATTATTTAACATATTAATTAATGAAGCTATTTTTATATATTAAATTAAACTATATTAAAAGAATTAGAAAAGTAAAAATACTCATTGAGGAAAGTAGGTGGTTAAATCTTAGAGGGATCTTTCCTATTGCAAGGTGGTCTTAGTTAGTTGAGAGGCTTCCACATAGACTTGAATACTAGATTAGGCAAAATGAGGAAGAGCCAAATGTTAACTATCCTAGTGTGTCATCCTAGATCCCAAGCAATGCTGTTTTAGGGGATCAGAGTTGAGACTATACCTTATGTGTAGAGAGGTTGATGTGCATTGCTCCTTCTCATTTCTCACTCTTTTTGAACCGTGCAGCAGCGTTTCACTTTAGTTTTGAGGAATGATAGCAATGTAGTCACCTAAAAATTTGATGCTAGAAAATATTGATAGAAGACTATAGTATTAATTTAGGTTCGACCCTTGTGGAGCAAAGGTGGAGCTCCTCCTGTGACGTAGGCTCAAGTAGTTCAAGGCTACTAATGTTCAATTATTCTAAGGGAGTTTTGAATGGTAGTCAACTTGATTTCTCTTGATGGACTACAAAAATATATGCTACTAGGATTTGATAAATAGGCATGTTGGTGGGTGAAAATGAGCAACCGGGGACATGATGTTGCGTGGGGTCAAGTGGGGTAACACATACAAATATAATTTTTTTGTTTTTCTAACATCTACCCATAGTGGGAGTTGGGTTGATAGGTGGAAATCCCAAGTGGTACCATGCATGTTCGACACGTGGTTGTGATATTTGAGTTTTGAGACATGCGCCTCAAGGGAACATGTTCTTGCTTTCGATTTTGAGTCCCGGATTGGAATTTTACATGACAGGGGGACATGTTTGCCATCTAGTAATTTAGGGGAAGTAGGGAGTAGCTTGGTAGAGTAGGGAAAAAAGCAAAAACATGAGGAGTTAAAAGAAAAAAGGAAGAGAGTGGGAGAAGGGTTCTACACAAGACAATGAGAGAGAGAGAGAGAGAGAGAGAGAGAGAGAGAGAGAGAGAGAGAGAGAGAGAGAGAGAGAGAGAGAGAGAGAGAGAGAGAGAGAGAGAGAGAGAGAGAGAGAGAGAGAGAGAGAGAGAGAGAGAGAGAGAGAGAGAGAGGAATCTTGCAGTCTAAAGAGAAGGGAGAAATCTGAAAAGAGGTCATGCAACTAAAGTTATCAGAGCCGTGGAGCATGATGGCAGTATATTAAAGATGGGGCTTTTGAAGCTGATTGACTGATGCGAGTTCTTAGTTTTCATATGATGGCAATAAGAGTCTTCCTTTTGTCTTGTTTTCTTCTTCTACTATGTGGGGCACAGAGTATGCAAATATGTTTTGATGTATGGATATGAGTGAGAGACGATAAAGGGTTATTCTTCGTCGTGTTGAGAGTGATGTATGTTAGTTGTTTGTGTGAGGCTTCCCGTTCAGGAGAGAAGAATGGAAATAAAGGATTGCTACATCTGAAACTAGGTATGTGGTAGAGAATATATATTATGGGCAGGAGTTAAATGCACAGACTTGAGTTAGTGGATATTTGGAAGGATTTGCAGCTAGGAAAATGATGAATTAGAATTCATAACGTTCGAAGCTCCGTAACTCTTCATCAATGCAAGATATGCTGAGATGTATCTATTTTTATGCTAAAATGATAATCTGAAATCAAAGAAAGTTTCCTCCCGTTTGCAAATTTGTGCTTCTTAGAGAAAAGAAGCTATGTGTTTGTTGTATAGAGTAGCAATGTATTTATGCAGTGCTCTATGAGGCAATTTCTATGCTGCATGAGACAACATGTGAATTCAACAGCATCTATACCACCAACTTGGTTTCCCATGAAAGCCATCATGATTATCCATTTCTATATTAGTGTAAACTCTGTTTTGTTGCAATAATGGAATGTCTACAATAGTGAAATGCTTGTAGTAATTGAATTGGCATGAAAATTCACCAAATAAAGATTTAGTTAGTTGCATTTTTGGTCTGTATTTATGTATGCTCTAAGAAAAGAAGGACATAAAGGATCTACAACTAATTTTGCATTGCTTGAGGCAGCCATGCTTTGTGGGGCAGTTTCCATATGGGGCTACCATCCCTAAAAAATAGGAGTTGTGTGAATCTAAAAGCTTGTATTGTTAGAATCTCTGCCATGGTTGTTTCCGCATCTGATTCTCTCTAAAAATGGTAAATTCTAAGCTTGAAGGTTTAAACTGCTTAAGTGTTGAGTTGAAGTCTCAGTGAGGAGTGAGTGATCATGAATATTTAATCATGTGTTTATGGTGCTGTCTCGTGGGTTTTATTGAGGGGAGATCCTTGGTCTTTATCCTGTGGTGTTGTCTTGGGGGTTGTTAGAGGCCGACTACCCAATTCACCTACCAATGTTATAGTCAAGGTGATAGTCATACTAGGTTTTTGGAATAGATATTGAGAAGTACATTTTTTCTAGAGCTTGATCACTTTGGCTAGATCATGGTTTTTGTGACTAGTACCCAATTAGAAATGAGTCACATTGATTTTTTTAAAAGTTCTTTCAATAGTTCTATTGGATAGTCATGCTCTTGTAGAAAGTGTGTTCATAATCCTTCCACATAGATTTTCAAGAAGATAAAAGCTTGACCATGTGGTCTTTAGTAATCCCTAGGTCAATCATTTCATAGGCCCTAGCAAGCATTTCAAATATTGCATCTATTTATGCAAAGTCATTGATGATGGGGAGGTTGGTTTGCTTAATGAGGGATGTCACCGTTTGATAAATAGACCATTGAATACTGAGCAACTTTAATCTAGCTAGTGATTGTGCCTTTGTCATGCTAGTTAGGGTGGGTTAGCATTTGAAGCTTTGTCACTTTGAGGCATAGTCTTAGTGGATTGTGATTCAACTCTCTTGTTTATAGACTCTAGGGTAAGCTATTGATGAGTATGGTTTGATGTTTGAGTTGAACCAATCCTAGTCAAGTTGTTGGGGGCGTGGGTCATTGAGGGTGTGAGATACTAGCTCTACCTTGGATAGGAATTGGGTTGATCTAGGTCTACACACCCAGGTGGCTTGCTTGGTCTAGGGCTTCTCTGTGTGAGGGGCTTAGGCTATTTGGTTGAAGTGGTGCACTTATGTGATGACACATATTATGTGTTATGTGGCATCGACCAAGGGGCTTGGGTGGCTCGAGTTATATGATTGGATATCCATATGTGATGCTTGCCCTTGTAGTATACTTATGCCACTAGCAACATCTTGGGCATCCATCTTAGGGTGGCATGTTTACATGTACAACCCTTTTTTGAGATTTTTGAATTGCATGCATAATCTAGGTGGGTCTTTAGTAGGATTTCTCTACTTCTTTGAACACCATTGATATTTGGCTTGCATCTCACATTAATGGCCAATCTTTTGATTTACCAACTGGGGTAGTTTCTTATCTTAGGCTACTAGTAATTGTAGTAATAGACATCTATTTGCTTGGTAGGTGTGATCAACATGGTTAGTTTGGTTGATTGTGGGTGTTTTTAGGCCAATTCCCTAGTGCTGAAGGTGGAGATTACCTTGGTTCCGAGGAGCATCAGGTGGATGCACTTTTTCACATAATTGACAGGGCAGTGGGTTTGAAATTTAAAGGGCTAGACCAATAGAATTTTATGCCTTACATTTTCTCTATTTGGAAGAACTTAGAAGAATAGTAGAATGATTTTAGTTTCCATTGTTAACAATAAGTTTGCATTTGCCTAGTAATGAGTAAGCTTGACCTTTGCAAGGATAAAGTTTGACATTAGTTGGCACAAGTGATAGTTGGATTTCTTGATTCTAGAAGTGATAGGGGGAGGTGCTATAGTTTGAATCTTCATCCATGAGGGCATTAGTTGTTGGGAACTCTTTAATAGCTACTTGTTTGACCCTGAGGTAAGTTGGTGGTACAACCCATCATCCAAGTTGTTGCTTATGGCTATCCTCAGTTTAAAATTATATGGCATGACTGGGTCCTTATGGGCTCGTCACAAGGGATCCTATTGCACGATGCAATCGGCTTGAGTTTTCACAAGTCCTAGAGGTTGTTCAAGTTTTTGATGTCTCAAAGGGTAGTTCTTCCTTGTGGCTCCCATTGAAGTGGTTAATCCTCTCTTCCTTAAGGGTTTCTAGCTCTATTGGTTTGGCTAATAGAACAAACTTAGTAAGTCCAAGCCCTTTGACATTTAGCTTCAATTTATGTCCCTTAAGAAAGTAAAGGAGGATCAAGTCTCCTTGATTAAATGTTAGTTGTCGGACATGGTTTTCGAACCAAGCCATCCTATGGCCCATGGGACTTCTCCACAATGAGCACATGAGTAGCTAGAAGCAACATTGTTCTTGTATTGCAAGGTACAAAATGAGGGTTAAGAATTCTAGAGGCATGATGGAATTGGTGCCATAGATTAACTTGAAGGCTATTTGACTTCTAGTTGCCTTATATGCGATTTGGTACACCCATAGGGTAGCCATAAGTTTGTTGCACCCATTGGTTTGTGAAATGAAAACGTTCTTTCTCAATATATTGATCAAGGTTTCATTCATTGACTCTGTTAGGCCATTTGATTGCGCGTAGCATGGAGTCAAATTTTGAATAATTAGGAACATGGAGATCAAGTGCTCTACCACATCATTAATGAAGTGGGTCCCTCTATCACAAACTATTTCTATCAAACATGGTCACTTGGATGCTATTACCACAACAAAAAAGGTGTTACATTCCCCATTATGGTGGCCAACCTTATTCAAGGATATAAGATCTTTTGTTAAACACTTTGACGAGTGTCACTAAACAAAATTTTTGATTAGAAAAGATAAGATGAAAATCTCTCTAGCAATTGCTTGTTAACCGTTTAAGAAGAGGAGAGTTTGTGGGACCTATTAGCCTAGTTGCTCAATACTATTTCACAAGCATACTATATCATTGCTGCAAGTGACTACTTGACAAAGTGGGAAATGGCTAGGGCCAGTTGCGAGAATGATACCAAGACTACAACTAAGTCCTTATGAGAGAAAGTCATCTCTTGATTTGGCTATCCCATTGAGATTTCTAGTGACCAAGTGACTCATTTCATTAATGTAGTTATTGAACATATTCTATCTACATTTCTTTGTTATGTGTAGGAGATTCCTTACTATCCTCATGCTAACTACCAATTAAGTGTACAAATAAGATTATGATCAATATTCTAACCAAGATTGTCACATACCCATCGCTTAATATAGAAGGTAACCTTTTGGTAGTTGATTAGGGCTTCTCCCAAGTGCCGCTATCCATATTTTATAAGGATAATTAGACTTTGATTTGAGTGGGTAACCTTAGGTCTACATCATAACGAAGCACCTTACCTCAATCCATGAAGATCGACTTGTAGGGTCCTATAGACCTAACAATCACTAATAGATCTCTAGCACTCAATCAAGATGATCACTTTGTAATCGATCGAGATGATCAACGACAGACCAATCACCATACTTGGCTCATAATGAGTGAGAGATGAGGGGGAGTTTTACTAGACCCCTCTACCTATAGGGAAAAATCTAATCTTCATTCCCCTAAAATGGTGCTTGGTCATGTTTTATGACTAGACCCTTAGAACCTTGTTAATAAGTTTTTGCCTATTTTTCCATAGTTGAAAAGTAGTCGATTATGGGTCCACCCTACCATCAAGTGTTTTTTCTCGATAAAAAATCGCGCATCCACTTCCCTTTTGTAACATGGCATTCTTTAGTTTTCTAAATATAGAATGCTAGATGCACTATTTGACACTCAAAAACAACTTCTTTAATTACGAGTTATCATAGGGTTCTTTTTATACCTTCCTCAGTATACATGCATGAAACTAAAAAATCATCCCTTTCCAAATATTAGTATACATGCATGAAATTAAAAAATCATCCCTTTCCAAATAGTGGATTGATATTATAAATATTTACATTGACATGTCTGCTCCTAAGAGCCATAAGCTAAAAAAAATCTACTCTTTTACAAGTCAATCATCTAGTCCTTAACTCTAGACTTCAGATGCACTACCGCATTATAAGCCATATGGATTTCATTTTCCATGATAGATTTAGCTATGAAATTGAAATTATCATTACTAGACCAAAGCCCCTTGGATTTTGCATTGTCATAAGAGGGAAACTTTCATATGAGACCTCATGCCTAGTATGTCAAGAGTCCATAGACAATTCAAAATTGGCTAAGGTCTACGAACCCCTAAATGTTGCCCTTGGGGAGGTGCAATATTGATCGAAATCACCAACATTTGGGCATGTACTTGCCTTAATCAAATCCATGATAAAATCACAATCAAGTTTCATTTAAGACTATCCTTTGCAATCATTATCATCACTTTCAATTCATCACAACTATTTTTAAATAAAATGCTACACTTTCATTAATAAAATATATCTATTTTATCAACCATTGCTATTCATTATAGCAATTACATCTCGATACCCTTGTTTCATTAGGTTCTACAAATACACTATGGTCCTAAAAGATTACCTAACTATGCTTATCCTTATTTTTTGTTACTAATTGACTTCTATGAAAGATAACTTATATTTCATATTTGTTGAATATGTTAGAGAGTCATAAAGTCTAAACATTTCTCACTATCTTTGTATTAACAAATCTTGTTAACCTAGTAAGTTAATTCAACTCTTTGTCTACTAAATTGACAAAACTTCACTACCAATTCTTGTTTATTTAAGTAGGCATGTGTTAGACCATTCATGCCCTTAAAGTATTGTTCACTTTTGTGATTAAAATCCTGTTATAACAAAGAAAGTTAGGTTGTTTCTTCTATCGCCCTATATTAACATCTAGTATGAACACTTAGTCTATTATTTTCTTGACATGTTCTCTACTCATGATGTGATTTGTATTTAATTACTTGCAATTAGTCTAATTTTTATGTCTATGACAATCCTTAAAAATATGCCTTTGTACATGGTAACTAATTTGTTACAATGCAGGTAGGAAAAAGAAGAAGAAGAAGAAGAAGCCAAAATACATATTTGGATGACACATATTAATTCCTAGCACACAGATCTTGTTATAATACATCTCTCTTTTGACGATACAATTAATTATACATTGGACTAGGAGTACTTTAGAAAGTATTATATGATACCCTATTATCTTACTTCAAATCTTTTTGAAATATTAAGAAAATGTTTTTTCTCTTGGTAAAAATCCAATTGCCTATCATTATTGAATTTATTTATGATATGAAAGTTCTATCATGAACTATCCTTCCAACTATTAATAGTATTATTAATTTTAAGAAAAATACTTATAAATTTTTATCTTATTTTATGTGATAAGCCAAATGAAATATGCAAAAGGATTATGTGGTTTTGTGCATTTGAAGCATTGGTGTTATTGGTCACATTAGTGGCCATGTTGTTGGTGGTTGATGATTTGATGTGGACCTATTGCATTGGATGGCCTTGCCACATTGGGTTGTCCCACCATCTTGAGTCTCTTGCATTGTGGCATCAGCAATGGATAGAGAAAACATTGGACTTCAAGAGGGTTAGGTTTTATTATGACAATTTTTATTTTTATTTGCAAATGTCTATTCTTCTAATCTTGAGAAATGGCAACTAGTTGAGTCTATTATTGATGCTATTGATGTTATACATGGTTTGATTGGAGAAGAAATGTCTATTCTTCTAATCTTGAGAAATGGCAACTAGTTGAGTCTGTTATTGATGCTATTGATGTTATACATGGTTTGATTGGAGAAGAAATGTACACATGTAGGAGAAAAACATATCATGCAAACAATATAATATATTTTAATGAGCATTCTTATATATCCCTATGCATCAGTGTGGCCAATAGGGACTGATATCCCTTCTTCCTTTGCCTAATTTTACAAGCCTTGAGTGGTCTTAGCCAAGTCCAATCATCAGTGAGGGCTACATATGTAAAATACTTTTTGAGATATAGAGAGTATTAAAACCTATTCTCTCAAGTAGACTAAGCAAGATTACTTCATTTATGCCTATTAATATATTTGTTGATTTATTTTCCAATGCTAAGATAAGAAGATCAAAGGTTATACTATTAGTCTCAAGACACTAGCATATGATCATGTATTACAATTTATTGATGAGGGGTGGGATACCAAGATAGAAGGCAAGGTAATTTGTAAGATATTTCGAGACTCTATTGCTTGTAACCCTACATTCTTGCTACTCAAAATTTCATCCTTAGCTTTTATTACAATGGATGCCATTATGTTGGTGGCAGTCTAGTTGCTTTGGATCAAAATCTTGAGGATTTTAGCAAATATTCTATAGTAGATCTTGATGTTTCATTTGATGAGGACAACATTACAATCATAAAGGTTAGATCATCATGTACACTACATCAAGTGAGGATGAATTTACAAAATTAAGAAAATAAATTGCCATGTTTATTTTTTTATTTCAACTTAACAATAAATTGGTGAGTTTCCACATCAAATCATATATAGTAGATGTAAATATGATTTCAATTTTTGAATGTTGAACACCTATGCTAATTCTTTTTACAGATATCAAAGAGAAGAGATAAAAATATACAGTACAAGGATATTAAAAAAATATATCGTTACTTTCGATATAAATAGAAGTTTAGATATTGTAGCAAATTTATATTTTCTTTCTTCATGATTTACATACATGAGGTCTTATAAGGCAATATACAAAAGCTGTTTCTTTTTTCAAGGACTTTTCTTAGAAGGAGAAACATCCTTTTATGGAGTTGTTTTTGCCTTTCTTTGCTACTTTGGTTGCCTTAAGTGTTGAGGACATACCTTCACTTGCTACAGTTGTGGGTATCTCTCATTTCTTCTCTATGGTCTCCTTGTCTCCTTGGTCTTCTTGTGTAAAAGAGTGGGATAGAGTGTGGGACACGAGGTTAGCATAAAAAATACTAGGCTACACTAATGGGATATTTAAGGTGTTGAAAGACTCAATTAGGGTAATAGTTATTGCATAATCAAGTCTCTCTTTACATTTCTTTTAGTTTTCATGGCTTCCTTGCTCTCTTTCTCTCTCTTATGCTAAACCTCCTAGGATAGCCCCCTCAAAGCATGTGAGACAACTCATCTTCTAATGCTTCTAGTTGCTCTACTTCTTTTTCTTTTGCTTTCTTCCTCTCGTGCTTCCTCCATTTCTCTGGCTATTCTTTAGTAGCCTTTTCATCCTTCTCATGTAGTCTTGTATCTCTCTCATGTGTGATATCCTTAGTTTTAGGACCTGTGTCTACCTTTTTCTCCTATATAGTGGCACATTTAGAATATTGTATACCTTTATATTTGAAAGAGAAACTGGCTCTAGAATCTTGGGGAATCTATATCTTAATCGTGTCAAAACGATCATGTCCTTCTCCATGAGTGTCAATCGGTGAGCATGGGCAATATATATGTATGCATCTAATAAAAACTCAATTAATAAGTCCTCTTTAGCCTCCTAGATGTAGTTCAGAGCACTCCTTGTCCACATAAAAATTTTGAGACTATGCTTATCACAAATCTCCCTAACAAGCCTTTGGAATGGCAGTTTTGGAATTGCATTGTTAAGAGTCTTCATTGGCTTTTTTTATCTCTCTTAGACGTCTCACACCCTGTGAGAATATTCTCTTATGTTTTATTGGTGGCTTAGATGGCTTGGAGGCCTATTGAATCTTCTGAGAAATCTACCTAGGATCAATTTTTTGCTTCCTTGCAATGGCTTTTGTTCTAGCCATAGCTATATTTACCAAATTGAAAAATTAAAAAAAAATCCAAATAATATATTCAATAACCCATAATGCCTACATCAACATATGAAATGCAAAAGCAAACCTAAAAATAACACAAAAGCACATGCTATTATGTTTCGTATGACATACTCTCTTACCTATAAAGTTTGATGGAAATCAAGACACCAAGTCACCATGAAAATGGAAGTCCTACCAAAAAATGTATGAAACATGATATACATACCAAGCAAGGCACAAAGTTGGACTTAATCACATTTCATACGACAGGCTATGCAAAATCACAAATTTGACGTATCAAACATGAATACGGTGCTTGTGAGGGATAAAATAGACCACATTTTGTGTTTCATATGCCATGACTTCAATAAATCAAGATTTTGGGAAATATTCATGGGAGAACATACTTCTCTACTAAAAGGCAATTCACCTAGCATAGAGAGATGTATAAAAATAAAGAATAAGAAAGTTGAGGGGTGTTTGGCTGATACCTTATGTTTGCCAAATTTTTTGCGTTAACAATTGAGCAAAAGACCTTGTGTGTATGGAGTTATTCTTCGTGAAATGGCAAAGTTTGTTTGAATTTCAAATGAGCCTTAGAAGAGATAAAATGAGATTTGAATTCAAAAGTCGGAATAAAATGATAAAAGTGAACTTCAATCTAAGAAAAACGATGTAGAAAAGATTTATTAAAATGCCATTCAATTGACGTGTACTCATGCAACCCCCTCTTTACACCTTGAAAATAGTATGCCACATGTGAGGGGATGCCTTTAAAAATGTGAAAATCTCTTTTCACATTGATAAATTATCTTTTGGGCACAAGTTTAAAAAATAATGGCTCTATTATTGAATGCTTTTTTTTTCAAGTTTTTTTAAAGCAAGATTTCACATTAGCTTCCTATTTTTAGGCCCAATCTTCTCATATGTCCATCAAGCTTCAACAAAGTCCTCCCATGCACCATTGCAACAAAAACCCACGTTCTTTTTTATTATTTGAGTTTCTTATTTGTAGTTGCAAGTTGTTGCAGAGTTATAATGTAAAAAAGGTAGCTTTCTCTAGGAAGAATGGAATAAGAAGAATTGGAGGACACATGTAATGATAGACTCTTTGGTTTATTAATAAGATAGGAAACTCATCTAGGTTTATGTACATCCAGGATATAATAAATGTTCCTTTTGATTTGTAAGAGATCTTGAAAGATCTTGAACAAAAACTTTAGTTGCATAGGGAAAATTGTGTTTGACATGTAGAGAGTCTTACGATTGACAATTATGTTCATTTTAATGATGTGATTCAATAAACCAATAGTCCAATGACAACTTTTCTTACTAGATGGAATCTTATTAATGAGATGAATTTAGAAAGTGTGACACAAACTACCCTTATCATAGAGATAAAAAGCAATGTCTTTGATCCAAAAAGACATAAGATTTCTTGTATATCTTCAATATATGGAATATTCTTCTTCAAATAAAGTGCAAGACAAGAAGGGAGAAGATGTGACATGCATAGGGATGAAGAAGTTGAAGAGAAAGAATAAAATTTTCAAGAGGACATTGAGAGCTAGAGCTGGTGTAAGGTTTTTGATCTTGTTGTGTTTAAGAGTGAGAACATCACAAAGATAAAAGAAAATGAGATAGAATTGAGTACAAAAACTGAAGAAGGCCTTCTTGATTGTGTCCCTACATTTCATACTTACCTTATATATATATATATATATATATATATATATATATATATATATATATATATATATATATATATATATATATATATATATATATTGCTAAATGATACTCAACAACTTTTTGATATTAGAGAAGATTATTGCTTAGCTATCCTTGTAGAGTGGGGCTAGATTGACGTGGCTTTATAAGTTATGAACTATGCCCACTAGTAGCTCTTGATGTTGAGGGGGAAATTTCCAACATAGCTCTAGAGCCTTCCATTCATGTATTGATCAAGTTGTGGAGTATGAAAAGAAGGGACTACCTATATAGAAGAAGAGTTCTTAGAGGCAAAGACTTGGCAGTGAAGACATGGGCTAATGAAGATACATTGAATCCTCCATTAGAGGAGAAGCCAAAGAACTTAAACCTTTACAACGAGAGACTTCTTAAAGATGATGAAAACCCCAAGATATGAATGATAATTCTAAGATTTTCATTAGGTTTAATGCTAGAGTTTTATTTTGCTTCGTAGATAAGTGACTTTAAGATTTTCATCTATTAATAAATAAAACTTTTTTGGTGTTATGCTGACTGAACTTGAAGACCTTGCTAACTTTCTTGGAAGAGCCAAGGGCTCTTGGCTATTGAAGCTTCAAAAAATTCAATGCTTTGGCCATTGTATTGGAAGCTTGAATAATCAAACTATTGCAATTTATCATAAGAAAATTGTTAAGCTCTCCAAGACTACCAATGATGGCTTTAGAAGCTACTTGCAAAGTCATTGGATCTCAAGTTTTTAATAGAGGAGTGCAGAATATAATTTTGGTGGAGAACAAATAAGCCAATGGAGATACCTTGTAGATCCACTTACATGACAATGCATCTTTGCCATTAGCAAAGGAACTAACTCCCAAGTAGCAATCTTTCCAAAGAATCCATCTTTGACTACATAGCCCTCTTTCGCTTATAACTATTATCTCTAGTCATAGCATCTACAACCTAACAAGTAGGCTCACCATAATCTGTGACCATGACATAGTCCAGAGATAGAATGTATCTATTTGGTGGTCCAAAAACCCTCATAGACTCATGTAGAACTATCTCAACAGGAGCCTCTTGCTATTTCAGTTGACTATCCTATAAGACATCAGGTTATCCACCATCTTGTGCCATTTCCACCTTAGCATTAGCAAGTTGCCCAAGCCATGCATCATGTGGAATAGGTCATACAATCTACTCTCATGTGTCACCTGACCATTCTCTTGAAACACTACTCTATAGATCTCAATTGTCTTAATGGGATGCTTATGCATTTTATCCTCATTAAAGATAACATCATGGCTATGTACTACCTTCTTTAATTTAGGATTCCACAATTGATAACCCATAGAAGAGCAAGAGGAGATGGTGCGCAGATCGGACGCAGAATGCTCACGTGGTGAATCCCGGAAGGTCCCCAAGAACAATGAACTCTACCTTTTTGCACAAAAAAAATGTAAAAGCATGCACGACAAGAGGCAAGAGACAAATTGGGTTCAATCTCCCCCATGCCTTGTGTGAGCGCTTCACAAAGCATGTATTTTATGTATATTTCAATCTTCATGCTCAATAATAGCCCAATTTACAAAAATATGACAAGCTTTTAGCTTTTGAGTTTGCTTTCTACAAAATAAGGAAAATAAAGCTAATGGACGGTGCCCATAGAGTCTGGCACGCCCAATCTCAATGTCCAAATAGAAATAACATATCCGGGCGCATAGGCGCATACAAAATAATAATCAATTATCAATGTCTCAATAGACATAACAAAATATAGGCGTGGCGCCTATCAAAATATAATCCAAAGGTCGAATACCCCCTAGACTCCAATGCTTTCCTCCGCCACTGCTGCTATCTCTACACATCAACTGAAGTATTCACAATCGTTAGTAAAATAATACAATTAAACCGACAAAAGTGAATACCTAGCAGTCTTCAGCTACATAAATAAATCAACTGGTTAGAAATAAATCCTAACCTTAATTTATTACGAGTGCGCACTCTAAACTCATAAACGTTTATTAATTTAATATGCATTTTGCGGAATCACCCGCTATGGAATCACCCATGTACACACTAAATTAATGAAACGCCCGAAAAGGACAGGCGTCCCCATCAACTTCTCGCACAAAGAATCCTCTTTGTGTATGAGCCCCGGTCATCTAAGTTTACGGAATCCACCGTAAAACCTCACGGAATCCACCGTGGAATATGCCTCCTGGCATCATACCCCCGAGGTGGGATAGCAATTGACCTCAATTGCTATTAGCTCAATGTGGAGCTAACAGAATGGGGAAAGCATTTAAGTCTCTAGCGTGCATCCATTGTGCTTCCTCTACAGGATGGTTCTTAAATTTTACTAGATATCTAGAATACCTTCGGCCAGTTCTAGTGGTCATGTAGTCAGTGTCTATGATGGCTTCTGGTTCAAGTATTTCAGTCTCTTCCTCTAATAAAGGTGGGTTTTCATAAACAGGGTGGATAGGTAATTGGCCTCTAAATGGTCTCAATAAACTAATATGAAATGTATTGTGAATTTTCCAATGAGATGGCAATTCTAACTTGAATGCATTATCATTAATCTTATGAATGATTCTAAATGGTCCATAGAATCTAGGAGCTAATTTGACAACTGGATGTCTATCTACACTTTGCAGTCTACGCTTTTCTATTCTAAGCCAAACATAATCATCAACTTTGAAATTCATGGCTTGTCTTTTCTTGTTGGCTTGTTTGGTATATGATTGTTGGGCTTTAGCAATCATATCCTTAACCTCATCAAAAATACTATTATGCATAGTAGCAATATCATCAGCACTCTGAATTCTATTAGACAAAGATGAAACAGGTGTAGATAATCTATATCCATAAATGACTTCAAAAGGTGCTTTCTTTGTAGATGTGTGCGGTGTATTGTTGTATGCAAATTGTAATAAATGCAAATGAGTATCCCATGTCTAAGGTTTAGAGATAGTATATGCACGTAGAAGATCTAAAATGGTGCTATTTGTGGCTTCTGTTTGTCCATTTGTTTATGGATGAAATGCAGATGAGAAATCAATCTTTGTGCCTAGATTTGCAAACAGTGTAATCCAAAAATTATTACAAAATCTAGAATCACGATATGAAATAATCACTTTTGGCAATCCATGGTTAGTAAAAACAGTTTTCAAAAATAATTGTGCTGCTTGTGATGCTGTTAAAGTTTTCTTACATACAATGAAATATGCTTGCTTACTAAATCTATCTACAATTGTCCAAATCATGTCATGGTTAGATTTAGTATTTGGTAAACCAGTAATGAAATCCATAGAAATATGTTCCCAAGGTTTAGATGGAATAGACAAAGGCATTAATAATCCATACTGTTTACCATGATGTCTCTTTATTCTTTGACAAATCAAACATTCAGAAATGAAATTAGATACATCTGCATCCATATGCGGCCAATAAAAATCTTCAGTTAACATGCGTAATGTAGATATGATACCTCTATGACCTTGATATGGGGGACAATGAATTTCATTCAAAACAAAAGATCGGAATGGAATAGTAACACACAGTCTCTTTTCAAAAAACATAAATCCATCATTATATGACAATGAATCAACAGGAATGAAATTATTTTGAACTAATTTTTGCCAATCAGAATGAAAAGTAATATCTTGGTGATATGTGTCTTTCATAGCAATCAAAGAATCAAAAGATATGATAGAAATATTATGAATTGCAGGTCTTCTACTCAATGCATCAGCAACTACATTTTCTTTTCCAGGTTGGTATTGAATGATAGGATGAAAACTTTGAATGAAGGAAGCCCATTTGATATGACGGTCAGAAATTTGGGGTTGGCTAAGTAGATGTCTAATGCTTTGCTGGTCGGTCTTTATCATGAATTTTGAACCCATTAAATAGTGCTTCCACTGTTTTAATGCTTGTACAACTGCTAATAGTTCTTTGTCATAAGTGGAATATTTGAGCTCAGAGGGTTTCAGCTTAGAACTAGAATATGCTATTGGATGATTGTCTTGCATTAATACGGCTCCTATTCCTGATCCGCTAGCATCGGTCACAACTAGAAAGAATGGTCTATTAAAGTCAGGCAATTGTAGAACAGGGGCATTAGTTAATGCACGTTTCAGTAAGTCAAAGGATTTATGCCGAGTTTCAGTCCATTGATAAACAATTCATTTCTTGAGAAGTTTTGTTAATGGTAAAGCAAGTAATGAAAAATTACGTACAAACTTCCTATAGAAACTAGCAAGACCAAGGAATGAGTGTAATTCATGTACATTTTTAGGAACAGGCCAATGCAATATTGCATCAATTTTCTTAGGATCAACTTTAATTCCTTCTTTTGATACAATATGACCTAGATATTCTATTTCTGTCTTAAAGAATTCACTCTTTTCAGGATTTGCAAATAATTGATTTTCTTTCAGTAATTGAAAAACTAATGATAAATGCTCATAATGCTCTTTTTCACTTTGACTAAACACCAAAATATCATCAAAGAAAACAATCACACAATACTGATATTTCAGAAAGATACGGTTCATCATTCTACTGAAAGTAGCAGGTGCATTAGTTAATCCGAATGGCATGACTAAGAATTCGTAATGGCCAAACTGTGTTCTGAATGCGGTCTTAAATATGTCGGATCTATCTAGCCTCACCTGATGATATCCAGACTTAAGGTCAATTTTACTAAATATAGAAGATCCTTGCAGTTTGTCCATAAGGTCATCAACTCTAGGTATAGGATACCTATTCTTTACAGTGATCTTATTTAAAGCTCGATAGTCAATACACATACGATAGGTGTTATTCTTTTTCTTAACTAAGAGTACAGGTGCACCGAATGGAGAACTGCTAGGTCGAATTAAGCCTCTATTTAGTAATTCTTCAACTTGACTCTGGATTTCTTTTTGCTCTATTTGATTGTGCCTATATGGTGCTTTGCAAGGTGGTTGTGTGCCAGGAATTAAATCAATCTTATGGTCTTCTGGATGTGAAGGTGGTAAACCTGGTGGTAGGTCTTGTGCAAAACAGTCCTTAAAATATGCAAGAAATTCCTTATGCCTAGGGTGCATATGATTTTCCTTTGCGTGCAATTCATTCACCCAAATGAGATATGATTTAGTATTCTTGCGTAGTGCACGTTTTGCTTGAGTATGCGAAAGCAGTGGAAAAATATTAGATGCATGCATACCATATAATGTAATAGATTTTCCTTGAAAATTAATATTCATTGTGTGTGGAATAATCTATATTTGGATTATGCTGGTGTCTCCAAGGCATTCCTAAAATAATGTCGCTTGACTGTAATGGGACAACTAAGAAATTTTTTCTTTCAATGTATGCACCAATTTGAATCTCTAAATTTTGTACTTCTTGTGTGCCATTGTACCTAGTGCCTAAAAATGCAGCTTTTATGCGATAATGCGTAGGTACTGTATGCAATTTTAATTCCTTTACCAATTTTGCTGAAATAAAGTCATGAGTACTACCGTCATCATGTAAAATAGTTCTTTCCTTTCCATGCACCATACATTTCATAGTCAACAATGAATGTGGAGTAGGCATACCTGGTAAAGTGTCGGAAGTAGTAATAGGATCATCCTCATCTTCAGTGAAATCCGGCATATCCTCATGCTCGTCTTCGTCCATGGCTCCAAGATAGTTGATATGTGCTGGTGGCTTCTTTGAATGACAATTTGCTGCGAGATGCCCTGGCTGGTGACACTTATAGCATACTATTGGCTTGGCTTTGGTTACATTATTTGCAATGGCTGGAAGTCTGGGTACATTTGGATTTACTTGTGGAATAGGCTTAGGATTTGGATTGACATTGGAGGGTAATGCAGGTGGTTAAGGTCAATTCTTGCGGAAAGATGGTGATGAGAAACGACCTGGATTAAACCTTCTAAAATTGGAATTGAATTGTTTAGATCCATAATTACCATTGGCTTGGAATTGCTGTGGTCTTCTATCTCTTCCGCGTAACTTATCTTCAGTGTCGTGAGCTAAGGAGATGGCGTCTTCAAGGGTAGCAGGCTTGAACATGTCCACTTCAGCTTAGTAATGTCCAAGAAGTCCAGACATATACTTCCGCTTATGTGTCGTCTCTGGTACGTCTTCAAGCATGCGTAGCTGTAGGAGTGCATTCCAAAAACGCTCTGTATACTATGGAATAGGCTCACGATCCCGTTGTTGAAGTAAATCCCATTGCTTGATAGCCTTCTCATGAAATTGCGGTGGAAGGAAATTCTGCATGAACTTCTTCTTGAAATCTTCCCAAGTAGCAGGACATTCTATGCTCTTGCGTACTACAGTCCACCAAAGTGATGCTCTATCTATCAGATGGTTAGTAACACACTTGATTTTATCTTTTTCTGGATAAGTTTCCTCATGGAAATAGTCATCAACTGGCTAATGAATGATAAAACAGTCTTTCCTTCTCGTATGCCATTGAAAGTGCGAAATTTGAAACTTCGTTTACTTATCTTGGATTCCTTGCGAATGGTTTGTGCTTCAAGAGTGGCGTCGATGGTACGTCGAATCAAATCTTCAGCTTGAGGTTCTTCTTTATCGGTGGACCCTCTTTGTAGTTTTGTCAATTGCGCTTGCAATGCTTGCCTAGCCCTTCGCTCTTCTTCCAATTGTAACATGATTAGATCCAGCTTTTGTTCCATGGTAGGCTCAGGTAAGTCGTCTTCAGCCATAGGATCATCCATATGTGGGATAGTCATCCTGTAAAACTCAATTAACCTTTCTCACTCAAAATCAGGTTAGCGGGATGAGCGTAGCTCAAATTCGGGGTTACAAGGCTATGTATTTTTGGGTATTTCTTTCTCAATTTTCAGAAAATCTGCAATATTTCCGTCTTTGTTTGCTGAAAGTACTTCAACAAACTTGTAGATAGGTAGAACACCTTGCCACGAACAACTTTCCAGTTCAGAGTTTTTGCATAGGAACAAGTCTTCTATGAGTTTTAAGCACTAGTCAGTTCTGACTCCAGTTGACTAGTCTGACTTGCAGAGTTACAGACTTAGCAGACTTGCAGAGTTGCTGACTTGCTGAACTTAGGCCGACTTGCAGAACTTGCAGAACTTGATTCCACTTGACTTCTAGAACTTGACTTTTGCAGTGCAGGACCTGGAGTTTATGGACTTGTCTGCCCTGTGTGACTTGCAGAAAGCTTTAAGCTTTAGTTGATTAAAGAGATTAAGCTTAATAGCTTAATGGACTACAGGCGATGTCAAATTTCGTGGGGAGGGGGGGGTGTTTTTTGCCCGCGCGGAAAAATCGGAGGCATCCTCTGACATAATCGATGAAAATTTATAGAGTTTCAAGCTTCTAAGCTTAAGTTTAAGCTTTGATGAAGTAATCAACTTGAATATGAGAAGAGCTTATCTCTGTTTTCAACGACTTGATGAAGGAGATAAATACGTGGTCCTCCGCCTGCAGAGCCTGGTCCTTCGCGATCTGACAGTAGAAACAGGGGTTCTTGATCGCCAGAAGTCTGCCTGTATCGACGGTTCGCGATAAGATTGACTGTAGAGCCCGTTTGTTCCTGGAGCTCCGCCTTCGCCCGAGATTGGTAGCGATTGGAAGCTCTTGATCTCTGCTCCGCTCTGATACCACTGGTGCGCAGATCGGACACAGAATGCTCACGTGGTGAATCCTGGAAGGTCCCCAAGAACAATGAACTCTACCTTTTTGCACAAAAAACAATGTAAAAGCATGCACGACAAGAGGCAAGAGACAAATTGGGTTCAATCTCCCCCATGCCTTGTGTGAGCGCTTCACAAAGCATGTATTTTATGTATATTTCAATCTTCATGCTCAATAATAGCCCAATTTACAAAAATATGACAAGCTTTTAGCTTTTGAGTTTGCTTTCTACAAAATAAGGAAAATAAAGCTAATGGACGGTGCCCATAGAGTCTGGCACGCCCAATCTCAATGTCCAAATAGAAATAACATATCCGGGCGCATAGGCGCATACAAAATAATAATCAATAATCAATGTCTCAATAGACATAACAAAATATAGGCGTGGCGCCTATCAAAATATAATCCAAAGGTCGAATACCCGCTAGACTCCAATGCTTTCCTCCGCCACTGCTGCTATCTCTACACATCAACTGAAGCATTCACAATCGTTAGTAAAATAATACAATTAAACCGACAAAAGTGAATACCTAGCAGTCTTCAGCTACATAAATAAATCAACTGGTTAGAAATAAATCCTAACCTTAATTTATTACGAGTGCGCACTCTAAACTCATAAACGTTTATTAATTTAATATGCATTTTGCGGAATCACCCGCTATGGAATCACCCATGTACACACTAAATTAATGAAATGCCCGAAAAGGACAGGCGTCCCCATCAACTTCTCGCACAAAGAATCCTCTTTGTGTATGAGCCCCGGTCATCTAAGTTTACGGAATCCACCGTAAAACCTCACGAAATCCACCGTGGAATATGCCTCCTGGCAGCAGGAGATCATCATCGACAACTCCAAGACGTACTCCTTTAGTCTACAAAATTCCACCCTACTATATTCGCCAAATCCCCAACTTGCAAGGAAGCCCGATAGCCATCTGAGATTCCTGATCAAGACCCTGTCAAAGTTCGAAGCTAGCACATGTAGACTTCCTACTTGCCATGGCCCCGAAGAGATGGTATTCTAGAGTCAGAGCACATGAGGTGCAAATATGGTCACAAACGTAGTTAGCACACCATGATGGCAGACTTAATGAATAACTAATACCATCCAATGCTGAATAGATCATACATTTTAACGAGTTTTAG
Source organism: Lygodium microphyllum (assembly GCF_053477565.2). NCBI lineage: Eukaryota > Viridiplantae > Streptophyta > Polypodiopsida > Schizaeales > Lygodiaceae > Lygodium > Lygodium microphyllum. The sequence continues at coordinate 38,869,664 of NC_141156.1, forward strand.
TTATATGGCACTTTTAAATGTACAATTTAACATGCAAATTCTCCATAGCCAAGAAAAATTCATTTCTTAGACTTAGGATCAAGCTTACTCAGCTTGTCCCTAGGTATATGCATAAATGCCTTATAGCAAAAAATACCTAAATGATCATAACTACGTCTCTTGTAAGACCATAGCTTGTTTAGTATATTTCCATCCAATGGCTTGCTAGGAGACCCATTGATCAAATGTACTATTATCTTTATAGGTTCACAACCCAAAATCCATTTGTGAGACTAGCATTAAAGAGTATACTTTAGAGCCTCTCCTAAATAGTCATGTCTATCTAAGCAAACCTTATGTAAAGGTAAATGAGATTTTCAATTACTTTGAAAAGTGCATGAAATGTATAGATATGTTTGTGAGACTAGCATTAGAGAGTATACTTTAGAGCCTCTCCTAAATAGTCATGTCTATCTAAGCAAACCTTATGTAAAGGTAAATGAGATTTTCAATTACTTTGAAAAGTGCATGAAGTGTATAGATATGGACATTGATCAAAGGAATATCTAAAACGAGCTTGAAGTGTGGGTCTTTGATATGCCTAAAGGGCACTCTATTCTAGTTGATTGAGCTCAACTATGTAGCTGAAGATACGCAATATAGATAGGGACATCTAGAGTTGGCTCCTTTTGACACATTGTACATGCACTTGAGAGTCTCCAAGTCACTAGCTAAGTCCCATTTGATTTGGTAGTTCTAAATCCCTCGACAAATAGCTCTTCTCTTGCCTGTTGGCCATTAGATATTTAAGACTAATAAAAAACCTAATATAGTATATCAAAATACTTTGTGTCTACTTCAAAAGCTCTTAACCACTAGATATTGTGTTCATATTGAATACTAAGTAGCATTGAATCACTGCAATGACTTGATGAAAGTGCTCTATTCATTAAGGTTGTGGAGACCTTCTTTAAATTTTTATACTTCAAAATCTCACTTTCATCAAGTTTAATCACAAACTTGGCTACTCCTTGTGCCTCTTTTAAAGACAAATCATAGAATCTAATCATCAAACATTACAGGGTAGGCAGGTTAAGAAAAATATTATTAAAATAATTGAAATGTGTATATTTTTTTCTTGCTCAAAGCTAGCCTTCATATGGGAAGGATCACCCAAAACTTCTATCACTTTAATATTAACTCTTTATCTGATAGTCTTCATTATAGAAGGAATTGGATGTAAACAATTGCTAGGTAATCTTGTTTCATATTTGATTACATTAGCTCTAAAGTTTGTGTATATGTATCCCAACTAATACTGATTCTGTCCAAAGTCTTCTACACTGGCTCAGAATCCAAAGAATGATGCTTAATGAAAGAATCCAAGCATTATCTCATTATTATTATTATTTGAATTTCTTCTTCTCAAGAATATCCTTTGGGGTTCTTAAGGGAAAGGTGACAATAAATTGAGATACTTTTGAAGCATCTCTCTACTTGCATTTGTCTAAATAAGAGACTTAAACAAGATCAATATTACAACTCAAATACTATTATAAGCAAAGTTATATTCAATATTTCTTAAGTAAAAAGGTATATGTTGTTGCTTGGATTCTTTTACTCATCCATCTCCTCCTCATTTGAGATTCTCAATATTCTTGAGAGTTCTTTGTTAATTTCAAAGGCCTAAAATAGTTTGTTTTTCTTGGTGTGTTTTGATATGTTTCTCTAATGAATGGATATTCTCTTATCTCTTATATTTATGTTTCCTTCTCTATAACAAGATTAACCATATGGCCTAAAAATCCATTATAACCATGAATAATAAACCTCATTAACAATGAAGAGCTATTATAAAAAAAAGAGGAGTACTATTTTTTATAGGATCTTTGGGGTATAATCTTCCATCCAACCAAAGATCAATATTTTTATCCTTCAAATATAAAGACATGTTTCATGGACTTTGAAACAATGCGTGGTTTTGTTCTTTTCTTGATTGGTTCATACTCACATTCTAGCTTAATATGAAGATGATAGAGAGCTCTTTTATCAGGGCTACAAAGATTATTGGATGATTAATCCATAGCATGTGATCTATAACTTTGAACAGGAGAATTGTGTAAATTCAAAAAAGAAGAAGAATGAGAAAGTAATTAGTAATAAGGAGAAGAAGAAAGAAATAAGAGAATGAGAATGGAGAGAGATATCCAAATGTCAAACAAATTCAAATTGGATATTCACTTTCACTTTTATCAAGAGAATCTAGGATCTTTATTAAGTCAATCATTGTCATTAGATTTCTAGGTTTGATGCAAGTCACAAGAATATTACAATAATGGCTTCTTGAAAATTTTAGATATGTTTTTTGATCAAAATATACATTTCTCAAAATTACAAATTGATTTTTAAAGAAAGGGTATCTTTTTAGAGGCCACCACATTTAGGCATTGGCTTAGAAGATATACCAAATTATTGATTGCTTCTAACCATAGGTGCTTAGATAGCTTAGATGTGAATAACATAGAGCATGCCATCTTCATGATTGCTTAGTTATGAATAACATGGTGCATGCCATCTTCACGATAGTTTGTTCCTACACTCCACCACTCCATTGTGTGAAGGATAGTTGGTAGAGGTGAGTAGGCCCTACATGCCATCCTCCTAAAAGAACTTAGAGAACTCGTAGGAGAAAAAGTCACCACATTCACTCCTTACTACCCCTATATGGACACACATTTGGTTTCACACAAGATCCACCCATGTCAAGAATTATATGAATGATTCAATTTTGCCTTTGGGGATTACACCCACATGTTTTGAATAACCATCTATGATGGGAAAGAAGGATTGTGAACCATTTTGTATGGTGTGATTTTCCACTAAGCTCAAGGTGAACTAATTGAAGTGGCCCCTAAGATCTATAATGGAATGTTGAGGGAATGGAGTGTCATTTTCTTTCCCCAACCCACATGCTTGGCAAAGATCCTTCGATAGTTTTAGATGCGAAAGGCTCTTAACCATTTGATGTCACAGTATGGCTCAAGGTTGTCACTAAGACTTGAGGACAATCCATAAAGAGAGTTGTAACCAAGGTGGCCTAACCTAAAATGCCAAAGGTGCTTCTTTTCTAAAGATGACTTGGCTATAGCATATCCATGTATGCAATGAAACTTGGATCCCTCAATGATCAATTGGGAGAGAAAATAGGCCATGGGATAGAGGCCATTACGTTACACCTCACCTTGAGACTTAGGAAGTTTGATCACAAGGCTATCCTAGTCAAAAATTTTAAATCATTGGAGCTCATTGTCAAGATCTATCTCATGATTCCTATCACAAGCTACATAGGGGTCATTCAAGTAAGCCCATTGGCCACTTAAGGAGAAGCTCTTATTTCAACTTGACTATGACTATATCATTTTTTTCTTTTCCAAAAAGTGGATATTGATTTTTGAAGACAACAAGGGGTCTATCTAAGATTGCATCCTAAAATAAGGTCTCATAGGTCTTGTGAATCCAACACGTACCACATTAGACTCGCTAAAATGAGTCTCATGACAAAAATCATTCTTGTCTCACCAATGGTATATGCGAGGAATTGTGAGGCGTCATATGACTAGAATGTTGTGGGAAGGTAGATGTATGGCATATTGCTACATGCAACAACAAGGTGCTAAGCATGGTGACTCATAGCCCTTATCCATGAGTTGTTAGGATGGATGACCCCACTAGGCATTGACATATCCTTACATTGTGTACCATCTCGATGACACTTTGGTTGTGATGTGCATGCGAGGCATTACCCTTGTGTGTACAACCCCATAGATGTTTGGTTTGGGGGATATGCCCCATCATCAATGCACCTCCACCACACAATTGTGAAATATGATAATGTCTCATAGGATACATGGATCAAGGTTGTGTACCACTCAATGTGGTATATTGTGGTATGGGTGTACGAATGGGTGATTGTGGAATGGAATGTGTTTTTGAAGTGGATGGGATGGGTAGGAATACAAAATGTTGTCATGTGCCAAAAGAAGTATCTCCTAAATCAACAAGTGAATGAGAGGGGTTACCTTGTCTTCTTCTTCTTGACCAAACTCTTCTAATGTTCACATATTGGTATGGGTTTAAGGATACCATGAATACTTAGACCCATAGGGTGAACGTGAGTAAAGATAAATGATGGACTTGCCAAATTTAAAATTTGTTTGCCTTTCATTAAGTTTGAAAAATGTTGATGTATCCTCATTGGGCATGGGTGCATGAATAGGTCAATGTGGAACATAATGTGTTTGTGAAATGGGATGGGAAAGAGTAAAAAATGCTATTGTGTACCAAAAGCAATATCTCCTAAGTCAACAAGTAAATGAGAGGGGTTACTTGTCTTCTTCTTCTTAGGCATCCTCTTTTAATGTTCACATGTTGGTGTGAGTTAAGGTTACCATGAGTACTTAGACCCATAGTGCATGTACATGAGTAAAAGTAAACGAGAGACTTGCTAAATTTAAATTTTGATGTATCTTCCTTGGGCAGTACTTGAACCCACAAGATTGATACATAGAATACAAGATTGCTAATGAAAACTCATGGAATCATGGCAAGATACAAAGGATAATAATAACATAGTACATAGAAGATGCTTGCATAAATCACATGACCAAAAAGGAAGAGGATGTATGCTCTACGAATCCAAGTGCGAGCTATAGATCCTCGCCATCCGAAAGCTTGTCCCGATGTAAATGAGCATCGAATGGAGTCTACAAAAAAAAACTACACATCAATCCACCATACATAATGCATTTTAATAAAAATAGTAACTATAAACAAGAAAGATGAGTGACTTATTGGGCCGCTGCGTGTATACAGTCTATCGATCAATGCATTGAGACCGTGTCTCTTTGCATATCAAGTCTCTAGGCCGATGGGATCGGGTTTGTAATGGAGTGCTGCAAAGAAAAAAAACACAACTACTAGAAACACAATTATCAGTACAAGCGATATTACAAAAAAGAAAGCGAGAAGAACAAAAGAAAAACTTACAAAGTCCTCCAAAAAAGTCCTATGGCCGCCACTCCCAAGATGATGGACCACCCGTACCTCCAGTAGTGCCCTCGTTGCCTTGCGCTGCTGTCTCCAACGTCCCAAAGAATCTGTAGCCTCCTCCCTGAGTCTCTGCCAGTCATCTGTATCTAGCCACTCGAGCTTTGAGGCGCCACTATTAAGTGCTTTGCGTGCGTCATCGTCCGTGTGACATGCATGCATACGTGCACTCCATCATCCAACCTATGGAAAACCTCTTTACCGCTATGGGTACCGAAAACTCCTCATTCAAGGATGCTACTATGTAGTCCTTGCTCCCCCTTGGGTATGTTCTTCCAATTGTCCAAGACATTGTGCCGAAAAACTTGTTGGCACAACTCTCTCCACGAGCCATCACCCTCCTCCCCTCATCATTCATGATCACGGCTCCTATCCTGTCATCTACAAGGTATCCATATCCCTCTGGGGTATGTCTAAGATGTGTCCTCTTCCACCTATGACCAGGTTCCTGGGCATAACTAGGAGAACCCTGTACATCTGGTGTACTCACGGGGGTGCTACCTAACAGATGACTAAGCAAAAGCTGGAGTCATTGGAGTAGATGCCCCCATAAGTGTGACAAATCCTACAGGTGACACAACTCCACTAGAATGATGAGATGGAGACACTGCATCAATGCCTCCACAACAACCACCTAAGCCACCCTCTCTTGAACCTACACGAGAGCGAGGAGTAGCACCTATATCTCGAGCTGACTACGGGCTCATCGAATCCATGTCTCGAGAGCATCCTGTAGAACCACTCTCTCCATCTGGAGCATCAACCTTGTCTACTAGAAACCCAAGCATCAGAGTGTGTCGATGTAGATCAAACAGAATGGCCTAATGGTATCCGAGACAGCTCCTAGTCCGCCATATCTTTGAATCGAGCCATCTAATCTGGAGAGACGTACATGTGAATATCTCCTACAACTCCTCATTGCTCATCCCTCGACTCATCGTGCTCTCCAAATATTGTCAAAGGTCACCCACACAGACAAAAAGTGATGTTAGCATAATCAATATAAAAATTCAAGCAAAGCACGATAATATAACTCTTAAAAAAATGATGTTACTTAAAATACATATTATACAGTACCCTTATAAATGATTCATCAACGAATTGTGTAGGCGGATGCTGCAAGTATGATGTAGCCTATGGTCCCATGTCAATCTCTTGGCACAACTCTGCATACACTAGAAGGTCGATAGACAGGTCACCACTAAGGATGAGTTCACATGGTTCTCAAAGAATTATTGGCCTCCTATCTTTTCGTTATCGTTACTCGATTCTGACTTCTCTACATGCTCCAAGCCATCTTCGACCTCCACCCCTTGCAATGTCGAACCCTCCATCTGCATACTGTCGTCATCTATGCTAGAAACATTGCTTTCATCATATACTCTTGCACTTCGGGAAGTTGAAGGCACAACATACCACCATCGAGGTTGTCGAGGGTTTCGAAAGAATATTACCAGTTCATGTCATGAAGGAAAATACAACATTAATATTTGCACCTTGGATTAATTCCAGCCTTTGTAAATTTAGCCCTAGCCTATGTGTACATGTGTGAATAGCCCTTAAGTTTGGAAAGAGGGTTAGAATAAAAAGGGACTAGAGGCCAAAGGCAAGACATCTTTTGATCATTCAATAATCTTGGCTTTACCATTTTCTTGGAATTAGCTTCTTCTTAGCCTATGAAGCACTCAGCCATGGCCGTCATGTATTCTTGAATCCCCAACCATTAATACATGATGAGGATGTCTTGGTGCAATAGATTTGTTAATTCTTTGTTGTAGTTTAGTTAATTTTCAATTTCAGTTAGATTTCATTCCATGGTTGATTGCTTTCTTACATTGGTATCAGAGCCGTAGCTTAGATCCTTGCAGAAGTCATTTTCAAGTACTAGATTCAGTTTCCTAAGCTAGAGAGAGCAAACCATAGTTAGGAATTTGAGTGACAGGACTTGACAGGACATGAAGGCTTCAAACCGGAGTTACATGTGAAAGTCTGCTACAAACAGGGATGAAGATAGTGATTCTTGGCATTACTAATGGAAGAAATGGAGGGCTCCAGCCAAAATAGCAGGACGTGATCAAGATTTGAGCCAAAAATTGGGGTAAGTGGACAAACTAATGGTTACAGGACACTTTAACTGTGGTTACTTTTGAGAAGGAAGGGTTTCTTCTTCTCTTTCCTTATTCCTTCAAGCTTCCCTACAAACTGCCATGGACATTTCTTCTCAGATCTTCTTCCCATGACCTCTAGTGCTCAAATGGATTATGTAAGAATTTTGTATGGGTCTCAAGCTACCTATTGAATACCTATATGCTTCATATCCATCTCGTTTTCATCACGTGCTGTAAGAGGACGTATTGCAGCAGTTTGCACTGTTTTTACAGCCCCCCCCTCTTGATCAACAAAACGTGATGCAATGGGAGGTTATACTCTTCATAGGATGATCAAATGGAGTGCAACTATGGAGTATACATCATCTTCTACTTGATCTTTCACTCTTTTTGAAGATGGGAGCTTTCTCAAACCCTAGGTATGGAGCTTTATGACAGTTTTGGACAGCACTAAAATTTCTCAAATTTCTTCATCAAGATCAAAGGGTTTTTGCTCTATTATACTCCCTGAGGCTTCTACATAGATCCTAGTACCAACATTGATTGATCTTGAAGCTTGAAGCTTTGATGGAGCATGGATATGGAGATTGCAAACCCTATGCATAACAGTTTGGGACAGCATCAAAGATTCCTGAAATTTTTGAAGCAAATCATGGGGCTTTTGTGGGCAAAGCATCTCTGAAGCTTCCTCAACCATTTCCCCTCAAGAATCCATCAACATTGGACCGACATTGAAGGAGATTGAAGCCAATGGAGGTCTAGGTATTCAATGGACAGCATGAAGCTTTTATGCCATTAAATTTTGGCATTCCCTCTCAAATTTCGGGATCTCTTGGACACATTGAAGCCCTCTCTATTACCTATTGCAACCTACTTCAAGTAGAGAAGGTAATCGGTCTTCATCAACCCTCATTTGGAGCATTCATGGAGTCATGGAGCTTTCATGGGATTAATGAAGCTGAAGCTTATCAAGGAAGGGATTATTCTTGAAGATTGAAGATCTCTTGGACTGATTTTAGAAGGATTATCAAGCTCAACTCACCTATGTCAAGCATTATGGATTGAAGGTCATTCCATCAATAATGCTCTTCTCCAATCAATTAAATGAGGTACTCTAATCACTCTTAATTTCTCTTTACATCCAATTGCTGATCTCATTTCCAATTGTTGAAGAGAAATAAGAGGATTAATGAAGCTTTCATTCATAGCTTAATGCATTACATGAAGCCTATAGGTTATGTCAGTCATTGTCTTTACTAAACCTCTTTAATTTACTGAAATGGCCATCTCTAAATGTCTCAAACTCTTCCTTAAAGAATGAGCATTACCCATCTACTTTCATTCACTGAAATCAGTAATTTCTTGAGCTTCATTACTCAATCTTTATTGCCTAACCCTGACATGAAATTGATTGCCTATTTTACCTCTTGATCATAAGAAAATCATTACCCAACTGGTAAGTGAGAAAAGCTTTGTAAGCAGTGAGTCACTGCTGAGGTAAATACCTCTCCATTTCTCATTTACATTTCAGCCTTTTCAATTCCAATCTTGCATACCATGAAAGGGCAAATGAAAGGCAATTGTATTTCCTTCCTATTCCATGCATATCATACTGATTTTTAGAGCTAGAATTCACTTGCCATGTACATGCTCACGAGGAAAAGTGGATGCCGGGTGAGTCGGTAGGACAAAAGAGAGGTGACCCTCCCCTACCGACGAGGACCCTGAAGGGGAGCGCAACCCGGCTTGAGAGGGAACTTTGCAAACCCCTCGGGTCTCGGATCCCACGCATTTTCAAATTTAGGTGCAGGTACAAATCTCAAAGGCACTTGAAATCAGCCTATAGCATGAGTTTATGGGCAGTGAGTTTTTGAGATATTTGCAAATGTATGGTACTCATGAATGTATGGCAAATGTATGAAGACATATGGCTACAATAAAATGTATGCATCCTATGGTAAAGACACTATGGTTCAGCATTAAAAGTTTGGGACAGAGTATGTATGCATACCCTCATTAAAGATTGCAGTCTACATTGAGTTAGACAGCCATTTTACTGATTACAGAGGTCATTTTCAGTATGGGCAGATGTATGAGACTTTCCTACAGGGTTATGAAGTTGGTACATGCTGGGTATTGATGGTACAAGTCATTAATTGACTAGAACAGGGTATTCACTGCCTACAGGAATTTTCAGACAGCAACAGAAAATCCCTTACAGAAATTTCTATACTCATCCATTTTCTGCATTTGATAGCTCGTTGGATAGGGGACTCTTCAAACTTCGAACAGAGCCAAAGACCTCGTAATTTGGAGCTCTAGAAGTGAAGATAATCAAGTTTTTCTACTGCAGGAAATTCAGGACAGAAATCAACCCATGGCTAGGAATAAGAAGAGAGACCCTGTTTTGGATACTATCAATGAAGAATTGAAGGAATATCAACAGGAAAGGGGTGAACATCAACAGGAAAGAGGTGAACATGACACTTCTCAAGATGCCATTTACCGAATGCATTATGAGAACGAAGAGGTCGATGCAAGTTCCACCCACTCCCCTACCAATCAACCCATAGAGATGTCTCATATCTCAATGAATTCAAACAGTTTTCAACAATTGTCAAATGACATAAAGGATATGAAATCAGGTTTCGAGGATATGAGGTTGGGTATTGACAAGCTTGTAGCACTTCTTGGTGAGAAAATGTTGCCTACAACTGGTCTTAATGTCCCACATCCTCATAGGGCTGAAGAACCACCTAAACCACCTACTCTTAAGGTGGTAGGTCAATTTGAAGTTGGAGAGTCATCTAAAGCTAAGGATTTTGTTCAGCCCACTTCACTTCAGCCACAATTCCATCAACAAAAGGGTCACTTTCAGCCACATGGGCAGGATCCTCAAGAGAGAGTGCAAACAAACTCAAAGCATGATGAAGACATCCATGGGTGCAACTCTTTCTACAAGCAATTTTACCCTCAAGCAAATGTTGGTGGCTATGAGCAAGGGCATGTTAATTCAGCCCCAAACTCTTATGGGCAGCCACATGGACATGTGAATTCAGCTCCAAATGCTTTTGGACAGCCACAACATAATTTCTCTACTCAAGTGCAGCCCAATAGGCCAAGTCCCATGTTAAATCATGGTTGGAATCAGCAAAATAATGGGTAGCAACCACCTTTCAACTCACCTATGCATGGACAACCTCAAGGGAACCATGGACAACCTCCCAATGTGAGCAACACATACTTTCAGCCTCAAGGACATTATTTCCAGCCACAAAGTCATGGTATGCATTATGGACAGCAAACTCCTTATGCACAAGGGCATGGAAATAATGAATATCCTAGGCAAGGACCTTTTGGCAATTCTTTTGGGCCACAACACCATAGTGGGCAGCAGCAGCATAATGGACAACCTCCTCAATACGAGAGAGAGTACAAGGAGAAAATAATTATCTCAAACTTCAAGGGAGAGAACCCTTCACCCACGGAGTTGGAGGAGTGGTTTGACAAGTTAGAGATGTATTTTTCCCTTTACCCAAGGCCCGAGAATGCCAAAGTAAAATTTGCAGCCCTTCATCTAGAAGGCTATGCTCACACTTGGTGGAGATATATGGCGAGGATGGGACATGACTTCTTGTCTTGGGATGCATTGAAAAATGCTATGATTGAAGTCTTTGTTTCCCCTATTGAAAAAGAGCGGTTAGAGAAGAAGTGGTATGCACTTGAGCAACGTGGTCTCTCGGTTAGAGAGTACTCAAATCAGTTTTTGAACCTTTCGATGTATGTTCATGGGGTCTCCGATAGTGCCAAGTTGAATAAATACATATTTGGTTTGGAACCTACTCTTTCTTCCGAAGTTGGAGCCATGAATCCTACATCCCTACAAGCTGCCATTCAATTGGCTGAACGTTATGGGCAGAAATACAAGGGTTTTCAGCCAAAAACAGGGCATTCTTTTCAGCCTACGCAGTTCTCAAGGACATCAGCCATTATGGGCATGCTAAAACTGATTTTCAGCATATTGGGAAGCCATCAAATACTTTCAGCAATACCTACAGCAAGATATCAACTTTTCCTACTGTTTTTGGGTCAAGACAAAGCAGTAATTTCAGACCTAATGCTGAAAATAGATTTGATGGAAAGAGAACTGATATAAGTGCCAAAACTTTAGCCCCAACTCAAGGCAAACATGTATCGAATGACAAGCTCAAAGATATGTATGCTAAAGGACTATGCTACAAATGTGGAGAGAAATGGTCACCCGATCATAAGACCAAATGCAAGGCCAAAAATATGAAGATTAGCATGATCATCGAGGATGATTCCGATGTTGAATCTATTGAAGGAAGCTTGGCTCAGCTTGAAGTCACAACAACTCAAGAAGAGGCGCATGAAAATGAAGAGAATGTCCATGATGAGTTCTATGATCCGATGGATGGGTTTCCTTTCGACCCGTGTGGTCATTATTTGGATGATTCATGGACTGATTTACATCCATCGCTATGTGCCATATCAAGTGATGCATGGAGTGGTTCAAGATGGGATAATACCCTACGCCTTAAAGGTCAAATCAAGGGGGGAAGGACCGCTCATATACTCATTGATACGGGAAGTACACATAGCTTCATTAATGCTAAGTCACTCAATGGGCTGAAATTGAATACGCATGAAATGCCTACATCACTCAAAATCCAAGTGGCAAATGGAAATTTTGAGAAGAGCAATTAATGCTGTCCAAATGTACCTATCACCCTTTCCCCATTGTGCACTACATCGGTGAGCCTAATTGCATTAGAAATGGGTCCCATTGATATAATACTTGGCTGCAACTGGCTGAAATCTTTGGGCAGATTTACCTGGATCTCAACAACATGGAAATGGAGTTTAAATGGTGTGGACAACAAGTAACACTACATGGAGTTGAAAAGAAAAGAATGGAGATGATCAGCCCCAAGAAGGTTAAGAAAGAGATAAATGCAAAGGCATGTATGTTCACCATTCTTCTTTCCAAGATTGAAGAGGATCAGCCCTCTTCTCCTACCAACAACATGGACCCATGTCTTTGTAAATTGCTGAAAGAATATGATGATATTTTTCAGCCACCTACCTCTCTTCCTCCCAAAAGAGAAGTGGATCATCCCATTGACTTGCTGCCCAATACAAAGCCCATCAACAAACCACCATATCGCCTCTCCAAAGTGGAAAGAGAAGAGGTAGAATGCCAAGTCAAAGAGCTTTTGGAAATGGGTCTCATTAAGGCAAGCCAATCACCTTTTGCTTCTCCAGTCCTTCTTGTGAAGAAGAAAGATGGCTCCTTTTGAATGTGCATTGATTACCGCGATCTCAACAAGGTCACTATCAAGAATAGGTATCCAATACCTAGAATAGATGATCTCTTAGATGAATTGAAGGATGCCAAGGTGTTCTCCAAAATTGACTTGAGATCGGGATATCATCAAATACGCATGAAGGAAGGGGATGAATTTAAAATAGCCTTCAGGACGGAGAGGGGTCTTTACCAGTTTATGGTTATGCCTTTTGGGTTATCAAATGCTCCAGCCACATTCCAGTCTCTCATGAATAAGATACTTCAGCCATTGCTCTTTAAAACAGTTTTGGTATTCTTTGATGACATTTTGATCTATAGCAAGAATAAAGAAGACCATTTGCAGCATGTAAAAGAGGTCTTTGACATATTGAGGATACACAAACTGTTTGCCAAGGCCACTAAATGCTCTTTTATGACAAAGGAAGTTGAGTACTTGGGTCATATACTGGGAGAAGATGGAATCAAAGTGGATCCTAAGAAGGTTCAGTGCGTCAAAGAATGGCCTACACCAACCAATGCCACTTCATTAAGAGGTTTCCTTGGTTTGTCATCCTTTTACCGACGGTTTATGAAGAACTATGCTCATGTTGCAGCTCCTCTTACCGATCGGCTGAAAAAGGAGGCCTTCTTTTGGGATGAGATCACTGACAAGAGCTTTAATGAGCTGAAGCAATTGCTTGTTTCAGCACCATACTAGTTTGCCCTGACTTCTCCAAGACTTTTACCATTTATGCAGATGCCAGTGGTAGAGGGTTGGGAGCAGTTTTGGTACAGGAGCATGGTGTCATTGCATTTGAGAGCAGAAAATTTGATGACAAAGAGAGAGAGATGCATGCTTATGAGCAGGAGATGCTTGCTATTTTACATGCAATCAAGAAATGGCACCACTACCTCTATGGGACACACTTCAAAGTCAAAAGCGATCATAGGGTCTTGAGATATTTTCTCTCGCAGCCCAATCTTTCTCCCAAGCAAAAGAGATGGTTGGCCACTTTGCAATCATATGATTTTGAAATATCATACATGGCTGGCAAGGATAATGTGGTGGCTGATGCATTATCAAGAATGTGGGCATGCAGTCTATCTACTGTGTCTACCATTTATAAGGATTGGATTGAAGACATTCAAGAGGAATATGTGCTTGATGAGCATGCTGCCCATATCTTACAGAAATTACAGCAAGGGTGTGATGCTGAATTTCCTAATTTTAAAGTGCATATCGGCCTCTTATGGTTTAAGGGTAAAGTGTACTTGATTCCCAGTAGTAAATTCAAGCTGAAGGTGCTTCAAGAGATGCATTCATCGCCAATGGCTGGTCACTTGGGCCTTTTCAAGACGTTTGATAGAGTTCATCAAAGCTTCTATTGGAAAGGTCTATGGAAAGATGTTAAAGAGTATGTATCTCAGTGCTTGGAGTGTCAGCAAAATAAGGATTCCACTTTATTACCAGCCGGCTTACTTCAGCCTTTACCCATACCTACGGGCAAATGGACAGATATTTCCATGGATTTCATAACGGGATTGCCTACTACCAGTCATGGATGGAACAATATCTATGTGGTAGTTGATAGATTGACCAAATCAGCCCACTTTATCCCAACTAAAGTCCAATATTCAGCAAGGCAAGTCGCCGAGCAATTTATGCAAGGTGTGTTCAAATTACATGGTATGCCTATGAGAATAGTATCAGACCGTGATTCGAAGTTTATGGGCAACTTCTGGAAAAGTCTATTCTCCTCTATGGGTACTTTCCTCACTCCTAGCACGGCCTATCACCTCAGACTGATGGGCAAACGGAGAGAGTCAATCATTGGGTGGAAGAGTACCTTAGGCATTATTGTCATGACAAACAAGCTTCATGGGATCGTTGGATCCACCTTGCTGAATTTTGCTATAATAACACGCATCACATGAGCATTGGGATGTCTCCGTTTGAAGCTCTTTATGGGTATAAAGTCCAACTTCCATCGGTTTTATTCCATGAAGACATCAACCCACAAGCAAAGGAAGAGTTGGAAAGAATGGAGTTGCTCATGAGGCAATGCAAGGACAGCATAAGGAAAGCACAAGAGGTAATGAAGGTCTATGCAGATGAGAAAAAAAGACATTTAGACTTCAAGGTTGGAGATTGGGTATTTCTCAAAGTGCCCAAGACGCATTATGCTTCATTAAAGGGTGGGAACAATAAGCTTGCTCATAGGTTTTATGGGCCATACTTGATCTTGGACAAAATTGGAGAGCTTGCTTATAAACTTCAGCTACCATCTTCCACTAGAATACATGATGTATTCCATGTTTCACAGCTGAAGAAGTATGTTGGGCCCGATGTACAAGTATTGGAAGAGTTACCACCATTGGATGAGGCAGGACTGATCATATATGAACCTGAAAGCATTATTGGAAAGAGAGAGAAAGTTCTCAGAAATCGTACTCTCATTGAGTATCTCATTAAGTGGAAGAATTTGCCCATTGAAGAGTCTTCTTGGCAACCATCCACTTATGTCAGTAACTTTCCTTGGTTATTACAGGATGATATATGATGTAGTATGCAGTGACTGTGCAAAGACAGCTTGCTATATGAAATTTCTGCAGACAATAAAACTGTCCTGACTTCATCAAAATTTGATTCTGATGTTTTGGGGTGATGCTTGGGAGTGTATATTTCGTTTCTACACCTCATACACCTCATTTGGACCAATATATCAAAAGTTATGGCAGTTTTAGTGAATCAGCCCTATTTGGACAACAGCCAGTTTTCTCACAGTTTGGCATGCAAAAAGGTCTTCTTTTCATGGACAGTGCTTTCTTATCACTTGGAAGATGAATGGGCATGATTACTATCATCCTTGACTTGGATTTAGTCCATTACTTCTTGGTTTTGAGGACAAAACCATCTTCAGGACGGAATGGTTTGTCATGAAGGAAAATACAACATTAATATTTGCACCTTGGATTAATTCCAGCCTTTGTAAATTTAGCCCTAGCCTATGTGTACATGTGTGAACAGCCCTTAAGTTTGGAAAGAGGGTTAGAATAAAAAGGGACTAGAGGCCAAAGGCAAGACATCTTTTGATCATTCAATAATCTTGGCTTTACCATTTTCTTGGAATTAGCTTCTTCTTAGCCTATGAAGCACTCAGCCATGCCCGTCATGTATTCTTGAATCCCCAACCATTAATACATGATGAGGATGTCTTGGTGTAATAGATATGTTAATTCTTTGTTGTAGTTTAGTTAATTTTCAATTTCAGTTAGATTTCATTCCATGGTTGATTGCTTTCTTACAGTTCAAAATTACATACAAGAGAGATTCGGCATTTGTGACATATACCATGTCGTAATAAAATGTGAAAAAATAGCTCATGCACTTGTTCACAATGGGCCGGTAAAACAAACGTGTTGCACAAATCCGTCCATCTTTTTTTCGAATCTATTTTGAGAAATCCAGATGGACCTCATCAAACGGTTGCCCTAGCTCCTTCCAGTACCACTTTGAACTAGTGCACATAGAATATGATCATGAAGAAGCTATGGTAATCCACCGTCATAACACTTTGCAAGTTCCCAAAATATTCCATCTCATCTATAAGGGTGTTTAGATCCGTGACTCACTGTCGGCTCTCTTGTTCGAACTTTGCCATGACACCACAATCTGTTGTGGATTGTGGAGCACATTTTGTTGATGCGCTCGATGCGTAAATATTGCCTGCACGACCACATCGCACTATATATTTTGTACTGTACATTGAAATGGTTAGATCACTCGTCACATATAAAATTCAACTACGACAGCTTATAAAACATGTGGTCACCTTTGGACTACATCCGCTCGAGAATTTCCACTCAGTAGAGACATCCACCCCTTCACAAGAGGCTGCGAGGATCACAAACCTCCATGTAACCATCGCATAGACATAAATCGAGACATCTCCTCCATGCCCTCGGGATATCAAATGGATCGATGGCATGTACTACGTTGAAATTTTGATCGCGCTTCTTCCTGATCTTTCTTGGCTTGCTCATACCTAGCAAGCCACGTCTCCATGGTGCATGGTGCAACATACAAAAATAATTCACTTTCTCCTCCATTGCAGTATCTATCCTTTTTTCTATCCCATTCCTAGCCACCAGATCTCTGGTCAGTCTATCATCATCCTTTAGCGACCATAGCATACTGTTGTCTGACTCCACCATTGGTAGCCATTGTGAAATACGTACTAACACCTCAGACACCAACCAACCTTAAGCCATGCTACCTTCTGACCGAGCTCATTGTCGCACAAAGCCTTTCAAGGTTTTTATAAAGCACTCCAAGAAGAACATCCATCGCATATGGATAGGTCCCCCAATCTCCACCTCATCTACAAGATACACCAGGATGTGGGTTTGTATCGTAAGAGCATGCTAGTGGGTAGGTACTTCTCGAAGAGACAGATTGTCTCCACTGCTCCCCACCTTGCGGATTCAATAGAGGATGTCTTGATCTCCTTCTGTGAGATCCATTGCACTAAATTCGACAACCTATAAATCTCCCCATGTATTTCTGGAGTAAGGCATCTTGCAATCGCAATCGGTAGTATAAACTACCACAAATGAAGAAGCATTACGAACACTGACTAGGTTCCAAATAGCAAAATACGTAGGCCACTTACAATCCATTCATAGTACAAACCTAACATATCTTATGCCAATCATGGGATTTTAGCCCTAATAGTTGGTCATCTTTAGAAAAAGTGGATTTGAGAGAATGCATCATACTCATTGGAGTGTGGATAGACCTGATAATTTTCTTCACAATGTGCTCTTCTTTAGTGAACAAAACCCAAGGAGCGCGAGGTAGTTGCAAGGGACCATCAGCACTTGACTGTGGCCAAAGCGTCTCCATCTTGCCTACCTCTTTCAAATTCATTCGTGCCCTTGCAGTGTCTCTCTTTCTTGTGATGTGGTCCCATAGTAAGCTGCCCACATTCTTAAAAATATGCATGGGATCCAACAAGTGGTTGACGTGTAAGTGAGTCCAATATAGAAACTCATAGAAAAGTGAGAACCGTTGCATTCCGTTTGGATGCGACTCTGTATGGACCATTTTCAACTTGTACCATCTTTGGACATTCATTCGTGCTAGAGATTGTCTAAGAAAACCTTCCCTCAGTTCATGACCCTCCGGCAAGAAAGAGGCGTGTCCTTAATATACCATCTTCTTCATGGGTCATGACCTTCAGGAGTGGCCCACACAATGGACATGCATGATAACCTGAGGTAACCAGACTTCTCCCAACACCTCTATTTAGTGAACACAGACTTGAACGAGCTATCATGACCAACAAGAATGAAAGCCTACTTACCTGAGCACTCCCCGAATCTCAAAAAGTCATGCATGGTCTACATGAGAATGGCTTGTATATTGACAGACCGTCGACCATTGCACTTGCTCATATCTTCCACGGTGACCCCCTCCCTCCACAAAATCTTAAGCTCATCAACTAATGGATGAAGATAGACATCCATATTCTTGACTTTGTAGTAGCTAGGAACGAGCAAGCTAAGGATCAGGTGTCCTTTCTTTGTAGAAAGCCATGGCATGATGTTATAGTTAACAAGGACTACAGGTCACACATTGTAAGAAGTTGAGTGGAGACTGAATGGTTCACACCATCCATAGCAAGATCGAGCCAAAGTTTCCTTGGCTCTCATGCAAAGCCTGGAAATGTAGAGTCAATGTGACTCCATGCACGTGAATCCGTTGATATTTGTTGGATTCCATCTATGGATCTATTCTATGCATGCCATGTTATCAAGCTCGCCATACACGATGTATGAAACATGTGGCGTATATGGGGGATAAGTGGAAAGTGTCTAAGAACTTTCTGAGGGATGGTTTGCCCTTACAAGTCTTGTTGATACATGTGAGCACCACACTTTGAACATGTCTCCATAGTCTCATACTCTCCTCGAAATAGCATGCAATCGTGACACATGTATGGATGTTGTTGTAATCCATGCCAAGCTTTCATAAAATATGCCACACATCATCATGAGACTCAGGCATGGTATTTCCAAGTGGTAATATATGATACTTTAGCAACCTAAAAGGAAATCATAAAACACCTTGAAAAATCATAATTGTTTTTTATAATGGTGTCGAAAAGAAATCAACGAAGCGTACATAGAAGGTACCTGAACAACTCATTGACACTTGCATCACTCCACCTGTATTTTGCTTGCACACTTAGGAGTGCAAGAAGCGTCTTTAGGCGAGATACTTGACACCCATCATATAATGGTATGGATGCTTCCTCTCTTAGCGGATCAAATGTCTCGGCATCCATGGGTGCAATCATTGCCTCCATCTTAGGCTCCAAGATTGTAGGAAAGTCTGAAAGGCTATATATCTCCTCTAGTATTGACAGTATAGATTGGGTCGTGCCTTCCAAGTGGTGGATTGGCTCAGGCACTCCATCCATCGCATTCCCATGAACTCTTCTAACTGGCCGCAATAGGTGCATTCCTCCTTGGGATGAGACGTCACCTCCATGTATAAATTTTATGGCCATGTCTAATGTTTTTGTATATGATACTCAATTAGTTTGCAAATATAAGGCATGATTGATACACATTTTTCTTACCGTTTGCTCAAAGTCTGAAATCACTTGATCAATGATCTCCGGTCGAAGCATCATACATGTTCTATAGATAAGCGACACTTTTGTCTGATTGCTAACTTGCATTGAGAGCAAGGATACAGGACACACTGATTAAGATATGTCTCATGATCTTGAACATCACGACCATTATTGTTTTCCATTTTGTCTACGTTATGACAAACAATTGGTTTTTATTCTCATTCTCTTTTTGTTTCTTAATTTGTTTGAGAAGTGATTTCTTCTCTTGTAACTCAACAAAATTAGCGTCAACTAAAGTCTTGGTTTTCTCCCCCTTTCTTTGCACTCTTCGTTTTATGTTCTCTCCCCCTTCTCTCTCTCTCTCTCTCTCTCTCTCTCTCTCTCTCTCTCTCTCTCTCTCTCTCTCTTTGTTGTCCCTCTCTTTGTTTCTCTCCACCCCCTCGTGTTTTCTCACTCATTCTCCTCTCTCTCTCTCTCTCTCTCTCTCTTCTTCTCCCTCTCTCATTTCCTCTCTTTCTCCCTCAATGCACCTCATTCTCAAGAAAAACAAACCAAAAAAATGAAGAAAGAATAAGAACAAACCAAAAGGAGGATGGATTGCTCGTCTTCTCTTCACAACAAACCCTCTCTTTGTTTCTCTCTACCCCCTCGTGTTTTCTCACTCATTCTCCTCTCTCCCTCCCTCCCTCTCTCTCTCTCTTTCTCTCTTTCTTTGTTATCTTTCATGTTTATTCTCTCTCTCTCTCTCTCTCTCTTATTCTCCCTCTCTTATTTCCTCTCTTTCTCTCTCAATGCATCTCATTCTCAAGAAAAAGAAAGAAAGAAAGAACAAGAACAAACCAAGGAGGAGGATGGATTGTTCTCTCCTCTTCGCGACAAACCCTCTCTTTGTTTCTCTCCACCCCCTCGTGTTTTCTCACTCATTCTCCTCTCTCTCTCCCTTTCCCTCTCTCTTTCTCTCTTTCTTTGTTATCTTTCATGTTTATTCTCTCTCTCTCTTGTTCTCTCTTCATTTTCCTTTCTTCCTCTCCCTCTCTCATTTCCTCTCTTTCTCCCTCAATGCATCTCATTCTCAAAAACAAACAAAAGGAAAGAAGAAAGAACAATAACAAACCAAGAAGGGGCAATGCACTCACCGCAAAGGCCCGAGGATGGATTCTTTGTCTCCTCTTCGTGACGGCCCCTCTTCTTCTTTCGTGCACTTCCTCCTCTTCTTCGCAAATGGCAACGGCGACGGTGAGAAGCTCTCTTTCTCTCTTCCTCTCCCTCTCCCTCCCAAAGGCACAATCTCTTTCACTCTCTCTCAAACTCTTTACAGCAAAATGCCACGCTTGGGTTTCGCTTGCTCTTTTTCTCTGAGTACCACCGCTATTTGTGTCACTATTTGTGATGCAAATAGTGACTCCGCTAATATGCATCGGAAATACCCGTCACTATGCCCCTATATCCTTGTAGTGTTTGACTTTTTGGAGAGTTGGTTATTAAGACATTGTTTTCTCATTCAGGTTAAATACTAGTTCAACAAAGGCATAGTTTTTGATAGAAAGAGTGGTGCCTATAATAATGTGGTTAGCCTAAGTGACCACAAAAAAATGATAAAATTAAGAAATATATAAAACAAGGCAACTACCACCCTCATTAGAATCTGTAAAAGTTAAATAGTTCTTCTAATCTTTGGTTATGCCTCAAAACATATTACTCTCCCTTTGTGACCTTGTAGAGATATGCTCCACACATGATCACTCCTAGCAAATAACAATTTATGTCAAGGGTTAAACCATTTATTGGATTCTCAATTATAAGTAATGAGGCCTATCAATCTTAAAGGTAATTTAATATGAGCCAAAAGATTGACCAAGAAAGCTAACAAAAGGGAACTCACTCCTTCAAGCCTTAAGGTAAGGGGGTCAAGGCCTCCCTTTTTGTGACGTTTCTTTAGTTCCAATGAAGACCTATTTAGTGTCAACCCACACCACTTTGAAGAGGGAATCATATTGAAATAGAAACACATCTCATACCCACAATATGGACCCCTGGTTGTCACTTAGCCAGTACTTGTCAATAAAGTAACTCATACAATATAATCTATCGCATCGAAAGCAAAACTACCCTTCTTCTTGTCTGGATCCTAAATACATCATCCTAGTAGGTAGGACAAATAATTCAAGTATAAATCTATCCTCTTCTTGCCCAAATGTGATACAAAATCAGGCTCTATCTTTCATTCCCAAATCTTGCCCTACCACATATAAGAAAAAGTAATGTATAAAAAAACCCATTGCTACCAATATTGTTGAAAAAATAAAATGTCAGCCTAAAAACCTATATTAATGCTTATGTTAGTTCATCATTCTACTTTCCAAGCAAGCACAAAGATGCATTATTCCCCTTCAGCTTAATCCTACAATAGACCAACCACCAATTACAAAGTTACCTACATTTACCCAATCTGTGCCAGAATTCTAGCCCTTTGTGAGTGCAAGGCATGTCTTATTACAAAGCATCACTCTATTGCCCATATCTTGTGCACAAGCTTGCTTTTGGACAAACAACAAAGTAAGATTTGTCCTTGCAAGGGGATACACATTAATCCTATTGCATTCTGCACTATCCACAGCTAGCTTCTTCTTGTAAGAGCACATCTATTGTGTTGCCTGCATTATTATGGAAATTGCCAAAACTAATTCCTAGTTTAGAATGTGTTTCTCTCTCACCTCAATTTGTGAAGGGATTTTAGCACCCTCCTATACAAAGTGAATGGAGAATTCTATCAATAGGCTCATATGTACAAGGTGAACAAAGCAAACCATTAGCAAGCCCACCAAAGAAGAGGATTTGATATTCAGATTCCTTTGAATTAATACATCCACAATGTGTTTCTTATTAACTCTCAAGTTGAAGAGCTTGTGTCTTTTGTTGATAAGTGCATGGAACAAGCGCCTAGAGTTCATCAAAATGTTTATGCATATGGTATTTCTCATGAAAAAGAGAATGGCATTGAGGCTGTGGACCTTATGCCTCTTCTTCTTCAAATGGAGAGAGTTTCATGAGTTCTTTTGGACATTATGGATGTCATGTTTCATGCCAAGATGGTCAAAGTCATCCACTTCCAAATGGATTTGAGCATCAACAAAATGGTTATGTCTATGATAGATTTGTTCATGAGAACGATGTATGCAGTCCTCCTTGTCAAGTCAATGGTTATTGTGGTTCTTTTGAGAATAGACATGATGCTTATATGGACTCTTATGCTTATGATCATCAACATGATGCATATGAGCAGCATCAAGGTTATTTTGGTGGGTCTTATTTGCATGATGGATATGTTTCTTCTTTGGAACCTCATCCAAATGACGTTTGACAACATGCTTATAACCATACCTATGAGAATGCCTATGCTTATGGGCAGCATAGCAATGTCAAATGCAGTTGTCATGAATGCTTTCAAGAGAAATCTTATGGGAATGAGCATCATACATCTTATTTCCGGCCACATTTAGTTGACCATGGACAACATGAACCATGTAATGCAGGAAATCATTATGATCAGCCTATGGTAACTAATGCAAGATTGTATACCATGCAAACTAAAGGATGTTACATCATAGATGAAAATAAGGAAGCTAATGAAGAAGACAACACTCAAGAAGAGGATGACAATGAAGAAGATGTGGAAGAGGACCAAGCTGAAGAACAAGAAGACCAAGAGCAAGAATTTCAGCATGAAGATAGTCAAGAAGATGAAGATCAAAGTGGAGAAGAGTGTTTAATAGACAATGAAGAGCATGAGGATGTAGAGATATGTGATGATGGTTTACAAAGAGAGTTATTTGTAGAAATGGATGAGAATGTATACTCATATGATGATGAGATACATCAGCCTATAGTTGATCATGCTCTTTTTAATTTTCTTGTATATGATCATGGTGTTGACATGTCATATGATTCAGATGCCTCATTTCCCTATGATCCCAGTATTCATGGTGGTAATCATGAATTCTTGGGTGGTTGCCCATTTGACCCAGGAGGTATAGATGATATGCATGATTCTTGGACAGGTACCCATGATTGTGACTATTATTTTGAGGGATTTCCTTTTAATCCCGGGGGTACTTGATATCTTTATTTGGAGTATTGCCTACAAGGTAGTAACTCATAAATGGGTGCTGTAGTTTTAATGATTTTCCTATGGTTACTACATATGGAAAAGTGCATTCCAAAGACAAGGCAGCTTGCACTCCAAAATTTTTGTCATAAAATAAATTGACTTATCTCAGTCAATTTGCAAGTTTATGATTGGGGAAGGTAATATATGATGTCCAATTCATTATGACATCTCATATGTTGAAAACTGACATGTATTTCAAAAGTTATGACCATTCTGCTACAACAACCCTGTTTGGACAGTTTTTAGCAGTTTACAGCCATCACCTTCATTGTAATCCTTTCTATATTCCCAAGCTTTGAGGACAAAGCTTTTTCAGGAAGGGATGGTTTGTAATGTAGGATTTTTAAGGCTTGTTAGGGTTAGGGTAGGGTTATCTATAAATAGGGGAGCAACCAGTAAATTTGGGATCATGCTATTTTGGAACAAGAAGTTTGGTTTGTTTCTTCCCTTGTAACCATTTCATTTCATAGTTAATGACAGTTCTAGCTATGGTTTCTTGCTAATTTCTTGTCCATTTCTTGTCAATTTCATGTTCATAGGCCAGAATTAGGCTAAATCAGTTTAGGTAAAGAATCCTTTCATTATATTCTGCCTCTCCCACAGCCTCTTGGCTTATAGCGGTTAACACCTTGCCAAACCCTATAATGGATGTTTTTGATTATAACCTCTTCCTTGCCATCTCTACTGTGGAAGTCAGAGACTCCCCGCCCACTAGTCTTGTCCCCATGTCTAGTTCCTTTGCTGAAGCTTCAATGTTTTTTGCACATAGCCATTCCAATTCACTTCATCTAGGGACTTGGCTACAAGGCTCTCTACTAGGGGCACTACAATTCTGCTCATTAGGGCATTGTATCTTTGACTAGAGAATAGTATGTGGATCATCTTCCCTTGGAACCTGACTCCACAATCTGGAATATCAGCCCAAGCTGATGTCATCATTGGTGTGGACTAGGGCTTTGTCCATCCCCGACATGTCGTAGACGTCCCTCTTAGGTTGCCTTTGACCTTGTTGACTAGGCCCAGCACTTTTTCCACTACTTTTGGTCTCAATTCCACCTCGACCTTGCAAGGTTCTTCTCCTTGTCACACTGTTACTGTGCCACAATTCCTATTAATATCAAACATCCATAGGAACTCCATGCACTTGCTGTAGTCAATACCAACCTCCTCTGCATACTTTCCTAGGTTGCACTGGTCAACAAGTCGCTTCACAGCTAGTTCTTCCATGACCATGTTGTCCAAGTTCATGATGTTGTTGAACTTGAACTAGTTGAAGGCCCTTATCTTAGTCATTGGGCCACACTTTGCATGTTCTTCTTCTATAAATGGAAGCTTTCCTTTGTCTTGGCTTGCCATCGTAGGTTCTCATCACAATACCACATCTTACCATTAGTTTTCTTGAGGTAACTCTTGCAAAATGATAAGCAGATAATGAATGTAAGCTATGGAAAGGCGAAGTTCTTAAGAACATAATAAAGACTTTGGTTTCAAAAAGTCCATGCAATGCAAAAGGAATCATGAAAATTTTCCTCATTCATAAGTTGGTTTTTATTCCTTTAAACATTGGTTGAGTTTTGAGACATGTTTTAATTGCCAGCTTACCCCCTCCCCCCGGGAATGATATGAATCCTTCATAGGATTGGAGAATGAAGGGTTAAAGGCATTAAGTGCAAGCTTGCAATGCTTTACTTTTGCATTAGCTAGGCATAGAAATGTGGATTATATTCCAAGTGAGCATGGTAGTCCATGTCATAAGGTCTAATACCTACATGTGTAATGTAGGTCAAGACATCAGTTAGGAAGTCACCGGAGTTGATCCCATTGTGCTGACAATGTGCAACTCTTCCTCGGTAAGGACACTTGATCTAAATAGGGGTGGGCCATGTTATGATCTTCTAAGGGTCAATTGCGAGTGATGGCCAATATTCTAAAGGAGGTAGGAGCCACAAACGTCGGGTCATATTCATAGGTTTTGATGGCACGTCTCTACTCGGCATTGGTCATGATTGAGCAGCCATCTTATTCCCATTGAAGACACAGAGCATACCATTTACGTAGAAAGGAGTCAGTGATGGCCAGCTTTTTAAGTTCTTCTAGCTCTAGGCTTATGGCAGAGACTTTGCTCTTGCTGTAGGAGGTGTTTAGCCTTTGTTTACAAGCTTTCTTGTGAGAAATCTCAGTGGCGATCAATTCCTTGGCTACCATGGGGACTTTAATGAATATGAACTCAGATTTTTCCCAAGTATATGGTATCGTGCGTACATCAAATGCTAAAGGCTCATCCAAGAGGCCTAGGTCCAATTGTGTGTAGTTTTTAGTAAGCATTGTGAAGGTAGCGTCCAAGCATCTAATGCATGTAACCAAGTCATCCCTTGTGTTTGCAGCTAGATCAAAAGCCAATGCAAGAATAGATCTCTACTCATAAAAGGTTTAAGGCATGTAGGAGGTTGGGGTTTGACTGGTCTACTGGATGGCAAAGCAAGTGGTGTATGCGAATTTGACAAATCCTTAGGGTGTGGGCTAGCCACTTGTCTGAGAGGGGCTTGGTTTGGGGCTCAGGTATTGTATTAGTTACTAGTTTTGAAGCCTTTGGGGCACTAGTAATGTTAGGTTGAGTCAATTTAGGGACAGCCAATTGTGGTTTTGGTCGATAGACTTGTTAATCTTTGATGGGTTTGGATTTTGACTCGAGTGGTTTAGCCAGTTTAGATGGCCCACCAGTCTTTGGCCATGGGCTAGTAGCAATTGGCCGAGGGGCACGTGTGCTACTCTTGATCTTAGACACCCAAATCTAGTTGTTGTCCTCATAGTAGCCTTGTGTGCACAATAGGGCCATAGGTACCCATCGCAACTTAACTATTCGTCGAGTTCTAGAGTGCCAAGTGGTCTCTTACGCTTAGGATGTGATGTTCAAGAGTTATAGGTCCTTGTGAGTCGGCTCTTAAATGTCAATGATTGGCATCTAGGTACCCATTTTAGCTATTTCTTAGCAATCTCGGTTGCTTTTCCCTTGGGTTGCGATTGGTCAATCTTGGCAGGGTGGGACAAGTCATGACCCCCCTCCTTAGACTTTGTGCTAGCTACAGGCTTGGGTGGAGCCATGCTACCCTTGCTAAAAGCCGTTACTATCCTCATAGTACCAATAGCGAGGTGAATGTGACGTGAGTCATAGTCGGCGTTGCAATATGCTTGCTTCTTGAAAGAGTGTCCTAGCAGTGATTTCTTACCTACGATTTTGGTATTAGGTAAACGTAGAAAATCATGGGTAGGCTTTCAACCTCGATAGAGACCACCACTTTGCATTTCCCTAGTAGAGGGTAGGACTGTCCCCCAAATGGGTTGAGCTTCTCATTTGTGGGCTGGAGCTTGGGCTAACCAACGAGAGTCCAATGCTCATGAGTAAGGATGTTAAAGTCAGTCCCCTCATCAATGAGTGCATCACAAAAGTGCATGTCTTTTGGGCAACAACTGTAATTCATATGTATGCAGGTGCCACTTCTTCCTCATCCTCATCCTCTATCTTAGTGATGGTGACTACTCTTATGTTTATAGGCAAGTTTAGCATTAGAAGCTTGTGTGGTAGGTGTGCTAGCATTGGTTGATTACTAGAACTCTTGGCCATCATGTAGAGTGGTATTGATGGTGGAATCCTACAAGCAACAGCTGAGATGATGTGACTTTTTGGGACTCAACAATTGCCATGGCAGCCTGTTTATAATCCTCCTCTTCATCTGAGAATAGTAGATCAATGGTGGCTAGCACATGCATCCAATCCCACCCATCCTTGGGGCAAGGGATATACTTTATTAATGGCCCATAGGATTTGCTAACTCCTGGTGAGGACCCTTTTAGCATAGCAGAGATGGCATCTAGGTTGACTGGAGTGGTCTTCCAAGTATCCATCTTAACTCTTATAGCCTTCGATCTGTTGCCTAAGAACATGAGGCTGTTACCCCAGTCTTTGATCACTCTCGTGTTCCTCATCCATGGTTTATTAGCAAGATATCGTAATCTACCCCCTTCAAAATGATGAAGTTCATCGGGGAACAAAACACCTACTATCTTCAAGGGCCAATCCTTCAACACTCTGAATGGCTTAACTTTCATGCCATTAGCCAGTGTGACATTAAACCTTGTGTTTTCCACCAGCAGGTTACCCCGAATCTACAGAACTACATGGCTAAGTACATTGACTCCTGCTCTCGTATCACGATCCCCTTTCTCATGACATCTCCTAATGTTGCCACTGGCAGGACCTCATGCATTTTCGTGCCCTCCCAAAAACCATTCACATGCAAGGACTTAGGCACTCAGTTCAATGTGAGGCTGTGGAAATCTACATGAGTGGGTCATGATCATGCAAGTTGGCTACTCTTGGCTCATTAGATCCCTCTACCCATAGCTTCAATTCTTGCCATAATGAAGGGCTTTGCCTAAGTAGATCCCCCATCAGCAATGTTACAAGAGCCGCTAGCAATGTCGTAAGCATTCCATTAGTTACTTGCCTTTCGTCTTGCCCTTCACTCTTTTGCCACTAGTCTTGGGCATCTTGCCACTGGTGGTGTCTAAGCCTTGTCTTCGTGGTTCTGTGTGAGGTGCAGAGACATTTCTTGAGTTTATGAGAGATGGTGAGACCGGCATGCTTACACTAGAGAACTTGTTGATCACGTCTTCTAGGATGGGCTTGGCATCCTTTAGATGCTCTTAGGCTTCTCTCACCCACTCCTTAACCTTGTCAACTATTTCCAATTGGCACTTTGGATCAAGATAGTCCCCAACCTTGGCACTCCCCTTCTCCAGAATTTTAAGTGCTAAAGTCTCGGCCTCTACATCTGCCACTTGCTTCCCTCTTGTAAGTGTGGTCACACTGTCCATTTTTAATGTTGATTTGGCATCTTCCCTCTTCTTCCTCCTTTGCCAAGTCTTCTTCCCTATCGAGGCCGAATCTAGGTTGCTAGATCTTGGCAATGAAATACCGACTTGCATCGTTTGTTCCCTATTCATGATGTTCAATGAGTTGGAAGTGGCCTCACCATCCATCGTTTTGACCCCAAACAGCCCCAAGGGCATCAAAGGTACGATAGCTAAGCTAATAGACGATTTTTGCCTGGGACATTTGCTATAAAAGTGAGTGATTCCACACTCAGGGCATCTCAAATCGGCCTTTTCTCGATTAGCTTGCTCTCGTTCGGGGCAATGAGATGAGATATGCCCTGAGTGGCCGCAAGTATAGATTGGGTCTTGGCTTTGCCCTCCTAGGCCTCTACCCCTTTGCCGGCCTAATGCCATCACCAGTACTAGGACTAAAGTCCATTAAGATGGGATTCCCCTCATCATCATACGAGACGTAAGGGTTTGCATATATCTCATCCTCATTCGACTCCTCTATGTAATGTATTGGAGTGTCACTCAGTGGATGGGTCACGAAGGGTCCAGGTGGTCTAGATATGTTTGTAGGGTTGATGTCCATTCTAGGGACATCTGGCTTGGCATCATTAGGTGCTAGGAGATCCAGTGGCCTCCCCTTCCAAATTGTAGTGGTCTATTCCCTAAGTAGTATGGCTGGTTGTAAAGTTGCAGATATGGTAATCGCCTCAAAAGTCGGCAATGCACAGCATCGTGACTGAACCTACCACAGTTGGCACAAGGTCTAGATCTAGGATTCGTGCACTCTTGGCTGGGAGGAGATGGTTCCCTCCACAATGGACACATTGTAAGTGAGGTCACACAAGTCTTCTAATCATTTACTGTAGCTTGGCTAGCTCTAGCTTTACATCTGCCAAACCTTGGCTAGGGTCAACTCTCTTCCCTTTCTCTTGATTACTCTGACTAGATCTCCCGCTAGCGGTGGCAGCTTTGTCCAAGGCTCTAAAGGCTACATTATCTCAACTTGTGGCCCTCGAGCTCCTCTCCTTGAGAAGGTCATCTACACATATGGCTTTCTCAAAGACCCTAGCTAGCACGTCCCTTTGCAAGTTCGAGTTGCCTACCAAGGCTTTGTAGAGGTCTTCACTCCTAATTCTGCTTATGAATACGATGGAGACCGCTCGCTCATTAGTTTGCTCTGCAACTCTACAACTAGGATTCTTCTAAAGAGACTCCTCATGTAGGTGATGTAATCTCTAATTTCCTCCTTGTCCTTTTGATTAATGTTGGTCAGTCAAACAATAAGATTATGTGATTACCCTAGCTTAGAGAACCTCTTCATGAAGAGGCTCTTCAGAGTATTGAAAGTGTTGCATTCGGTGTCATCTAGATTGGTGTGCCACATCTTCTCTTTATCTCTGAGATAAAGACTAAAGGCTTGTGCATGTTGAGCAGGGTCTGTTAGGCCGTTCGTTGTCTTGCACACCTAGTCGAACTGCTCTACGAAGCTATACGAGTCATTATCGGGCTGGTACTTGTCAAGTTGCTTGGCAGCTATAGGTATATTGGGTTGGCTCCTCTAATTTGGCGTGATTCCTAGCCCCATTGCTAGGGCCGCTCTGCTTTTCTCTGCAGCTATGTTGCCTATGAGTTGCTTAGTGAGAAGCTCGCTCAATGTGAGATTGACTTCTAGCGCTCTTTCCCTCTTCGCATTGGGTCCTGTCCTATTCCAACTGGCAAGCGCTAAAACTCATTGGACCTCTCCCATTTCTATTTCTTGCCTCAACCTTTGAGCTCATTGCTCCTAGTTGCAAGCAGCTATGTCCTGCAGCGCCTTCTTGGCCAATCTCCACTCTTTCTCAAGGTGAGCTATAATATCCTCAGCTGGCCTACCATGATGCTCCATCTTGGTTTGTAAATCATATCGATTGATCATTTGTTGGATATCGAATGGAAACTCTTTCCAAGTCAAGCTGGTCATTTTCATGGTTGGATCTTGGCCCTGACATCTCGTCAGCCTATTGGTCCACTAGGTTGTCAATCAAATCAATCAACTCAAGTAAGGTTGAGTGCCTAATTGTGCCAGTCTTCTTGCTCTCCACAATGCTTGCTTTTGATACCCCATATCCTTGGTTGCACGTTTGTGATTTGAGGGTCTTCTCCTATTAGTGGGTTCGTTCAAGTTGCTTATCTTGCATGTGAGTTCCTTATTAGTTTAGCTAGTCCTCAAATTTAAGTGTGCTCAAGCATTTGTGGGATGCTTCTTTTTGTATGCGATGTGAAATCAAGATTTCTCCTTTCTAAGTGCACTTCAAGTGATTGTTCAGGTAGTGCGTGATTGTGACAAAAACAATATGATGCAACACACTTTTCTACTCTGTTTCCTCAGGTGGTCACTCTAACACGTTTGATCAGGTCCTTTAAGGCATTTCGAATGAGTGATTTGAGAGGGCTTTGTTCGGGGTCCCTTCCTAGATGTCTAAGTTGCGATCTTGAAGTCTGGAGGCTCTATGAGCCTTCCGATGTGTCTGGATGCCTATAGGGGTGTTGCTTTGCTTCGGGTTGAGCTCTACCTAGCCTAGTATGTGCTAGATTGGCCAGTTTTCAAGTTTTGGTCAGTGTATTTGATTCTCAAAGGTTCGATTCCCAAAATCGAACTGTCCAATTCTGGGCCTATCCGACTAAGAAAATTGGATGTTTCGAGTCCGAGTCTTGTGTTTGAGGTGGTTGTCCGAATCAGATGGTTCGAGTCAGATGCCAATCCATGATCGAGTGGGGTCCAAGTCTGCGGCTGTCCGATTTTGAGCATGTTCGACTCAGACTAGCTGGCATTGTTCGATCAGATGGAATACTATGGATATCCAAGTGGACCGATTCAGGCTGGCTGAGTCTGAGTGTCCAACTCTGGGAATCAGGCTGTGGTGATGGGTGTCTGATTCCAGCGGTGCAAATGGCATCCAAGGCACAATTTCAATTTGTTTGCCTTCCGAGTTGATACCAAGTGGTGAGAACTTCTAGAATCAATGATTAGATATTGAGGAAGGTTTTTGTGTATCTAGGGTAGCAAATATCTCCAAATCGGTGCGCTCAATCTCGTCTTTGCCCTAGAGCTCCAACACATATGCACTCACACACACACACACACACACACACACACACACACTCTCTCTCTCTCTCTCTCTCTCTCTCTCTCTCTCTCTCTCTCTCTCTCTCTCTCTCTCTCTCTCTCTCTCAAAGTAATGAAACTAAAAATGGGCTCTCTCTACCCTTCCTCAGGGTTTTAGACCCCCTCTCCAACACTCCTTGGATGTCTTTTTCGACTTACAACCCTGCTTTCCTTCAATTTAGGCTTGCTCTTACACAAAATCCTATTGTGGTTTTTTCCTTTTCCTATTTTCCTACCTAAATGCCTACAAATCACAAGAAAATGCTAATGCTAGTCAAACCAATTTATCCAAACTTAAAAAATCCAAAATACTTACTTGCATCAAAGATCAAATGCCCTTCCTTCTTGCCTATTTACCTCAAACACCGATTTGGGGAAACCCTCCAATTCTTGATTTGCAGTGCACAAGCACTCAAGACTCAAATACATTGGTCCCGACAACGAAACCAAAATGTGGGAGCTTTCGTTCGACCGCCAAGACCCACCGATCACTTATTGCTCAAGGGTTTCAAGCTGAATGCTAATGGCTGCCTCTCACATAGATGTATGCACTCCCAAGCCTACGAGTGTAGTGACTTCACCTCAATGCCCGATTGAGTATCCTCCTCTCTCAAGCACACTGATAGCTCCCTGATACGAGATGCAAGCTCAATCCTCCGTCTTCAAGCTCCATACTCCATAGCCGCACACACGAGAGATGAGACAAGAGAAGAGAAGAGAAGAAGAGAGGAGAAGATGGAGATCTTCTTCACCATAGTCCCTCACCCTCACACACTCACTCCCTCACACCCTCACACTCCCTCTCTCAAGCACAAGCACAAGCAAGCAAGCAAGCAAGAAGAAGAAGAAGAAGAACTACTTTTTCCACACACTAAGAATGAGCTTCTCTATTCACTTTTTGGCTTTTATACACGCCCTCATCCCCTTGGGCACCCATCCCCTTTTTTACATGACCGGCCATCTTGCCAAGGTCCTCTTTTCCTTTTCCCTTCTGTTTACATTATGCCTTCACCTATGCCCATCTACTCTTTACAACTTACACAGGAGGGAGCCTAGCGCTCTTTTACAAAAATTTGGGGACACCTTTACATATTAAAATGTGCATTTGCTTTGCCTCGACTTTTAAGGTTGCTCATGCTTCTTTTGGCCTTTTCTCCTCTTATCCTTCTATCAGGCTACTTTTTTTTCACTTTGCTTCTCATTTTTGAATTTTCTCAAATTTTCTTTGCTTCCTTTTTCTTTGTTTTGCATTGGGGTTAACACCAATGCATACAAGTTTGGAGAGTTCCCCAATCTTAGCAATACTCACTTCCTTGACTTTGATTTGTCTCTCAATAGGTTTATTGGATACACCTTCTCGCTTAGCTCCAAGAAAAAGTACAACTCTATCATTTTTCTTGAGCTTGATAAATCAAGGTGGTAAATCTTGTGGCTTGTTTGAAATTATGGGAGTTTGATGCACTGTAGCAAGCATCCTTCTTCACATGCTTCGTTCTTAAATGGATTGGAATTTTAACTTTGGCATTCTTAGACTGGGTTGGTTGAAGGGTCAAAGTCCCCATACTGATGTGAGTCCAAATCCAAACTTGTGGTGTCCTCTTGGTTATTTTGGGCTAGAAGTAACTGAGGGTTAGGACCGAGATCATCATTTGGAGGTCTAATCCATTGTGATCCAGAAACTTGAGGTAGTTCAACAATTCTAATTCAGTAGTAATTTTTATAATTCTAGCATCAATGAGTAGTAGTCAGTGTGGATCGTTTAGAGTCCAATTGAATCTACTCAATGGTGCAGCCATCAATGTCATAATCTACCGAATCTGAATCAAAATCCTCTTTGTAGTGATTGTCCTCAGAGTCACTAAGCTTGTTAGCTTCTAGGTCTTACTTGTGCATTAATATGTCAAAGAGGTTGTTATGGAAGTCGAACAAGAACTTGATGCAAGTGTGTCCATTGCCAAGTGGGGCTAGTCAATGATTCCTCGAGGATTGTTGTATTTGCATCTAAACGATCATAGAAACACAACCTCCACTGACGTAGGATTTTTCTTAGTGCAAGTCTATCTTTTGGGATCAGATAGCCCTAGAATGGGCATGGTGTAGAGATAGGGACCATCATAAAAAGATGCCCTAAAGGGGTTTCAAAGGATTGTTCCATGGTGAGAGTTGTGGTTTCAAGTGCGCCTTTTTAACTCGTGTTCATAGGCTAAATGATACTGTAGTTCCTCTATGAATGGCAATTCCAGTGCGGAAAGAATGTGCATCCAATCTTGCTCATCCTCCGAGGAAGGAAGATATTTAGTCAAAGGTTTAATGGTTGAAGGGTTTGTGGAATCTCCTTTCAGCAAAGCCAAAATGGTATTAAGGTTAACTAGGGTTGTTTTCCAAGTCTCCATCTCAACACATATTGCTTCTTTTCGCTTTCCTAAAAATACTAGACCATTGCTGCAATGTTCAATGAGTCGTGCATTACACATCCATCAATGACTGAGAAACAAGTCATAGTCTACTTCCTTCATGACAACAAAGTTCACCTTGAATAGGACACCTAGCAATTTTGATTGGTCAATGTCGTAGGACTTCCAAGGGTCGAACTTTAAATCCATTTGCAATAGTTAGATTGAAATGAACTAGCTCTATGGGTGGATTATCCCATGCTTGGAGGACACTATGGTTAACTATACTCACACTAGCCCTAGTATCCACTATTTTGTGATAGAAGTGTCTCCAAGGTTTCCATAGGAATTACTGCATGTCGGGCATTACTCTTCCAAAACATATTGATCCCTAGACCACTCAATGTCAGAGGTGCATCATGATTGGTATTTAGAGCATGGTGTAATCAACTAGGATTAAAACCCTCCACCCAAAATTTAATCCTTGCCAAATAGTTGTGCTACATTTTAGTAGAGTTTTGAGTGAAATCTTGACATATGTTGATGCAAGTGAGGCAATTATTGCAAGTTCAATGTGCTCGTAGATATTGCAATTGACTTGCATCAAGAGAGAGCTCGTGATCCAAGGGTGGTGGCTTGCTCAATCGTCTAGTGTGAGCTCATCGAGTTGCCATGTCTACACTTAGTTGGATCTGTTAGATATAAGAGACAAGTTAGGGAGGTTAATCATCTCCTCAACCTTGTGCTTCCTTTACCTATCTTGAGCATTCTTTACCCATCTCTTAATTTTGTCAATAGTAGCTAATTGTTGGATTGGGTCTTGATAAGTGTCATCTTTCGCTAGTGTCTCTTTTTGGGTAGACAACACAACAATAGTAGCTAATTATTGGATTGGGTCTTGATAGTATCATCTTTTGCTAGTGTCTCTTTTTGGGTAGACAATGTTGTAGTGGCACTTTCAGTGCTAAAGATAGTGACAATAGGTGATAATGAGGAGAGACCTTCACTTTTTAATTTGAGTTCAACCCATCTTATTTATTTCTTAGCACTTTTCTTGCCAATGACCAATCCATTCAATGTTGTTGCTCCTCAATATTAATTACTCTAGGTTTTCTTTGAGCATGTGATGGCATGGACAAGAACGAGGATAGAGTCTTCATCCTTGATCATCTCCACAACAAACAAGCTTAGGGTAATAGAGGGCATAATGGCCTTGCGATTGTTTGCCTTACATTGTGGACACTCAAAATAGATATGTGAAATTTGACATTCTAAGCAGCCTTGGTTTGCCTCATTCCCTTTTGCTTGTTCTTGCCTTTCTGAGCATCGTGATGACACATGTCCTAGTTGTCCACAAGTCCAACATGCAATAGGATCTCTAATAGGGGGTATTTCTTGCTCGTGGCCTCTTCCTAATATCATAATGGGAACTAAGAGATAATCCATAAGGATTATATGCCCTTCTTTGTCATAACAAACTAAGGGATTTATGCATTTCTATTCTTCAGTTGGTTTGTCTATGAAGTAGACTAGAGCATCACTAAGTGGGTGTGTGATGGTCATAGCATAAACTGCGGCTTTGGGAGTTCTATTCATAACATAGATATCAATATGAATAACCTCATACCCAAAATACTTTGGCATATTCTTTTCAACCCATCAATGCTCATGCAAATTTTGTAATATTCCTATTTTTTCTTTTTGCAACTCCATTTTGTTATAAGTTATACATGCATGTAAATTGTTGCTTTATCGCATGAGACTTCAAAAGAATCACTAAACTCATTAGAGATTTATTTTTCCCCTCCATATGACCTCAAACACTTAACTTTCAAGCATGTTTCTATTTCAATAGTAGCCTTGCAAGTTTTAAAGTGCTCAAATACTTCACTCTTTTACTTTATGAAATACATCCACAACTTTCTTAAGCAATCATCAATAAATATAACAAAATACTTATTGGCACCAAGAGATACATTGTTTTTAAGAGTAATCACTAATAAATGTAACAGAATACTTACTACCACCAAGAGATACATTGTGAGTCCTACTTCCCAAATTGACATGCTTTGCATACCTTTTGTAATTCTACAACTCTAAAAACAAATAAACTTGTAACCAACCCTTTGGATTGCATTAATTTCAACTTTTGCACATTTACATGATAAATACATTTTTGTCAAATTTCAATGTCTACAACCATATATTTGTCTTTATCATACATAACAACATTTAGAGTAGGACTTCCAATATCCAAGGTAAACATGTAACCAACTCTACTTCCTTTTAATAATCAAGAAGAGAGGAAAGCAATGGTGGGATGTGAGATAGAAGCTATGGAGTGAAAGAGGGTTGAGAGAGAGAGAGAGAGAGAGAGAGAGAGAGAGAGAGAGAGAGAGAGAGAGAGAGAGAGAGAGAGAGAGAGAGAGAGAGAGAGAGAGAGAGAGAGAGAGAGAAGTCTATTATGCACTGTTAACTTAGTAGGCCACTTTTTTTTATGTTGTATCTTATCTATACTTTGTGTACATTGTATAGTGTGTGGAAGAAGAAGAAAAAATCAGCAAGAAAATGTTTTGGCCTCCATCTCTCTTCTTGTGTTCTTGAGTGAACTTCCTCTTGTTTATACAATGTGTGTTTGGTACAACAACTCAAGCAAGTCCCCCCACCACGCAATTCTTGACATATGCCGATAGGGAGAGAGCCTTAAAAGTTGACCTTACAGTGAGCGAGCTACTCACAAAATGATTGCTAAACAATACCAGCGCAGAGCCCATTATTATTTGTTATCTTCACTTATATATGACTATACAATGTTAGAATTTCCTTTTTTTCCTGTCTAGGAAATGATAAAAAGTTCATTGTGTTGCAATTGTTGCCCCTACTTTTATCTAGCCTCCCAACCAAAAGACATGATTTTGAGATCTTCTATAACTTTGCCTTCATAAGTGCACCTCACTTAGCTGCCCACTAGCCTCTAATAACCTATTTTTGATCGCTTGTTATGTGTATCTTTACATTATAATTACTACCATTCTATTCATATTCATTCAACCAATTGTCTACTCCAAATACTTTGTGTTTTTTATTGTTCTAGCCTCCAAGCCACCCAACATCACATATTACTATAACAGAAGTCACCTACTACCTCAACATTTGCATTTTGCTTTCGTAGGTCATCATCAAGTCTTTGTACCTAGGTTTACTATGTTGGTAAGATGCCCTGCTATTTGTTGATTTGGACTACTAATCTCATGCCATAATCAATTAGATCTCCATTTTTGTTGCCTATGATTCACCTACAATATTGCCACCTTCTTTAAAGTATCTGCATCTCTCTTCTACTAATACAAATACTATCTAACACTTGCTATAATTTCCTTTTAAACTCAATGAATCCAAAGCATAGATTGGTATACTTAGCCTTGAGCACTTCAAGGTAGATCTCTAATGCTTCTCTTCCTATATTACTATGTCATTATGAAACCCTTTACTCCTCTAATCCTCTTTTTCACTCATGCCACATGCATTGAAAGGCTCCCCCTTTTTGTTTGCTAGGGTTTGGATGTAGAGCAAGAGGAGGAGATAAGTACACTGAAAATGCCTCAAGTGCTAGTCGGTTTACAAAGGTTATGTGTTGAACAATAGGTTGAAAATTGGCACCTACTATTGGACACATGTGCTGCCCTACTATTCTTCAATCCTAGATTTCTCCTCCCTCCTCCCTCCTCTCTTCTCTTAAGTCTAATGATTATAGGGCACTTCAAGTTGCTATAGCAAGAGGGGTGAGCAAGAGAGGGCTAAAATAGTGGTGAGCAACTATACCTTGCTTATTTATCTTCTTTAATACTACAAATCCAATGTGACCAAACCTTTCACGATAAAGCTTATTTGTGTCCACTCTAGTGGTGGCTATAAGAGCACTTAGCTCACATAGGTTGTTCCTTCTTTCTCATTTGCTTACAACTTTACCATCACTGCTCAAGAATTTTTGTACTTATCTTGATGAATCTCACTTCATGGCCAAGTTTAGTTATGAAAGAAACTGATAAGAAATTTCTCTTAATATCTAAAAAATACATTCTATTTGAAAGCTTTTTGACATCATCATTTACAATAATAAAGAAAATGATACTTGTGTCCTTAATAGGTTATTTTGTATTATTCCCAACCGCTATAGTGAGTAAACATTTCATAGAACTTTATAGAACTTTCTTGTTGGTCATGTGATGGAAATCGCCACTATTCAATACTCATGAGTCAATTGTATATACTTCTTGAATTGAGAAACACATTTCCTCAGTTCATCCACCTTCTTAACATAATAATTTACAATTACATATTTTTTCTTCTCACAATAGAATCACTCTCCTTGAAGCTTTTTCTTACAACCCTTCTTCTTTTTGTCACCATTACTTTTGGTGGAGGAACCAACTTTGCCTTTTGTGTTGGTGGAGAATACAACATCTCCATTGATGTTTCCTTTATAGGCTTTAAGTTGCAACTCCTCCTCCATTAGTAGCGTACAAAATTTCTCAAATGTTAAAGCTTGAGATCTTACTTAAGTGCTAAGGATAGTTATCAAATCATCAAACTTTGGTGGACAAATCCAAAGGCACCTCTATGTTAGCTCTTTGCTAGCATTTTCTATCCCAACACCAACCACTTGATCACTTAGATTCTTAATCCAAGTGATGAATGTTTTTTTCCATGTCTCCTTGGCAAAACTTCTTTATTGCTAGTTGATTCTCCCAGTGCTAGATCCTTGTTTGATTTCTCATTTCATACGGACTCTTCAATACATTCCAAGCCTCTAATACCTTAGTTATATCCTAAATCAATGTCAAATCACTATAGAAACAACTTGTAACTAAGGCACACAATGCACATGTGCTCCTTTATTTCCAAGCATATAGAGGACTAGCATTTAGAGGAGTCACTATGCTAGAATTTGATGGGTTGATGGTAGGTTGCAGTTCTAGGTCAATCCATAATGCCATCTCCAGGAGCTCATAAGAATCAAGGATAGTTTTAATTTGAAACTTCCATAAACTGTAGTTTGTATCATCTAGCTTGCCTTCATTGAAGATTGGTGAATAAATCCTCAGTGTTTGAATTGTCAATGTAGCAATACCACTCCCTCATATGTTAGAATCGATTTTGGATTATGACATTGCTCCTCTTTACTACTGAGGCCATTGCCTCTTGCATACTCTCCACTCCTTAGAGCCCCTTGGGTTTTTTATTATGTGTAAAAATCACATGGCATAGAGTATAGACTTTTAGCAAGGAATAGATAGTACACATGAAATATGAGAAGGCTAGAAACTTTTTTAAATCCAAAGAAGTCAATACAAATATGACTTTGTCCACCTATGCGCTTTCACTATATGAAGCTTAGATTGGCATTTTAGAAAGATGGTAGGTGAAGAGATTAAGGCTAGTTGGAAGAACTTTGATTGGGTGAAAGATAGATTGATTATGGCTTTGGAAGAGTCTCGCTTTTATAGCTTGGGAAGATGCATAGATTGGCATGCTTGACTATAATATTACAAAGCTTTCCTAGTCAACAAGGGAATATTCTAGGGAATAATATATTTATCGTGAGGTTAGGGATACTATCCCTAAACTAAGGGGAATTCACTATACATAGACCCTTTATACTAAGTGCATTCAAGGCCTATTTTAAAATATCCTTATTTGTGAATCTTTCCTAAGTAAATGCATCCCTTTCATATTCAATATGTGAATAATACCTTTATATGACACCCTTTTGCATGTAAAAATTATGTAGAAATAATATTTAAAAATTAATTCTATTAAACCCACATGATATACTTACATATCATGGAGTGACCCTACTCCTTGTTAAGCCCTAAATCTCTATGAGGGACATTGTTGGCCCCCTCAAGTCCCCCCAATGAGGGGTGACTTTTGTGGTTCTTGAATCCCTACACTTCCCTAAGGAAAATGTTAGTAAATCATCCATGAGCTCCTCCTTTAAAAAGGGTGGCATTGAAAAAATTTATATAGAGATTTAGAATGCCAAAAGAGTACAGAGTTTGATGAGATCTAGGCAACAAACTCAAAGTCTCACTTGGATTGCTCTATGTTTCACTCTCTCACTCTCTCCTTGCTTATTCCACTCTCTACCAAGAATGTAAGCATACAAAAATTGAACTTAAGAGCAAATGAGAAAACTCATCATAGCTTCCATCTCCTTCATTGTAGTCTCTAACCCATGGAGAGAAGCTCTAATGGTATCATAATCCTTGATACACTAACCATTGAAACTCTACTCATGCCACAATCCTTGATTCTATTGTTACATTCCCCTTAGCAATAAGAAATGAGAATGGGAAACCATGAAATATATATTTGATGGACCAAGAGGATTCTTTAAGTCTTGGGTAGTTACCATGAGTAACCGCAAAGATGTTATATCAAGTCATCCTAAGCATGCATGCACATAGATGTTGTAGCAAGTGACTTTAATTTTGAGTGATCAGTTTGCACATGTTGTCTTATGGAAACCATTGGAAGAGCTTCATGAGTTTTAAAAATAGGAATGTCCCATTTGGGTGGAGATTGAGAACTTTCATGTTAAATATTGGGAATTGCTTCCTAGGGCAATGGAGATGTTTGGCAAAGCATTGGTCTCACCACATACAAGGGCAAACAATATAAATAGATTGTGAATGATTTAGGACATTACTTTAAATCATCTCTTGGCATTTCACATTTGAGTGTGCATTCTATGTTTTTAAATGCTAAAATGGGGTCTGAATTATTTCAAATGTGGACCCTCTATGCAATCAATGGATTTGATGATAGCACATAAACTTGTGTTGCTCAAAACTGGGTTGCATGGTAGACACACATTAAAATTAAGGGTGAGACCATCTAGTTGGTTGGTCATCTCTATTAAACAAACTATTTTTGAAGATCGATAGTTTATCTCTCAAACACAAATTTTTAGAAAAATATATGAATTAACCTCTTCATGATTCTTCTTCCACAGCGGTTGTTGATGGAAATGCATATAAACCTTTAATAAGGAATTTGTAGAGAGTGGGCCATTAGTATGGTATTCGTCTTGTATTGAAAAACATTAGGAGTAGGTTGTCATCCATGATCTCTTAAAAAAATAGCTAATTATATCATTAATAGCCACATACAAAAATGATACTATTCTAAGCATGTCTATCTTCTCAAGGTAGAAGGTTAAGTAGATTTAGCTTCATAGATACCAAAATCTAGGATGGTATCAATTAAGGAAATTATCATGGATTACAACTCTCAACATAAACAATTCCTCCATTATTTAGATCATATGTTAGAGGGACCATTGTGAGACTCTTAAATGAGTTAAGGGAGCTAATTATTGATACCCCCCCAGTTGTTAATATGTGCATCTTATTCGAATCTTCTTAGGTCATTGTAAGTAATTGACATTGATGTATACTATGCTCGATAACACTTATTTGGCTTAGTCAGGAAATAGGTGTCTTTATATTTGGACTGATAAATTGGATGTAGATA
This sequence comes from Lygodium microphyllum, assembly GCF_053477565.2. Taxonomy (NCBI): domain Eukaryota; kingdom Viridiplantae; phylum Streptophyta; class Polypodiopsida; order Schizaeales; family Lygodiaceae; genus Lygodium; species Lygodium microphyllum. The sequence goes on from NC_141156.1 coordinate 38,910,941, forward strand.
TCATAGAGCAAGAGGTTGGGGATGTATTACTTGTTAGAAAATAGGTACCTTTAAATGATTTGGACTAATCAATTGGATGTAGATACCATATCATGAAGGTCATGAAGCGCATTCATCCTCTTCTTTCCTACCTCTTGATATAGCAAAGCCCACAATCGGATCTTATTAAGATGTGCTAGGGAGGTCCGCCTTTCTTGCAATGATTCCTCTTTACCGACAGAATGGTTCAACACAAACCTCATAGTAGGTAACTCAATTTCCAAGGGCAAGACACACACTTTCCCATATACCAACTTAAATGGGATGTGGCCTATTGCTCTTTTGAATGTTGTATTGTAAGCACAAATATCTATTGAGAATAGCAAATGATGCTTGATATGTGTGTCCAAAAGAGGCTTAACCGCTTTGTATGAAAGAGATGACAAATGAGCAAGAGTTTGAGGATGTATTGCGCAGAGAGAGAGAGAGAGAGAGAGAGAGATATATATATATATATATATATATATATATATATATATATATATATATATATATATATATATATATATATATATATATATATATATGATTTTTCTATTTCTTTTATATTTTCATCTAGGACTCTTGGGGCGATTTAGCGAATTATTACTTGTATGTGGTGTTCTAGTAGCTCTTGACCGACCGCCTTAATGGATAGGTTTACTATCATATCATGGTGTCAACTTTCACAATGGAGTTTTGGTCAAAAGAAACTTTGTTATAGTGCATTTTTGAGGAGAGATATTCCATTTTCGTTTTGCATTGGCAACTCAATTGAGTAGACTCCTTCCTAATCAAGTAGCTAGAGTTTTGAATCCTTTTTTGCGTGATTTTCTTTGCAAAGATTATGGCAATATTGCCTCAGTTACTAAGCCTATAAAAGTGCCCGTTTTTATAGTAGTACCTATCTTAATCATGACATTATGACATTCATTGACATTGCATCCTATGCAATACTAAGTTTAGCACAAATTATGGTGTCAATAATAATGGAGAATTAGTCTTTAGATCACTTCATGACTTCTAGATAAGAAAACATTTCCAACACATCACCTATCATAGAACCAATTTTAAAAAAAAGTTGAATGGTAATTAGTGGGGTCATAACCTAGTTGGTATGAGCGTGGGCTAAGTATCGCAGGTGTATGGGTTCAAACCTTGGGTTGTGCGCCACTGGTGGCACAAATATCTATGAGCGCCTAAGTAATATCGCCTATTGTAGAACCAATTAAAAGAAAATGTTGATTTGTAATTAGTAACACCTATTGTGGAACCAAATTTTTAATTAAAAAATGTTGAATTGTAATTAAAAGTTCACCAAGCTATTGATGCTTTTTAAAAACTAGCAATTCTCTCTCTCCACTTGCAAACAAAGATAGACAAATGGCAGTCTAGATAGCTTCACCTCATGTTGCAAGCGAGGAGGAGAGCATGGAAGAAGAAGGAAGACAAGAAGAAGAAGGAGAACAGCAGCAGTAACCTCAATATCATCAACAACGCAATCTATGGCCATGACCGGTTGGGTCGCTCGCAATGTAGGCAAATCACTCTTCTGAAAATTCTGAAAGCATTGATTGTCTGATTCAATTTAGTGAATCGAACAACTACTCTTAGGTTCATAAGGGACACTTAGACATCTTTGAGTTATTCACTCCATGCTTCCATTTGTCTCCATGTCTTGTACATAGCATATGGGTATATGCTTGGTGATTTGTTGAAAGAATTCAATGATACAGGGATGAATCTCCTGTTGAAACACGAATGTGTAGAGCATCCAATCCATAAAGCCTTAAATTGGTTCAAAGGGTCCATTGTTTGGTGGAGACAAGGTTCTGCCTTAAAATGTTACCTTGGTTTTTCAGTCTGGATGAGTTCATGACAGAATTGTTGATTTCTAAGGGAGGGTCGTACTTTTTCTCAAACTTTGACCTTTGTTGATGGATGATAAGGTTGTACGATAATGCGGCACAAAAAAGGTAAAGTCAAGTTTGGTACAAGTCAATCTCCAAGAGCATTATTTGCGGGATGACATCTCTTGTGTTAGTCCACTTTGCCCGCATGGTTGCCATGGACCAACCTCCCTTCCTGCAAATGCTTCACATTACCTGGTAACAATTTGCACTACTTGTGTGTTCTCAAGCATTGTTCCATTTAGACCATGTGAGGTTAGGATGGATTTTTATGATTGCTTTCTCACTTTTTTTAAGCATGACTAAAATTGAAAGGGAAAAGAAAACATCATTTTTTCAATCATGCCATTGGAGAGTTTGGTTAGGATTGGCCTTTTAGGAAGTCAACTAGGCCAAACAAAGACTAAATGTACTAGGCATAAATCTCTAACTTGCAAGCTTAGGTTTCACTGGAAGAAATTGACACTTTCATTCTTACATTCTCAAATCAAACCATTCAAGGACAAGCTTGTTGTTGTGGGGCATGTCTATAGGGTGTTTCTCATAAGGCTTGCATCACAAAAGTACAAGTTTTTCGTGATTTCTATCTTCTTGTTAAAAAGAAGATAAACACTAGTGCTGTATTTCATCAAGTAGGAAATGTTTAGTTTCTTAGTGCAAAGAGATCTTCTTGTACAGTACAATAGAAAATAGTAAAGGGCCCTTAAGGTGGTGACTATTCGTGATGATGGTCATAGAGAGTGGTCAAAGAAGCAATGTTTGGCAATGTGGTGACCACAGTGATATTTTGTCGTTGCAAGCTTTTGTGGCCTTTGTCACCATGAGCTACATGACTCAACCACTTACATTCAATGAGATTAGCTCTTTGCTCATGGAGTTTGAAGCTTGGATGTTCTATTGGTGAAATGTAATAGATACCAACAAGGTTTCTACCATGTTGCCCAAGTTTTCAAGAAAGGAAGCCCACAAGAAAGATCAAGTGGAAGGAGCAAAAGTAGGATCAAGACAAATGTGAAGGGAACCCCAAGTTCACCTTAGGTTCTTCTTTTGACAATGAAGTGTATTGTGGGACCTACTCATGCTGTGCTTGTTATCGATAACATTTTGGATAGGCTTTTTGATTCTAAGGGTGCTAATCACTAAGGTTGCTTCATGCACAAAGAATGAAATCATCATTTTTTGAGTTAGAGAGGGTGCTTTATTTATAGCAAGAATGTAATATTAAATGAATTATGCACTTGAAAAAGATGTTTGCACATACAACGATTGTGGAAGTGTTATGGCACCCTCTCTTCATGATTGTCGTGAGCAAGCAGACTATTTGGTCAATATTGATGATTCAAAAAACTTTAACATGCTTTTTCCTAGTCTTTCACTTCTTTTGCACTTCTTCGTTTGACATTTTTGTGTCTTTTTTAATATTTGCCCTTCTTCTTGACTTTGGGTTTGTATTCATTTTCTTGTCTTTGCCAAAATTATAGGGTATACATGATTAAGATGAGCCGATGACCACAAAGCCTATTCAATAGCCATCATCAAAGTTCCATGGTGGTTTAGGAATCCTATGTAGGAGTTTGGTTTCATAGATTTCCTAAGCGGATGGACTATGCCCCAGGACATTAGAATTGTGGAGGTAGGGAGCCTACTTATATTGACTCCTAACACAAGGTATGTGGTGAGATGTCATGTAGGAGAAGTTGGATTTTGTTAGTGAACTTAGACTTGAGAGTTGATTCTATACCCTCATAGGAAGGTGATTGGTATAGAGCTAACAAGACCTTGGCCAATCATCAAGCTAGGTGTGTTACTAGTGCCTTATTTAGAAGCTAGGGTTGGATTATGCATAGTTGTTTGTTAATCATATCTATATTTTAGTTCCAAGATGGATCTTGTTTGACTTAGCTTTGAACTTGGGAAAATTTCACTCTTAGTTTGGTTAGTAGTACATAGGAGCTTTGAACTTGGGAAAATTTCACTCTTAGTTTGGTTAGTAGTATGTAGGAGCTTGACAGTTGGTACATGGCTTGGTTATGGTTTCCAAAAGCTCATCTTAGATACAAGGAGACAGAGGAGAGATGCTACTTTTAGGATTGCCTTAGGGCTTATGAGGTGTCGAGGAGAGTGCTCAAGATAGTTTTGCATGACACCAAGACGATGATGGATCAACAAGGATTTTCAAGGGAGCTAGTCCTTTCTCATTTTCAAGGGAGCTAGTCCTTTCAAGGACATTGTCATAGATGAGAGTTTATTGCTGGTGTTATTGCCTGGTTCATTGGGCTGCAAGATGTAGTCATGCTCCCTTGGAGATTGGAGAGATTATAGGGTGACTTTGAGCGCATGAGGAGAGATACTGCCTCTTTGTACAGATTTTGACATCTTCACATGGCTTGGCATTACAATGACCCAATTAGCTACCTACACAACCCTTGTATTCGACTTCTCTCTTTTATCTTTTATGTATTATTGTATCATTGTCCTAATCATGGCTTATGTTTGTGACTTTACCTCGGGAAGATTTTTGAAAGGTATCATTTTATAATGTCTCTTCTTTGTTAAAAAAGGAAGTCCAAGATGGATCTCGCTGCCCTAAAAGCATAGGCAATTTAGAATCTCAAAAGCTAGTGATGGAAGAGAAGGGCAGTAATTGTATTAATGTGTCAAAAGATGTGAAAAATTACATATTCTCTCTTTTTATACCAATGTCAGTGTGACATGGCATAGTATCAATATTATTTTTTACACTAAATTCTTATTCCCATCTTCTTACAATCCATCCCTTTCCAAAAGTTTTTGTCCTCAAAAACAAACTTGAAAGACTAGAAAACGATGGATAGAATAGAGTACTACTCTGTTTTTACAGCTTTACAAATGGGAAAATGAATGAAAAATTACCAACATATGGACTAAAATTGAAGAACGAGAGTAGGCCTTAGCTATATACATGATTTGGAATACTTCAAAAGTATATGGAGCTATAGAATCTTCAACAGATAATCTCAAAATAAAGTAGACAACTAGCTGTGTAAACAGACCCTGCTGGACCAAATGTGCCATAACTTTTAGTAGAAGTGTCCAAATGAGGCGTGCCATATATCAAAACGGAGCTCTTGAAGAGTACTTTAAGCCTATGTAGATAGCTTAATTTTGAAAATTAGGAAAAAAAAAGTTCTAAAACAACGTGTTGTCTTGATCCTATCTGCACCATAACTAGCTCCATAATCAATAGGCTTCAGCCACTAATGTATCCCTTAAAAAAGGAAACTCATCCAATATAGAATCAGGACTCCAAGAAGCTTCCTCAGGTGGTAAACCTCTCCATTTGATTAAATATTCCATGATAGAATGAGATCAAAGCTTCTTCTCACGCTGACCTATAATAGCCTCTGGGATGTACTGAATAAGACCTTCTTCATCAATAGGTGGTAGCTCATCAATTATATCCACTGGATCACCATAAAAAGGCTTGAGCTGACTAACATGAAAGAAATTGTGAATCTTTGTGGAAGAGGGAAGCTCTAATTTGTATGCCAAGTCTCCAATGTGCTTAAGGATCCGATAGGGGCCATAAAACCTGTGAGCAAGCTTATTACTAGATCCATCTTTTAATGTAGAGTACCTAGACTTGGGTGCCTTCAGTAAGACCAGTTCTCCTTCTTGGAACTCTCAAGACCGTCTCTTCTCATCAGCATACATCTTTATTTGGTCTTGAGCTTTCCTAAGATTCATCTTGTATTGCTGAAGTAGGGTTTGCATTCTTTCTAACTCTTCCTTCCCATGAGGATTGATCCTTTCATTAAAGATGACTGTGGATAAGGGCACCTTGTAACCATACAGAGCCTCAAAGGGTGAAACTCCAATACTAGCGTGGGTAGAGTTGCTATAAGCAAACTTAACCAAGTGTAACCAAGAATCCCATGAAGTTTGGACATCATAGCAGAAATGGCGAAGATAAGTCTCCAACCATTTATTAACTCTTTTTGTCTGTCCATCAATTTGTGGATGATAGGCTGTAGATGGAGCTAATTTAGTGCCCATAGATGTAAATACCGCCTGCCAAAAGTTACTCATAAACTTTGAGTCTCTATCATGAATAATCACCTACGGTAATCTATGTAGTCTAAAAATCTGCTCCATAAACTGACTGGCCACTTGAGAGGCAGTAAACTGGATCTTGATTGGAATAAAATGGGCTGCCTTGGTGAGTTTATCTACCGCCACATATATACTATTCCATCCCTCTTGGTAGTAGGCAAGCCAGTAATGAAATCCATAGTAATATGAGTCCATTTACCTGTAGGAATAGGTAATGGCTATAACAAACCTCCTGGCTTATGGGCACTGCCCTTATTCTGTTGACAAGGCATACACCTCATGATAAAGTCCTTGACATCTTTCCACAGTCCTTTCCAATAGAAACTTTTGCTGATCTTGTCATAGGTCTTGAAAACTCTTAAATGTCCAGCTAAAGGCGAAGAATGTAGTTCCTTCATAAATTTCCATGTAAAAGAAGATGTAGAAGGAATGATAATCTTGCCTTTTAACCAAATAAGGCGATTTTTTAACTAATAATGCGAGTTTTCTTCCATAAGACCTTGTTGTAATTTCTGATAAATATGACAGAATTCTTCATCCAAAAGATAAGTCTCTTGTAGTTCTTCAACCCAATCATTGTGCAATTCAGTCATAGCTGAAACTTTGCAAGCCCACATACGAGAAAGAGAATCATCCACTATATTGTCTTTGCTCCTCGTATGAGTGATGTCAAAATCATAATTTTGTAGTGTAGCTACCCACCGACGCTGCTTAGGAGTAAGATTGGACTGAGTAAGGAAATAAATACTTAAGAACCCTGTGATCATTGTGTACTTTGAATCGGCTACCATACAAGTAATGGTGCCATTTCTTAATTGCATGCAAGATAGCCAACATCTCCTAGTCATAAACATTCATGGCCATTTCTTTATCTGTAAGCTTACGGCTCTCAAAGGCAATCACTCCATGCTCTTGTAACAAAACAGCCCCAACGCCATGGCCACTAGCATCACACTGTATGGTAAATTCTTTGGAGAAGTTCGAGCATATTAAGATAGGAGCAGAGGTAAGGAGTCCCTTATACTGGTTAAAGCTACTATCTGCAAGAGCATCCCAAAAGAAAGCCTCTTTCTTCAACCTATCAGTCAAAGGAGCAGCAATAGCCACATAATGCTTGATGAATCGGCGATAGAATGAAGATAAACCAAGGAATACTCTAAGAGAGGTAGTAGTAGTGGGTGTTGGCCAATCTTTATACACTGCATCTTCTTGGGATCAGTCTGTATTCCTTTTCCACTTGCAATATGTCCCAAGTATTCCACTTCAGTTTGCATGAAAGAACATTTCTTCTCCTTAGCAAAAAGCATGTGATGTCTCAATACATCAAAAACCCTCCTCATATGTGCCAAGTGATCCTGTAAAGTCTTATTGTAGATCAGAATGTCATCAAAGAACACCAAGACAAATTGAAAGAGGAAAGGCTATAAAATCTTTCGTCAGGCTCTGGAAGGTAGCTGGAGCATTTGTAAGCCCAAATGGCATCACTAAGAAATGATAGAGCCCTCGATCAGTCCTAAAAGCAGTCTTGACTTCATCACCCTCTCGTATGCGAATCTGATGATACCCTGACCTTAAATCAATCTTTGTAAAGAACCGAGCCCCCTTGAGCTCATTAAGCAAATCATCAATCTTGGGTATCGGGCGGATATATGTTCTTCACTGTGATCTTATTAATATCCATGTAGTCAATGCACATTCTGAAAGATCCATCTTTCTTTTTGACTAACAAAATTGGAGATGCATAAGGTGAAGAACTTGGTTCAATGAATTCCATCTCAAGAAGTTCCTTGATTTGCTTGGCTACTTTCTCTCGCTCGCACTTAGATAATCTGTGAGGTGGCTTATTGATTGTTTTTGAGTTGGGCTCCAAATCAATAGGGTGATCTACTGCTCTCTTGGGAGGCAATGAAGTAGGCGCCTCAAACAAATCCCTATACTCCTCAAGAAGAGCTGTCAAGGCTGGATGGTTTTCTGAATTATTGGGCTGATCTTGCATCTCTTTATTCATATGCGAAACAAAAATTTGTGAGTGCCTCTTGTACTCCCTTTTGAGTTGTTGAATGGTAATAAGCTTAAAACCTAATCTACTAGGAATTCCTTGTAAATGGATGAGCTGTTCATTGAAGATAAACTCCATATACAACTATGAGGAATCCATAGTGATTCTGCCTAAGGTCATCAACCAATCACAACCGAGTATGATGCCTATAGGTGTAACCGGCCTGTTCACTAGGAAGGGCGGTAGTGTACAACCAAAATATATAAATGCTTTCACCCAATTTAATAGTCGCCCACTTTACCTGAACTTAAAGACACAGAATCAAGAAGACATACAAGAAGCTAGAATGCTCCTGTTGCAACATAGACACCCTGTTGGCCCCTAAGTTAGGCGCCCCTTGCGGTATTTTTTTATTTTTAAAAGAAGAGAAAGTACAATGAGCTGTCTTTCACCTGTTCTGGGTGAAATTTGGCAACATAACAGTACAATTACTGATCCAAAACAAGTTAACCAGGAGGGGAAACTTTGCCCAAGTCTGAATCTTCTGGTTGGAGTGCAAAATTGACCATTTCAGTCTACTGTAATTACTGGTTCAGACCTGTCCTGAGACCTGCTTACAACACATATTGTTCCATGCACTGTTCTGCCCACTGTAATTACTGGTTCAGACCTATTTTCAGCTCATACTGTTCCCTACACTGTCCTGCATCATCTGGGCCAAGTGCCCCTTGATTCTGACATCAATTGGGCTCTGAAATACCCTCTGAACAGTCCAAAATCAGTTCTGGTTTAGTGTTGTTTCAGGCACTTGCTTGGTGAGGTTACCACCCTCACCTGTCCCTGCTGGGAACTGCAAACAACTGCCCCTGTTCTTGGAGAAAGGAGGCTCTTGCCTCATGCAAAAACAACATATTCCACACAACTGTACCTGAATCAGAAGAAAGGCCCTTGATTCTGCAGCATAATCATACTGTCAGGGAGAGAAAGAGAGAGAGTAGGAAGCAAGCTCAAGCCTCTGTGCATCATAGACAAGATAGACCAACTCTCAAGAGCTCTCCATCTGCAGCAATCCATCTCCCTTTCACAAAATGAGCCCCCCATGGATTGAAACTCGTTTTTGTGCTGCCCCCTCTCTCTCTTTTGGGAATTTATGCCCAAATTGTGACACATGGCATACATGTAACAATTTTCCTGTTTAAACCTTTCAGTCTAAAATTCTCCATCCTCGGTTCAAAATTTGACCTCAGCACAGACCAGAGGATTAATCCTCGTACAAAAACAAAGATAATGACATGAACAGATTCTGAGCTCCAAAAATAGTAACTCCCTAAATGTTAGGAGTTGCATCCCCACTAGTCTTCTGACCATCTTTGCAGGCTATGGCTACATCCAAATATGTAATGTAGCTCAACTGAAAGTGAATTTCCACTGATGATCCCACATGGACTAATCTCTTGAAGATTTGTCCATCTTCACTTTGAACTAGTCTCTTCCAGGCTAGTTCTTCAACACACTTGTCCATATACACTTTCACAAGTCTCTTCCCGGCTTGTCAATCTACAGTGCCATCAGTCTCTTCCAGACTTATACTGGACCTTAACTATCCAGTCTTGACTCACTAGACATTCCTATCCGTTTCACAAACTGGCCATGCAACTCAGGCATTTAGATTTCAAGAGGGATCCTTCCAAAAAGAAAAACCAAATAAAATATGTAATAAAGAAATCAACAAAAAGGTACTAGTTGTCATAGTCTTGTGACAATAGGCCCCATTTCCAAAGTAATCAGGTTTACTTTTGCTTCAAAATTTTCAGCGAGCTGTAAAGAAACCTATGGGCATATCTGTGTGTTGATTTCTTCTTCACCATTGGCCACTTGAACTCTAATGGGCTACTGTAAATCTGTGGGAATACAATTCAGCTTGTCCATGATGGACTTATTCACAAAACTATGGGTACTGCCACTGTCTATCAAAATGAACACTGCCTTTCCATGAATGCTACCCTTCATATGGAGTGTATTAGGGCTCTTAGATCGTGTCCAAGCATCCATGGAAATAGAACAACTAGTGGCAGCAAGTGTGTCATTACAAGTCCCACCTGGATCAAAAAGAACACCTCCACCTGGATCAAAAGGAGAGGAGTTAGCTGGATCATAGAAATACTCTTGCCCAACTTCTTCCTCAAGGTCTTCATTTTGAGCATTGAGTGAAATTGCATTGGCTTCATCCATGTCATCTTCAAGATCCTCAAAGACTAACATACTCTGAAGCTTGGGTTTGACATTTTTATATACACACTTTGAGGCATGATCAGGTGTATACTTTTCCCCACACTTAAAACATAAGCCTTTCTCCTTTCTTTCTTTGTAAAGATCCATAGGAATGGACTTAGGATTCATGTTGGCTGAAATGGATTTAGGCTTGCTGTCCCCCTTGTTTGAAGTCAACTCTAGGACTGTTTGTTGTCTTGAAATTACTTTGAGGTCTAGAAGCATTGAATAGTGGATAAGTTGGCACCTGTAAGCTCCCATTTGGCACATGATTGCTGCCATAAGTGTTACCCACTTACCCCTGTTTAAAAACAGTCCTTGGCTGTCCAAAACCAGGCTGAAATGAAGATTCTCTTCTATATTTTATTCCATAGCGCTCCGCAAGCTCAATAGCCTTGAAGAGAGAAGTAGGGTTTTGTGCCATGACATCGGCTGATAAAGATGGATCTAAACCATACATGTACTTGTGGAGCTTAGCCTCATCACTGATGCTTTCTACATACATGGTTAGGTTGAGAAATTGGTTAGTGTACTCTCTTACACTTAGGCCTCTTTGTTCCAAACCATACCATCTCCGTGCCAATTTCTCTTTTTCAAGAGGGGAGACAAATACTTCAGCATAAGTGCCTTGAAAGCTTCCCAATTCTCTACAAGTATGTTTTCCTTTTTGATATACTTCCACCAAGTATGGGCAAATCCTTCCAAATGCAAAGAAGAAAAATGAATCTTCATGTCATCAGGTTTGGAGAATATGTCAAAGTAAGATTCCAGCTTAGAAGTCCACTCCTCTAAATCGGATGGTGAAGATGATTGACCATTAAACTTGGCTAAAACAATCTTGTCCTTTAGCTCTCTTTCATGGAATGGTTGCTGTCCCAAAATAGACTGATCATGAGTACCATGCATTGAACCTCCAAATTGAGATGGAAATCTCCCAATAGAGGCTGAGAACCACTATGCAATCTTCCTGTTGGTAGAGGATCCCTAGGAAGTTGAGAATTCAGCCCAAAAGCTTGAGAGCTAGCTCCATTCAAACTGCCTAAATAGTCATCATGCCTTTGTGAAGTCTCACCTACTTCATATTGGCTATTTGGGATGCCTCTTCGTCCAATAATCCCATGACCATGACCATTTTGGTTAGATGGCTGAAGTGGGATTGAAGGCTCACTGTTTGAATAGGATTTCTCCTTAACTTCTTTAGATCCCATTTGCATCTGCATCCATTGGGAGAATTGAGCCATAATTTGAGCATTAGATTCCACTAACTTGTCAATAGAAGCCTTTGTTTGAGTCGTTGAATCTACTAACTTCTCAATGGAAGACTTTGTTTGATCAGTAGACAGAACCATTTGCTCCATTCTTGATAGTAGGGCCTCATGATGTTCTCTATGTCTTTGTTCATATACGCACAAGGTATTATTGAGTATACTGATTTTCCCTTGTTGTTGAGGCTCTTTAGAGCTCTCTTGAGGTACATTATCCGACATGGAATCTCTGATTTGCTGAGCATAATCATCTTGGATCTTATTTTTACCCTTATGCCCTGCCATAATAGTGCAGTCCTGCAGTATCCCTTGTCAGAAAAATGGCTATAAATTTTGCTAGGGAACTTCGATTTCAAAAATTTTTAGTTCAAATCGAAGCCAAGAATGCTCTCTTCGAGATGAGCTATAGTACGCTATAACAGATTTAGGACAAAAAATTATGCAACTCAATCTCTGAGTCTGAACTGCCTAGGCCTGCACCCTGTTTTGACGTGTAAATGCCTTGTTTTGGTAAAATAGTAACCCCAAATGGTTACCAAACCCTGTAGAAGGCTGAGTAGGACTTGTGGGTGCCCTGTAGTATCTGCACCTATACTTCAGTAATGAAGGATGTACCTGTAACAACCTATAAATGCCTTGTAGTGTCTTGTAAAATCCCTGTTTTACCCTGTTTTGATCTTGAAGATACTTGAGCCTTTGGAAACTCTTCAATCTTCAATTCTTCACTCGCTGTACTTGTGTGAGGGATAAAACGGCATGACAGGCTCTCTACATGGGCTCTGAATCACCGGGAGGTGGGCAAAGTTTCCCTCAGGTTGGTTGGTTGTACCCCTTTGGGATCTTTGATAGTGAGGGAGGGTCACCTCTCTTTTGTCCCACTATCTCCCCCAGCATCCACCTTTTTCCTCGGTGGTTGTAACAACATGGCAATGACATTCTATTCTAATCAATTAGTATGAAATGCTTTGTTGGAATATTCATTCAACCCTTTTCATGAAATGCAATTGAATGAAATTTGGAAAATTTGGATAGGGAAAGGGACTTACCAATGCAATTCAGTGACTCACTGATTGCTTTAGTACTTATCCTTGTACAATATTTCAGATTGGGCAAAAGAATTCAACTAAAACAAGTCAAGGTTATGCATCAAACTTGGCAAATGATATCTATGATGAAGTTATGATTGAATCAATACTGAAATTCAATGGAATAGGCTGAGATTAATGAGGAATAACACTAATCTTTGATCTATTGATCAATTCAGAGAATTAATTGATCAATAATCTCTCATCAACAAGTGGAAAAGCATTAGCAAGTGGATTATTGAGAGATTTCAAAGATTAAGTGAAAGAAATACCTTGATTAAGCTTCAAGAAGATAATAGATGTCAGCTCCAATCCCATTGATGGAAGAATTCTTTAAAATCCATCATAAATCTACCATGGAGTTTAAAATATCCACTAAATCAGTCCATATGAGCTCCAATATGCTCAAATCCATGAAGAATCAATGCCCCGAGCTTGTTTGAACACTTCAATATCAAAGATTCAAGCCTCTTGAAGAAAAGCCCCAAAATAAACCTTCAATATGAGCTCCAATATCCTCTACGGGCTGAAATCTTTGCAAATTGTTGAAGAATCCTCACTGAGATGATGCCGTGGGCTGAATTGATGAAGAATCCTCAAGAAATTGTTGAAGAATGAGAGCTTGTGCTGAAACTTTCATGGCTGCCCATGGATTGTTCATGTAGGGTTTCAAGAGAGAGAAATGATGAAGAATATAGCCCCATTTTAGAGTCTACACATCAGAGAGTTGAAGTAATCAATGCCAAAGACCATTAAGAAGCATTAATGCTGAAGATTGGCTGAGGATTAGTGAGAAACAAACTGAAAAAAATCAGCGCAAATTTCGGGCTGCTGTCTTGCACACATGGTTGATCTTCTAGTCCATAAAATGGTATGCTACCTATAGCATTTGATGCCTAGAAGGCCATTATGCAAGCCATTGTTGAAGGAGAGCAAGGATCAGTGAATAAGGAGAAGATCTCAGCTGAAGAACTCCATGGAAGCTTGGCCAAAGCTTGGAGAAAGAGTAAAGGAAGACCTCTTTTGAAAAGTAACCACAGTTTAACACCAAACTAAGCCCGGTTAACTCTCCTTTACCTTAGTTACCTCTAGTTTTGCATGAAATTTGATGATGACCTACCATTTTAGCCATCCTCCGCCATATCTGACCTTGGAGATCTTCAGATGTAGTCTCTTACTAATTGTAAATGGTTTGCAGCACTCCAGTAGTCACTGTCTTGTACAATACTTGTCTGAAATTGATTTTGATGGAAGAAAATAGCACTGAAAATAGAGGGAAAAATGGATCAAAGACCAATGCTCTGATACCACTTGTCAGAGAGAGAACTAGAGAGAGAGAAAGAGGAGAGACAAGACTGCAGAAGAGAGAGAAAGACTGTAGGAAGAGAGAGAAAGAGAGTGACGAGGAGAGAGAAAGACAGGAAATAAAGAGAAGCCATGGAAGCTGTGAGCAAGATGGGAGAGAAGGACAGTAATTGTATTAATGTGTCAAAAGATGTGAAAAATTACATATCCTCTCCTTTTATACCAATGTCAGTGTGACATAGCATAATATCAATATTATTTTTTACACTAAATCCTTATTTCCAGCTTCTTACAAAAATTAAAGCATCTCAAAAACTTCATATCCTGATGATAGACCTCCCCTTCAAATCCTTGCAATCATCCTCAATTGCACTGCATTGTGCCAAAGCAGAAGTGTACTGCACTAGAACTTCCATAAGGCATCAAAGTCACAACATTGGCCACTATTGTCTAACCATGCCATATGCCCAAGAACTTGCTGAAAATTTCTAGCGAGCACAATCATGAGATAAAATTGAAAAATAGTCCACAATTGTTACTAGAAACCCATTGGATGCATCCATCACTCCAGTTTCTCAACTGTTTTGACTTCATAACCATAGTAAAGCATAAACTCAGCATAAACCATGACTGAAATTGAAAATGGTATTCACTAAGATGCTACTGTCCATGGAACTAGTTGTAAAGCATTGAAACCTGAGCATAATCTGATCATAAATTGATTTGAAAGCTTGTCACAAATTGTTGCAAATGTGATCCGAAGCTGATCACAAACTGATCCAAACTAATGTAAAAACTGATCCAAAAGTGACCATATACTGATCTCTATCTGATAAAAAACCGAACTGAAACTGATCAGAAATTGATCCCCAAAACAATACAAAAACGCATATCAAATCGATCATGAATGGAACATAAACGGATGCAAAAGTATAGTTTGTCCATAACTGGTGGAGTGGATGTACTACCTCTCTCTTCAACATGAAGCAGTGCTCTAGACCCTTGCTCTACTGAACCTGACTGAGCCCGAAGTCGGCTCTAACTAAAAGGCATCTACGTAAACTTGCAGCAACTAAAGATGGTATGTCAAGTCATCCTTTTCCATCCACTACGCATCCATTGGTAAATAGTTCTGAAACTTCACTAAATATCTCCTAGAAACTTTACCTTTGACCTTTCTTTTCTTATGTGTCAAAATCTACTCGGATACCAAAATCTCATCCAACTCCTCCAATTCACCACAAAAAAGGCCTCAATACACTATAACATGAAAGGCATTGTGTATCCATCAATGTGGAGGTAACTTTAGCTAATATGCAACATGGATGATCTTCTCCAACACTTGGAAGGGCCCATAGTATCTCATACTCAACTTCAGATACAATCTCTCTCTTTCTTTCATCTTTTTTAGCCTTGCCTTTTCAAAATGGAGCAATATATAATCGCCCTCTACAAACTGTAAAGCACGGCTATAGCCATGAGCTCCCTTCTTTTGATTTTCCTATGATATCTGAAGTGCATACTTTATCTCTGTATAAGTTGCATCTAAGTTTTCCACATAGCAATCAACCTCAAAGATCTTATCTTTAGTGTGCAAGATAGGTGGTACATTCTTGCCACCTTTAACAACCTTAACGGAGCTTTTCTAGTGGAACTATGTACCATATTGTTCTATGCAAACTCAACCAATGACAAACACTGTTTCCAATGTGTCTTATGATCTAATACATAGTACCTTAAAAGATTCAACACTATGGAATTTGCCTCTTCAAACTAACCAACTGTCTACGAATGAAAGGATGATGAGAATTTCAACGTGATACCCATATTCTCAAACAACCCCTTCTAAAATAAGCTAGTCATTCGAGGATCTCAATCACTAACAATCGACTCCAGCATACCATGATACTTAAAGATATGCAGCAAGAGCAAACGTATCATATGATCAGTCTTTTTATATTCTTCCTCACCGGAATGAAATTAAGGGCTTGATCAGGCATTATCACCCTATCCGAGAAGGAAGGCTAGTTTCATGTAAACAATGTGAATAGCCTTTCCCCCCAAAGATGTCATGCTACAAGGACCACTTTATGAGGACTATGGTAGTAGGCTTCTTTGAGAGATTTGTATACCTAGACATATACATGCCATATGAGATGAGTATAACCACTGGCCAACTCAAGGTCTCCTCTCATCAACTCTAGATTGAGACACAAAGAGCAACGTGTTAAGAAACCACTTCTTCAGTTCACACACTTCATTTAGGGTTTCACACTAACAACCCCAAAAAGGGCTGTGTCCACATTTTGGCCACTTTTTCAATGGGCGCCCACACAGTGGTGCGCTATCCTAGAAAGCTTATACCTATAAATAGACAATCACTTCATTCATTCTTCACCACCCTACCACTCTTCAGTCTCATTCTTCACCCCTCTTTCTCCATCATCAGACACCCTTTCCTTCTCTCACTAGCCCCTTCTACTACCCTCACATCCCTTCAAGAGGACATTGTGGTTTGTGGCTCATGGCTTCCTTCACTCTTCCTCTTCTGCTTCAGGTACCTTGTTCCAGCATCAGGCCTTGTGTTTGGAGCATCTTCCACCTAGTGTCACCATCATCTACATGCCGTCAGTAGTCTTCTCCTTCAGGCTCCACCTTTACTTGCATTTTTCAGTTTGGAGACCTTCTCCTTGCTTGACATCATCATCTCCTGCTTGGTGTTGGCATCCTAGCCTTTGGTGACAGTCTCCATCACCTAGCATCAGTGGTTTCATCACTCGTCTCTCACAGGGGTTGTTAGGACTTGCGTTTTTATGGCTTGGCTTCTTCTTTGTCACCTAGCATCGCTTGTCTGTCATAGAGGTTGTTGGGACTTGCGTTTTTGTAGCGCGGCTCATCCTTCATCATCTGGCATTATCATTATCCACCTGGCATCAACATTTGGGCTGCTTTCTTTGCATTTGACAACTCCGACAGTTTGGGATTTGTGTTTTGCTGCCCAAGTCACTCCTTAGCATCAGAGGATTGCGCTTCGCTCCCTCAGCAGAGCTGGCGATCATCTTCCTTATCTCTGACGGCATTAGAGGACTGTGGTTCGCTCCCTTAGCAGTTATTCTTCACCTTCTAGTGATTACTTCGATAGCCCATTGCCGGGAGGACCACGTTTCACTCCCTTCACTGTGTAGATTCCCCATAGATATTGCCCCTTCATTTAGACATGACAGCGT
Source organism: Lygodium microphyllum (assembly GCF_053477565.2). Classification (NCBI taxonomy): domain Eukaryota; kingdom Viridiplantae; phylum Streptophyta; class Polypodiopsida; order Schizaeales; family Lygodiaceae; genus Lygodium; species Lygodium microphyllum. The sequence goes on from NC_141156.1 coordinate 38,928,113, forward strand.
AGTTATCTTTTGAGCTTTGGCTCTGCTGTAATAACTTTTCTTCTCATAGCATGATTCAATGCAAAATCTTTGTGTTCTTGTGTTTTTGAGTGTCTCTCTTTGTACTGTTGCTTATTTTGACATGGTATCAAAGCATACTTGTTATTTTTGATATGGTATCATAGCACAGGAGCTTTGAGAGCTAAAGACCCTGCTCATCAAACAAGACAAAGACAGGTTGTGGGTTTGGTGTTGTCTATTGATTGTTCCCTTTATTTTTGTTGCATTATCAGGAGGCAAAGATACCTTTCCCTTACTCTCCCACCCACCCTCCCTTTTAGAGGTTGACACTTTGGTGCTATGACTTCTCCACAAGCCGATGGACAGACCATTGGGTGCTCCTCTTTTGGCATCATCGGAACCCCACCGATCCTTGTTGAGACATGGACCTTTGCTCCTACCCTACCAGAGTATGTGCATTTACCCCCAGGTACTCGTTGTGCCACCTCTCCCTTCTAGGCCAAAGAGTTTATTCTGCATTGGCTTTTGGATTTTTATGTTCAAGGCAATAAGACGCATCCGATGCGCACTAAGCCCTTTCAAGCCATAGGAGGACTGATTGGTACTACAACCTCCTCGTGACTGCTGCAATGCACTTCGGAGGTTGCTTCTATTTCTAGGGTTTCAGGAATGCCACCTCAACAACCCGCAGTTCTGGAGTCTACTGCCTTGAGAAATAGTGATTGTTGGCTACCATCCCCTTGGCAATCCGCTCCTTTGCAAGAGAGTGGTGGCTGTTTGATCCCTTCTATTGCTCCGGTTCTGCAGTCCGCTCCACTGAGAAACAATGATTGTTGCCCACTTAGCCTGAGCCTCACCTTTCCCCACCCTTGAATACTTAGGTTCGAGAGGCTACCTCTGAGAGTTCTTTGATATCTTTGATACCCTAGATACCTTCTTCGGCGTGACCGATGGCACATCCTTCGTCATTAGATGTTTCGAAGTCCATGATCCATGAGTTTTTAGATTCCCAATCTCTTATAGGGAGGGCTTTAGAGGGGGATGTACTCTCTTTGCCCCTAGAGGGGGCTTTTATTTCTTTGGCTTCAAAGGGGGCCTCTGCATCTCCACCCTCAGGAGGGGTACTTCCTCATCATGAAGTTTGTCACCCACCATTTTCTCTTTTGGGATGGTTATTCTCGAGCAGTTATTTCTCCTCATGATACCTAGGATCTTCAGAGACCACTTAGATTGGGGCCTTAGAGGTTCAACTGTGACTTGGTGATGGGACCTTCGAATTCCTTCCAGCATTGACTTACAGACCTAGGGGCTTCTCTCCGAGGTGGAGTCAGGTTCTATAGTTCATCCCGTCTACTGTTTTTTACTATAGGCTACCTTTCAGGTGGCAATCTTGGATCTTCGAGATCCTTTACAGTTTTATTGTATCTCTCTTTGCTCCTCTTTTCTTTATCCCTTTTTGGGCATGAGAGGGATGTTGAGAAACCGTCCCTTCAGTTCACACACTTCATTTAGGGTTTCACATTGACAGCCCCAAAAAGGGATGGTATCCACATTTTGGCCACTTTTTCAGTGGGCGCCCACATAGTGGTGTGCTACCCTAGACAACTTCTGCCTTTAAATAGGTAGTCATTGTGAGAGGTGGAGAGGATTGAAGCTCAACTGAGAGTGGAGTAGACAGTGTGGAGAGTGAAGCACGACATCCAATGCAATAGACTAAAAGTGTAAGATGAAAGTACAAGCTACAACCCTTAAATCTTAGGGTTGTAAGAGGGTGTTCACACCCAAAAGTGTGTGCAACATGATAAGTGCCCGTAAATGTGTAACATAGTTACATAAAATAAAAGGAATAAATCTGGGGCAAAAAACCTCTTGTACGGAGAGTAAAAAGTACCCCAGTGTCCTATTGATCACCAACACTTCTTTGTGAGCGCAAGCGTGAGTGAAACCTAACAAACCCCCCCAGAGTGAAGAGTGATCAAAATACAAGGGTCATCCGTCATCAAGGGAGATCAAATTTAAAGCATTGCGAAATGCTTCAAATTTGTCATGAGGAAGAGCTTTGGTGAAGATGTGTGCCACATTACTGGTGGTAGGACAATAGACAAGGCTGATATCTCCTGCATGTAGCCTCTCTTTGACAAAGTGATAATATATCTCAATGTGTTTCATGTGTGCATGAAACATTGGGTTTCGTGCCACTGCAATGGCACTTTGACTGTCAGTGAACAAAGGAGTAGGCTCCGTGACAGATACTTCCAGATCACCTAGCAAGTGTCTAAGCCATACACATTCAACTGTGGTAGTGAAAGCTGCCTTGTATTCAGCTTCACATGACGATGTGGCAACAATGGACTGTTTCTTGCTAGGCCAAGATATGCAAGATGAGCCAAGAGAGAAGCAATTGCAACTAGTAGAGTGACGTGAATCATAATCACCACCCCAATTAGAATCACTGTAAGCATGTAAATGCAGTGGTTCCCCCTTGGCATAAAGCAATCTAAGAGGTCTAGTACCCTGGACGTAATGGAAAACACGCTTGATAGCTTTCCATGCATGGCTGATGCATATATTTGCTCAGGGCTGAAATTGCAAACTGTATGTCCGGCCTAGTGTTGCATAGGTAGATAAGGCATCCAACTGCTGGAGCATATGTGTGTATATCAAACAAATTATTGTCATCATGCAATGATAGCTTCAGTCCAAGTTCCATTGGTGCACAGATTCGCTTGCAATCCTATAAGCCAAACCTCTCAAGGAGTTTACCAATGTAGGTGTGTTTCTCATCTGGAATGAGAAAAAGATGAAAAACATGCCTATAAGACTGAAAAAAATGAAATAGTGTCCTATAAAAGGGAAATATGTAAGTGATCTGAAAGTGAGAGTAGAGAAAGGAAAACTCTCCATCAATGATATGTCTGTTCTCTAAGGAGGTGTATCTCTGCATGGCTGAGGCATCTCGGCATCTGTCTCCTGTGGCGCTCAATGATGGCTTTAATTTGTCTGTGGTGTGGATGTCTAGGCCTTCGTCCGGGTGGATGTCTAGGCCAGGGCTAGCTGTGGGTATCTATCTTGGGGGAGCTCCCATAGTCTATGTATGAAAGTCACTGCCTAGACCAAGGCCTCAGCCACCACCATGGGTGATGCTCCCAACTCAGCTTTGATAATCTCATGTGGGGTCGAGCTCTTCGCTCGTGAGATCATCATGACCAGTGGTCTTTCCATATGCTCCCATCTGTCATAGTATTCCTTCTCTAGTCCATCCTGGTCTCCCAAAGGCTGTCTCCTCATGTGAAAGAGACTCGGACCCCAAATAGCTGCCCCATATAGGAGTGTGGGTGTAACCAGGGTGTCAAAAAGCCACAGTTTGGTGCGCGGCTCATGAAATTGTATGTGAGCACATTGTTCTCTCCAATGCACCTAAGGCTGCATATGCTTTTGCCAAACGAGCCTCTGATGTCTCTCTCCAAGAGAACCGTGGTCCCTTCAATGTGACCCCCAAGTGGACATACTGCCTAACCATCTCCACTGGCTCTCCATCAAAAGTAAACTGGTGCTCAGCCCATGTCACCCAAGCAGCTGAAGTGTTAAATACCATAACTTTAGTTTTCCCAAGGTTCACCTTAAGATCTCTATCTCTGCAAAAAGCTGATAATGCATCCAAGTGTCTATTTAGTCCCTCAGGTGATTCAGATATAAGTACAATATCATCGGCATAAAGCAGTAATGGTATCAGCACTCCAGCTAGGTTGGCTCCGGCCCCACCAGTCCTATCCACATATTCTGAAATTTCATCTATATACAGCCCAAATAGTGTCGGTGAAAGTGGATAGCCTTGTTTCACCCCAATGGTGCTATTGACTGTATCTGAGATGCCCTCAGGTGTTCGTACTCTGCCCGTCACTGTCTCATACAAGGCATAGATACTTCACTGTATCTCTACAGGCACATCAATGTTTTGCATTCTTCTCATGAGTCTAGCACGTGGCACTGTGTCAAAGGCCTTGCGAAAGTCCACAAAACAGCAATAGATCTTTTTCTTGGATGCCTTGCCTTCTTCGATGATTGCCTTCAATGTAAAGATATGGTCTAGAGTTGTATATCCCCTCTTGAAGCCAGCCTGGCCTTTTGATCTCAGGCCATGCATCTTGGCCCATTCACTCAATGCTTGTTCCATGATAGAGCCATATATCTTGGCCAGCATGTGTCCAATCATGATAGTTCGGTAGTTACTAGGTAGCATGGGGTCTCCACTCTTAAAGAGCGGCACAATAATATGGTCTGACCAACAGGTTGGAAATCCCTCACAAACTGCCCTATTAAAGATGTGAGCCAGCGTTGGTGCCAAAATATCACAGGCATGCGTGAAGTGTTCAGCCACTAAACCATCATGATCTTGGGCTCTTCCATTTTTCAGTTTCCATATGGCATTCCTCACTTTTTTTTCTATGAAAAATCTGCAATTTGCTGGTCTTGAGGTTGAGGGGAGTGGCATAGGCTCTTGGCCAGGAATATCAGTGTGCAAGCATATCCATGCCAATCATCCGGTCTAGTAATTTGTAGGGGTGGCTAGTTCTCATGCATCTTTTTCCATGCTCTCTTGCTGTCCTGCCCCAAGAACATGGAATACATTTCTATTTCTAGTCTACTCACGTATTTCCGCTTCTTTTTGCGTACCAACTGTTTTAAGAGCCAAGTGCCATCTCTTGCTGAAAACATGCTCGTGTCTCTCTGCACTCATCATCATACCAGCCATTCTCTAGGGCATTACCTCCTAGAGGTTTATCTGATGGTGTATTGTGTGGGAAAGCGTATGCTGCTGAAGTGTGTATTATCTCGGCCAACTGTCCTGTAAACTCATCTAGAGAGGCCTGTGTGTCTAGCTCCCTCAATGCATCTCGCACAGTAGTGCTGTATATGTGTGAGGTCGCTTCCACAAAATCATAGCGTGGTAATTTTGGTATGTGTGGCTGTGCTTTGTGTATATGCCCATATTGCATTGTGAAAGCTAGAATAGCATGGCCTGCTGCTAATCCAATTGGTGTGTCTGAGATTTCAAAGCTTTTTATATCAGGTAGCAAGTTGGGTGATCCAATCAAATAGTCCATTGTGCTTGACCCTTTCTTGTTATTCCAACATGTGAAGCCATTAGATCTTGGCCACTGTGGCAGCCCATTAAGGATGGCCAAACCATGTGCACTTCCCAATGCCAGTAGGTGTGTTCCATATTCTGTTATCTCTCTATCTTGGGCTGATCTAACTAATCCCACTTCATCTAATGCAATATCTCTGAACATCTCATCACTAGTGTCAAAGAAAGCAGATTGGTTGTTTCCTGTCCATGCATTAAAGTCTCCTGCTAGTAGAACATCTCCAATTTTCATGTATCTCATTATGTCCTCATATAGTGGTGTATACGGGGATGCCTCTTTAGGGGCAAACTTAGAGTATGCAGGGGGAAAATAGCATATGGCAATATATATGTCTCAAGTTTTGCTTGTACGTAACGTGATCCACATGTATCTTGCCTCTACATCTCTATGTACCACTTGGACTATATCTCAGAGCTCTTCTCTAAATAGAATTGCCACACCTCCTGATCCCCTCGTCCCTCCAGGCCGCCTAGGCTGAGGGCGATATACACTTTCCCATCTATATCCATATACATCAGGTAGACGGCTGTCTTTACATTGATGTGTCTCAGTATACATAGCAATGTCTATCCCTTTGAAAGTATCCTCAAAATAACCTGCATCTGTCTTAAGGGAGCCATTGCAATTCCACAGTGTGAACTTCAGGGTCTCATAGGCTGCGCACTGTCATGCCGTCCTTTTCTTTGTGATGATGACTCTTCCATCTCTGTATACAGCCCATTTACCTGCTTTCCGTGCCTCTAGAACACGTGGCATATTTTCCCTCCTGTGGGCTAACTGGGCTGGGGTGAGATCTTCATCTAGGTAGATCTTTTCTCCTTTGAGAGCGATCCTCTTGGAGAGGAAGGCTCTCTTCTTTTCCAAGTCTCCAAACTTCAAGATGAGGACTTTTTTTTTTGTGTCAGCTTTCCCGACTCACCAAGCCCCAATGATGGGTACATCTGTAGCCCCAATTTTGGTGGCAAGAGCTGTAGCATCTTCAATTGGGGAGCTTTTCTCATCTAGTCCAACCACTCTTACAAGGAGTGCGCGTGCCCGTCTTTTTGCCTCTTCTTCCAAGGTGGCATTCATAACTTCCACTTTGTGGCCATGCATTCCTTTTTTCTTTTTTGCCACATCTATCCATTCTGCATTTTCTTTGATGGTATTCTCAACATTCTTCATTTTCTTTTGGGTACCTTCCACCACGCTTGTATAGGTGTGCATATCCTTTTTTAAAACATCCATTTCTTTTTGTAGTTCCGGTGTGATTTGTGGTTCCTTTTGTGCGTCCAGTTTCTTTTTGCATTCCTCTAGTTCTTCTTGTAGATTAGAGATCATTGAGTCTTTCTCTGCCATGTGTGCATCCAATGTTTGTTGCGTCTCCTTTTTTAGTTCTTCCATCATTTCAGCTCGAACCCGCTCTTGTATATCCTTTTCCATTTTCTTCCTCATGGTATGCATTTCAGCACGGAGTATGGTCAACATCTCCTCATATAGTGTTTCATTAATTTTGCGGGATGTCAGAGAGAGAGGAGATGACGGTGATGGTGCCGCCAGTTCCTGCTGCCTTGCCGTCGCCTGGTACTGCACGCCCTGCCGTCGCCTCGACTTGCATCATCGAAGACTGAAGACCCGGCGGTCTTCACCTCTCGTTCGTGTCAGCACCGTCGTCGCTTGACGTTCTGCCTCAGCTCGTCTGTCGTTCACGTCCTGTCTGCACCGTCGACGCCTGCAGTTTCGCCTATCTTCGCCTGCCGTTCGCGTCCTGTCGCTGCGCCGCCAGCGGAAACCCTAGAGGCACTTCAGTCGTCGTTTCCTGTGTGCGAGTCCTCGTCTTCTGCCCCTAAACATCCGTCTGCATGCGGCCGCGTACCTGTGGAGGCTCAGGTTTCTCCGACGCCACCCGAGCTTGCCAGGTTTGCATCATCCCTGCCTCTTTTGCAGCGTCAGAGAGAGAGAGAGCCGTCGTCTCCTGTTCCGCCTTTTGTCCTATGTCCCGCCGCCTGTCCCGTCCTGATCGCGCTGCCACATCACCAGTCGCCCCGCTATCTTCGTCTGTGCTACTGTTTGCGGCTCGGCCTGCCTGTGCGTGTCCTCTTCTGCCGAGGCATCCAGATGCTGTGAAACCCTACGCCCGTCAGTTGTCAGAGAGACAGCGTCTTGGCCAGAGTGCCCATTGATCTGTACAAAGAAAAAGAGCGAGAGAGAGAGAGACTGCAGCTCTTCACTCGGCCTCGGACCAACATACGCAGTGATACAATATGGCTGGTCTGGATCTGGCTTTCATAGACCAAACGGTGGCAGCTCTTGGTCCGGATTTCGATACCGAGGAACCAGAGGATATGGTTCTGTGCATAGAAGAGGTGCCTCCTGGTCCTGACTTCTAGCCTGCGGGCAAACGCACCAAGCATACTTCGGAAGAGACAATGGATCATCAGGATCGGTCCTATGCTCAGGTTGCTTCTGATTCTGTGGACTCTCAGGAGGTTGACTGGGAGCACTTGCTGGAGTTTGCCAACACTCTGCTTGGCGATTATGTTCAACATAATCAGGAAGCCTTTTCTGATTCTGCAAAAACTGAAGATGTTTTGGAGGCCACTGTGGACCCAAAAAATGTCTTGCGCTCCTTTTCAGTATTCTATGAACGCGCCGTGATTCTCTTCTTCATTGGTCGGATCCCACAGCTTTCCCGTATTCACCAGTGGCTGCATAGTCTGTTATAAGGGGAATGTGTGGAAGAGATTTTTGTTGGGCCCCGAGGTTTTTTTGAGGTGCTGTTGAAATCTCAGACGCACCGGGCTGTTCTCCTATCTAAACTGCCTTTGTTCTTAGATCGCCGTTTGGTCCATGTTGTGCCATGGTGCCCAATGGCGGATTTTCAGCGTCTGCTCCAACGTGAATGCCCTGTCTGGGTTGAAGTGGAAAACTGTTCGGCTGTCTATTGGCCACTGTTAAAGGACGCCATGGCCGCTGTAGGCACTGTTCTGGTCCCCCCAAGCCTGAGGGCTATCAATCGTAACCGTTTGTGTATGCTAAGGGACACTACCAGGAAAAGGCCTGCGTGGTTACGTCTTAATTGCTCTAGCATGCATCCTTTACACTTTCGTTTGAAATGGAGCAACTTTGCAGGACATTGCTTTTCGTGTGGTAAATTGGGGCATTTTATGGCCGAATGCCTAGAGAAGCCCCACACTTCAAAACCTGAGCATGTTGCGCTGCCCATGGAAGATATTGTAAACGCCCCGAACAACATAGTATGCTTAACAATTATGATATTCGCTTGTTTTCGAGATTTAATATAAAAGAGAATGAACACTTAAAGCTGAAAATGAAAATTACTCACAAAATTACAACCATGAAAATGTAAAAGTAATGGAGACAAGATTGAGGGTTAAAGATGGGCAACCCCCCGGGAAGGAATGTATTTCTGCTCAACCCAAGTCCCTTAGGGAAGAGCTTAGTTACAATCAACTTGAGAGTGAGGAGAAGTAATTCTCACTCTCACAAGATCATGCAAAGATGTACAAACACACATGCATTATCTATTATGCAATGATAAGAACTGATTCCTTTACAGTATGAGAGAAGAAAGAGGGGAAATCAGCCTTTCTTCATCGTTGATCAGCAATACATGGATAGGGCTTGCTTCTTGTTGCTAAAATGGAAGAAAGAGGTCAAGAAGGAGGTGCTATAATGAATTTACAGGCTTGTTGTCCTGTAAAACAGCAGTGATAGAAGAGGGAATATGGAGGAATTTGATAATGGAGAGTGGGGGATGATGATGGGGATGGATGGGGCCAGTTTCTGGCTGTTTGTGGGTGCTGTACATGAGTTTACAGCAAAGAAAAATGATGCTGAATGAAGAAAAACGAACTCTTATTTATAGGAGAGGGAAGAGCTAGTACAAAAGGGGAAAGTGGAGTAGCACAAGACAAGTGTCCAGCCACATGTCATGAGATGTGACAAGTGGTGGAACACTTGGAAACTTGTGTAACAAGTGTCTTGACACTTGTCTCTTCTCTATGGCCTTCCTTTTTGGGCTGAATACTGCCAAGAATAGAAACAACCAAATTTAGTAAGCACAGTCAGAATACAAAATTTACTATTTTTAGAATGACATCCTTATTTTTTAGGACTAGCATTTTTAGGCTAATTCGAGGCTCCTAAAATTTAGGGATCCCCCAATATGGTGTCATATGAAAGCTTTTTCCGTCTACATTGCAAAAACGGTATCAAAATCTTCATGCGACTTTCCTATGTAAAGAAATGTGCATTTCAAGCTTTCAGCCCACACATGCACATTGTACAAGCATTTCATGATCATGCCATCTTGTTGATTGTAACTGTCTGTTCTGGCGGATCTAGCCCACACTTCAAGGCATCAATCCTTTCTGTGTGTGAGTCTAACCCTGATATGCGTGAGTTCTGGTCACAGGTGTCCAATCGGGCCATATAGGTGGAAGTGTGAACTATCTTTTCTCTAACCCACTGCGTGGGTCCACCATAACCTGTGACCACTCATCAGTGGCTAGCTCCAATGCACTTTTCTTTATATCTAATTAGTGCAAAGGAAACAAATTTAATAAATCATTATATAGACAAATTAATGAAAAAGGATACAAATTCTGTTTCTATAGAGTTGTGACAGCCCTCTGACTTTTATTCAGCTGTCCTCAGCTGAAAAGCTTCTTGATATGGCTGAAGAATGTCTGGGTAATCCTTCATAAATTTTTCATCTACCCACTGTGCATCTGTTGTGGGTAGATTCTTGAATTTTAGTAAGAATTTTCGTGTCACAAGGCCACTTCTCGTGGTTCGATCCTTGTGAAACAAAATCTGTTCAGGTTCCAAGAGTTGCTCTGTTTCTTCAACTTCTGGGGGATCTTCAATAATGGGTTCCTTTGGTTCTAGTCCTATATAAGGTTTTAGCAAACTTACATGAAAAGCATCGTGTATTTTCCAATGAGCAGGAAGCTCAAGTCGATAAGAAACTTCATTTATTTTCTCAATCACTTTGAAGGGTCCAAAGTATCTACTTGAGAGCTTTGGAAAAGACGAACCTTGTTTGAGCCTGCTTTTATCAAACTTTAGCAAGACATATTGACATTTTTCAAAAGCCAAAGGTCTTCTTCGTTTATCTGCTTGCTTCTTTTGTCGCTCTTGGGCAACTTTGATAGTGGCTCGAACTTGATCCATTGCGGTTTTTAAATCTGAAGCAAACTCATCAGCAGCAAAAATCTTATCTTTAGTGCGAATAATTTGAGGAGGAATCACTTTACCCTGTACTATTTCATTTGGAGCTTTCCCTGTGGATGAGTGCACTGTATTGTTGTAAGCAAACTCCAATAATGGAAGATATTTCTCCCATTGTGACTTATGTTCACTAACATAAGCTTTCAACATATCCAAAAGAGTGAGATTCATCACCTCTGTTTGGCCGTCAGTTTGAGGATGAAAAGCTGAGGAGAACTTTGAGAATCATGATATTGCTGCTTCACCCATTTTACATTGCTATTTGCACATGGGCTGTGTAAAATGTCTTCCAATTTTCTTTATGTGATATGTATGAATCAATGATCATGATGTTTAAGGTTTGATTATAGTATAGCTTATTCAAAGATTAATCTTTGACAATAGTCAATAATGGATTATGGATCTGTTAGAGATCAGTCGCCCTGGTCGGACTGCACAGTCCACAGTCGAATCGGACTGTACAGTCGAACTGCCACATGGCAGTCCGACCTACTTCCGTACAGTCGGCTGCATTAAATGCAGTCGATAGGCACTTATTTGGAGCCTAGATTTTGGCTATTTATAGCCGAATTTTCAGCAGTCTGCCCACATTCTTCTGCTCGCAGATTACAGGCTAGTGGCTTGCGCAGATTTCGTCTCTATTCGCAGATTTTAGACAGGAGATCGTGCAGACTGCAGTGGACTTCGAGGTGAACCGCAGGTTGCATCGTTGAGGTGGAGACACGCAGTCCAGCTCACTGCGCCCGTGTACATATATGCATATCTTTGTATACAGCACACTTTATACAGCAGATCTTCATCTTCCATTGTCTCTTTCTTTCTCTTCTCTCTGCGTTCTCTCTCTCTCAGATCTACGCTTCCGCACCGCTGCACTCTGACATGGTATCAGAGCAATGTAGAAGGGCTGACTGAGTGCAGAACCAACCTGAAGAGGAGTTTCTATCGCGACACAAGGCTGCATTTTCAGCGTTTGAGGGCAGGCAGGAGGGTTGCACCTCGGAACAAGGCTGAAGCGAGCGTGGGCGCGCGGGAAAGGAGTCCAGGTGGTGGATTTGCTGCTGTTTTCTGCTGTTTGACAAGGAGGAAGTTTGACTTTTCAACTTTCAAGTGCAGGTTTTGCTTTTTCATCGCCTCCGATAGTTGAAGAAGTTTCCGGACGCGGAAGAGCCCTAGCAGGCTGCATTTTCACAGTCAGAGGGGGCTGCTTTTGCGTTTGTGAAGGCATTACAGGTGAAGATATCTACAGAGATTGACTTGGAGTTCCAGAAGATTATGGACCAGAAGGTGCCTGTCTTACCGGCTCTTCCCGCAGACCAGAAGCTCGATGGCGACAACTACTGCATCTAGCGCGTGATGATGTTGGCCATCCTTGAGTCCTACGATTTGGCGGAGCTTGTACAGGAGGAGATCGACCGCCCCTCGGTGAGAGATGAGTCCAAACTCTCTTCCGATACTCGTGCAGAGTTGGCCAAGGCACAGTCTCACTGGGACAAACTGAATGCCAGGATTCATTCCTTTCTTTTTCTGTCTTGTACTACAGCCGTGATAGCTCACATCGAGCACTTGATGGTGGCTCTGGAGATATGGTTGGAGCTTGATCAGATATATAACCGGATGACCCTTATGAAGCAGGTTTCTTTAGAGGTGCAGATGCGGACCTTGTTTGTGAATAAGTCTTCTTCGTTGCGGGAGCACATCAACAAGCTTAGACAGCTTCAGATGCAGGTTCAGAATGCGGGGAAGCCGATTTCCTCCGAAGACATGGCAATCACACTCTTGTCCCAATTGCCGCCACGATTCGGTGCTTTCTACTCCGCCCTCATTGCTTCGGGGCGAGAGTCCACTCTTCGGTGGGAAGAGTTGGTTCCTATGGTCTTGGACCAAGAGGAACAACTAAAGGGACAGAATGCTTTCAAGTCGGAGGCACTGACAGGTCAAGCCTCTCAGAAGAAGGGGAAGGACCAAAAGAAGAAGAAGGGGGATAACAAGTCAAAGAAGGACAAGGACAAGGACAAAGAATCCACATGCCATATTTGTGGAAAGACCGCCCATTGGAAGAAGAATTGCCCTGACAAAGACAAGAAGAATACCAACAAGGACACGAAGGATTCTGGAGCGGTGGCTACACCCTCATCAGCTGCATTTCTTCATCTAGATATCATTGAGGACTCTACACCGAATGCTTCTGATGCTGCGAGGACAGCTCCCCAGGCTCGAGAGTGGATGTGTTGCCCAGCTGCGACCTTTGAGTGGGAAGATTCTCATTGGAGATAGCTCTTCGGTGTCTATTGCAGGTCGGTGTGAGATGCAGCTTATTCCAGATAGACGTGGTGGTACCCATACCTCAAAGGTCTTGCATGTACCAAGTTTAGGGTATCATCTACTGTCAGTTCATAAGATTTGCTCCCTTGGACTTTTGGCGAAGTTTGATAGTGATTCGGTGCGAGTCCTTGATCGTGGGTCTAGGAAGGTTCTCTCATCTGGATATGAGGAGAACGGCATCTACAAATTGAAGTCTTCCACCGCCCTCTCTACTCTTTTTCTTACCTCTCAGACACAGTCAGAGCTATGGCATGCTCTGTTTGGTCACCTCAACTATGATTATCTTCGGAGGGCGTCACGTGGACAGCTGATTCAAGGGTTGCCAGACATAGTGGTGAGCGAGCAGCCATGCGTCTCCTGCATTCGTGGAAAACAGCATAGGGATGCAATTCTTACCACAGCTTCACGGTAGTCTACTTCACCGATGGAGCTTGTATCTACGGATCTTTGTGGCCCTATGAGGAACGAGTCCTTGAGAGGAAGCTCGTACTTCATGTTGATCGTAGATGACTACAGTAAGATGACATGGGCTTATTTCTTGGCGTTGAAGTCAGAAGCTTTCTCCCACTTCAAGGATTGGCTTCTCTTTGAGGAGAACCGATCAGGCTGGAGATTGAAGACCTTGCGATCCGACAAGGGTGTTGAATTTGTTTCTAATGAGTTTGCTTGTTTTTGTGCAGATAAAGGTATTCACCAAGAGTTTGCTAATACCAACACTCCTCAAGAAAATGTCATTCTTGAATGGAAGAACCGAAGTGTGATCGAGATGGCGCGCACCATGATGGAGCACCGACAGACACCTCAATTTTTGTGGGACGAGGTTGTGGCTACTGCAGTCCACATCCTTAACCGATCCCCCACTTCGGCCGTTGATGGGATGACACCTTTTGAGGCTTACTTTGGGACTGAACCCAATGTTTCTTATTTTAGGGTTTTTGGGTGTGATGCCGTAGAGATCAGTCGCCCTGGTCGGACTGCATAGTCCACAGTCCTGTCGGACTGCCACGTGGTAGTCCGACCTGCTTCTGTACAGTCGTCGGATGCATTTAATGCAGCTGACAGGCAATTATTTGGCGCCCAGATTTTGGCTATTTATAGCCGAGTTTTCAGCAGTCTGCCCACATTCTTCTGCTCTAGATTACAGGCTGGTGGCTTGTGCAGATTCCGTCTCTATTCACAGATTTCAGACAGGAGATCGTGTAGACTACAATGGACTTCGAGGTGAACAGCAGGTTGCATCGTCGAGGTGGAGATACGCAGTCCAGCGCACTACGCCCGTGTACATATCTGCATATCTTTGTATACAGCACACTTTATACAACAGATCTTCATCTTCCACTGTCTCTTTCTCTCTCTTCTCTCTACGTTCTCTCTCTCTCTCAGCCCTACACTTCCGCACCACTGCACTCTGATAGGATCATGGATGTGTAACGTGTTATTCTAAATTGACTATATTGCTTCATGTTTTATCACTTTTGCTCGATTCACTTGTTTTTGTTTAAGAGAAAGTTCCATGGAGGTTTAAAACATATTTCCCTAGTTTAAAACTATTATAAAAAAATCTCATGTTTCTTATTTTACCCCCTCTGGAAAGAAACTTATGAAACACGATTCTAACGTTTTGTTTCTAAACGTTTTAGACGTTTTTAACTGCTATGCCCATGACCTCTTTGAGTTCAGATTATTCCTGCCTTTTCCATTTCCTCAAATGGACAGCCTTGTGGGATATTTGGCGTACTCGGAATGCCTTCATTTTTTATTCAGTATCTGGGATTCATGGTCATGTGGCCCGAATCTAGGGTTTAGTGTTGCGGCAAATCACCTCTATGGTGTCTGTTGACCTAGTTTTTCTTGATATTGCTACTCCCTAGCTGGACACTATTCGCTCCATACCCATTGTGCTTTCAGTGTGATATTCCTATGTTTAGAGTCAGTGTGGATTTTCCTTTGTGACTGTTATTTTCCGCTTTTTTCTAAGCGGACCTGATGGTCTAATGTAAAATATTTACTCCTTAATTCAATTATCTTCACGAGAGAGAGAGAGAGAGAGAGAGAGAGAGAGATGCCCAATCACAGTGGACCGCCTCGTGTCCTAACAGCCAGCAGATAGACAAACACAGACGCACAGAGAGAGAGAGAGAGAGAGGAGAGGAGAGGAGAGGAGAAGAGAGGATCGATGCATCGCCTGCGCCCTGTCGCCATTGTCTGTAGCCCCATCGCATGTCCCCTATCGTCGTCGTCTACAGCCCCATCGCCTTCACCTGCAGGCCGTCGCCTGCATCTACAGGCCCGTCGCATGCGTGCTCTACCCTGCTGTCGCCCGTCTGATCTGCGGGCTCTACTCTTGCTCATCGCCCGTCCGCCCTGTGTGTCAGGGCTCCTGCCGTCGCCGTTGGACCTGGGCCCTGTGGACCATCAACTAATCCCTACTTCGCAGTGCTTCTGTCTCGCTGACTGTTCGGCCCTGCCGTCGCCTGTAAGCCTTCCTCCTCAGCATTCTAGCCTTTGTCACTGCCCATTGGCCCTGCGTTTCATCCTCCTGAACTTGCACCGTTAGGGTTGCGCCCTGCCCCACGCGTTCTCTACACTTCCTCGGGACAGGCCATGGCTGAGGCCGACAGGTAACAAACAGGTTCACTCGGCTGTGCTTCCAGAATACGCCCCTGGATAGCGCCTCTATACAGAAGAGAGAGAGAGAGAGAAAAGAGAGAGAGAGAGAGAGAGAGAGAGAGAGAGAGTGCACGTGAGAGAGAGAGAGGGGGAGCGCGGCATGCATTCATTTCTACCACTCCTGAGCTCCTGGCTCTGCATCTGACCTGCACAAGTGGTGATTCAACATGGCTGGTCTGGATATGGCTTTTATCGACCAAACGGTGGCAGCCCTTGGTTCGGATTTTGATACAGAGGAACTAGAGGATATGGTTCCTTGCACAGAGGAGATGTCCCCCTAGTCCTGATTTCCAGCCTGCGGGCAAAGGCACCAAGCATACTTCGGAAGCTATAATGAATCATCAGGAACGTTCTTATGCTCAGGTTGCCTCTGATTTTGTGGATTCTCACAATGTTGACTGGGAGCATTTGCTGGAATTTGCCAACACTCTACTTGGCGATTATGTTCAACATAATCATGAAGCTTTTTCTGACTTTGGAACTGAAGATGTGCTGGAAGCCAGGGTGGACCTGAAAAATATCTTGCGCTCATTTTCGGTGTTTTATGACCGTGCTGTTATACTCTTCTTCATTGGCAAGATCCCAGTGCTTTCCCATATTCGCCAGTGGCTGCACAATCTACTACAAGGGGAGTGTGTTGAGGAGATTTTTGTTGGGCCCCGAGGCTTATATGAGGTGCTGTTGAAATCTGAGAAGCACCGTGCTGATCTCCTGTCTAAACTGCCATTGTTCTTTGATTGCCGCTTGGTCCATGTTGTGCCATGGCGCCCAATGGCAGATTTTCAGCGTTTGCTTCAACGTGAATGCCCCGTGTGGGTTGAAGTGGAAAATTGTCCGGCTGTCTATTGGCCACTATTAAAGGATGTCATGGCCGTTGTGGGCACTGTTCTGGTCCCCTCGAGCCTAAGGGCCATGAATCGTAACCGTTTGTGTATGTTATGGGACACTGCTAGGAAAAGGCCTGCTTGGTTACATCTTAATTGCTCTGGCATGCATCCTTTGCACTTTCGTTTGAAATGCGGCAACTTTGCAGGACATTGCTTTTCGTGTGGAAAATTGGGGCATTTTATGGCCGAATGCCCAGAGAAGCAACCGACTTCAGATGCTGAGCATGTTGCACTGCCCATGGAAGATATGGTGCTTGATGCTCCATCGCAGGGTGCCACCCAACCACCTAAAGTTTTGGATAAAGGTAAACAACATGTTTCGGGTTTGGATTCCCATGGCAATGACTGGGTGGATGTACATGCAAAAAAAGGTAAAAGCTTTGATGCTGGCCTGGCGGATACTGGGCCTAATGCTTCACAAGATTCCATGCGCACTTATATGCGCCGAAAAGAAATGTTATCTTCAGAGCATCCTGCTCATCCTATGGTTTCTTCTGCACCTCGTAATCAATCTACTAGGAAAGTATATTCGGACGGTCCAAAGGGCCCACCTGCTAAGTTGGCTTTTGATACTAGAGGTAATGTGATTACCCCATGGGATCGTTGATATCCCCGCTCCATCCACAAGACAGTGGATATTCCGTCTACCTCTAAAGCCGGCCCGTCAGAACTCTTTTGCTGTGTTAGCTGATTTTTTGGATGAGGGAGTCCTTGATATTCTAGCAAAAAGGGTTAAATCGAGGCAAGCTATGCCTCGTTCCTAATTTTGTTTTGAATACACATAAAGATAGCCACGTGGAATGTGCAAGGCATTTGTTCTCGCCATAAGCAACATGCCATGTGGACTGTATTGCATGAGAATCAGTGGGATGTCATGTGTGCTGTTGAGCACAAGAGTTACGATGAAGCAGGAAAAGTTGTGGATTGCCATGGGTTTCATTTGTTTTATGTAGGGATACATGCCATGCATTATTCTAGTGTGCTTATGATTGTACATGAGAAATATCGGCCTGTTCTTATTAAAAATGATGTACATGGCCATTTTGTGGTGATTGAAGTTTTATTTGAAGGAGAGATCTTATGGTTGCTAGGCCTCTATGCTCCGAATGACCCGTTATCCCGCCGGGATCTTTGGAATACTTTGCAGACCTCCTTGTCACTTGGCAGACCAGGTTTTTTGATGGGGGATTTTAATATGTGTGTTGATTATTCACAGTCCACATCAGAACATTCGGTGATGGACGCTCCGGAAAGTCGTGTGTGGAATGCGTTTGCTCTTGCTATACTTAAGCAAGATTTCTGGTCTTGGCTACACCCTTCTTCTATAGGGTTTACTTTCCATTTTGTGCAGTATGCAACTACATGGTCGCGGTTGGACCACATGTACATCATGCACAGGATGATGATTTTCTTCCTGAGATGCTGGAAATGAAAGTGTTGCAGCAATATGCCTTGTCGGACCATTTCCCTCTACAGCTTGAGATACTCGCACAATCCATTGCACCTTTTAAGCAATTCCTGGATAGACTCCCTTTGCGCTTCAACTCCTCTTATTTGAAGCATTCAATCTTTCAGGGCTACATGTAGCAATCGATTCATAGATTTTTATTGGACTTCGCCGCTGAGGGCAATGCTTCTTTTGAACGATTGCTCTCTAATGTGTAGCGGGTTGCTCGGCAGTATGGGATCCATCATGCCTCTCTTTGTTGGCGGCGTCGGCATGCAGCGGAGGACTTACTGGCTTTGGTTTGTTCTCTACTGGGGGACACTCTAGATGATGTATTCCTGCTGTCATTGGCGATGCGTTTGGCTGATCTTATTAAAGAGTTTCAGTTGAAATCTTATCAGTAGGCCAAATTGTGAAATTTGACTGAGAATTTACAAGACAGTGCTTGTCAGACTCATAAGTTCTTTCAAGATCTACATGCATCTCCTACTCGAGAAAATATGACTAGACTCCAGGATCCAGAAGGTCGAATGGTCATTGATCCCCAGGCTATTGTGAATATGTGCAGGAATTATTTCATGGACCTTTTTGGTTCTTCTCCTTCACCTTTTGACCAGGTTACTCATGCATGTTCAGTTTTCTATGATTTGGTCCACAATCAGGTTCCACTTGATATCCAAACTACTTTGGAGACAGATATTTGTGAAGCGGAGGTTATGGATGTTCTGTTACCCCTGCCCAAGGATAAAAGTCCCAGTTGGGATGGTCTTACCAATGAATTCTTTGAGATTTCTGCTACCCAACTGGTGAAACCATTAACGGCTATGTTTCAGCAGGTTTGGGAAACGGGTTTCATGCCTTCCTCATGGAAAGAAGGTCTTATCAAACTGCTTCCAAAAGTCCCTTCGTTGTCAATGTTGAAACATTGGAGACCAATTTCTTTGATGGATTCGATGTATAAAATCTTTTCCAAGGTGATGGCGAATCAGCTCCACAAGCATCTTCCGGCCATTGCACATCCTCTTCAATATGGTTCCATTAAGGGCCGAAACATTTAGCACAATATCTTAAATGTGCAAATGGCTATTGACTATGCAAGGCACTCTAATCAGCAAGTGGTATTGATTCAATTGGATCTGGAAAAGGCTTTTGATTATTTAGACTGGTCTTTCATTGCAGAACTTATGTCTACTATGGGCTTTGGTACTCGGATGTCCCGCTTGATCTACACCATTAGTACTGCGGCTTCTTCGCGAGTTATGCTAAATGGTGGTGTTACCAAGCCATTTGTCCTTGCACGCTCTGTGAGACAAGGTTGCCCTTTGAGTCCTCTCTTCTTTGCCCTTGTGACTCATTTGGTTCTTTCGATGTTATCTTCTATGGCAGCTTCTGCTCAGTTGGTTGGATTGTCCCTTCCTTTCGGACAACACTTCATTACTCAATCATTGGCTGATGACAGCTTTATGATTTTGCATGCGGACAAGGACAATCTTCGTAAAGCATTAGATGTTTGGACACTCTTTGGTCATACTTCTGATCTTCATATCAATGCTTTCAAATCAACCATTCTTAGTTGCATGGAGTCCGATTTACAATCATTGGGCTGGTAGGGACAAGTTGTTCCCTGTGGTTCCATTGTCAGGCATCTTGGGTACCCTTTGGGTGTTGATGTTCGGCCAAAGCAACTTCTCGAGTGGATTTCACAAAAACTGGTAGCTAAGTTTTTGTATTGGAAGTCGCAGGCCTAGCCCTTCCATGTTCGTCTCAAAGTGGCTCTGATAATTATGTTGCAAATGCTCACATATTTCTTGCCATTGTTGCCTTGGACTACTACTACTTTGAATGCTCTCACTCAGTACATTCTTTTCATGTTATGGAAGAAGGATTCCTTGCAGGTAGGCATTTCGTGGATTTCTTGGTCGCATGCATGTACCCCCAAACGCATGGGAGGTGGGGCTATTTTGGATGCCGAAACTCATATGCTGGCACTTCGTTGGTCTCTTTTTCGTGCCATGTGCGTGGATCATCACCCGTGGGTCATTATAGCCCGTTATTTTCTTGAGGATCACGAGCTTCTGCATGGTAATACACAAATTCAGAGCTCCTGGTGGCATGTTCTTAATGCAGACTGTCGATTTTCTAGTCCTTTCTCATCCCTGCTTGTTCATTTGGTCTACTCCTGGAAATTGGTTCTCCAGAAGGCGTGTGGGCATCCAATGGAGGACCGCTTACATGCTAACTCTTTTCAACTGGAATTGTTGGTAGCCTCGCGATTACTTTCTTGGGAAGGCAAACATGAGCTCAGACCAAAATTCAACGGCATGGCACGTTTGGGCTTGACTTCAGTTGCAGATGCCACCCTTGCCAGTCATCACGTCTTGATATCTTTTCGTACAGCCAGGAGGCTTTTCAGAATACCTCGTGGATATCGTGATCTATGGGAACAGCTTTTGTCAGTGCTCCAGAGTAGGCAACCCTTTCCTGCCCTTGCTTTCGATTGTCCTTGGCAGGACTGGGACCTTGCGGGTCGGTTGAATTCGGAAAAGGCCTCAATTAACCAGGTGTATCATCTTCTGATTAAAGACCATCAATGGCTGGTTACTAAAGCTAATACTGTATGGGGATTGCGGAAATCTCAGTCATGGTGGAAGACAACTGTGATGGAGGGCTGGTTGAACAAGACACCTTTCAAATGCAAGGTCTTTCTTTGGAGGGTGATGATTGGTGGTCTTCCGCTTGCTTCAGCCCTTTCCAAGCATCGAATCTCTAACGGCCATTGTTTCTTTTGCACCACTACTGTGGAATCGGCCCGTCATCGATTTATTTTGTGCCCTCTCGCTAAGAATATCTGGTCGCTTTTGTCAGCAGTTTGGTGAGCAGTGGTTGGCTTCTCGCTAAGTCCTTTTGATTGGGTTTTTGTACGACCAAAATACCCCACACCGGCACAATCGCATATGAAGATCTTGTTTCACTTTCTTAGATACTGGGGATGCTGGCACAATTGGACCACTCAGAATGCCTTTCTCTTTTATTCGGCCTCTAATGTCCCGGCACATATTGTGAGGCTTAAAGGTCTCTTGCATTAGTAAATAGATCTCATTCGGCACTCTGGCTTACTCCCTCGGGAGGACTTACTTCCCTGGCATATGGCGATTTCCTCTATGTCTTTGCCATGACTTTTGTAACTCTTTTGTAGTTTAGTACTGGGCCTTTACACATGATGGCTTAGTATCATCGTGTATCTTGTAATCCAGTAAACTTGTACATTTTTTTCGTAATTAATACAATTACCCTTTACGAAAAGAGAGAGAGAGAGAGAGAGAGAGAGAGAGAGAGAGAGAGGGCACCCATTTACTCGATTGCGTCACTAGGTGTGGAACTTTGGTATGATGCCTTCAGATTGGAAGATTGAAGTCATCAGGTTGTTGCCCAAGGTTCCCCCTCCAACCTCTTTGAAACAATGGAGACCCATTTCAATTATGGGATTGTTATATAAAACCTTCTCCAAGATTATTGCCAACAGATTGTAGAAAGTATTTCCGCACCTCATTCATCCACATCAATACGGTTTCATTAAAGGTCGGAATATAATGCACAACGTTTTGAATGTGTAGCTGGGAATCGATTATGCCAAAGCTTCTAGCCAACATATTGTTATGCTTCAGCTAGATATAGAGAAGGCTTTTGATCATGTTAGTTGGTCATTTTTGCGGCAATTAATGTCTACAATGGGTTTTAGGCCCCGTACGATTTCTCTAGTTGATACCATCAGTCAAGGTGCTGTGGTCCATATTGCTCTTAATGGAGGGATTACGGAGGCAATTGCCTTTTGTCGATCTCTTCGGTAAGGTTGTACTCTTAGCCCCTTGCTGTTTGCTCTGGTAACTCAATCGATGCTCTCATTATTGGATAAGTTGGCAGCTTCAGTGAGATAGTTGGCTTATCTCTTCTTGGTAGTGGTCCATTGGTGGGTCAATCTTTGGCAGATGATTATTTTATGTTTCTTAAGGCAAATTGTATTAATGTCAATTGGGCAATGGTGGCCTGGAATCTTTTTGCTTTGGCATCAGGTCTTCATATTAATACTCAGAAATCCACCCTTCTCTCCTATATGAAGAATGATCTACAGGCGTTGGGATGGAATGAAATTGTGATCCCAAGGGGCAATATAATTAGACACTTAGGATATCCTATTGGTGTGGAGATTGCTCCCCATGCCTTGTTGGATTGGATGGCCTCCCGAATTCATGACAGGTTCATGTACTAGAAATCTTAGAGTTAGCAGCTACATGGTAGGCTAAAAGTAGCTTAATGCATTCTGATTAGTATGATCTTCGTTCTTTCTGCCATTGCTGCCTTGGACTAAGAGGTCCCTTTTGGATTTGGTCTAGCTTATTAGATTTATACTGTGGAAAAAGAAAGGCAATTGTTTGGGGTAGGTATGGATCTCCTGGCAGCATGTGACCACTCCAAAAAGGATGGGGGGTGCAGCTTTGTTGGATGTTAATTTGCATATGGCCGCTTTGAGGCTGTACCTTTTATTGAGTCTATGTATTCAGTGTCATCCTTGGTCAATTATTGCCAAATTCTTCATAGAAAAGACTGACATCTCTCATGGTAGCATGGTTATTCATGCTTCTTGGTGGCATGCGCTTAATTCTACGAGGCCTATAAAGGTCTCCCAGTCTTTTCTCTTTTTGCATTTGATTGCTTCTTGGTAGGAGATACCTCGTTTTGTAGTTTGGTGTCCTTTGGATATTCGTAAGGAGGAAAATTCATTGGAAGAAGAAATACTGGCTTCCTTAAGGTTGTTGGATTGGCCACAAAAAGATTTGTAGCGAGACAAGTTTAATCAGATGGCTAGGTTAGGGTTGAAGACAGTTTGTGATGGTGTTATTCTTGGGTAGCCATGCCTTTATTCTTTTAGGCGTATTCGTCAGTACTTTAGGGTGCCTCGTGGATACAAGGACATTTGGTCGTCCATACAAGACAGTCTTTAGAGGTTTTCTCCTTTGCCTGCGCTACAGTCATTGGATCCATGGCGTGATTGGATGTTTGTGCTTCCCGATGACTTTGAGAGAAGGTCAGCTAATCAGATATATCATTAGATGGTGGAAGCTAAGGGATGGGTCACGGGGAAGGTTAATAAGCTCTGGCATCTCAAGGATGGTAAAAAGAAGTGGCGGGAAAGATTTATCCATCTTTGGAAGTCTAAGGTTCCGTATTAGGGTAAAGTGTTCATGTGGAGGCTGCTCATTGGGGGACTTCCAATAGGAGAAGTGCTCTGTGCCTGAAAGATCTCTGCAGGTGGTTGTGTTTTTTGTACTACATGTGATGAGACATTGCTTCACTTCTTTGCTCTTGCCTTGTTGCGCGACAGATTTGGAATTTCATTTCCTATGTGTGGTTCTCGGTGGCTCAGCACCGCATACCAGTTCGGTCGTGGATTATGGGAAATATGTCCTCTATGCCCTCTTTGCCTTGAGATTATTTTTGCCTATTCCATTTTGTTAGATGGACAGCCCTATGGCATATATGGCGTACTCGCAATGCCTTTATTATTGATTCGGCATCGGGCACCTATGGGCATGTGGCCCATGTGTGTGGATTGGTGTTATGGCAAATCTCTTCTATGATGTCAACTGACCTGGTTCTTCCGGATATTGCTACTCACTGGCTGGTGATTGTTTGCTCTACTCCAGCTGTTCCTTCTGCGTGATTTATTAGAATTGGTCATGTAATAGGTTGTTTTGGTTGTTGTGAGAGCCTGCAACCTCATGTAAATAGTCTATAGAGAGAGTGTGATAGTGACAGAGTATACTGACCTGACGGTCTGATGTAATAGAATGTAAGAGATATAGAGAGAATGTTGACCTGATGGTTTGATGTAAATATTTACTACTTAATTCAGTTATCTTCACAGGAAAAAGAGAGAGAGAGAGGGGCAAGCAAGCAGTCAGGTCGTGAGGATAGAGACCTTTTGAGTAGGAAAGCCAGGCAATGGCAAGGACAAAGGTCAAGAGGTGAGGGCAGGTGAGAAGATCAAAGAGATAGGGATGTTGAGAAACCCTTCACCCGCAATTTGCGTTTTTGCATTTTTGCGTTTTGCATTTAGGGTTTGCAGCCCCAAAAAGGGGCGCCATCCTAGACTGACTATGCCTATTTGTAGGCCACTCTCTCATTCATTCCTTATGGCTGATTCATTCAGTCCGTCACCTCTTCTTTCCAGCCTCTCCATTACCCTGACACCCCTTCAGGAGGACATTGCGGTTCGTGGTTTGTGGCTGTCTTCATCATCTTCCTTGTGCTACAACACCCTTGTTCCCTTGTATCACATTCACTCCATGATTCAAAACTTCATCCTTCCATTCATCATAGTTTCTTCTCTCTTCTCTTCTCTTCTCCATGTTTGCCGAGTTCACTCTGTGTTTCTCCCCGCAAACCCTACTGTCTCACTGGTACGTTATCTTTTGACATGGTATCAGAGCTGGATCTGCTCAAACAGCGACAAAGATCCTCCACTCCAGTGAAGGCAAAGACCGGTGGCGGGTTCAACTTCCACTTCTCTTCTTCTTCCACTACATTAAAATCTCGTTTTTGCAGATTTCAGGTGTTTCAGCTTGCTGCCCATACCCCGTTCGCGGAGGATATCTCAGCCAAAGCTGTCCATTGATGTCTCCATCAGTTGGTGCCTGATTTCCAGCCCTCTTCAGGCAGTTTGGAGCTGATTCCAGCCAGGCGATTGATGTTCCTGTGCAGACCTACTGCTGTACAGCCTACCACATCATCACAGTCCTGTTGCCTGTGTTTTTAGTCTTTCTCTCTCCTGCAGGCTGTCCTGCCTACGTTTTGTCTTTCTCCTACATTTTTAGTCTTTCTCTCTCCTGTAGGCTGTCCTGCTTGCGTTTTTATTTTTTCTCTCTCCTCACCTGTGTTTTTCTACTAGTTGCAACCTCTTATTGCTGGTTGCATCCTCCTCCCATTGGCAGCTCACTTCCAGCCCTTCCACTATCCTCCCACCCCTTGAGGCAGACATTGCGGCTTGTGCTTTACACTGCTCTCACACCCCTTGAGGTGGACATTGCGGTTGGTGGTTCATGGTGGCTGATCTCTTCCTTCTTCAGCAAGGCACACTGGTATCCATGGCTTCTTTACCAACAGATGTCCAGGCTACTGGGTGCTCCTATTGTGGCATCACCGGACACACCACCGATACTTGCCGACTTCGACCTTTGCTTCCCACTCCTCCAGAGTACATGCGTCTTCCACCATGTACTCCTTGTATCACCTCTCCTTTTTGGGCCAGGCAATAAGACACATCCAATTGCACTAAGTCCTTTTGAGCACATGGAGAATCGATTGGCGCTACGACCTACTGGAGATTGTTGCAATGCCAATGGCAGTTTTCTTCCACTTATTTTCAGGTACAGTGGCTTCCACGACCTACAGCTCTGCAGTCCGCTCCACCGAGAGACAGTGATTGTTTTATACCGTCTCCTCGTCAGTTCGCTTCTTCGAGAGATAGTGGTTGCTCGACTCCTTCCTCTTCTTCGGCTACCCAGTCCGCTCCACTGAGAGACAATGGCTATTGCCCACCTCTTGCTCATTCCGAGCCCCACCCTTCTCCACCCTCGACTACTCAGGTTCGAGAGGCTACCTCTGGGAGCTCTTCGGCACCCTAGATACCTTCTTCAACATGACCGGCGACACTTCCTTCGTCATCAGATATTTCGGAGTCCCTTGATCCATGAGTTTTTGGATTCCCTATCTACTTTAGTGGGGGATTCAAAGGGGGATGTTATTTCTTTGCCCTCAGAGGAGGCATCTACTTCTTGTTCGACTTCAGCGGGGGCCCTTCCACCTTCCACCTCCCACCTCAAAGGGGAACCTACTCCACATGAAGTTCTTCACCCATCCTCTACTTTCTTGGGGTGGCTGTCTTCGATCAGTCATCTCTTCTACAGATACCCAAGATCTTCAGGTACCACCTAGATCGGAATCTCAGAGGTTCAGCCGCAACTTGGTGACGAGGCCTTCGTATTCCTTCCAGTATGGATGCACGGAGCTAGTGGCTTCTCTCCCGAGGTTGAGTTTCAAATTCTCCACTTTACTCCGTCTACTATTCTTTATTGCAGGTTCCCTTTTCAGTGGAAATCTTGGATCTTAGGGATCCTCTATATCTTCTTCCTCCTCTTCTTCTTGCCTTGGTCACTTGGTTAGCATGGAGCCACCTTCCGAGATCGAGTACGGGCATATCCTTATGGTTCTCGGCACCATACAAAGTTTGACATTCCTCTTATGCATTGTATGTTTTCATCATGTTTGTACTAGGGCGCTTGGGCAAGTGACCAATTTTCCCACGAGGGACATTGTCCAAGTGGCACCTGCTGCATGAATATTCTTCAGCATGTAGCATTGCATCTCTACCTCACTCTTCTCTTGTTTCCCTTTTTGGGCTTGAGAGGGGATGTTGAGAAACCCTTCACCCGCAGTTTGCATTTTTGTGTTTCTGCGTTTTGCATTTAGGATTTGTAGCCCCAAAAAGGGGCACCATCCTAGACTGGCTGTGCCTATTTATAGGCCACTCTCTCATTCATTCCTTACGACTGATTCATTCAGTCCGTCACCTCTTCTCTCCAGCCTCTCCACTACCCTCACACCCCTTCAAGAGGACATTGCGGTTCGTGGTTCGTGGCTATCTTCATCATCTTCCTTGTGCTACAGCACCCTTGTTCCCTTGTATCACATTCACTCCATGATTCAGAACTTCATCCTTCCATTCATCATAGTTTCTTCTCTCTTCTCTTCTCTTCTCCATGTTTGCTGAGTTCACTCCGTGTTCCTCCCCGCAAACCCTACTGTCTCGCTGGTACATCATCTTTTGACAATGGATTAAAGATGAGGTGCGGAGACCCATCTGAAGCAAAAGAAATGATTGGCTATGGCAAGGGTGATGGTGGTGAAGGAGCCAGTTCTATTTGTTGTGCTTATTACTATCCTTAGAGTTAGATCATATTTTGTTAGGCGTGGTGTCTTTCTTTCACATAGATTGAGGTAGTTTTGAATAGGTCCATAGCAAAGCATTTTTGATTGGACATAGGTTCTCTCTTGAAGCATATTACTAAGTTTTTGTATATTCTATGCAGGCACAAAATACAAAAGAGTTGAGGTATTCTCAACATGGTTCAATGAGCATTTGCAGAACTCGATACCTATTATCATGATCGCAGGGTTTGATGGAACCTCTTTTAACGTGGACAAAATTACAGAAGAGTTTGAAGGAAGTCTTAAAATGGCAAACAAAACTGATACTGATTTCAACGTATTAGCTGTGGTGTATGCTCATTTCATTAAGCATTGGGCTTCTAGATCAGTTCTCATGAATGTCAGAGAACTGGAAGGCTTTTACATTAACATTTACTCAGAAATAGTATATGAAGCTCAAGTAAACAAGGTGTCAATGAGATATTCTTGACATACTCATGTCACCAAAACTAAAAAAGATACAATCCTTTCAAGAACATTATGGTTTCATAGTTCATCATCCCAAACATTATACTGACATTTAATATTCTTATATAGCTTCAAAAGCAAAGTATATCTTCATGCTCCATATTTAGCAAATTGTTTTTCAGGCAAGGAAGACTATCCACATATCAGTGTTTTTTTTTTCAGATTTTCTGTCAATATTAGCTCTTTATAACTTTCTTAAGGTTCTTGTAATCCGCACAATTCATGGTAAAGTATTCTATCCCCTATTTTGGAATCAGATATTTCATGCACAAAGTCTGCTATTCTTGTCCAACTGAGAGTATGAAAATTTCGCATCTCATGTCTTTCTTTATTGTCCTCTCACATCTATGATGCCACTAAGTATGTGCAAGTCTTTTGGAGTCAAGATCAAATAGTTTTGGATCTTTACAATTCTCTGGTCAGATCTCATGTCCACCATTAACATTGTCAAACTATGCAGGCAGTAGCTGTTGTCAGATTCAATTTCATATTATCCTATCTTTCCATGCTCAGAAACAGGACGTAATGTTTAATGACTTCTCTTACAAATTGTGCTCATGTTTTGTAGGTCCAAGCCTATATGGAACTAAAGCAAGTTCTAGTTGTTGCTGAGGGAAGTGATGTAGTGCAACCTTTCTACAATGAACATTTATCAGGTCAAGCATGTTGGTGCCTTTAATGCCGTTTTGGATAGCTCTATTAGGGATGGCTCATGTTTCACGTGAGGGCTATTAATATTTACACATGGGTTTTGCTAGGGGCTCTTTATGAATGATGAAGTGTCTTATGTAGCTGAAAAATGATTGACTTTCTAATTTGTAGGTAAAAGTTTTTTTGTGAGGTGAGTTTTAGTGTTCGTAATCCCCCTTTTCTTCCAGTGTGTATGCATGCCGATTTGTTGCAAGCATGAGAGAGACATTCATACATTAGGATAGTTACTCCCACACTTTTGTATGATCTGTTCAAATGAGAAAACTCTTTGACAATAGGTAAGAAGTGCCCATATTCCTTTGAAACTGCTAGCTAAAGTATACATGGGGCATGTCTTCATCCTTGTTTGACTTTTGGAGGAGATTGGATGGTAGCTCCAATCTAGGATTATCTCCTTCTTCTTGTGGTTAGTAGCATATAGGAGCTTGGCAGTTGGCGCATGGCCTAGTTATGGCAAGTTCTGAGTAGCTTTTTATTAGAGGTGGAGAGCCAGAGGAGACATGGAGACTGGTGTGAAGAAGATACCTCAAGAATCATGATGGTCTTTCATTGTAAAACTGAGCCTGTAATGGTGGGGTGGGGATAGTAGCTCAGTTCAAGGACATAGACCAAGCATATGGATATAGAGTGAATTGAGTTATCATATAGAGTGAAATTGAGTTATCAGGGAAGATATTGTGAAGATTAGTAGCACATACAGATCGCGCGTGCGCACACACACACACACACACACTCGAGCATTGCCTCTCCATGCCACCTCCACTCTTGACATTGCCATCCCCTCCCCATCCCTTGGTGGCCACCTCCATCTCCATTTTGATGCTCATGACCTGCTTCATCCCCCAACAACCTTCCACCTCCACTACCCTACTACCATGACCATCTTTCTCCACCTTACCCAATAGTTTCACTATTGTTGGGTGGTCTTGCCTTTGTGGGTTGTGCTGTGGCTACTTGTGGGCACTTCTGTCCTCTTGTTTGGGACTTCCCATGCACATCCACTCCCATGTTTTCCTTGCTTTCATGCTGTTGGAGAACTCAGTCCTAGACAACACACCTTGTAGATACTGAACTTGTGTTGTACAACATTGTGCAGATTCGCCTCTTCCACTACAACCCCTTCTGATAGACAAACAGACTTTTGAGAGTGTGTTTTCTGAGACTTTTTCACAATGGCAGCCTTTGGTTTAGCATTGCAGCAACGATATACATATGTTTTCTAGTCTCTTGCTTTAAGGATAATTTTGACAAAGTAGTAACAACCAATGGTTTGCATGCACTTACAAAGTGATCCACATCATGTCTCAAAGCTGGGCAATAAAAGAAAGTCTCAACTGCTTTCATTGTAGCATCAACGTCGTGACACCTTTATGTTGTGACACCTTGGATGTGGAGGTTCATGACTTTCAACCATCAAGTTTGTCCCCTAACTACTTTGTTACGCATACCTAACCATACATCATAAGAAAGCCTTGTCTAAGATTATAGTACTCATGGTGTTGACCATCTAATAAGAGATCCTAGGCTTTGGTAAATGTGAAGAAATTGCTTGGATTTGCATTGAGGAAACATAATGTATGACCATGACAGAAACACAAAGACATAGACAGTGACAAGCAAAAGTCAAACCCTAAACGCAAAATGTAAAACTCATAATGCAAAAATAGAAACACAAACAAAGAGAGAAGGAGAACACTGAGGTGAATGAATCAATGCAGTAAATGTATGTAAGAGTGTACAGAATGCTCAAGGATAGAGCAATAGAGTTTCAGTGTGTGACGTCCATCGATGATGGATTTGGATTGTTGTAACCACTAGGTAGAGATGAGAGAGTGTTGAATCATGAAGGGCATCTGTCAAGAGGATATGTATTTTTGAAACCTCACTTAACATGCTTAGAGTAAATTTACGAGCACGGGACCCGAGGAAATCATGGGATGTCAAAGGCAAAAGTTGCTATAAGTTATGCTGCACAAGTACTTGGTGGTATGTGGTGCCAGTTGTTGGCCTAGGTCATTTATTTGGCCAGAAGTGTTAGTTGGTGACACTAGAGAAGTGGCGTTTAATGGTACCTAATGCCAATTTGATGGTCAAAGATAGCACAGAGACAGTGGGGAATGGAAGTTGCTGAGACAATTTAATTATTGGCCAGTCACATTATTTTTCTAGGCATCGAAATAATTATTAGATTAACTTTCAAGATTTAAAGATTGAAAATTAATATTTAATTATGGATAATGGTAGAAAAACCATTTGGGAAGGCTGCCATTTGGCAAACTTGCACATGAAGGCTGGTGGGAGGTTGAAGAAGAGGAAAAACGTGACCATTCTGTTGTTGTGAATGGGGAGGAGCTTTTGGAGCTGATTGGGACTGTTTTTCCTCCATTTTCTAACAGGAAAGAGCAGGTTCGCTACAGGCGACAACTCCTGGGGACCCCCAAATTGTAGGTGACAGCACCTGGGCTGTTGGCGCTAGCATTTATTGCAGGCAATAGGAGGGAGAGGGTTTCCAATAGCAGGCGACAACATTGCAAATGACTGATTTTCTCAGTTCCCAACAGCAAGCGACAACATCTACAGGTTGTTGAGACAAGCAACAGCAGTAAATGTCTGATTTTCTTAGTTCTTCTTGAAGAAAGTTTGAAATTTCTCTCTCCTCATTATTCTCTCTCATCTCCTAGCCTTTCTACAGCCTTGCTCCAAAGATTACTGCATGGAGATTATTAGAAGCTGATAAATTTCTCTGTTGTAAATATTGATCTGTAGAGTAGAAATTAGAGTTTAGCAATAACCTTAGAAAGCATGCCAGAAATTGGAAGCTCCAAGAATTGGATTTAAGAGAGCTGAAGTTGTTTTCAATCAAATTCAAGTGGAGAGACCGGGAAATCAATGAATTTGGGGCATTTTCCATCTCCATTAAAGCGGGTGAAGGCCAATTGACTATCCAAATTAGGAGGCAAATCAGATTGAAGACTTGCCAATCATTTTGGACAGCAAGGGGAGTTGAAATACCTAAAGGGATTGGGAAAATCCCATTGTACATCAACTTCTTGTTCAATTAAGTTAAAGAAATATCAAAAGGGGCACGAGTTTTGGGGTTAATAAGGTACCCATTGTTCAAGATTGTGAGTTAATTTGCATTTCTCAGTTTTGTAATAAATGTTGTTACTGTAACTAAGTTGTAATCAGGAAAATTACCACCCATCCATGGAAGGAAGGTTGGTTTCATGGTTCCATTGTTGGGATACCATAAAATCCTTTGAATTGGTGGGCCTGTGCATTAGGGCCAAAAACGTTTCAAAAATGGCACTTGTAAGAAAATGATTAAGTTACTAATTAGTTGAGGTTTTAAAATAATGAACCCTCCAAATTTGGCCATTCAGACGTGATTAATGAGAGAATTTATTATTCATTTAAGAGGTTAGCCATTAAATGCCTAAGGACGTTAACTCATGTCAGAGGTCACTTTTCGGCCATTATTCTTTCATTTTGAATATTTTACTATCACGTTTCCCACCAAAATCACGCTTCTTTTTTCGCCTGCATTCATTTGAATCATCGTTCTCTCCTCTTCACTTTGTTTCATAGTTCTTAAAGTAGATTTTACTCTATCGTAAAATTTCTCACCAAAATCACGTCCGGTTCTTACCAGTAGCGTGCATTGGTCTCCCTTCGTCTCCCTTCGTCTCCTTTCACAAAATCTTAAGAAGGTGATCAACAATCAAAAGAGTCTCTACACAGAGGATCAATACCACTTACTTGCCGATTGAGCTATAGAGATATGGTCCTCCATGGACCTGAGACGAGATCATCTTGTTAGTTTTCAGCAGACCCAACTAGGTTGGGACATCCAAGCCGTATCTTTACTTCAACCCCTAAGATATCCATTCTATAAGATTTTGTTTCAACTAAATCCAAGCTTTTTCTTCAATCTCTTCAATTTGATTCATAAGAAAATGGGTAAAAGAGTCCCATGGTGTTGATGCAAATTGGTAGGGATAGATATACTAAGGATAATCCTTAAGCTAATAGAATCCTTGTATATTTTTTTTAAGATGTAATATATCTCAATTTCACAAAAAAAAGACCATCAAAATAATCAGTCTGCATTTCACAAAAAAAATTTACATAACTTTATTAGGCTCTGAAAAAATTTTAGAAATTTTTAAAGCTTTTTTTGAGCTCGTTTGCTATTTTAAAAATATTTTTAAGCAAAAAACGGCCTAAAAGAGACCCAAAAAATCACAAAAAAACCACCCAAAAATAGCATAGCCGATACGGCACAAAAATGGGTATCCAAGCTGGCTATGCTATTTTTTGGTGGTTTTTTTGTGATTTTTTGGGTCTCTTTTAGGCCGTTTTTTGCTTAAAAATATTTTTAAAATAGCAAAAGAGCTCAAAAAAATTCAAAAAAAATCCATGAGTTTATTAGGCTTTGAAAAATTTTAGAAATTTTTTAAGATTTTTTTTAGCTCATTTGCTATTTTTAAAAATATTTTTAAGCAAAAAATGGCCTTAAAAAGACCCAAAAAATCACAAAAAAACCACCCAAAAATAGCATTGCCGATACAACGCGAATATGGATATCCGAGGCCATTTTTTGCTTCAAAATATTTTTAAAAATAGCAAATGAGCTCAAAAAAATCTTAAGAAATTTCTAAAATTTTTTCAAAGCCTAATAAACTTATGGAAATTTTTTTGAATTTTTTTGATAGGTTTAAGATCTCACAAAAAATAAGTCATTACAAGGGGGTATACTTTGCACGCGCATGTTTACTCCTTCACGATACTGAGGGAGGAGGACCCCTACGGAGATTTTGTTGTGCCACTCTTGCACCATATCAAGTCATCCATGATATGTAGCGAAAAGTATAGTACCAAACATTATGCTTTTTGCCACGCTCGCGCCGTATGAACTGCTCCACGATACGGTGCGAATATGACCCTGCGAAAATTTGGCTTTGCTGCTCTCGCGTCATATCAACTTATCCTCACATGGTTGACTTTATGAATTTATGAATTATCCTTACATTGTTGCTGCTCATGCTCATAAGATCACCCTAATGAATAAAGATTTTAATATGATTAGCAGAATAAGGTACCGAGGATGATGTTTGCAAGAGAAAAATCGATGTACTTGGACCTGTTAATTATAAGAGAATGGGTGAGGTGTATGGGCAAATGGTTATTAATGTTTCTTGCACTTCTGAGGAAGAGGACTATCTTAGCATATCTCATGAGGACAAGTCCATGCTAGTTGTAAAAAGGATATTTAATTGTTAGATTCTGTAGTTTATTATTGCATAAGGTAAGGCATTTTGACTCTAAAAAATTTTAGTATATAGAATAATTGTGCTATTGATTGCAAATAACACTCCTTTATTTTTGCTATTAGCTTTAGGACATTGATTGCATCTCTTAGCCAATAAATCTCTAAAATTATGTGTATTGTTGATCCACTGTTATCAATGGAATTTTTTTTTAGATTTGGTTCAAATATAACAATGTCTTTCAAAGCTTTTGATTCCATCACAACTACCATAAAAAATTTTATTACATCGGATACACTCACCAGAGAAATTATCCTCATGAACTCTCTAAGTGGTATCCATGGCCAAGGAAGAATGTGGGTTGAATGGAATACTGCTTGCTTTTTAGTTAATTATTTATTTTATTTGATTATCTATTTTAGTTACATGTTTCCATTTGCAGTGCTAGCAGGCTCCTGACTACCTTCTTGGACACCACATATGAGGATATTGTTGATCCTAGAAAACCATATAACTCTCTGTAACAAGAAGTACCATTGCAAAGTCACAAAGTCATACATATACTTATGGAAAAAGAGTGCTTTTCAAATGTCTGCAGGATAATAGATTCAAAGATACTCAAGATAGATGGAGTGAATGTAAGTCTCTTTCATATTGTTGGTTTTTTTAGGGACCCCTTTTTACCAACTTGTTACATTTTTTCTTGCAGTGCTGGCAGGCTCCTCTTCCGAAAAGTTTCTACTTAGCCAGGATACCTTCGTTCTTTGTAAATTTGCTGTTTTGAAGCAAGCCACGAAGATATAGAGGGGTACAAACCATGATAAACGTATTCTTCTTGAGATCCTTCCAGCTGTCATGGACTTTTTAATATCCTGAGATATTTTGAATTTGAAACTCTACACCGTTACCTTGTCAGGAATCTCCCAGTTTAGAGATGAAAGACTTGGCAATGGCTTCGATATTCCCATACCTATCCGCTTTAGAGGGAACCACATACTGTGCATAATATATAAAAACCTTGCATTCACTAAAAAAAGACACAGTTTGATCGGCATAAATAATGTCTACCAATACCTTATGAATGGCATGGAAAGTCCCACTTAGGCTTTCCAAAGGTTGCCATTCAATACTTGTTGATGGAAAGATATCTACAATGACGAACCGTTTGTTAGAACTTGCATAAATGGAAAAGAATTATATATGTTATTCAACTAATAACTTACAATGTGTTTGTTGGGGAACACATTCGTTTGGAGGCAAGTGCATATCCTTGGCCATGTAAACATGTTGCACCTTGACAAACCAGCCTTCGGGCATAATTTTGAAGGCAATGATATGCCCCTTCCAGTGATGTTTTATATCATCTCATTTTCTTCTTTTCACCTTATGAGAGCCCTTGCAAGATGGCAGCATGGTAACCCAATCGTTTACAGCAAAGGTTTTGGGCTCAAAATTTCCATCTGCTCCCTAGCTATAGACTGTGCAAGAGTGTATTAAACGAGAAGGGCGCCTGGAGGAAGCCATGAAAAGAATGAAAGCGCAGAGAAAGAAGCTCAAAGAGGGGTGAATGAACTAAAAAGTAGCGCCAAGAATACAAATGAGTATGTATTGGGCGCCAAAAACAATATTGAAAGATCTCCCGACTTTCAAAAAACTCATTATTAATTTCATCACATCTCTGTCACGTATTTTGTCAGATTTGTAAGTAAATAACGTCTTTGGGACTCCAAAACATGTCAGACTTTAGGGGTTTTGGCTAAAAAAGAAGAGAGAATCACGAAATGGGCTCCACTATCTCTAAAAAAGAGGAGACAAGAATACCATATTCTTGCACACGTGGCGAACTCTCTTTGGCCCTTTCCTTAATCCCGTGATTAACAAAAGTGCATTTTTTGAATCGTTTTTGGCCCTAATGGGTACTTGATTGTAGCTTGCGACTATTGCATCAGTGCTAAAATTGCTCTTAGCAGTGAATTATAACAAGCATGTCTTCACATGGTGATGTGGGATTAAGTGGAGAGGATGCATCACTTCTTGGTCAATCACATGGTAAAGGGGAAAATGCAATGACCGATGTTGAGCATGGTTCTCAACATGGACAACAAGTTGAAAATGTGAGAAATGACCCAATGCATAAAGAGGTTGATGACCAACAAGGGGCTGAAGAATTCGATGATAGCTTGAAGTATCAAATGCGTACAGCAGTAAATATTTTTGCTAAAATGGCAAAGGATCCCTAGTTTTCTACAAGGACCAATGGAAATGCCTAAGCCTTCTTCGGAAGAGCCCAAGATGCCTGATGAGCACAAACAGTTGGTACCTTTGGAGGAGTAAGTGCAAATGCATGGCCAACTTGGTAGTGCCAATCCATGATAACATGGGCAGCAAGGTAATTATGCACATGTAAGCATGGGACATCAAGGAAACTTTAGTGGTGGTACCATTTTTCATGCTATGGTTGGATAAGCACCGCATATGGGAATGTATGGCTCAGATCCCTATGGTATGAAGCAGCCAATGCATGGCTCACGACACCCAATGTATCCGGGTAATGTGAGTGGAATGCCTAATCCCATGTATGCCAGCATAGGCATGATGCACGGGGCACAAAGCGGGCCATATGGATATGCATCTGCACCCCTAGGGACTGTTGGAGCACAAGGATTTGGTGTTAGTCATGTAGGAGCATTTGGAAGTGTTGGTTATCATGTAAATATAGCAAATATATCCTTTTTGCAGTAGCCTATTTATGATAACTTAACTCCCATAGGTTTGCCGAAGGACTATGATGAAGGTGGCAAAAGTGTGAAGTTTGAGCATTTTAGTGGTGCACAAGATAGGTTGAAAGCACTCATTTTTATTCAATAATTTGGTGTAGCCTATGTTGGAGGTAACTTCATAGATGCATCGCAATAGTGGTCTACGCTTCTTATTCAAGGGAAGTCACCTACCACTTGGGTCTAGTTCAAGCAAATGTTTGCGTCAAATTGGTTGACAAGTACCTTTGAAGTAGACATTATGATAGCTTGGAATTAGTTGCATTCCAAAGATTGCAATAACTACGATCAATAAAATAAGAAGTTTTGGGATTCATTGTTGCTAGTTACTTCTTATCACATAGTACCTCTCCATGCCAAGTGGACAATTATATTTGTGGTTTGCCAAAGGGTATTCAGGATTTTTACATTAAGTACCTTGTTTCCAGCATGTCTCAGCTTATAGAAATTGCTATTACAATCGACACATGGCTGCATGGAAAGGATGGAGGATTCCAAGATAGTGATGCCAAGCCATATATCACTTAGGCCAAGGCTAAGGAAAATGGTAAATCTGAAAATAACACTGAAAATCAGAGCAAATTTTGGCACACAAAGAGCAGAAGATCAGGGGTAAGGTTTCCAGAAGGTACTCGGTGAAGTTTCACAATTATTCACCAATGGATGCCAAATGGATGGAGGAGGATGACTTGGTAGACCATCCTCAGTTGTTGTAGCTTTACCTTGATGCTTTCCACTTAGAGTTGGCTTTAGTTCGGGCTCAATTAGGTTCAGTGGAGTAGGGGTCTAGAGTATTACTTGATGCTCGTGAGGGAGCTAGTACCTCCGCTCCTCAATGACGGACAATTCCAGATGTAGTACATCTCGGATGTATTCATCATACATTCAGGGTATTGTAGTTGATAGTATGTTTGCCAGAAGATCATTATTCAGTGTACTAGTTGCTATGTTTGGTATGCACATGGGTGTGGTTTTCACTGCAGCTTTGAAACTGTACATTTGCATTCATTAAAGATCATCAAGGCCCGATTAATGAATGCTGGTTTTTAGTGTATGTTCATTAATATTCAATGGTATTCAACTTGTTTTGTGCACAATAGCATATATTATGATGCCATTGATGTTTTAGCCATGGTTTATGCTTGGTATATGTTACGCTATGGTTTGATTTTGCTAGATGAGTTGAGCTCATGAGAAATAGACGTGTCACATGATAATGTGGCATTGTTTTTGAATTCTTTGTTGTGAGTCTTATGTTATATTATGTTGGCCGGTAATGTTCAGCATGTGTTGGGCATATGGAATGGTCGAGCAACAGCGTGTAATGTTATGTTAACTATGATGTCTTGTGGAAATTCCAATCCACTATTTTGCTTTTGATGCATCTTACAGTGCAATCGAGGACGATTGCAAGGATTTTAAGGTGGACTGCCATGAGGATATGTATTTTGAAACCTCACTTAATAAGTGGATTACTTTTTAATCACATGGTTAAGTAAATGTTGCACATGTGAGGTGTAATTGGGGTTAGAGTAAATTTAGGAATCTAGGGCTCTAGGAAATCAAGGGATGTCAAAGGCAAAAGTTGCTATAAGTTATGATGCACAGGTACTTGCCAATAGTAGTTGTGGGCTGCCCTTCAGTCTTGCCAATACCAGTTGTCAAGCTCTTGTGGGTTAAGGCCTCTTCCAATTCTTTTCTTGTTTTAGTCTTGTCTTATATCGAGTCTTGTCTTGTAATCAAACCACACTCTTGTGAGCATTCTCTTGTAATCAACTTCTCTTGTAATTGAGTTATCTCGCAGTTAAGTTTTAGTTTAATTTATCTTTCAAGTTCTTCTCTTGTAAGTTGTGAGAGCAATCTTCTTGCTCTTGAAGAGCACTTTCCGTGCTCATAATAGAGGGTGTTGATGACAAGGAAAAAGGGTGATGGAGGAGTAAGGTAGTGGATGGAAAAGAACCATCGAGGGAGATAGCTTAGGATCTGCTCAGGAGTGCTCTGCACGATGAGAGCGCTCTTTTCAAAGATGATGAAATCGTGCAATGCAAAGAAGGTACAACAAGGGGGGAGGTCGATGTCGAAAACAAGTGCCAAAACTTGTAGAATACCATCAAAGGGTAGGAATCCCCTCTCAAACTTGGATGTCTGTATCAAAGGAGGAAGAAGAGCATGACGTCGTCTTTGTCTGATGCCGAGAACCATGATGATAAAGATGAAGATGAGGATGGAGCACCCAAGTGGAAGAGCAAGCTAGAAGACATTGCCATGATAGCATCAAGAGAGATACTGTATGATCTGCCTCAAGGGGGAAAGCCTCCAAGTTGGTAGAAGAGAAATTCTCCTACGAAGACGAAACTATGATGAGGAGGGTGTGCATCCCATGTTTCCAGCCTAGGAAGGACCAATGCAAATCTACATATTAGCCCAACAAAAGAGATCAAATTTTGCAAAATAGAGGTGAGTAGTAAGATGTGAAGGGAGTGAGCCATGAAGTGGAAGCATAGAGCAGAAGCAAGAGCTATGGTGGAAGAAGCAAGAGCAAGAGACAGATAGCAAACTCCAACGGTCACAATGTGTTAGTAGCCTTTCCTTTATTCTTATGTCATTGAAAGAATAAATAATGAAGTGGCAGTGATGGGCGCCCGCCACCTATAGTGTACAAGTGTGCAGGTCACTAATACACGGTGTAGGTATTGTCAGT
Organism: Lygodium microphyllum; assembly: GCF_053477565.2. NCBI lineage: Eukaryota > Viridiplantae > Streptophyta > Polypodiopsida > Schizaeales > Lygodiaceae > Lygodium > Lygodium microphyllum. Next base: position 38,966,796 of record NC_141156.1, read on the forward strand.
GTAACTTATACACGGATGGCTAGGCACAGGTGTCTTCACCCCCCAACAACCTTCCACTTAAATGCAAATGTGCCCCTAGTGAGAAGAGAATAAGAAAAAGGTGCAAAATACAAGTGTATATAAGCACAACAGGATGAGAAAAGACACATCTCATCCAATACCCATCAACTTCCTAAGAAAGGCAAAACGCTCTGTTGAGAGACTTTTAGTGAACAAATCTGAAGGATTTTGATTAGTTGAGATCTTGAAATGTTCAATGGACTTGTCCTCAACAACTTCTTGAATAAAATGGTAACATATCTCAATGTGCTTCATCTTCGCATGAAAGGCCGGATTCTTGGCCAATTTAATAGTACTCATACAATCCATAGAGACTTCATTAGTAATGCCAAGGTCTGCCACTCGACGGCCTAACCAAAGAGGCTCCTTGCAAGCCTCAGTGGTGGCTGCAACATACTCTATCTTTGTAGTAGATAGGGCCATGTATTTTTGCACCTTGGACATCTAAGAAATAGCAGCTCCAGTAAAGGTACACACATAGCGAGAGGTGGACTTCCTACTGTTTGTGTATGCCCTACATAATCAGAGTCAGTGTATCCCATGACTCTTGTATCCTGGCCACCATAACAGATGCACATGGTTGTTGTGCTCTTCAGGTACCTCATGATATCCTTGACAGCAGCCCAATACAATCGGCAAGGTATAGCTATATAGCATGTCACAACTTTCACTGCAAATGCTATGTCAGGGCGAGTGGCTATCATGGTATTCATTGAACTGCTCACTGCGGATGCATAAGGGATCTTGGCCATCTTGGCCTTCTACTCATAAGACTGTGGGCAATCGGCTTGACTAACCTTCACATGAGAAGATAAAGGACATCAAATAGGCTTAACATCTTGTAGATGAAACTGCTCAAGGATCTTTTCAATGTACTCCTTTTGTGACAAGTAAAGGAGTCTCTTAGGGCAATCACACGTAATGCGCATCCCAAGAATATGTGAGGCCTATTCCATGTCCTTTATCTCAATTGTCAAAGCTATTCTTGAGTTGACCTTTCAAGGCATCCAGCTCATCATGAGCACTTTCAGCAATCAGCATATCATTCACAGAGAATCAAAATTATATGGCTGCCATCACAAGCCATCTTCATGTATGAACACAGATCCATATCACTATAAATATCCCTGTGAATGCATAAAAGCATCAAACTTGTGGTACCCTTCCCTGGGTGCCTACTTTAAGCCATAAAGACTCTTTCTCAATCTGCACACTAGGTGGTACTTGCTAGGTTTTGCAAAGCCCTTAGGCTACTCCATGTAAATCTCATCATGCAAGTCCCTATGAAGAAAAGCCATCTTAACATCCATCTGATAAAGATCCAAGTCAAGCTGAGCAACCAAAGCGAGTATTAAGTGTAGGGTAGTCATCTTCACAAGAGGAGAAAAGACTTCATTATAGTCCACACGATGCTCATGCTTGAAACCCTTAGTAACTAATCTAGCCTTACATGCCAACTTGGGGCATCCAGGGTGTGAGGGTTGAAGTGGATCAAAGCTTAGCTGAGAGTGAAGTAGACAGTGTGGAGAGTGGAAGCACGACACTCAATACAATTAGACTGAAAGTGTAAAATGAAAGTACAAAGTATAACCCTTAAACCTTAGGGTTGTAAGAGGGTGTTCACACCCCCAGTGTGTGAAACACAATAAGTTTCCAAAACTGTGTAACATAGGCACATAAAATAAAGAGAATAGATTTGGGGGGAAAAACCTCTCGTACGAAGAGTAAAAAGTGTCCCAGTGTCCTACTAAAGATCATCACACTCCTTTGTGAGCATAGGCGTGAGTAAAACCCAACAAACCCCCCTGGAGTGAAGATTGATCAAAATACAAGGGTCGTTTGCCACCAAAGGAGATCAAATTTAAAGCATTGTGAAATGCTTCAAATTTGTCACGATGAAGAGCTTTGGTGAAGATGTGTGCCACATTACTGGTGGTAGGACAAAGACAAGGTTGATGTCTCTGGCATGTAGCCTTTCTTTGACAAAGTGATAATGGATCTCAATGTGTTTTGTGCATGTAGGAAACACTGGGTTCTGTGCCAGTGCAATGGCACTCACTCTGTCGGTGAACAAAGGAGTAGGCTTCGTGACAAATACATCGAGATCAGCTAGCAAGCCTTGTAGTGAAAACTGCCTTGTAATCAACTTTACATGACGATATGGCAATAGTGGACTATTTCTTGCTAAGCCAAGATATGCAAGATGAGCCAAGAAAGAAACAATTGCCACTAGTGGAGTGATGAGAATCATCACCAGTGCAGCCGAAATCACTGTAAGCATGTAAGTGAGTGGTCCCCCCTTGGCATAAAGCAACCCAAGAGTCGTAGTACCCTGCAAGTAACGAAAAACACGCTTGATAGCTTGCCAATGTGACATGCGTGGCTGATGCATATATCTGCTCAAGGTTGAAACTGCAAACTGTATGTCCGGCCTAGTGTTGCATAGGTAGATAAGTCATCCAACTGGTGGAGCATATGTGTGTATATCAAACAAGTTAGTGTCATCATGCAATGATAGCTTTAGTCCAGGTTCCATTGGTGTACAGACTGGCTCGCAATCTTGTAAGCTAAACCGATACCTCTAGCATCATGAATGAACTGAATAGCTAAGTAATAGTGCAAATACCCTAAGTTTGACATCTGATGTTGCAAATTTTGTTTAAATGCTAAAATCTGATTAGCATGTGTCCATGTAAGAAAAATGTCATTAGCATATAGACAAATGATCAGCATGGATCACCCCTCTTTACATACGTAAAGCGTTGACACTTGGCCACAAGCTTGGCCTTATATTTGTCAATGGATCCATTTGCATTCCTTTTTGGCTTGTAGACTCATTTTGTTCCAATGGCTTTCTTCCCAATAGGCAAAGACACTAAATCCCATGTTTGATTCTTAATGATGGCATCAAACTCAGCTTGCAGTGTTGCCATCTGATGCACACTATGTTGTGCATCCTCAAAATATTCAGGCTCCTTATCATCAACTGTATTTGCTACCATAACAAACTCCATGGTATTGGCATTATCATGCATACGAGCTTGCCTTCTAGTACGACTAGCCATGGGAGCATCCAAATGACTATCTTTCATAGTTTGTAAATACCATCTAGGCATTTGTCTAGCCTCCTGACTGTGCACAAGCTCTTGTTGAATTTCAGATTCAGCACTTTGCTGAATATTCAGATCAGCCATGGGCTGATTTTCTGCATTATCCAATTGAGCAGGTGGCTGAACATTAAGTTCACTTGTTGAAACTCCAGCTGAATCACCAAATGAAGTGGATAGCAGCCCTTCAAATACATCATTGGCAGCCTCATATGTATTGAAACCTGCAAGGGATAATTCTGATTTTTTATCGAAAAGTACATCCCTCTTGACAAATACCTTTTTAGAAACAACATCATGTAATCTATATCCTTTGCTCTGACTGTTGTACCCCACAAAAATGCATTTGACAGCCTTGTTATCCAAAACCTTGGGAATGTGTGCATATACAAGATACTCAAAGGTACAAAAGTGCCCAACAAATGTTTTCAGCTATTCCAAGCCTCAAAAGGCATGATATTCTTTAATGCTTTGGTGGGGCATCTATTCAAAACATGGCAAGTACACATAACAGCTTCCATCCAAAAACTGTGTGGTAAGCTTTTTGCTTTCAGCATACATCTGGCCATCTCTATAAGTGACCGATTCTTTCCCTGCAACCCCATTCTGTTATGGAGTACAAGGAGTAGTATGCTGATCAACAATGCCCTTCTGCTTCAAAAAAGAATTCAGCATAGAGGACATGTATTCCCCCCGTCGGTTGGAACGGAGAGTCTTCACCCTGCATCCAGATTGATTCTCAACAAGTGCTACAAAGCAAAAAATGCATCGTACACTTTTGACTGTTTCACTAAAGAATAGACCCAGCAGAAGTGAGTAAAGTCATCAATAAAAGTCACAAAATAGTAGCAGCCACCCAATGACTTTGTCTGCATAGGGCCACATACATCCGAGTGCACTAATTGTAACCTGGCAGTGGCTTTAAAAGCAACATCATGGGGAAAATAAAACCGATGCATTTTCCCCAAAGTACATCCCTCGCATAAGTGCTCAGGAGGTCTTTGCAAAAGAGGTAATCCATCTAGCATCTATGTATGTTGTAAGAGCATCAAGCTACCATAGTTCACATGCCCCATGCGAGCAGGCCATAACTTCGCCTGTAACATAGTAGGAGTAAGAGTGGATGCTAAATATGCCGACTAATCAACTGAAATAGCATCCAACTCATATAACCCATGACATAGAGTGCCTGTCAAGACCAAAATCATGTCTTTCTTATCTCGCACCATGCATCTGTCATCATCAAAGGTGACCTGCAATCCACACCATGCCAAAGAAGAAATAGATAAAAAATTATTCTTTATACATGGCAGAAACAAAGCATTTTGTAGGCGGAGAATAAAGCCATCAATGGCTGTCAGCACAGTCTGCCCAATACCTCTAACAAGGTGTAATGCATTGTTGGCACAATGTACAGACTTGCCAATTGGAGCTGCACCAATAGAAGCAAAAAAATCTTTGCGAGATGTGATGTGCCTAGAAGCATTACTATCAAAAAACTAGGTGTCTGCATTCTCATCATAGCTAAATGCTCTATCAGCCTAAGAAGAGTCAAGACTACATGTATAAAAACAATAGTCCCTTTCTGCAACAAAGGATGTTGACTCAGTAGCAGTGGATGGAGCATCAAAAACAGACATCCCTGACTCGTTTTTCTTCTCCTTGGCTTTGCGCTTTCTACACTCAGTGATGTAGTGGCCTGGCTTCTTGCAATTATGGTGTTTACGTTTCTTGGCTTGCGTGCCGCCTTATTTTTTACTGCCCTCTGAAATGCCTTAAAGTCCCAAAGTTTTGCGGAGCATCGTTTGCTTCGCTGTCCTTGCCCTTCTACCGTGCTATAAAAGCCTGCTTAGAGGCTATAACATCCACACCACTATTTCTTCTTGTGTACTCCTCTAAGAGCAAACTGACCAGCTGAAGGAAAGTAAGTGGCTGTGGGGCAATCCTCATGGTGAGGTTCAAGGCCGTATAAAAGGTCAAGTACGAGGGCGGCAATGAAGTCAAGGTAGTAGATATCATTTGTGTGTCTGAGTAATAGTTATCAACATTGATAAGCTTTTCACGCAAGTCCTCGATTTTTTTTAGGTGATCCTTCATAGAATGACCCTTGTCCATCTTCTTTGTCTCAAGCTCTTTCTTCAAGAAAGAGATGCGGGTCTCATTCTTACTGGCAAACATCTGCTCCAAGGTCAACCAAGCTTCTTGTGAAGAAGGTGTAGACCAAATGTGAGGGATAATAGACCGCTGAATTGCCAATGCAATTAGCGAATCCTGTGCATCGCGTCTATCCCCCCATGCCTTTTGAGCTGCTGATCTTTGGGGAAGTGGCTGAGGTAGAGTAGGTGGACCAGGTTGAGTTACGTGTTATCCACGTCATCCTCGAGGAGTAGCACTCTCTTGAAAGTAAGAGAAAGTCCCACACAAGAACAATAATATATTTAAGTGTCAAGAAGGCAATATAAAGAGAATTCAGTGGGAAAAGGGGCTTATGGAATGGATCCCCCTTGGAAAATAGAATGGCCACCCAAAGAAGAAAGAGAAGCCTTAATTTAATTTAATTTAATTTATAAGGCTTTAAAAACTTTGTTTTCATTTTGGGGGAAAGGAAGGATGGCATGTTTGGGACAAGAAAACGAAGAAGGGTCTCAGGTGCATCGTCTCGAAAGGGGAACACTAGTGGATTCCAACCATGGTTGGTGGAATCACGAGAGAAGGTAGTTAGTAGTGGCCGATAGTAGCGGCATTGGTGGTGTCGAGTCGATAGGCGAAGCAGTGAAGTTGAAGGCCGTAGGAGGGGAAGAATAGTGGGCCGCCCGTCATGATTTCAAACCTTAAAGCTTTAGGCCTTAAGCTTTTAAGGTGACAAAAACGTAGAGCAACAATGGCCGTCCGTTAGGTATGCTGGCTCCACTGGTGGATTTGCAACAAACCAAAGGTAGTTTTCGATAGTGCAAGGCGACGCAAATAATTTGATGGCAGCTGATCGAAATGTCTCCCCCTCCTTGTGAAAACCACGTTTAAGAACAAAACCACCCAGAAAAGTGGTCTTTGTGGGAATCCACGTGAGTTTTGGATTAAACCCAAAGAAATAGAACCTTTTAGGAGTCCCCTTTCCCAACGCTTTATATACATGCACTAATTGTAATATCACCTATTTTTGGGGCGGGATAGCAAGAGCGCATGGAAGATGTTTCATGAAAGACGGACCCCCATACAAATTACATCACCAGATGCTTGCCTTGACTATGGGAGACAGCTGTATGACCTGCCAGGACAGCCACCTATGCAGCCCCCACAAGCTTGTAGGCCAACACTGTGGTCTTTCTTCACATGGAAAATGGTTAGGGATGCAATTTATAGATTACAAAATGGGAGGGCACATGATGAGGATGACTAGTAGCAGAACATTTCTCACATGCTTGTGACATATTAGCACCCATATTAGCACATATGCTCAATAGAGCAGTATGTGAAGGTTTCCCTATGAGTTGGTCAGACAATACTATAATTCCGCTATTTAAAAGTGGTGATCCCCTGATTCCTAGCAACTACAGGACCATCATGATCGGTCATACTTTGGCCAAGATATATGGATCTATATTGGAGCATGAACTCGGCAAATGGGCTGAAATGCGAGGCAAGAGAGCACAAGGACAGGCAGGTTTCAGACGAGGATATACCACGCTGGACCATATTCTCACACTTAGTCATTATTGAGGGTTGAGCCCGAGACAAGAGGATCTATTGTTGCTTTGTAGACTCTCGCAAAGCTTTTGATACAGTGCCTCGTACATGCATCATACAGAGATTGTAGGACATTGGAGTACCAGAGGGTATACGATGGGGTGTCTATGCATTACATGAGGCAATGACAAGTCATGTACAGGCACTAGGGGGCTATCAGAGAGGATTGACAATACCATAGGAGTGAAACAAGGATGTCCACTTTCACCCACATTGTTTGGTCTATACATAGATAAAGTGTTTGATTAAATAGACCGAGGAGGAGGAGCTGGAGCCAGCTTGGCAGGGGTGCTGATACCAATATTATTGTATGCAAATGATATTGTTCTCATTTCAGATTCATCGGAGGGATTGCAATGCCATCTAGATGCTTTGTACATCTTCTGTAGAGATAAAAACCTCACAGTGAACCTTGGGAAGACCAAAACCATGGTTTTCAATACTTCAGCAACATGGGTAACTAGATCTATGTACCAGTTCACATTTGGGGGAGACATACTAGAGCATGTGAGGGAATATGTCTATTTGGGAGTCACCTTCTCTGACCCACGTTTTTCGTTGAGAGGGGCATCAGAGGCATGTTTGGCAAATGGATACGCAGCACTAGGGGCACTCAAGAGTCAATGTGCTCACATACAATTCCAGGAGCCCCGCACCAAACTCTGGTTGTTTGACACCCTAGTCACACCTACATTACTATATGGAGGAGAGGTATGGGGCTGCATCCACAACTAGACGACCTTATTCTGAGGCTTGGCAGCCATATTAAGGTGACAATCGTCATCATTTGGGGCTTTGTTAACATTTACATCAGGCGATTGTCCCTTTTCCTTGGCGCTCAAGTCATCCTCTCCTGTGGACCAGTCGTCAACTTCACAGTTCTTTCCCTTTGCAAACGCAAGATTTCTTGGGTGTGTGCACGATATCTTACCAATTTGCAGGCTTTGATGACTCGGAGGAAAAGCTTCTTTCTCGACACTCCTCTGAGCAGAGATCTGACTATCGAGAGTCTCGTGATCGACGAAGGGAGGAGTCTCCTCAAACCCCGTCCTTCTTCTATCCATGTATCTCAAAGGGTTCCATCTACAATGAAGGCTCTGTCGAAGAAGCCTCTATCGGATGTTTGTATGCCTTCTCTGATACCCTCTATTCATGTGTCCATCCTCCCTTCTTTACCCAAGGAAGATAAATTGGATAGTTCCAACTATTCCTTATGGTCGTGTAAGGTGGAGTGTATCCTTGACACTTTTGACCTATGGGCGCTTGTTTCTTCACCCATTGTTCGTCCTGGGGAGGACCCTTATGATGGGGTCTCCATAGACCGTGCAACCTTATGGGATCGGCTCAACTCTAGAGCGTGTTCCTTTCTCTTTCTGAGTTTACAGGATTTGTTTCTTGTGCTTGTTCGCAAGTTGCAGACTATGGCAAAAGTGTGGAAGAAGCTTGCATCTTTGTATTAGCACAAGATGTTTGCCCACAAGATCTCCCTCGAAAAGAAGTTATGAATGCTCAGTCTTGATGATTCTCCTTCTATGAAGGAGCACATCACGAAGATGGAGGATATGAGGGGTGAGCTTGCCTCTCTTGGACGGAAGATCTCCTCTGAAGGCATGGCTATGATTCTTTTGACTCAGCTGCCATCTCCTCGGTTCGATGTCTTCTACACCAGCCTTACCACCTCAAGGATCCACGAGAAACTCTTATGTGAGGAGCTTTCACCTCTTGTCTTGGAGCACAACGAGCAACTAAGAGAGGTGGAGGCTAGTGGTTCTAGCTCCACCAAGGCTTTTACTGCAAGTACAAGTGGCGGGAAGAAAAAGAAGCAATAGCAAGAGAAGGCCAAGGACAAGAAGGATTCAAAGGAGAAGAAGCCCAAGTGCCCACACTGTGGGAAGGGCACTCATCTTGAGCAGAAGTGTTGGCAAAAGTACCCCCATTTGAAGCCAAAGGAAAAGGATTCGAAGGCTACCCCCACTACCAGAGATTTTGTTTTTGTACATTTGTTTGAGATGGAGGATACAGCTCTTGCTTCTTCTTCATAAGCGAAGCCTTGGCTTGTGGACAGTGGGGCTTCTGCTCACATGACCTACCGACAAGATGACTTTAGGACATGAGTTCTAGAGGGGGCACAGTCACCATTGGTGACAACTCTATCGTTCCCATTCATGGAGTGGAGACTATTCCCCCTACTGCTAGATAGGCAGTCTTCTTCTACTAGGGTCCTCTATGTACCTGATTTGGGTTTTAACCCCTCGTCTATTTATGGTCTGACCAAGCTAGGTACCCGTGTTGTCTTTACACAACACGCAATTACCGTGGAGGATGATTCCTCAAGTGCAGCTCTTTGGACAGGTACACAAGCAGCCGTAATTCAAAGGGAATCTCCACGAGCTTGAGCTGCTTTGGCATGCCCGTTATGGGCATTTGAGCCTTGATGCGATCCGGTGGGCTTCTTGGAAGAAGGTGGTGGAGGGACTTCCAAATTTCCCTCCTATTCACACTTTGTGCCCTAGTTGCTTGCGGGGCAAGTAGCATAGACATCCACATCCCCAAGTTGCCACTAGGAGAGCTTCTACGCCACTAGAGTTGGTACATAATGATCTTTGCAGACCTATGGGCATGGCCTCCCTTGGGAAGGCCAAGTACTTGATGTTGATTGTGGACGACTTCCATCACTATGTGTGGCCTTACTTTCTGGAGTACAAGAGCGAGGCGTACTTCCAATTCTACAAGTGGAAGGTGTTTGTGGAAACACAAACTACTTCAAAAGTCCATGGTGCATGAGCGGACCACGATGGCAAGTTTACTTCTCACCTCTTTTCTCAGTTTTGCAGGGATCACGGCATTTGTACGGAGTATGCCCATCCGAACACACCATCAAAGAATGGTGTGGTGGAGCGTGTGAATCAAACAATATTGGAGATGGCCCGATCGATGCTAGAGCATAGAAGACATGACACCCTATGATGCTTTTTTGGGACGAAGCCTTCCATGTCTCATTTTCGCATTTTCAGATGTAATGCATTTGTCCATGTGGAGAAGAAGAAGAGGAAGACGAAGCTTGACTTGAAGTCGAGGAAGCTTATCTTTGTGGGCTATAGCACAACCACGAAGGGATATCGGCTCTACGACCTGACGACATGGAAGATTGGGGTAAGTAAGGATGTGATCTTCGATGAGGCTGCGGCTTATAAGGATCTGATTGATAGTTCTCTTACAGGCGATACTTCATCATCGGCCGACCCTTCCCCGCCTTTTGTTCCTCTTCTTCCTTCTCGATTGTCTCTTAGCATTGGTTTCTTCATCTTAGGCTCCTCTACCCTCCTCCTCTACCCTCTACTCCGGCTTCCCTTCCACCTTTGGCGAACGCAATTACTTCGTCAAGTTCTTCTATCCCTTCCACCTCTCTTCAAGAGTCTTCTAGGGATACTCAACCGACAGAGGGTGAGCCTTATACAAATGAGGAGAATCTACCTTCCCTTGGTAAGGGGGAGTCCCTTACACAAACAGGTGCTTCCTATCAGTCCACGTAGATCAACTTGATTATAGGCCTAGCGAGATAGTTCACTCTATGTGAACTATACTCTTATGTCATAGATTCTTCAGGATTCCGAGCCTTCTACGTTTGAGGAGGTTATTACATAGGATGTTTGGCGATAGGCTATATAGGATGACCTTGATTCCACCGAGCGAAATCAGACTTGGAATCTTATACCACGTATCAAGCAGCAGAAGATGATTGGTATGAAGTGGATCTATAAGACCAAGTGTCTTGCTTGTTGCCAAGGGTTTTGCACAGAGGGCAGGTCTAGACTGTATTGAGACTTTTGCACCTATGGCTCGGATGTCTACTATTCGGGTTTTCTAACTCTTGCAACCCACCACCGTTGGCATATTTATCAGATAGATGTTAAGTCAACCTTCTTGAATGGCGTCCTTGCAGAGGAGATCTATGTTTACCAGCCTCCTAATTTTCTTCTAGAGGGAAAGGAGGACCATGTATATAGATTGTGGAAGGCCCTACGGTCTAAAGCAAGCTCCTCGCACTTGGTACCAAAGGATTGACCATTTCTTTGTATAGAGTGGTTTCATCGCTCCGATCATGACCCCAACCTATACTTCAAGGTTGAGAGTAGCCAATGTGTTTTGGTGATTTTGTATGTTGATGATCTTATCATTACAAAGAGTGACACTCAAGAGGTGGATCACACTCGGGCTCTTTTGCAGTAGGAGTTTGACATGACGGATCTTGGGAGCCTTCACTTCTTTCTTGGATTGGAGATTTATCAGATGGCATATAGCATTTTTATTTCCCAACACAGTTATATCTCTGAGCTTCTTTCAGAGTTTCGTATGGCTGAGTGTCGACCTATTTCTTGCCCCATGGACCTTGAGTCCAAGATTGTGACAGATGGAGTTCCCCTTCCAAATGCTACCCGTTATAGGTGCCTTGTTGGCTCTCTTATCTGGCTTATCCACACTTGGCCATATATTTCTTTTGTGGTGGCTTTGTTGTCTTCTTTCATGACGACTCCTACACAGGATCACTGGCGGGCAGCCTTGCATGTTCTTTGGTATTTGCAGGATACTCGATCCTATAGGATCATGTATGGAGAGGGGGACACTCTTTCTGGATGGAGTGACTCGGATTGGACAAGTGATGTGGATTCGCAATGATCCACTACAAATTATGCTTTCTCCCTTGGCTGCATTTCTTTCTTGGGTGGCCAGTAGCCCTTTCAGGTAATTTTTGTGCAAGTCGGCCCATTTTTGGGGCCCAATTAGCCAGTTTTGCTTGCCATCAGCAGGTTGGTGAGCTTTGGAGAGATGGGGCTATATATAGCTGACCCCCAGTCATTCTTTTCTCATTCTCTCTTCTGCAGGTTACAGCACACCTTGCTCCCGTTCCTCTCCAACATTGGTGCTGCCACTCATTTCAACTTGATCTAGTTCTCTAATTGACACTTCGGGCTGCATGCGGAGACTGATCAGTCCACATCTTTGTTTGTGTTCCTTCTTCCGTTGCGCACTCTCACACAATCATGTGTGTCTCCAAATCCAGAACAGTCCCACCACCCATTCTTTTGGGAGTGCAAACATGGTGCCAGGAGATCCATGAGATATCCATCCAAGTAGAATCTTTTTTCCAAAGCAAAAACCGGATGGGTTGAGTAATTTGCTATAAATGAAACTTCGGCCAAGGGAGCAAGGGAAGGTTATATGAAATCATCAGTATTATGATTGTTTGTGTATTTTTAATCTTATATGGAAAGGCCAAGCCTATGATTTCCAATACACAAACTTGTCCATAATGCCCAAGGAGCACTTTGGGCGAAACTTGCACTCCCAAAGGATAGCCCAAGTGCGTGAAAACAGAGCCTTTAACCACTACCTCACCTTGCTAGCCCAAGGCCTGGAGATCACTCTTAATGCAACTTATAAGGGCCGACTTAGATGCATTAATGTGTAGTCCCAAGGCAAGGGTGAATAAGTCCCATGTGGCCATCGTTGGTTGTATGTTATCCGGATTAGCCTTACGAAACATGAAGGTGTCGTCCACTAAGGCCTGACCCACCAATTGTTCCAAAGGGAGAGAGAGTTCAACCACCTCACCATTGGCTGCTTGACGAGACAACATCGTCAGAATGGGGTGAGTGGCCAAGGCAAAGAACAAAGGACTCAGCAGGCAACCCTACCTGACTGATCAACAAAGGGGGAAGGGTGTCGTGACACCACCATTGAGCAAAACTCTTGATGAGAAATCTGTGCTAATAGTATTGATAAGTGCACACATTCTCGAACCAAAACCCATGCCTCATATCAATTGACCTAGAAAAGACCATTCCAAATGATCGAAGGCTTTTTCCAAGTCCAACTGAACTAGGATCATTTCTTGCTTTGTGTATCGAGCATAATCTATTTCCATCTAGACATTCAAGATGTCGTGCTGAATATTGCACCCTTTGATAAATCCATTTTGGGTAGCTGAATAATGTTCGGAAGATATTCATGCAGTCTATTAGCTAGGACTTTGGTAAAGATCTTATCCACAAAGCCCATCAAGGAGATTGGTTGGCAATGCTTCAAGGTTGAGGGGGACGGCACTTTAGGGATCAATTTGATCAAACCGTCCTTCCAAGAGGGTAGCATGTGTCCAATTGGCCAAATATCTCATGGCGAAGGAAGGAGGAGTTGAAACGCAATGGGAGCTTGCTTAGAAGGACTCAAAAAGAACCCACCAAATGCATATGCATCTCAAATACCATGGGGAAGTGATTAGAGAGAACATAGCCTTGCAATACCATGATTTCCAAAACCTCTTGTAAAAAGGAATCATCATGCATAATGTAGAGTTGATCCAAGCAGCTCTAGGTTTCCAAGCATTGCACCAAATGGAAAGTGTAGCTGTGATCTACGGGAGATAACCAAGACCAAAGTTCCAATTTCAAAACTATTAAATCAAAGGCATTCCAATCTTGGCATTTTGGGCCATCCATGAGTCCATGTCTTGAAGTTGAATGCAACGGGTTCACACACATTAAAATCTCCCATGATGAATCCAAGCCTTCCAATGGAGAGGCATGCTCTCAACTGGCGCAATAAATTGCAACGACCAAGAACATCATTAGGAGCATAGAGACACACCATCCATAACATTTCCCCTTCATACATGATTTCCACAACTAAAAATGTGCCCAATACATCTCTTTTGATCACTACTTGTTGAAATTTCTCTCTGACTATTAGCACTACTCAGGAATTGACTCCTATTGAAACACCAACATAAAAAATCTTGAAGCCATGATAGTGTAGGATTCTCCCTACTTCTTTGTGACTCTTATGCTTCATCACACATACAACATCCCAGACGTTAGAGTGTAAAGCTTGCCACATAGCATGCTGCTTGCCATGTGAACAAATACCTCGAACATCCCATGTGGCGATTTTCATGATAAGATAGGAGATCAAGGACAGGGTTGCAGCTGCCCCTCTATAGCTTTATTTACCAAAATAGTAGGAACATCCTCATCTAGAAAATCTGCCAACATAGCGAAGGCATTTGTCCCACTATCACATTTTTTTTAGGTCGAGAGCTGATCCACATCCACTATGCTATGTGGGTATTTGCGGTCCCATGGAGTAATGACCTAACCAGGCTTATCAAGGCCAAATGCTTAGGGGGCACACATAATGACTCCTATCAAGCATTAGGATTAGAGGTTGCCTTGATACTCGAAGGTGCACCACCAGCACCTTGGGATGAAGGCCAATCCTTACAGCACGCACAGGTACGCAAGGCATTCTTTGTGTCCTCCAAAGATCCGATGTTTTGAACATTATTTGACTTTTTTCCTTTTCTCAACTGCATCCCTTGCCAACCATGAACATCATTAGTGAGGGGTGAAAGGGCTCGTTTGCCTTTTCCCAGATATCCCTCTGCAAACTAGGTATCTATATGCATAGCAGTACCATCCTATTGAACAGTAGGAACCTCATTTGTCTGTATTGTCACCTCTTTGGCTTCAGTACATTCTACCATAGAGTGACCCAATTTTCTGCAATTGAAGCAATATCCTGCAAAAGCTCCCCATTCGAGATAGAAAGCAAAGTGTGCATACTAAGGGAATTGACCCATAGCTAGGTTGGGCACTTGCGACTGGTGTTCCAAAGCATGCACATTCTATTTCCATTGATGACTCAAGTACTAGAAGGTGCCAACACTTTGCCAATTATGTGAAGTCTGCCATGGGCTGCCATGGGACAACATGCACTAGTTTGTGGTCATAAAACAATGGGAGCTTAATTAAAAGAACCTCACATTGATGAGGGAATCAAAGCAGGACCTCATAAAATCCCCTTGTGCCCACAAAGATTCTCTCTCTCTCTCTCTCTCTCTCTCTCTCTCTCTCTCTCTCTCTCTCTCTCTCTCTCTCTCTCTCTCTCTCTCTCTCTCTCTCTCTCTCTCTCTCTCTCTCTCTCTCTCTCTCTCTCTCTCTCTCTCGCTCTATAATAGGTAATTGTATTAATTACAAAAAAAGTACAAGATTACATGATTACAAAATGCAAGATGGCTCTAGGCCATCGTGCATCGGCTTTACAGAAGATCACTCTCTCTCTCTCTCTCTCTCTCTCTCTCTCTCTCTCTCTCTCTCTCTCTCTCTCTCTCTCTCTCTCTCTCTCTCTTTGTAATGGATGTTATATTTATAAAGTACTAAACAACAAAAGAGTTACAAAAATCATGGCAAAGACACAGAGGAAATTGCCATATCCCAGGGAAAGTCCTCCCGAGGGAGTAAGTCAGAGTGCCGAATGAGATCTATCTGCCAATGCAAGAGACCTTTAAGCCTAGCAATATGTCCCTGAGCATTAGAGGCCGAATCAAAAAGAAAAGCATTCCGAATGGTCCAATTGTGCCAACAGCCCCGGTATCTAAGAAAGTGAAACAAGATCTTCATATGTGGCTGTGCCGGTGTGGGGTATTTGGGCCGCACAAAAACCCAATCAAAAGGGCTTAGCCAGAAACCAACCACCACTCGCCAAACTGCTGACAAGAGTGACCAGATTTTCTTAGCGAGAGGGCAAGAAATAAATCGATAACGGGCCGATTCCACACTGGTGGTGCAAAAGAAACAATTGCCGTTTGAAATTCAACGCTTGGAAAGGGTTGAAGCAAGAGGAAGACCACCAACCATCACCCTCCAAAAAAAGACCTTCCATTTGAAAGGTGTCTTGTTCAACCAGCCCTCCATCACGGTTACCTTCCACCATGATTGAGATTTGCGCAATCCCCATACAGTATTAACTTTAGCAATCAGCCATTGATGATCTTTAATTAGAAGATGATACACCTGGTTAGCTGAAGCCTTTTCTAAATTCAGCCGGCCTGCAATGTCCCAATCCTGCCAGGGACGATCCGAAGCAAGGGCAAGAAAGGGTTGTCTGCTCTGGAGCACCATCAAAAGCTGTCCCCATAAATCCCGATATCCACGAGGCATCCTGAAAAGCCTCCTGGCTGTATGAAACGATATCAACACATTACGACTGGCAAGGGTGGCATCTGTAACTGAAGTCAAGCCCAAACGTGCCATGCGGTTAAATTTTGGTCTGAGCTCATGTTTGCCTTCCCAAGAAAGTAACCGCAAGGCTGCCAACAATTCCAATTGAAAGGAGTTAGTAGCTAAGCAGTCCTCCGCTGGATGCCACTGAGCCTTCCAGAGAACCAGTTTCCAAGAACGTACCAAATGAGCAAGCAGAGATGATAAAGGACTAGAAAACCAAGAGTCTGCATTCTCTCTCTCTCTCTCTCTCTCTCTTTTCATAAAAGGTAATTGTATTAATTACGAAAAAAAGGTACAAGTTTACATGATTACTAAGCCATCGAGTTACAAAAGTCATAGCAAAGACGCAGAGGAAATTGCCATATGCCAGGGAAGTCCTCCCGAGGGAGTAAGTCAGAGTGCCGAATGAGATCTAACTGCCAATGCAGGAGACCTCCAAGCCTCGCAATATGTGCCGGAACATTAGAGGCCGAATCAAAAGAAAGGCATTCTGAGTGGTCCAATTGTGCCAGCAGCCCCAGTATTTAAGAAAGTGAAACAAGATCTTCATATGCGACTGTGCCGGTGTGGGGTATTTGGGCCGTACAAAAACCCAATCAAAAGGGCTTAGGGAGAAACCAACCACCACTCGCCAAACCGCTGACAAGAGTGACCAGATATTCTTAGCGAGAGGGCAATAAATAAATCGATGACAGGCCGATTCCACACTGGTGGTGCAAAAGAAACAATTGCCGTTAGAGATTCGACGCTTGGAAAGACGGAAGCGAGAGGAAGACCACCAATCATCACCCTCCAAAGAAAGACCTTGCATTTGAAAGGTGTCTTGTTCAACCAGCCCTCCATCACAGTTGCCTTCCACCGTGACTGAGATTTACGCAATCCCCATACAGTATCAGCTTTAGTAACCAGCCATTGATGATCTTTAATCAAAAGATGATACACCTGGTTAGCCGAGGCCTTTTCCAAATTCAAGCGACCTGCAAGGTACCAGTCCTGCCAAGGATGATCCAAAGCAAGGGCAAGAGACGGTTGTCTGCTCTGGAGCACTAGCAAAAGCTGTTCCCATAAATCACGGTATCCACGAAGGATCCTGAAAAGCCTCCTAGCTGTACGAAACGATATCAACACATTGCGACTGGCAAGGGTGGCAACTAAAGTCAAGCCCAAACGTGCCATGCGGTTAAATTTTGGTCTGAGCTCATGTTTGCCTTCCCAATAAAGCAATCGCGAGGCTGCCAACAATTCCAATTGAAAAGAGTTAGTATGTAAGCGGTCCTCGGCTGGATGCCACCGACCCTTCTAGAGGACCAATTTCCAGGAGCATACCAAATGAGCAAGCAGGGATGAGGAAGGACTAGAAAACCGAGAGTCTACATTAAGAACATGCCACCAGGAGCTCCGAATTTGGGTATTACCATGCACAAGCCCATGATCCTCAAGAAAATAACGGGCTATAACAACCCACAAGTGATGATCAAGCACATGGCACGAAAAAGAGACCAACGAAGAGCTAGCATATGAGTTTTGGCATCCAAAATAGCCCCACCACCCATGAGTTTGGGGGTACATGCATGCGACCAAGAAATCCATGAAATGCCTGCATGCAAGGAGTCCTTCTTCCATAACATAAAACGAATGTACTGAGTGAGAGCATTCAAAGTAGTAGTAGTCCAAGGTAGTAATGGCAAGAAATATGTGAGCATTGGCAACATAATTGTCTGAGCCACTTTGAGGCGAACATGGAAGGGCCAAGCCTGCAACTTGCAATACAGAAACTTGGTTCCCAATTTCTGTGAAATCCACTCTAGTAGTTTCTTTGGCCGAACATCAACACCCAAAGGGTACCTAAGATGCCTCACAATGGAACCACAGGAACAACCAGTCCGTGCCAGCCCAATGACTGTAAATTTGACTCCGTGCAACTGAGAATGGCTCATTCGAAAGCATTGATATGAAGACCAGATGCCTAACCAAAGAGAGTCCAAACATCTAATGCTTTGCGAAGATTAACCTTATCCGCATGCAAAATCATAAAGCTGTCATCAGCCAAAGATTGACTAATGAAGTGCTATCTAAAAGGAAGTGACAATCCAGCCAACTGAGTCGAAGCTGCCATAGAAGATAACATCGAAAGAACCGGATGAGTCGCAAGGGCAAAGAAGAGAGGACTCAAAGGGCAACCGTGTCTCACAGAGCGTGCAAGGACAAATGGCTCGGTAACACCGCCATTTAGCATAACTCACGAAGAAGCCGCAACACTAATGGTGTGGATCAAGCGGGACATCCGAGTACCAAAGCCCATAGTAGACATAAGTTCTACAATGAAAGACCAGTCTAACTAATCAAAAGTCTTTTCCAGGTCCAATTGAATCAATACCACTTCCTGATTAGAGTGTCTTGCATAGTCAATAGCCATTCTCACACTTAAGATATTATACAAAATGTTTCGGCCCTTAATGAAACCATATTGAAGAGGATGCACAATGGCCGGAAGATGCTTGTGGAGCCGATTCGCCATCACTTTGGAAAAGATTTTATACATCGAACCCATCAAAGAAATTGGTCTCCAATGTTTCAACATTGACGGCGAAGGAACTTTTGGAAGCAGTTTGATAAGACCTTCTTTCCATGAGGAAGGCATGAACCCCATTTCCCAAACCTACTGAAACATAGTCGTCAATGGTTTCACCAGTTGAGTAGCAAAAATCTCAAAGAATTCATTAGTGAGACCATCCCAACCGGGACTTTTATCCTTGGGCAGGTGTAACAAAACATCCATAACCTCCACCTCACAAATATCTGTCTCCAAAGTAGTTTGCATGTCATGTGGAACCTGATTGCGGACCAAATCGTAGAAAACTGAGCGTGCATGAGTAACTTGGTCAGAAGGTGAAGAAGAATAACCAAGAAGGTCGAGAAAATAATTCCTGCACATATTCACAATAGTCTGAGGATCAATGACCATTTGACCTTCTGGATCCTGGAGTCTAGTCATATTTTCTCGAGCAAGAGATGCATGCAGAGCTCGAAAGAACTTATGAGTCTGACAAGCACTATCTTGCAAATTCTCAGTCAAATTTTGCAATTTGGCCTGCTGATAAGATTTCAACTGAAACTCTTTAATAAGATCAGCCAAAGGCATCGCGAGTGGTAGCAGAATTCACGTTGAAGCAGCCACTGAAAATCTGCCATGGGGTGCCATAGCACAACATGGACCAAACGGCGATCAAAGAACAATGGCAGTTTAAACAGGAGATCAGCACGATGCTTCTCAGATTTCAACAGTACCTCATAAAAGCCTTGGGACCCAACAAAAATCTCTTCAACACACTCCCCTTGTAGCAGACTGTGCAGCCACTGGCGAATACGGGAAAGCACTAGGATCCTACCAGTGAAGAAGAGTATAATAGCACGTTCATAAAACACTGAAAATGAGCGCAAGACATTTTTTGGGTCCACAGTGGCTTCCAAAACATCTTCACTTCCAGAGTCAAAAAACGCTTCATGATTATGTTGAACATAATCGCCAAGCAGAGTGTTGGCAAACTCCAGCAAATGCTCCCTGTCAACATCCTGAGAATCCACAGAATCAGAGGCAACCTGAGTATACGAACATTCCTGATCATCCATTGTCTCTTCCGAAGTATGCTTGGTGTGTTTGCCTGCAGGCTAGAAGTCAGTACTAGGGGGCATCTCCTCTATGCAAGGAACCATATCCTCTCATTCCTCTATATCAGAATCCGGACCAAGAGCTGCCACCGTTTGGTCTATAAAAGCCATATCCAGACCAGCCATGTTGTATCACTACTTGCGCTGGTCATATGCTGAGCCAGGAGCTCAGGGGAGGCAGAAATGGCGCATGCCTCTCTCTCTCTCTCTCTCGGGCAGAACGGACCCTGCACTGGACTGAGAAGGGGCTCAAGCAATGCGCGAGCAGGAATAGACGCCCGCTGGGCAAGGAAGGCACGTCCACAGGCAGGAAACACGACGCCTCTTTCCCTTGCTCGTTCATGCTCTCTCTCGCTGTGTGGCAACCTGCAGAAACGGGGCAAGATAGCGCAAGTGCTCTCTCTCTCTCTCTCTCTCTCTCTCTCTCTCTCTCTCTCTCTCTCTCTCTCTCTCTCTCTCTCTCTCTCTCTCTCTCTCTCTCTCTCTCTCTCTCTCTCTCTCTCTCTCTGTGCGGTGCGCACTGCAGGTCAACTAGTTGTTCGCAAATAGGCAAGGGCACGAGTCGAGCAGCAGGGTAGAATGGACCCCACGCTGGTCTAATGGGAGAACGCGGGCAACGCGCAAGGCAGAGGTGCACGTCAGCGGGTCAGCGGAGGCGCGTCACATAGCAACGGCACAGGAATCAGGGACCTCTCTCCTCTCTCTCTCTCTCTCTCTCTCTCTCTCTCTCTCTCTCTCTCTCTCTCTCTCTCTCTCTCTCTCTCTCTCTCTCTCTCTCTCTCTCTCTCTCTCGACGCGGCTGCCTCAGCTCTGCGCGCTAACGCAAAGCAGGATACCATAGGCGTTCATGCGTTCACTCGTTCAGGTCATGGCAAAGACGCAAAGGAAATTACCATATTCCAGGGAAGTAAGTCCTCCCGAGGGAGTATATCAGAGTGCCGAATGAGATCTATCTGCCAATGCAAAAGTCCTTTAAGCCTGTCAATATGTCCTTGAACATTAGAGGCTGAATCAAAAAGAAAAGCATTCTGAATGGTCCAATTGTGCCAACAGCCACAGTATCGAAGAAAGTGAAACAAGATCTTCATATGCGACTGTGCTGGTGTGAGGTATTTGGGCCGCACAAAATCCCAATCAAATGGGCTTAGCGAGAAGCCAACCACTGCTCGCCAAACCGCTGACAAAAGTGACCAGATTTTCTTAGCGAGAGGGCAATAAATAAATTGATGACGGGCCGATTCCACACTGGTGGTGCAAAAGAAACAATTGCCGTTGGAGATTCGATGCTTGGAAAGGGCTAAAGCAAGAGGAAGACCACCAATCATCACCCTCCAAAGAAAGACCTTGCATTTGAACGGTGTCTTGTTCAACCAGCCCTCCATCATAGTTAACTTCCACCATGACTGGGATTTACGCAATCGCCATACTGTATTAGCTTTAGTAGCCAGCCATTGATGATCTTTAATCAGAAGATGATACACTTGGTTAGCTAAGGCCTTTTCCAAATTCAGCCGGCCTGCAAGATCCCAATCTTGCCAAGGACGATCCGAAGCAAGGGCAGGAAAGGGTTGTCTGCTCTGGAGCACCATCAAAAGCTATCCCCATAAATCACGGTATCCATGAGGGATCTTGAAAAGCCTCCTGCCTGTACGAAATGATATGAACACATTGCGACTCGCAAGGGTGGCATCTGCAACAATTGAAGTCAAGCCCAAGCGTGCCATGCGGTTAAATTTTGGTCTGAGCTCATGTTTGCCTTCCCAAGAAAGTAATCGCGAGGCTACTAACAATTCCAGTTGAAAAGAGTTAGTAGCCAAGCGGTCCTCCGCAGGATGCCACTGAGTCTATTGAAGAACCAATTTCCAGGAACATACCAAATGAGCAAGCAGGGATGATGAAGGGCTAGAAAACCGAGAATGTGCATTAAGAACATGCCACCAGGAGCTCCGAATGTGGGTATTACCATGCACAAGCCCGTGATCCTCAAGAAAATAACGGGCTATAAAGACCCACGGGTGATGATTCAAGCACATGGCACGAAAAAGAGACCAACAGAGTGCCAGCATCATATGAGTTTTGTCATCCAAAATAGCCCCACCGCCCGTGCGTTTGGGGGTACATGCATGCGACCAAGAAATCCATGAAATACCTGCATGCAAGAAATCCTTCTTCCATAACATGAAACGAATGTACTAAGTAAGAGCATTCAATGTAGTAGTAGTCCAGGGCAGCAACGGCCAGAAATATGTGAGCATTGGCAACAAAATTGTCTGAGCCACTTTGAGGCGAACATGGAAGGGCCACGCCTGTGACTTCCAATACAGAAATTTAGCTGCCAGTTTCTGTGAAATCCACTCTAGTAGTTGCTTTGGCCGAACATCAACACCCAAAGGGTACCCAAGATGCCTAACAATGGAACCACGAGAAACAACCATTCCCTGCCAGTCCAATGACTGCAAATCTGACTCCGTGCAAGTGAGAATGGCTGATTTCAAGGCATTGATACGAAGACCAGAAGCCTAACCAAAGAGAGTCCAAACATCTAATGCTTTGCGAAGATTATCCTTGTCCGCACGCAAAATCATAAAGCTGTCATCAGCCAATGATTGACTAATAAAGTGCTATCCAAAAGGAAGAGACAATCTAGTCAACTGATTAGAAGCTGCCATATGGAATAACATCGAAAGAACCAGATGAGTCACAATGGCAAAAAAGAGAGGGCTCAAAGGGAAACCTTGTCTCACAGAGTGTGCAAGGACAAATGGCTTGGTAACACCACCATTCAGCATAACTCGCGAAGAAGCCGCAGCACTAATGGTGTAGATCAAACAAGACATCCGAGTACCAAAGCCCATAGTAGACATAAGTTCTGCAATGAAAGACCAGTCTAAATAATCAAAAGCCTTTTCCAAGTCCAATTGGATCAATACCACCTCCTGATTAGAGTGCCTTGCATAGTCAATAGCCATTTGCACATTTAAGACATTATGCAGAATGTTTCGGCCCTTGATGAAACCATATTGAAGAGGATGCACAATGGCAGGAAGATGCTTATAGAGCCGATTCGCCATCACTTTAGAAAAGATTTTATACATAGAACCCATCAAAGAAATTGGACACCAATGTTTCAACATAGACGGGGAAGGAACTTTTGGAAGCAGTTTGATAAGTCCTTTCCATAAGGAGGGCATGAACCCCGTTTCCCAAACCTGCTGAAACATAGCCATTAATGGTTTCACTAGTCGGGTAGCAAAAACCTCAAAGAATTCATTGGTGAGACCATCCCAACTGAGACTTTTATCCTTGGGCAAGTGTAACAAAACATCCATAACCTCCTCCTCACGAATATCGGTCTCCAATGTAGTTTGCATGTCATGCGAAACCTGATTGCGGACCAAATCATAGAAAACTGAGCGGGCATGCGTACTTTGGTCAGAAGGTGAAGGAGTAGAACCAAGAAGGTCTAGAAAATAATTCGTGCATATATTCACAATAGTTTGAGGATCAATGACCATTTGACCATCTGCATCCTGGAGTCTAGTCATATTCTCTCAAGCAAGGGATGCATGGAGAGCTCGAAAGAACTTATGAGTTTGACAAGCACTATCTTGCAAATTCTCAATCAAGTTTTGCAATTTGGCCTATTGATAAGATTTTAACTGAAACTCTTTAATAAGATCAGCCAAACGCATAGCCAATGGCAGCAGAAATACATCATCTGGAGTCTCCACCAGAAGAGAACGAACCAAAGCCAGTAATTCCTCCGCTGCTTGTCGACGCCGCCGATAAAGAGAGGCATGATGAATCCCATACTGGCGAACAACCCGCTGCACATTAGAGAGCAACCATTCAAAAGAAGCATTGCCCTCAGAGGAAAAGTCCAATAAAAATCTATCAATCAATTGCTGCATATAACCCTGAAAGATTGAGTGCTTCAAATAAGACAAGTTGAAATGCAAAGGGAGTCTATCCAGAAATTGCTTAAAAGGTGCACTGGGTTGTGCAAGCATCTCAAGCTGTAGAGGAAAATGGTCTAACAAGGTGTATTGCTGCAACACTTTCATTTCCAGCATCTCAGGAAGAAAAGGATCATCCTGCATGATGTACATGCGGTCCAACCGCGACCATGTAGTTGTATACTGCGCAGAATGAAAAGTAAACCCTGTAGAAGAAGGGTGTAGCCATGACCAGAGATCTTGCTTAAGTACAGCAAGAGAAAATGCATTCCACACACAGCTTTTCGAAGCGTTCATTAGTGAATGCTCTGATGTGGACTGTGTGTTGATTCCCCCATCAAAAAACCCCATCTGCCAAGTGACAAGGAGGTCTACAAAGTATTCCAAAGATCCCGGCGGGATAAGGGGTCATTCGGAGCATAGAGTCCAAGTAACCATAAGATCTCTCCTTCAAATAAAATTTCAATCACCATAAAACGACCATGTACATCATTTTTAATAAGAACAGGCTGATATTTCTCATGTACAATCATAAGCACGCCCGAATAATGCATGGCATGTGTCCCTGCATAAAACAAGCAAAACCCATGGCAATCCACAACTTTTCCTACTTCACCGTGACTCTTGTGCTCAATAGCGTACAAGACATCCCACTGATTCTCATGCAATAGACTCCACATGGCATGTTGCTTATTGCGAGAACAAATGCCTCGCACATTCCACGTAGCTATCTTCATGTGTATTCAAAAAAGAAAATCAGGAACGAGGCAAAGCTTGCCTCGATTTAACCTTTTCTGCTAAAATGTCAAGGACTCCCTCATCCAGAAAATCAGCTAACATGGCAAAAGAGTTCCGACGAGCAAATTTAGAGGTAGACTGTATCCACTGTCTTGGGAATGGAACGGGGTTAACGATGGTCCCATGGGGTAATCACGTTACCTCTAGCATCAAAAGCCAACTTAGCAGGTGGGCCCTTGGGACCATCCATATATACTTTCCTTGTGGACTGATTGCGAGGAATAGAAGAGACCACAGTATGAGCAGTGTGCTCTGAAGACAACGTGTCTTTCCTGCACATATAAGTACGCAAGGAATCTTGTGAAGCATTAGGCACAGTATCCGCCATACTAGCATCAAACCTTTTACCTTTCTTAGCATGTACATCTACCCAATCGTTGTCACGGGAATCCAAACCCGAAACATGTTGTTTGCCTTTATCCAAAACTTTGGGTGGGTGGGT
The DNA here is from genome assembly GCF_053477565.2 of Lygodium microphyllum. Taxonomy (NCBI): domain Eukaryota; kingdom Viridiplantae; phylum Streptophyta; class Polypodiopsida; order Schizaeales; family Lygodiaceae; genus Lygodium; species Lygodium microphyllum. Next base: position 38,991,631 of record NC_141156.1, read on the forward strand.
CGCATCCTGCGACGGAGCATCAAGCACCATATCTTCCATGGGAGGCAATACATGCTCAGCATCTAAAGTCGGTTGCTTCGTTGGACATTCGGCCATAAAATGCCCCAATTTTCCACACGAAAACAATGCCCTGCAAAGTTACCCCATTTCAAACGAAAGTGCAAAGGATGCATGCCAGAGCAATTAAGACGTAACCAAGCAGGCCTTTTTTGAGCAGCGTCCCATAACATACACAAATGGTTACGATTCGTGGCCCTTAGGCTCGGAGGAACCAAAACAATGCCCACAACGGCCATGGCATCCTTTAACAGTGGCTAGTAGACAACCTGACAGTTTTCCACTTCAACCCACACCGGGCATTCGCGTTGAAGCAAACACTGAAAATCTGGCATTGGGCGCCATGGCATAACATGAACCAAATGGCGATCAAAGAACAATGGCAGTTTAGTCAGCAGATCGGCACGATGCTACGTGGATTTCAACAACACCTCATAAAAGCCTCGGGGCCCAACAAAAATCTCTTCAACACACTCCCCTTGTAGTAGACTTTGGAGCCACTGGCGAATATAGGAAAGCACTGGGATCCTACCAATGAAGAAGAGTATAACCACACGTTCATAAAACACTGAGAATGAGCACAACACATTTTTAGGATCCACCGTGGCTTTCAGAACATCTTTAGTTTCAGAGCCAGAAAACGCTTCATGATTATGTTGAACATAATCACCAAGCAGAGTGTTGGCAAACTCCAACAAATGCTCCCAATCAACATCCTGAGAATCCACAGAATTAGAAGCAACCTGAGCATAAGAACGTTCCTGATGATCCATTGTGTCTTCTAAAGTATGCTTGGTACGTCTGCCCGCAGGCTGAAAGTCAGGACCAGGTGGCATCTCCTCTGTGCAAGGAACCATATCCTCTGGTTCCTCTATTTCAGAATCCGGACCAAGGGCTACCATTGTTTGGTCGATAAAGGCCAAGTCCAAGCCAGCCATATTATATCACCACTTGAACCCGAGATCTGAAGCTATTTACAGGGGGCTCTCTCTCTCTCTCTGGGCAGGTCGTTGTTGTACCTTAGGTCCTCTGCACAAATCTATATTCTGCAGTACTGTTTGTATAGACTTTAACACAATCTATCTCCTTGTGGGATTAGAGCAGGCCGTCACAGACAAATCCTCGGAGTCAAACACAAGGCAATGTGCTAGAGAAATGTCAGGATGCAGATCAGGTCGATGATGAAACCCGGGGGTGCTGGGACAGAGTGCGCGCAAGATAGAAAAAGGACGTCTGAAAGGCAAGGGCAAGATTCGACGGGTCGGGCAGGGAAGACGGCTCTCTCTCGCTCTCTCTCTCTCTCATTCCTTCTGCATGTAGAGCCAGATCGAACCTACGCAGCCCTGAGGGAAGGACTCAGGCTACGCACAGGGCAGGGAGGCGCGCCGCAGAACAGGGCTAATCTGATCTGCCATCGCCATCGCTTCCGACTCCACTCCTGCTCTCTTTTTTTTTTCATAAATCCACTCCTGCTCTCTCTCTCTCTCTCTCATGGTACTTTCAAGTGGAGCAACTACTTGCCAAATATGATTCAACATGACGAGCCTCCCTGCCTTCCAATATGACCTTGACTCACCTCTTGTCCGTGTCCGGCTCCCACGGACAGAGAAAAACATGATCATTGAGCAAGACCTATGTCAGAGACATACATACAGGACCTTGTGGCACCTATGTCAAAGGCATATATACAAGATCTAGTGGCATTCTGACCCCTCTTTCCACAAAGATGCAGTACTACAGAGATCTTTTCATGAGCCTCGGTGAGGATGGATTCATCATTTGACCCTTGTACATGGATTGTCACATGCCATAGGCCAACTTATTTTTTTATCACACCAATCAGAGATAGAAACACATAGAGCCTCAAGAGTCTTCAGGGAGGAAAGGATATGCAGATTGTGCCATGAAGAGGTAAATGTAAAGAAATGCTCTAACATAAAAAACACAACACAATTGTATGACAAACATAGCTTGATAAAGAAACACAATTAGAGTCAAGGTAACTTAGAGACAATGAACACAATGAATGATAATGAACGAATGCTGAATATAATGCAATGCTCAATGTGGCAAACTCACTATGCAATGATGAATATTGAATCTCAAACTCCCATGTTTCAAGGACCAAGGCAAAGAGAAAGAGCTGGAGAGTGGATCGTACTCTAATGGATCCCGAAATGCAGCAAGCGGCCTTCGGATGTGCTTGGAAGCAGCAAATGCAGCTATGTGAAGCCAGATCAATGTCAAATAGGCAATGGAGAGGAGTGGAATCTGCAAACGCAGTTGTATCTGGGCAGCAGGAATCAAGACGGCAGCATCTAGGTCAAAACACAACAATCTGGGGCTGTGTTTTCAGCAGTGCAGCAGCAGATAGGTGCAAATGCAGCATAAATACTGACATCAGCATAAGGTGACAGCAGGGAAAGTTGTACAGCAGCTCTAGGAGGTGAGATGGCAGCAAATGCAAGCTGGTACAGAAGGCTAATCTCAGCAGGTGCCAATAGGTAGACAACAATGAGGCTATACCCTTTGTATGAGGCAGTGATAGGTAGAGAGTGTACACCAAGAGGGCTGTTAGACATGGGGGTGAAGCTAGGGTTGTCTCTATTTGTACTATGGACTGATCCGTACAGTACAATATGGTACGTATTTGTACAATTTAATTTGAAAAAATAGGCACTTTTTGGCCACTCTCCTTCGAGCCTACAACTTTCTTCTTTTCTTTCTCCTCTCTTTTCCCCTTTTTTCTCTCTCGCTCTCTCTCTCTCAACCTTCTCTTTGTCTCTAGCCTCTCCCTCTCTCTTAGCCTTCTCTCTCTCAAGCCCACACTTCTCTTATTTGTATGATCATTCATGTATGATGTATCCACTCCCATCTATGTAATTCTAAGTTGTAGGTAGCTATAGTGCATGTTGTGCATGCAACATCAAGTTTTGGCATGTTACCCTCAAGTATTCATCTTATATACTTTAATAGCATTGGTATTTAGACTTGAAACATCTGTTCTATTATCTTAGTCCAAAATAATCAAGTTTTTTTTTGTACTAATATTGTACCATACCTTATAAAATATAAGGTACCATTTAGTACTGTATTTTATCGTACCGTACCATATCATACCTTTTGTACCTGACAACTATGGGTGAAGCAGTGGTGCTTGCTATCACCCACTTTGTTGGTCTTTGTATCAATGAGACAACAAACTACATAGATAAAACTGAGAGGTTGGTGTGTATCTCTCTAGATTTTCAAGACATATCCTTTTGATGAAGATGGAACTTAAAAGGGTCTAGATCAGCACTTAGGTGACTTCAGACCTTGTACACTTAGAAAAACCTTTCATTAAATCTTGGAAAGGCTGAAATCATAATGCTTAACACCACACAGGCTTGGGTAAGCAGAGAAGAGAACCAATTCACTTTGGGCAATAATCCCATTGAGATTGTTAGATTGATCTATACTCGGGAGTGACCTTTAGAGGGCCACAATTTTTCATGCAAGGCTTGAGAGGCCAGACAGGTTTTGCAGCTATAGGGGCACTTGAGAGAGTGTGTGCACAGATAGTTTCCGTGTACCAAATTATGGGACAACAACACTTATCTATGGAGCAGAGATATGGGGGTCTAGCCTTTACCATAGGAGAAGAGAGTTGCTTGCATATTAGGACAGACTCCAGGGAGATTTCCATGATGGATTGCTGATCTCATAGACAAGATTGGTGGGGCTAGAAGCACCACTTGTAGTAGCCTTTATCCTAGTCTTATTATATGTGGATGACATTATGTTCATCTCACATTACAGTGCCCCCTTTGATGCTCTACATTTTGCACAAAGAGGGACCTCATTGTGGTTTCAGGGAAGGCCGTTCCTTGATCCTTAATACCTCAGCCAGTCAGGTCACCACTTCAGCACCATGAACCACCAAGAATTTGTAGAGACCAAAGGAAGCGCAGACAATAGTTTGTGCACATCTTTTGGCATTAACCTGATCTAGTTAATCACTCTTTAAATCAATGCAGCTTAAGTTCCTTGAGCCTCCCAGATAATCCAAAATATCATCCATTCTGGTAAGGTGACATTGGTTCTTTAGGATACCTTTGTAAAGGGCTCAATAGTCGATGCACTTCTTAAACATACGTCATCTTTTCCAGCAGAAAGAATTGGAGAACAAAAAGGAGAGCTAGTTGGCCTAATTGGACCATGACTGAGTAGACCTCCACTTGTTTTCTTGTTTCTTTTGGTCAAGGGCTGATTATGTGCATATTGGAGTAGAATTGCTCTGCATCTAAATCTAATCTATGGGATTTTATAAGCAAGATCATCTTGCAAACAATCTTTGTATTTTTCCTAGAGGTTAAGTTGTTCAGCTCTTCCTATTTTTTGTAGAAGTAGAGAGTCCATGATACCTTTTCGTTTCACTTCAATGCAGAGGGCATCTTGGCAGTTTACCACTGGAGTTGAAATTTCGACTTGCGGAATAGTCCTTAATGCATCACCGTCTTGCACATGATGGGACAACATTGCCAAGAATTGAAATTTTCATTGACCCAAAGATCTGTCAAGAATAGTACTTGCTTTCCTTCAAATTGCCCCCGAGCCTTTAGTACTTAGCGTTTGAGGATCATCTCCTGATTCTTTTGCAGAAACTTAATGTGACTACAGATCGTTTACCTGCACTAGAGGACCTAAGCTATTTATATGACTAGCTGAATGATGATAAGGTGGAGAAGACGGGACTTTCAGCTGGCTGTGTATTGGAGGTAGTGGAGCCCTTAGGCTTCTTGCTGGATCCTAGGGGGGTTGATAGGGAACAGTGCTGCTCTATGATGTGCACTTTGATGTCTTTCAGCACGCCTACAGTTTCTTTTTGGTAGGAGGAGTTTCTTAACTTGCATGTGCATGTGCATGTGCAAGTGCAGCAAGCGCGACCACCGTCTACGAAAAACATTTCTGTTAGCAGATACAAAAAAAAGGTATCTCAAATTCTTTGAAGGATTTTGAATGGAATTGCTGTATTTGCCATTTTTATAATGAACCTTTTTGTAAAGGTTAACGTTTTGGACCTTCTTTGAATTCCGAAGGTTCTTTGGGAAGTTTTGTAATTCATTTTCATTAACCCTTGGTTTTGTGTGAGCTGCGTGAGCATTGAGTGACACTTATAATGGCATTTTAGTCTTGTAAAACAACAACTATAGTCATTAGAAGTTATGGATCAGTACCTCAATATTCTTATGCTTTGAAGAAAATTAGGATTCTCTAGCACATTTTTCAACACTATACTATTGCTTGTGACTATAAAGCAAATTTGATCTCAACCAAGTATTTTCACGCTCAAGGAAACCCCACAAAGCCCCCCTAAATTACCATTTTGAACCATTTCACCTACACGCTAATAATGTGAAAGTGTAACTAACCTTGAAAGTTCTCCCCAAAATACAATAGCAAACTAGCAATTAAGGCATTCACAGTTATTTATGACAATCATTTCAAAGTGACTCGAACTCATTAATGTTCTCATGTAAGTTTGAATTCCAATAGTGTGTGTTGCATGAACATATTAACCTAATTTGTCTTTGATCAACTAATCCCACCAAAATCACTTGAGGCCAATTTATGCTTGCTCAATTAATCCCTCCAATTTTGGCCTACATTGTAGTCCTTAATATGACAACTACTTTTATTACATGTAAACACACAATAGTGCTCCTTGCAACTTTTATTACATGTAAAACATACAATGGTGCACTCTATATTGTGACTAAGAAAACAAAGAGGTAATTGTGGTGCCAAGATAGCCTCACAAAGGCAAATAAGAGTAGAAGAAATCATAATCCCAAAGTTTATTTCACATATTCCTTGTTTCCTTTTAGATTTTCCTAGTAGGCAATTTTAAATGGCCCTAAAGTATCTATGGAGTGAGGGGTCCATGATTCAACTTTCCTCTTATATAATAGTATCCATGGAGTGTTTAGACAAACTGTGGGATTATTAAGCTACGGTGGGGCACTATAGAACTGAGGCTTCAAGAAATGAACCATAAGAGGATAGTGGCTATGTTCAAGCTTAGTGGAAGTAGAAGTAAGAGGCCTTAGAACGTGGAAATAAATTTTAAAACACACTCCAAGCTAAAATCCTCTCCTTTTTCTATTTGAACTTTCTTGTCTTCTCTTTTATGGAATCCATGGAGTGCTTTGGCAAGGTAAATTGAGGCTTCAAGAAATGAACCATAAGAGGTTAGTAGTTGTGTTCAAGGTGTGGAAATAGAAGCAAAAGGCATTAGAATAATGACGTTAATTTAAAACACACCAAGATAATCAACAAGGGTGCAAGTTAAAATCCTCTCCTATTTCTATTGCAACTTGCTCCTCTTCTCTTCTACCAGAACTCCTTTTTTTGAAACATAAACATCAAAATCCTCTCCTTTTTCTATTCCAACTTTCTTCTCTTCTCTTTTGCCAAAAGTCCTCCTTGTGAAATATACATAATGCTTATGTATGTATATATGCACATATGTAATCATTGAGAATCATAACTCTTAACTCTCATAAGTATATTTTAAACTACTTCTCATGACTTTTTTAACTTGGTTTTTAAGAATGGCACAAAGCAAGAGGGAACAGCATCTCTTGTTGCAACCAAATAAGTAGGCAAAGCCAATGTAAGAAAATGAAACTCAACCAATATTCCACTTTCCATGCTTCATGTCTTTTTTTGTCATAAGGATTCTCTCCTTGCTAGGAAGTCATAATTAACTTGTTTATCCACTCAACCGCATTGATCAAATTGACCATTCATCTAACAATCTCCTATTGATTCTTTCATTTGTCTTTGTGCCTCCATTTTTAGAAGGGATAGTATATCTATTTGCATATATCTTAATTACTTAAGTGATTTATTTAACAAATATGAGAGACATCCCACTCAGTGGGTTCTTTGTTCAGGCATAATATTGCACTTGATGCATAAGCCTTAAGGCTTGTGTAAGAAAGAGTATTTGAAGTCATAAGTATATATGGTAATGCTTTTTGTTGTATATACAATATTGTTTATCAAAAAAATATTTGTAGAATTGGACATGTTTAGTCTACAAGGAAAGGATTGATTGATAATTACAAGGTTTGTATTACATATTACATGAAATATGCTTGTATTTTTAAATATCGTATAGCATTCATTTGTTTTCTCATAGGTCTTAGATTTATTTATTGGACTCTAGAACATATTCTTGTAGAAATGAACTTAAAATGACCTAAGGTACATATTCTATGTTTACACCCTTCCTTATGCAAGAGGATCTTCATACTATTATATGAAATAATTACTGAAATTGAGCCAATAGAGTTTTAGTAGATTTGATATCTAATCTTTCGTTATTACAATGTGTATTTCTTTAGCCATGAAAATATATTTGAGTGGTGTAATGGGGGCATTAACATATGCTTATAGCTATGAATATTGACATATTCTTCTTTTTGGTAGCAAAGTCTTTCATCTAATAGAATGATTTAAACAATGTCTTTAACTCATTCAATTGGTTATATGATCTTTGCCTATGGCATTTTTATGACATTTAGTTAATGTGTCCCATTTAATGAATTGTGCTTTTTTTAAAGCATCGCTTTTCTTAACTATAAGTTAAGTTAGTTGTGTTGTATCAAACAAATAACATATATATAAGATGAGAGGGCTTACCATTTGATTGCGTTTTTCATATGCTATGATGATTATAACGTTTATTTTTCATTGGATTTTATTCCAAACATGCAAGTTTATAGCTTGCCTATGTATATGGTTAGTATTCATGAAAGATGAAATGTAAGTCTTTCTAAAGATGGTATTTCAAGGGGGGCATCTTACCTTGTCTCTCACAAGGTTGCTACATTATATGAAGTAGCTTTTTACAATCCAATGATTATCATATAACATGGGAACTATTGGGTGTTGAAAATGTTCAACATTTGAATCAATGAGTTACATTTGAGGCCATAGTTGTTGTCCAAATTAATATATGTTTTATGTGTACTTATTTTCACAATAGTAATTGTTAATACTTTGTAACAATAATGAACTAATCATGCAAGATTCTAATGTTACTTTATTTCTATTTCCATCTTCATGTTTCGGCCATGCAAGATGAGTATGACTTCATACTTAATTACAAAGAATACATGACATTAGTTGATTGGCATAGAGGCAGAAAGGCCATTTGTAACAAGTAGATCTATGCGAAAGTATACATAGTAATGTTGGATCATTACAAGGCTTGGCTTGTTGCCAAGGATTATGCTTATGAGATGGTGATAAGTCATGCTAAGACATTTGCACCTATTTTACATACCAACTTCATCTAGTACTCATTGCATTGGATGCACGTAATGGCTAGATAGAGGAGTCTTTTAAGAGACTCAAGCACCAATCACCTCCAACTTATTGCAAGAAGATAAATGTGTGCTTATTGGCTTTTGATTTTGGCAAGAGTTCCACTGGGCATACACGCTAAGAAAACACAAAGGCTTGCTATTCTCATCAACTAATACATGTGCTTTTTTGCTACTTGGGTGAGATAATGCTAAAAATTTGACTTATACGGTTGCTTAGTTTTGCTTTCAAAAATTTTAAGTGGGATTGTTGTACTACTACTCGAGCATTCAATTTTGTAGTTTGAAAATAGAATTCTTATATAATACCACAAACTAGTTTTGGTTTTGATGCACACGAGCCTATGGTTACTCTTATAGAACCTAATTTACATCTTAGACTCAAGATCCAAATCATATAATAGCAACATACTAGGTGTCTTTATGTTTGGTACACTAGGTTATTTTGTGTAGTTTGTAATGTCCTCAAGGGGGGTTTATTCTATGTAGACCCTTACTATTACATGCATTCAAGGCCTAATTTAAAAACCCTTATCTATACATTTATAATGGATAGTATATGCCCTTTTCCTATTCAACTTGTAAATATCCCCATCAAAGGATAGCATTTTGTGTGTAAAAAATGTCCAAAAAACATATTTCAAATATCTATTTTATCAAATCTACATGACATTTAAATAATCATTTTATTGAATCCACATGGTAGACTTACATATCTATGAGTGACCCCTCAACCCCCCAAAACAAGGCAATGTCAAACAAGAGCAAATTTATGCATAGCTTGGATTCAAACAAGTGCCAATGTATGAAATAGATATCTCTTTACTTACAAGCAAATATGCTTTTGCTTTGGTCTATTCAAAGTGATCATGATCTACATTTGCATGCTTCTTTTATTCTAATTGGGTAGGTTAATATGACACCACAATGTCTACTACCTCACGTACATCTTGGTTAAGTAGAAAACTACCTAATATGGCCATTTCCACAGATGAGGTTGTGGTAGCCTTCACAACAACAATTGAGTGTGGCTCAATCAACTTGTAGTTGACCGTGTTGACCAATCATCTCCAACCACAATCTAAATTGACAATTAGAGTGGCACTTTCTAAGAATCTAGTCTTAAGTGCTCATATGAAGCACATGGAAGTACATTGTCATTATAGGGAACATCAATACTAAATATGTGAGAGCATCTTGATCTTGTGTCTACACAAGACAACTTAAGATATCTATCCATGGAGGACCTCTTTTGTGAGAAGTTTGAAGCTTTATGCAAATATTTGAACTTGTTACTCTTTCCAAATTAATCCACTTACCCATATTCTTGTTGGTATTATCACTCTTATGTCAATTTGTCATCTATATTAATGGATCAATGTATGAATGTATTTAGGACTACTCAATTTTTTCTAGACTCCTTAAGAGGCTAGATTTCTTAAGTTTTTACAGATCCTACTCTTATCCATGTAGAACTTTGTAGTGTCATGTTATAATGCTTCTTTTTTGTTCTTGTTAATAAGAGAGTTATGAGCTTTTTCTTACTAATCCATTGTTTGTATATTGATTTGTTTTTTGCCATTTTTCCAACAATCTCTCCAACATGACCCTATTTCCATTTACCTATATTAGACATTAATATGAATCTCTATGTGTGCACAAGCGTGGGCACATGTGCATGCACATGTGTTTATAGTTATGGACTAGTCTTTTATAGAGTAGAATAAAGGAGGGAAATGTGTGGCATATCAAGATATGGTATGAATCCATAGATTAGTAAGGTGCCTCCCAAAATAGGAACATGTGATCTATTAGACCACTCCAAAGATTATAGTATGAAAGTGTAGTGGCTTATGAAGGCTATGTACGAGCCCTTTTGCAAAACTAGATAAGACTTTGCACTCCACATGGAGATTTACCATAGTTAAGAAAACGATCTCCTAGGAGTCTTAAATTAACTAATTAGTCTCATAAGCACAAAAAGTAGAATGGATATGTGGCTTTGGGGAGTATCTGTCTTGTACAAAGAACATTTTAAGAGATAATATAAGTACTTAGTTTTCAATTAGACAAGATGAGGAGGCTAGTTACATATGGAGTTGACTCATGATCAAGAGGCCATAGGATGTCTACATTATAATGTCTTGCTTTTTCCTCTACATCTTTGGGTATGCTTCTTCAAATGTTGAGTTTCTAGTCCTCCCATTGTTATAGAGTATTCTAGCATGGGAAACATACTGCTTGTAAGAGAGTATTGAGAGCTACTTCTACTGAGTAGTTTCAATTCATATATGGAAAGTTAGAATGCCATCTTGTTTTAATACATCAAACCCCAAGATCCACATGCCCTCCAACTAGATATAATGCTAGCAAAGTCGATATGTCATGTGCTCTTTGTCCCTATTGTCTTTGATCCCCCCCCCCTCGGCGGGACCCCCTTTTCACTTGTACCCCCAAGCCTCAACTTACTACTTCATTATTTTTAAAGAGTAATATGGTGAGGAAGATACCAATTAAAATGGTAAAGCCCAAGATCGTGATGGATTGGTGGTTAAGCATGCATAGAACTATTAGTGCCTTGCTAGTACACATGTTTAATGGGGCCTCATGTAAGGGATTTTCTACTTTTATGAATCTACATGTGATAAAAACTACAAATCCCAAGAACTATAGGACAATTGTGATTGGTCATATATTGTCCAAGACTCTTATTGTCACCCTTTAGCAAGTGGTTCAAGAGCCATGGGGCAAAGTAGGACGACAAACTAGCTAGAGATGTTAACTTTAAACAATGATAATCTACCCTTGAGTACATTTTGACCTTATAGGCCATCATTGAGGAGGGTTGGCTATAGATATAAAGGTTAGAATACTACTTTGTGCATTCCATAAAGTGCTTGACGCAATATTATGAATGAGGACCTTGCCTCAAATCCATGATATTGGAGCACCATTGAAGTTAATATAGGGGATCCTCACACTTCATGGTTTAGTGTGATAAGTAGGATCTACCCTTAGTTGGATGTCTAATATATTGTTAATTGATGAAGTTCCTATTTTATTCATAGTTTAATTAGGTCAAAAGCATGGTGCATGAGTTTCAATCCCTTGTGATGATTTTAGATTCTTCTGAGGGAAAATAGTGCCATGTCTTTCATGCTTTTTCATAGAAAAGGACCTCACTATGATCTTTGGGAAGTCCAAGTTATGATATTTAATTCATTAGCTAGTTGGGGCACGGAATTAACACCACAGATCCTAGTAAGGTGATGCAATGGAGCAAGTACTATGTTTACCTTAGGTTCACTTTCTCTATATCCAAGTTCTCCATTAGAAGAGTTATAGATATTAAAGTTACCTGAGAATTCCTAGCCCTCACTAGCCAAGAGGAACAATCTACCCAATTCCAAACCTAGTAGGAGCCAAGGACAAAGATGTGGCTTTTTGACACTTGTTGTGTGATCCCTAGTGCATGGAGAGTTGCTTGCAAGATATTGACTTTCACACTCGATGATGGAGGATCAAGCAATTATTAATTTTGTATTTTGACAAGATGATGTGAAGTGAAACCACACTTGATCACAAGAGCATAGCTATTCACCCCATCGAGTTGAGGCTCACTTTCAAGTGGTCACGTACATATGTGGACTATGAAGAGAGACAAAGTGGTCCCTCCACTTGATAATCAATGTCAATTTCTTTGATTGTCTCTTCTATTTGTGTGTTTGCTCTTTTCGCTTTCAGTCACGTGGAAGCCCCTTACTTAGCTTAGGACTCAGGAGTCAAAGACGTGAGTGATGTACTTGGATCCTTCCCTCCCCTCTCGAGTCTCGTATCTCCACACTCTGGGTGGGCAGCTCCTCGGGTACCATCACTCTCCCCTAATCGCTACTTTCACATTGTAATTAAGTGATGTTCATCTAGTACACAACCTAAAAAGAAAGTTTTCATTTTGTTTAGGCATGGTTAAAAACACATTGTAATTTTTTCAAACATACAGAAAGTAAACCACTCTTTCAAAATTTTCAAAGACAAGGACTTTGACAAAAAACAACAGAATCCCACTATCTAGACCTAACTACACATGTCAACCTAGTTGAAGTCATGACATCTCTTGAAATATAAAGTTGGTTATTATTTTTAAGATCTTACAACACACTGATGATTTATTTCGTAAATTCTAAGGCTGGGCTCAATTTCATGCAAGTTGTAAGCTATTTGAGGGCATGAATTCAAATCTCAAGTGTGCATGTGAAAGCCCTAGTAAAAATCACCTAATTTATAGGCATGCACAGTAAGTTAGTTAGTCCAACTAATGTTAATTTTCAGTCCATGGAAAAGCTGCAAAGGCCTATGACATTGTAAATAGGCCACACATGAAAGACAAGGTCGAAAGAATGTTCACCCATGGAACCCTACATAAGAATTTGTAAAAAGCAAACAAAAGCATTATTCTATCTTTAAGCCTTTACTTTTTTCTTTATCCTTTTCCTTTTCAAGAATAATAGTGTGAGAAAAGATAGAGCACCATCTCAATTCTCTAAAGAAAAAACCCCTAGCACAGAAAGGTAGTGTGTAGATAAGGAGAGATAATGAACTTTTAATGTGTTGCCTCCAGATTACAAAGAACCCCTACTTTGTTATAGATGAAACATATAATCTAATTTCACTTCCAATTGCAAATGGAATAAAATACATTTTTTCACAACAAGTTAAGACACGTATGATTTTCAAACAAAAAGAGAAAAATCAAAATTTAATCATGCCAAGTCAATCTTGTTACACACACACACATCACCTACTTTGTTACAAATAAAATATAAGATCAAATTTGTCTAGAAGTGCAAATGGAATAAAAGATGCAACTTTACTAGAAGCTTTAAAACTTATTAGCCCCAAAAACATAAGTGTATATGATTTTTTATTTTTCTTACTTTTTATCACTATTTTCATTCTTAGAACTTCACAATTGCCTAGAGAAACTGTGAGCGTGGGATCTCTAGTGAGAACATGCGGAGTAGAAGTAGAGGCACTTTGAGGGTGGGATCTCTAGTGAAAACATGTGGAGTAGCACTAGAGACGATTTGAGGGTGGGATTAGAACTAAGTGGAACACACCTTGAATTGGCAAATATATCAAAACCCTATCTAGTAACTTTATTACATGTGGGATTAAGAGATGGGCCTTTCTCCTCCTCCTCCTCCTCCACTTCTTCTTGCTTTTATGTTTTCTTTGCATCGAGAATTATTAGGGAAGCATAACAAAAGGTAGAGTTTGGATACCAAAGGCTGAGAAAAACCATGTGAGAGGCAATAGTGCGAAGAGAGTGTTCAAAACCCTTTTAGGAATAAGGATGCACCCATCTGATTTAGATTGTGTAGATCTAGAAAGTTACATCTTCCTCCGAATGATGTATTATAGTTTATAGTTTATCAATGCAAGCACTTAGGATGTGTGGTTCTTATGATGGTTGATACATAATCAAGCTAGAGGAAGGGAGAGGAATGGAAGATATGAAGCACAAGTATGATGATTATGTGTGGACAAACCAATCAACTTTATCTAGTACCTCCCTCTAATGTGCAACTAAATTGTATTTGAGTTTGACCTTGGTGCTAAAGGTTGCCTTAACCTCATGTTCAAACTTCAACTTTTGAGCTTGTATCTAATTAAATATGATGTTGAATTCATTCAAGTGGGTGACAATAGTAGAGCCCTCCTTCATTTGAAACTCAAACAACTTTTTCTTGAGACACACCTTATTAGAGGTAGTTTCCTTCTCATAAGTATCACATAGCTTCTTTCATAAGTTATATGTACTGGTCTCATTCAAAATATAAAATACACATATTCTGCCAAGTGCAATCTAATCGTGGAGTTGGTCAATGCATCAAGCGCTAACCAATCAACTTTAGACATATTTGCTAGTTTTCCATCTATGTCTCTGATGGGCCTTAATTACTTCTTCTAAATAAGGACATCTTAGATCTACTCCTTTCACAAACTAAAGTTGGTACCATCAAACTTTTTGATGCTATACAATTCCCTTTCCATTGTTGATGATGAAGATATTTGTGCAAAATAGTAACCAACTATGAAGTGACAACAACAAGCACCAAAAAATCAGCAAATTGCACCACGAAATTGATAAGACGTTCTGCAACACCTACTCAATACAATCAAAACTGAGAGGTGATAGAAAATGATCCACTTCTCAATAATAATGCACGTATCACTATCTAAATGCTATAAACATCATTGGATATAGTTAAAACATGGTATTGCAACATCAACACTTCCTTACAAATATGATAGCATAACAATATCTAACTATTCACAAGTACATCAAGGACTGATCTCCCTACAATCTTTGCAATACATCAAAGAGCAATGCTCCTATTCATTCACAAGTAAATATGCATGAACAATATTGACAATCTATGTAACTCAAGAACTGATATATCATATACATCAAAGTCACTACTTCAGTAATACTTACTATATACAATAGTAACCAACAACAATCTCCAAAATGGTAGAATATGCAATCTGCAACATGTGTCAAATAAGTCGTAACCTAGGATTGCTTGTTTCTAACAGTCTGTTGTTAGTTGCCAATGCTCGATAACCTATATATAGCATCATTAGATACTATAATCCATAAGAGTGGACCCTGAGAATTCATTGACCTCTTCACCCACATCAAGTCTCGTCCAAAATGGAGACATTAAGATTTATGTTGGTGGAGTTGGCTAGAGACTCTCTTATGCTCTGATATCAATTGTTGGAGCTACAATGAGAATTAAGATCACACACACACACACACACACACACACACACACACACACACACACACACACACACACACACACACACACACACACACACACACACACACACACACACACACACACACACACACACACACACACACACACACACACACACACACACACACACACACACACACACACACACACACACACACACACACACACACACACACACACACAAGAGAGATTATGTTTGTGGTGTCTCCAACAGCTCTCTTGTGAGCAACACCTTATTGTCTTATTACTCAATGAATAAAGAATAAGTGTGTACCTATATAGTTAGGGTTAGTGAATAAGATGGGTAGCCAAGCACATTGGCCTTTACTCCAATTGAAATGACTTGGGCAAAAACCATAGTACCTCTTTCCCCTCAAATTCAGACTTCAAGAAAGTAGTTGGCACTACCCTTGAGAGCTACCTAATCTTTTCAACCATGTCCCTCTTTAACCTTCCATAGCATAATGATATCTAGTTCATGCTTCTTCACCAACCACCATCGCACATAGCTTTCCACTTCTCACTAGATAGCCCCCTAACATTTTTACGTTAAGAGCTTTATCTTTCTTACTAACCTATTTACCACAAAGTTTTATATCAAGATCACTATCCCCACCCAAACATGTACACATGTTTTTATCTAAAAGCAATTTTTGGACTAAGTTATTGAGAGATGACTAAGTCATAACCTATCACGAGGCACAAAAAGGCACAGTGGAATGGCACATATATCAATAAGGAATCTTTGTATTCATGATATCGAAAGATACAACATTGAGGCACATCTCATGACTACACCCTCATGACGCCGCACAGGTGAGGATTCACCACTAAGTATAGGGAATCACAAGTAGAGTGGAAACCAAGTTGAGCTCAAAGTCACTACGACTTCCTATATAGGTGTTTCTGGTTACAATGCCATGGTATAGCTACAAAGCCCATAGCCTTACACTCACCCCTGCTTAATGAGTTGTTGTCCTCAACAATCTAAGGGTGGTTTCTTGACTCATTTCGAGGTCTTAACACAACTTATGCTATCAAGATGGTCAATGTCTACTGGTCTAGGATTGACTCATTAGCGGGGTCTTAACATAGCCTTTTCTATCAAGCTAGTCAGTGTCTACCACACTACAACTTGGGGGTCTTAACATAGCTTATCTTATCAAGCTAGCCAAGGTCTACCCATCCAGCCTTAGTTCTTTTTATTCTTTTGCATTCCAATCCACCCTTGACTCAATTACATTTGAGGATTGGATGCTTCATAGTCCCAACTTGAGGTGGCTTGGCACTTATGGCTTTGCATGCCAAGCTTTGTAGGCGTGATCCAAGTTGTCATGCTGTTGGGATCAAGGTGTGGTAGCACGGTTGCTGCCATGTTATGCCACACTTTAAGAGAGGCAATCCATTGAGCTGCTCCTTGCATCGGTCCTCCCTTTCTTTGTGATGTTGCCTTGGCCCTTGGGGACTTGGGCCTCTTGGTTCGTTTACCAAGACGCTTTGCCCTCATTGCCAAGTCAAGAACTTGGGTTGTTTTCCTTAGCCTCCTTGCTTGATCTTTCTTGCTTGCTTTGAACTTAGACAAACTAGTTGGTTCGGTTTATCTTCTCGCACGGAAGGTACAGTCTTGGTGCATGGCACTTCTTTGGCTCTTCTTAGTCTCATTTGGAGTTGAGGTTCTTGGAGGGGAATGGACTGAGTCGTCACACTTAGACTAGATTTTGGTTTGTGAATGTAGAGAGCTAGCAAGGTTCCCTTCCATGGCACTAAGTTACCTTGATTGGAACATATTGCGAGCACTCCTTGATGCTCTCCTTTCTTTGAGGCTTTGTCCTCTGACTCATTCTCTCCAAGCTAATAAGGGCTTGCCTCTTCGGGCTCAAAGGCGCATCCAATGACTCCATTGCTAAAGTGCACTTGGTTCCTACTTTGATCTGAGTGGTTGGGATGGGATGTGGCTTTGGATTAAAATCTTGGATTGCTTCGTCCTTAGCCATGAGTTGAGTTTGAGGGTTTTTGGAGGCATCTTCATTCTCATCTCTCGTCTTGGCTCTAGCAGCCTGCCTCCGTTTCTTGGTATTTGGTTTCACGTTCTTCTTCATCTCATTCTTGTTCTCTTCCTTCTCTATCTTTTGCTCTTCTTCTTCCTTCTTGTCTTCTATCTTTTCTTCTTTGGCCTTCCTACCTTGATCTATCTTTTCTTACTCTCCTTGCTCTAGCCTATCTTCTTCCTTTGGCTTTCTAGCTCTCCATACTTGTTCTTGTAACTTGCTTTCTTCGTCTTTTTTTTCTTTCTCAATATTTTTCCTAACTTTCTTCTACTTGTTTTCTTCTATCATGGTCTAGCTTTTCTTTCTCTTCTAGCTTCTTCCTAGCTAACTCTACTTGCTCTTCTATCTCTTTTTTCTATTTTCTTGTCTCATCTTTTCCTTGATCTTCTCTATGGCTCCATCTAACAAATCTTTTTCTTCTTCTTTCCTATCATCTTCTTCTATCTCATCCCATATCTGCATGATTCTCTCCTTCAGCTCTTGTCCTAGACTATCATCATTGAATTGTGAGGGTTTGGTTGGTTGTTGGGGTTGGGGTTGTTGAGGTCAAGGTATTCCAAGATCTAGGTTGAGCTCATCCTCCCCCTTTCCTTCTTTCTTCTCTTCTAATTCCTCTCTTCTTTCTTTTCCTTCACCTGTATCATCATCTAAAGTAGAAGTATTGGCTCCATGTAGCGGATGTTGTGCCCCAAGTGTTTTCGCACTTCCATTCTCATTTCCAATTATATCTCTTCATCTTCTTCTTCATCAAAGGCATCCCGTGCACCTCACAAGAGGGTGCCGACTTGGCCTCACCCTCAATCTCAATAGGTAAAAGTGTTCCAATATCAGGAGCGAGCTCATCCTCCCTCTTCTCTTCTTCTAGCACTGGTTCTTCTTTCAACTGGGCCACAACCTATGGGTGCAGTGGTTCATCCTTCTGACATGTCCACCTTGCTTCATGTTCTTTTCCATATCCTAACTCCATCATAATATTTTCTACCTTTGAATACACATCCACTTTCCATCCCTCTCCCTTCACATAATATTCCATCATTTCTTCTTCTCCTTGAACTCCTTCGGGTTGGCATTCTTTGGAATAGGAGTAGTCATTGTAGAGGTATTCTCCTTCTGTGTGGTAATCGATGGGAACATCTTCAGGGTAGTAGTATCCATCTCCTTCAGGAGTGACTTCGTTATAGAGATATTGATCTTCAGGGTAGCCTTCTTGGTAGTGGTCTTCTGGGTAGTAGCCGTCGGCTTCTTCTTGTTGGGGATGAGATGTTCCAAGATCTGGATTGAGCTCATCCTTCCCCTTTTCTTCATCTTCATCTGACCATATTTCTTCTTCTTCTTTCACCTGTTTCTCCTTTTCTTGGCTCCTTGGTTCTCCTTTGTTTAGCTTCACTCCATTCTTTAGCTCTTGGACTCTTTTAGCTCGCATTTGCTTCAAGTAAGGTTCAACCCTCTCTTTGGCTCCTGTAGCTCCAAAGGCAATCTCCTAGTCCCACCTTAGCATGATTTTCTCTTGTAATTCTGTGTCTAGGTCTCAAGCCATCTTCACTTGCCACAATATGCCTCTCTCTCGCACCATGATCAACTGGTATCTTCCAGGTCTTCATCTAACTCTTCAACCTTCTCGTTTGCTCAATTAATTTGAGCCGTAGCTCTTTCTTCTTATATGTGATTTTGAGCCAGTGACATAGCTCATCTTCCTCTACAAAGAAAGTGTCCTCCCACAGCCTTAGCTCTCTCCAAGTCATTTTTGAATGATATGCCACACGTCCCTATCATGCCATGGCTCCCTCTCAACGTTGTTGGCACATCAGGTTCTCTTCCAAAGCGGGTAACATGCCTGGGAGGGCGTCACGATGTATCATGTTACATCGCCTACTCCCCTCTCGAGCTAGTATGCTCCGCGCTAGAGTTTCTCTGATACCAAGTGTTACAGACCTTCATAGGACTTTAAGTCATAACCTGTCATGAGGCACAAAAATGCCTAGCAGCGGAATGGCACACAAGATATATCAATAAGGAATCTTTGTATTTATGATATCAAAAGATACAACATTGAGGCATATCTCAAGACTACACCCTCATGACACCGCACATGTGAGGGTTTACCACTAAGTATAGGGAATCACAAGTAGAGTGGAAACCAAGCTGAGCTCAAAGTCACTACTACTTCCTATATAGGTGTTTCTGGTTCCAATGCCATGGTATAGCTACAAAGCCCATATCCCTACTGAGGGGTTATCTTTCGCATTCTAGGTCAATTTTGATGCTTCTTTTCTTGAACTCACGCTTTGATTTGGCATTGGCATAGTATCAATACTGCCCTCGAGCCATAAGGCATGGTGTGCAATGAACTACTCTTATAGTGTGGGATTGTTGCCTTGTGCAGAATGAATGCACCATTGGCTCCTTGTTGACAATCCTCTCTCTCTCTAGCTCAAGTTCCTTCTTTTTCTAATAGGCTGCTTCTTGCTGTTAATGGTAGTTAATGTCTTTTACGGCCACTAACGGCCCTAATAGTCATGTTGCCAACTCTATGGACCATAACAGCTAGTCCTCTCTCTTTCTCACATAAAAATGTATCATTAAGGTACAAGCAACACGTAGGCCAATTGGTAAGAGCTACATTGCACCAACACCAAGAGGTACAACATGGCTCTAAGCTAATTGAAATCTTGCATTTATGGCATGTTGATAAGAGAAATTCTATAGGATCTACGTTTCATTGGTCGAAAAAGAGGCTAGTGCTACATCATGGCTTTACTTATTGGATAGCACTGCTAAAATGCTACTAAAATGGCCATTTTTGTTAGTGCTAGCGGGCGCTTTCCAAGATTTCAAAAACCCCACTCCTCCCACTCAATTGCAATGCAAGCAAGTGCGAGTGGTGGGTATTTCATCCTAATTGATCTTGACTACTACCTGATTCACATCTAATTTCAAAAGCCAAAAGTAATCTTATATAACGTGTAGTATTGACCCCCAATGCACCTCGATGCGACACAGCCCTAACAAGGGTATGCGAGTCGCATGAGGTTCTTTTTCAAACATTTTTGTAAAGCATAGCTTCGGAGTGGGTAGTCCATTTGTGGACCGTGGTTCATAATAGGTATGTGCGTGTGGACGGTGTGCGTGTGTGTAAGTCAATGACCTGCGGGGGGTCGCTTTCTGAAAATGACTCGTGAAGTTTGAACAATCCACTTCTAACTGAAAATATGTAGTCTGATCGGATTCAGATTAGGGTTTGATCTCTCTCTGTATGTGAGTCTTGGACATGGCGGGTCTCGATTAGGAAAATCTTGTCTCCCCCCCCCCCTCTCCCTCCAGCGGCGATTCTATTCAGGAATCCGGAGTGCTCTGTGCGCATCCATGGCTCGAGACGATGAAGCACCTTCAAAAGAGCATGAGAAGGATAAGGTCGCCGGCAACGGCGGCATGGCAGGATGGGCCGACAGCGTTGACCGCCTGCTAGACGCCTCGCCGCGCTTCGTCGTGGCACTGCGCGCGGCCTTCATCCGTTTCCAGACCACCGGGTCCAACCCAGCCATTCCTTCCTCGTCGCTGCTACCTGCCTTACAGTTCTTTCTCCAGGTTCCGTCTCTTCACCTCAGGTTCTCTCTCTTTTTTTTTTGGGTGCTCCTTGCTTGCTTCTTTCCGTGAATGTCTTTTATTCAGCGGTTAGGATGCATCATCACCTCAAGGTGTGGGAAGGAGGCCCAATTGTTGTGAGTCTGAACATCGTTGCATAGATCTGGATGGGAATTTTGTTGTGCCATGATAAGTTAATTATCGTTACAAAGCATTGAAAGGATCACCCACCAACTGTGGATAAATTTGTTGTACCTGTAAGTCTAACGTTATTGTATGTAAATCTAGCGTTGTTGCAAGGCATTGACCTGTTGTGGATATCGATGTTGTGAAGTGCATATCATAGTCATTGTCATCAAAACGTATTGAAAGCAGGACCACTAATGAATTAAGTTCCTTCCAGAAAATGTTTTTGTTCGATTTCAGTAGATGCTTGAATCCTGCAGATTGGATCGCAATGCTACAATGGTTTTAGCTCTTTTATGATTAATCGATTTGGCAGGAACAACTAAAGTAGTTTGGCCTTGAGCTGTTTAACTTGGTGAATGTGCTTGTGTCTTGATCTGCAGTGTAGAATATGTTTGGAAGTTGTGGCTTGTTTGAAGAGGTGCTATCTGCAAATGCTGTTAAGCTATAGAATGATGATGAGATAGTGTGCGGATGAAAGCTTGAATCAATCTTGCAATTTCTCAGATTGAAGTTTGTCATTTGGTGCATGCAATCATAATATTTTCAGCATGTCAAGGTGATTTTTTATTGAAGAGTGCTCATGTGGACTATATATTGCTTAGACCAATTCCTTTTGAAACTTCAATATCACAGAGATTCACTGAAGAGATGGGTCCCAAAGCAGGGAAGCTGTTTTTAAGGCAAATTACAAGAGAGGATCTGGATGCATTATCACAGCAAGACTCTGTAGACATTGAGCAGCCACTTAATATTGAAGATTTCGGCAAGATTGCAAGGAAGGCATTGACACGTGTGGCAATGGACCGAGGAAAGCGGTTGGGATTGTTTGTATTGGGTGGCATTGTGATTACCCACGTAGCAAAGGGCATAACAAAGAGGCTTCCATTTGTCGGGCCTGCTGTTGGTGTCCTCTTGGACACCTTTGTACCAACTGCAATCGTGGGGCCAGCTGTTGGTGTTGCTGGAGCAATGTACATGTGAAAGTAATTGTGGACATGTATTTTCCAGTACAGATGCATTACCTACTGCTCGCTGTAAGATCATTTGTTTTATGATAGTGTACATGTGAAAGGGCTTGGAGAAATGTTGAGCAGCTTGCCAGGTTTATTGGGGCTTATTGTTCATGAGCAGAGTTGTTGGTGGCTCCCAGAAAATGGATCGCTACTCTGGCTCCAAGGTCATCATCAATTTAAATGCACATCAGTATGGCAGGTTGACCATTATGAGCCACGCTTTTCTCCTTGATGTCTCTTGACTTCTTTGTACCTATTGTTCAAGGGAGGTCACATTCTTTATCTATATGCTTCCGCTAACAGAAATGGATTAAAGTTGTTTGTCAGAAAAGTGTTCTGTGCAACTCATGCTAGCCTTTACTGTAGGACAGAAGAGGTGTGTGGGATGTGAATCCTTTTGTGTTGTATGTTTGTGAGTTGGGTGCTCTTTATTAAGGTGCATGTAATCTGTTGCAGAACATACTTATATTTCCAGACAGTGTACTTTGATTAAATTGCCTGTCGTGCCAAACCTCTCCAAATGATCCCAAGGCCAAAAGGTACAGCAGTGGGAGAGCAGGCAAACAATAGATTGAGGATTTCCTTTGAGTTTATTTGAACTGTTGAACAAGTTAGTTTGCTTAGGATAAGCCAGCATGTACATGTGGTTTAGATTGAAGAGGTGAGGATTGTGTGACATACTGATTCTTATTGTGATGGGAGAGAGAGTTTTGTTTAAAGAATGCTTGTTAAGGTCAAGATCAAGTGAGAAAGGAATAGATGAGGAATGTTCCTTTAGGCTAGCATAGCTTTTGGAAGAGAATAGATAGAGATGGGTTGGAACTTTTAAGATGTTGGGGCATGGGTTTTTGTGATTTTCAAAGTTGGGACCTATTTTTGGATAAGCTTGTCACTATATAACATTGGAATTTACTAGCAGGAGCAAGGGGAACAATGGTTGAATCTTAGAGCAACCTGACAGGCTTGCAAATATGATGACTTGACCCAATGGATGGAAGGATGGCCCAACATGCGGGGAGGTAAGTTGGAGAGGACCATCAGACACACTTCATGAGCACTAATTACATGCCTCCATGGGCATAGGCACCAATCAAAACCAGTCCTCCATCTAGCTCAAGAGCATCTCATACAACACTCCGCATCTAGCTCAAGAGCAAGGGGAACAATGGTTGAATCTTAAAGCAACTTGACAAGCTTGCAAGTATGATGACTTGACCCAGTGGATGGAAGGAGGGCCCAACATCTGGGGAGGTAAGTTGGAGAGGACCATCAGACACACTTCATGAGCACTAATTACATGACTCCATGGGCATAGGCACCAATCAAAACCAGTCCTCCCCGTCTAGCTCGAGCATTCATGCAACACTCTACATCTAGCTCAAGAGCATCTCATACAACACTTGGATACTAAACTGTAGAAGACAGCAATTAACCTTCATGCACAGGTACTGCACAAAAGAGAGCTTGTGTCAATCAATGTAAATGATAGGCCATAGATTCATGAAGCTTTGTACATGGTATTATGACAAGAAAAAGCTCTTATTCATCAGAATATATGTCGGCATGACGTGAGGCATGTATGGGAGTTTCGAGGCAAGAGTATGTTATAAATAGCACTGTATATACTGAATCCTTTCACGTGCTTAATTCCAATTATACTCTTGCCTTTGGAATACCTGTGCTTGCAGTTCTTGAACATGGGTGCTTCATGCTTGATTACATGGGTTTAAAATGATGTATATGCTGCCCAAAGTTGCAAGCAAAACTACCATGTAGGCTACCGACAAAGCTAGCACAAATTGTAGTGAGGGTCTGCAGAAGCCACACCTTACTAATCATATGTGGATCTCCAAGCTCTTCATCTGGAGCTCTCAAGCAGCTGGCCATCATACCTAGTACACAAGGAAGAGAAATACAAAACTACCATATAGGCTACAAATTGTAGTGAGGGTCAATGTAGAAACCACAAATTCCAGGCTCGGCATCTGGATCTCTGAGACAGCTGGCCATTGTACCTAATACACAAGAAAGAGAAATAAAGAAAAGTGATGATCAAGAATTCCACCTACCTCTTGTTTTTCCTTGATGCTGTCACATGATGTATATTTATAGCATGCTATAAATACCTACAACTGTGTGTATTTATAACATGCTAGGCTCCTCAAAGTCTGCAACAAAACCTATGGAATGCTGAAACAATGCGACCTTTGCTTAAGCACGTATACCTTTCCCCTTCCTTCAAGCTACAATACAATTGAACACAAAAGGATGGCACATGCAGTCTTAGCTTCTCATATCCTCTCTTGTCCAAATGTGTAGGACAATATGATTAGATACTTTAGAAGCCTTTTTAAATCAAGATTTTGCCAGACAAGGTTAGTATTGTTGCAAAGCTTGAGATACTATATGCTACTAACTTTTTTAAATGTACAAGGCAACTATGCTAGGCATGCTATGAATGAATACAAGAGTTATGTATGCATAGAAAGTTTGTCACTACTCGAGAAGGCTATTAAGACCGGTGCAAATATGGCCATGTCATGACAATTGGTGTTATCATCACAATCCAATAGTACAAGGTAGTCTTTAAACTTGTTTTTTTTGACTTTTTAGTGGTAAACTTTAGAGTGTGTATGACTTTTGACTACAACATCTATACTTGAGACATGTTTTAATGAGAATCATGGTTATGTAGTTGAAAGCCACTAATAGCCAAAATGGGTATTGCACTCATCAATGCATGTGCTATAAGGCATAGAAACAAATTATAGAGCTTTGCTACTAAGTGACGAATACCCTATAAATGGTGCTTGTTTCTAGCATGCTTAAAATTGTTCCTATTATAGCATTAAATGAATTTATTTCCTTTGCGATGACATCCCATCTAGCAAAAATTTAAAATGTATGTGTCTTAAGAGTGTGAAGCTTGTAACAAACAGAAAGATCTTTTATAGCCCTTTAGAATAGGTTGTAAGTAGTTACTTTGCATGCCAAGTCCACTTTGTGAAGCACAATCTTTCTAAACGCCTTATTCAAAATCAAGTTAAGCATTTGGGCTCTGGCTAGTAGGCTTGTGAATGTTCTTGTAGAGTTCAAGAATTCCATAGCATGTCTTTCAAAAGGGTGTTATTATTGGCAAATGTTGATGCTATCATTATTGGCAAATGTTAATGTTTTAGTCCACATGGATTTGAACATGGTTTTGTTTATTTAGTCTTCTCTTGAAAGTTGAGATTGCAATTGTTGAGGTAGAAATATTATTTAAAAAATTAATTGGTCAATGCTAAAGTAGGATGCATTGTACGATATCTTAACATCACAAGCACACGTTGAAAATATGAAAGTGTAGGCATTATATCTCAACACCATTGGTCAATGCTAAAGTAGGATGCATTGTATGATATCTTAACATCGCAAGCATATCTAATTTGAGCTACATATTGAAAACATGAAAGGGTAGGCATTATATCTTAACACCAAGTGTCCCAATTAAGGTAATGCTATCCAAAATCTTATAGGGAGGATTTAGTCAAGCATTCAAAGTTCATGTTCCCAAAGGCTAACATTAGAGATTCTCTTTTTTGTTACTCCCACACACCCAAGTGCCCACAAGGGGGAGCATCTCCCCTTCAAATATAAGCCATGAAACAATGTATGCATTTCCTATGGACACCAAGGAGTGAATAGGGGAGCTTGATTGCAATTAAGATCCTTTTCCCCCAACCACTCGTCAGGGAATAGGGTTTACTCAAGTGTTCAAAGGACGAGAGCCTTGACCACACAGGCACTCCATGTGAACATAGGTGTCCCTACCCATGATGCACCTTGTGGGGCTTGCGCCCACAACCTCTAGGTAAGGAATTACAAGCTTTACCACCACTAGGCCATCACTTTGAGGACCCAATCTTAGATTATTTGGATCTAAAATGTTGTTGTTCAATGGGATTTTCAGTTGCGAGGAAAGTTGAGCAACACTTTATTCATAGCTAGCTATACCTAATATGACAAGTAGTAGGCCACTATTGTTTCTTTTTTATTTCACATTGAAGCACCATGAGACTCTCTAGTAGGGAGGGTAGTGTTGGCTAACTAGGTTCTACTTGCCACTGTGTGGTCTCCATAACTTCTTGTTGGTGGGCCTTCTCCAAGTCATGCATTAGCCAAATTAAGCACTTCATCAAGAATCTCAGTTGGTCAAGTGGAGATGAAAGTCAAATGAGGGCTAACATAGAATGGGATTTTATCATTCAACCTATATCTAAGGGTGGCTTGAAGATTGTAAACGCAAATTATTAGAATAGAGCAATGTTAGTGAAGTTGATTGCAAGGGGCCTTCTTCTAAGAGATGAGCCGTGGAAAAACTCATTATTGTGGAGACTAAAGACTATTGTTCCTATTGATGGAGGACAATTGCAATCTAGCATTGACTAGACTTCTTAATAGACCTGAGCTACAAGGCTTGGGAAGAGTTTTGACATTAGATCTATTGTTGCCATCATCCAACCTTGGAGATAAGTGTTTGCGAGATTGCTAAAGCCACCGGTAAAGAGATAGTTATCTTGGATAGAGAGAGGCTATGATACCAGAGAGGGAGGATGCACTTATTTTCTGGAAGGTATTATTTGCAAATCACCTATGTAGTGGAGGAATAGTTTGCCTTTCTAGAGCTATTAGCACAATTGCATAGATAGAGGCTTTGTAGTCTAAGGGAGGCAGTCCTTGCTAGAGCGGCATCTTGATACTATAGATACCTCTCAGTAATGGATTGGGCTTTCTACCATGGGAAAAGGTCTTCTCACAATGATAGCAAACTAGTAGAGATGTTCTCGACATAGGATTAGGGTTGTGGCTCATTTTAATAGGTATGTAGACTTGTACCTTGCAATATGCATGATGGATGGCTGAGCATATTGTTTAGTTAGGAGTCATCCTTTTCAAAGATTATAATGGGGCCTTGGGATTGGCTTTGAAGGGATCCCTTTGTAGAGGCACCCATGGATGTCCCCTTCTTTGGGTATACCACTAGATTGGGAGAAGGATATAGATGAGTAGGATTAGAGTGATGCTAGTGTCATAGCTTTATATATTTGGTCAACAAGACGTATATGCTTCGTACGTCCTCTCCAAGATTTGGATAGTAATTTTCCACATGGGAATAGCTAGAGGATATAATTTTTTTTAAATGTATTTATTAAAAGACTTGTTTGGTCTTTGGGGGAAAAAAAGCCTTTTGTTTTTATCTCAAGGCATGTTGAAGCGTACACTATGGAAAGCAAATATGATTTTTTGTTTCACGTCTTGCATAACATATAAGTTTACTTTTGTTCTACAAATTAGGATGGGGTGATTTATTTTAAATTTTATTTATGTAGATTAAAAAACAAGAATGGGCTTCTTGTCACTTTCTATTAATTTGTTATTATAGTTATTATAGTGCACTTATAATATTACTTGCCAAATCTAAGGATATCTTTTCATAAACACACAAATCTATCCACTCCCAAATTTCTAAGCTACAAGTCTTGATGTCTTGAGTGTTTGGACATTTTACTCTTTATCTTAATAAGAGATCACTTTAATCCTCACTTCCTTGGATGCTTTGATAGGACCAAAGCCATTCTTTTGAATCTTGTTTTAGAAGAAGTAAATCAAGGCTCCCACCATTGATCTAATGGTAGTTGTGTGAACATTGATTTTTCAAAAATGAACCAAATCAAAACTAACTTCATGCCTCGATACAACTGATAGAAACCATCATTTACCTTGCTTTTTGTCCTTGCTTCGTTGCTAAGTTTCAACTATGTTGCTCCCTATGAATCTTCCTTCCCTTATCATTTTCATTATCATCATAACAAAATAAGTCTATCTAAAGCAATGCCCAAAAGACAAAACACATGGGATATGTGAAAAATCCTCCTACTATAAGCTATGGGAAATAGGGAAAAATAAATATTCATGCTACATATTG
This sequence comes from Lygodium microphyllum, assembly GCF_053477565.2. Taxonomy (NCBI): domain Eukaryota; kingdom Viridiplantae; phylum Streptophyta; class Polypodiopsida; order Schizaeales; family Lygodiaceae; genus Lygodium; species Lygodium microphyllum. The sequence goes on from NC_141156.1 coordinate 39,019,696, forward strand.
CTATTCTGAATTTTCAACCTATATCTTTGAACACATGAATCAATATCGGATGCATACACTTGTCTACAATGACTATATGCTTGAAGTATATGAAGAACCCTCATTAGGGTGACTTTGGGGTAGCATAAAGGAGGTATTTTACTATAGCTCATAATAGTAAAACATGGCTGAATTCATATAAATTAGGCTCATACATGGATTTCTTAGATTCAGAGCTTACCGTCGCTTAGTATCATGGTAGCAACTACTTGCTACATGTTTTCTTGGATTAGAGATGAGATTTGAAGCTTTTGTGGTTGCATAAAGCCTATATACAACAAGGTATTGTTCTACACCAAGGTTATCTCTAAAAGGTAGGGCTCGAGTGGAAGCACACAAGTAGAAGCAAGAGCGAAGCATGAGCTATGGCAAATCGAGCAAGAGAGTAAGAGGGAGAGACATTGTATGTGGGAAGTCCAACAGTCACAGTGTGTGACTTGCCTTCCCTTATTCAAAAGTCACTGAAAAAATAAAGAATGGGTGATAGTGCAACATTGAAATGAAGGTGAAATTTGAGCTATTTCAAGCCCAAATTAGTCCCAAAAGCATAACCATACCATCCAAGCACCAAAATAACATCCCTAAAGTATCAAACATATATTATGGAATTTATGTTTGCTATCTAAACCAGAATTGTTATGTTCTGTGTGAAACAGAGAAAATAAAACTTCCCGAAACTAACTTTTTGAGTGTCCAACTCTATAGCTCTTGATGCACTCTTCGTTTCTAGCTATAGAACGCCTAAATTTGATATCATGTGCAAAAGTTATGGGTCAAAATACGATAGTGTTGTCAAGCTATTCACAACTTCTACAACATGCTATGTATTCACTCAAAGTGGATAAAATAGTTGCTTCTTAGCTCAATAAGCACTCAATGAGGCTAAGCTATGCCTTGAGAAGCTTCTTAATAAGCATGGAGTAAGCTAGGACAAGTCAGAGGAAGCAAAGACTTGATGTATGCCTTGAGAGAAAGAAACAATGGTTGCCATGAAACCTTAAGTTGAAGCTTTGAATCCAAGCTAAAGCAAAGGATGAAGAAGCTCCTCGAATGGTTGGCTCTGATACCAGTTGAAAGATAGAGCCTTGACTAGAAGCAATAGCAAAGTAAGAGCTATGGCGAGAATGAAGGAAGAGAACAAGAGAGACAGAGACATCGTATGTGGAAAATGTGGAAACTCCAATAGTCACAATGTGTGAGCAACCTCCCCTTATCCAAATGTAACTAAAAGAATAAAGAATGAAGTGACACTGATGGGCACTTGCCACCTGTAGTATACAGGTGTGCGGGTATTGTCAATGTAATGAATACACTGGTAGTTAGGCACAAGCATATTTAACCCCAACAATCTCCAAGTTCTCATCTCAAAGCTTTTGTGCAATCATTCCAACACATGATATTACACTTGTACAGTGAGTGCATATATTGGATTTTCTTTGATGTGCATCATAGGAATCAAAGGGCTTTGTGATAGCTTCAAACATAGTTTCTTTGTTCTCAAATTGATATCTTCTTTTCTTATTCTTTTCAAATCATATTCTCTCCATCATCTCTTAAATTACCACAATTAAGGTCTTTGACTTAATATCCCCTTAACATTGCATTAAGGATAGGACCCTCCTCTCTCTACCTTTGACTCCTATTTCAATGGCATAATCTAGATGTTATTTCAAGTCAAAAGGGAGATTTTTCCATTTGAAATAATTTTCAAATTTCATGGCATGTTTTATTCAACTTTCTTTTATATTCTTCAATAGTGCATGGTAGAATTAAATAACAATTTTCATCATTTTGTTGTGAGGTGATTTATATGTATGATCATGGTAAATGGACTTATCCCATTTCCTTCAACCATCATTGTATCTTTCCAGAGATTTTACAATGAATTATAGAACCATTCAATAAATTGTTCCATATTTGTTATTACCCTTAAGGGATGTAAATCATGTATTTATATGCTAAATTTATCATCCCCTTGTGGGTATTGATTGATTTCATGAAATATCAAAGATAGTAGTTGTTTAAAAATAGTAATAACTAGTATTTGTTAAAGCCGAAAATGATAAAGAAGCTAACAAAGACACCACAAGTTATCAAAAGCAACATTTTTTCAAAGCTACCAAAAATAATAGTTGCTAAACATGAAAACTTCTAAAAAAAAGTAAGAAAATATTGGTTGTTAAATAATAGAAGAAGATACCAAGGCTAGATGTTTACCGCAGCACAGAGGATCGGAAAATGGAGCAGAGGTGCGGAAAAAATGGAAGAAGGAGATAACCGAAAGGACACATGACAAAGGAAGGAAAAGGCGCCTCGGATGGAGGTTAGACCCTAAAAATTTGAATGACGACCTCTCTAGGGCTTCAGTATCGCCTCGAGAAAAGAAAAGAGTAAAAGCAGTCCATTAAATGTGAAGGCACTCCTGAACCCTTGTAAAAAGAGTGCCGGGCTCGCTCCTGTGCAAATTGTATGCATTAGTTGGGAATGGGATAAGTTCGAACGGTGGGAAATAGGAAAAGAGGGCCTGGGCTAATGGCCGGCCATGTAAATAGTGGGGATGACCGCCCAAAAAGTAGGGCATGTATATAAAGTTCAAAAGTGAATGAGAAGCTCATTCTTGTGTGTAGCCAAAGCTTCTTCTTCTTCTTCTCTTGTTTCTTGCCTTCTTGCTTGTGCTTGAGTGAGGGATTGAGCGAGTGTGAGGGAGTGAGTGTGTGAGAGTGAGGGATCGTGGAGAAGAAGCTCCCCATATTCTCTCTTCATCTTCTCTTCTTCTCTTCTCTTCTCTTTTCTCGCACGGCTATGGAGGATGGAGCTTGAGGGAGAGGGCTTGAGCTTGCCGGAAGGATCGTGGAGCTACCGGAGTGCAAGAGAGAGGAGGGAACTCGATCGAGCATCAAGGTAAGCTCACTACACCCGTAAGGTAGGCATTGCGCGTCGGCTATGTGAGAGGTAGCCATGGCCGCTCGGCTTGAAACGCTTGATCAATAAGTGGTCCGTAGGTCTCGGGGTAGAGCTCCGTAGCTCCCCTCCATTTTGTTTCCATTGCTGTGACCGACGGAATCAAGCCTTGAGCGCCGCGCGCATCGAATCGAGCATAGAAGTAGGGTTTGCAGCTTGAACCGATGCTTGATATAGTTAGGAGATTTAGGAGGTTTTAATCCTTGGAGCAAGTAAGTATTTTGATTTGTTGTTGAATAGTAGAGTAGGATCATCCATCTCCATCTCTGGTTTTGATTTCTTTTGCATTAGGTTCAGATTAGGATAGGAAAAAGAAGGAAAATAGAAGGGTTCTGCTGTTGCTGGAAACATGGAAATAGGGGCACAGATTCAGATTTCTGGTTGGAAGACCTCCCCTGTCCGACTAGGAAAATCGGACCAAAGTAGAATTTGACCACTGTTCCTAGTGTGAAACTCGGACCAGCCCGTCCGATTCCTAGGATCAGACCAACCTGTCCGACTCCCATAATCAAACCAATCTGTCCGATTCCCAGAATCAGACCAATTCACCAAAACTTTAAATAGAAGGTTTTTAAACCTGCCCCACAGTCCTAGCCACCTTGGTCACATCTCTAATCCCCCAGGGAACCCAGTTTAGCCTTAGAAGCCAGAGGCCAGACAGGATACCCAAGGATTCACCCTGAACAGCTAGACACTGAGCAGACCAAATTTAGAATTTGATTTGACGTTCGGCGACCAGCCAACCAACCAACCCTGAAGTAGAATAGAGAATGCAGTAGGGACTTTCTGTAAAACCTTAGATCAGTCAGAACCTACGCTTAGAGCCACATCAGGCTACGAACATGAGGGGAAGAGTGGAGTTTGCATTGAGCATTTCGTGCATCCGCACCTCACTTTTTGATTTCATCACCTAAGGTGCACTACAAGAAAAGGAAAAGCCTGTTTTCTCACTGAGCACTAAAAAGCACGAAGCACAACTTGTGAATAAGATTGACGACTGCTTTTAATAACAAGGAGCTCATCATGAGACATAATAACATCAAGGAACCCACTACTAGGAGAAGATCCCAAAACATAGTTGGCTACCTGAGAGCCCCATCAGTAGGACCATAAGAGGACACGAAGATCCGAAAGGCGACAACATAGAGGATCGGACGCTGCTGGAGCTACTCAAATTGATTGACGACCCTGTGGAGTTGGAAGTGGGAGCAATGTCAGGATCACGAGGCAAACAAGGAGAGGACCGATTGGACTTGGGAGAATTCCCAGTCCTAGTGCAGGAGTTAGTCAATGAGTATGACTTGTTGACTAGGACGGTAGTTCAGGGCAGGCCAGTAGAGAAAGTGGTAGCAAACCTAGAAGAGGAAAGAAAGGCGATTAGAAAGGTGTTAAAGAGCATAATTGCCTATAACCACGAGCAAAAGGCTAGGAAACTCCAACAAGATGTAGACATATACGAGGCCCGGCCTGTGCTAGTCCCCCCTGGCTGGTGCAGCCAAAGTAGGACCAAATGTAGAGAGAGAGCGAGCAGCAGAGGCTGACTTATCATTGAGTGAACTTGTAGCCAGGCGGCTCATGGACAACACGTCCACTGAGCAAAGCGCAACAGCCTTGGCCACATCATTACTCTCGAGATTAGGGGTCACACAAGGGGCAATCTAGGATCCATGTTGTAGCAAAGCATCTAGACAAGTATGAACCTAGCAATGATCCATATAGCTTTGTGGAGTTGTTCGAACAAGTTTGCGAAGCAAACGGTCTCATGGACCTTGCACAACGCTCTCAAGCTTTCGGACTGTGTTTAGGTGATAAGGGGAGAATTTGGTACACTAGTCTAGATGCAGTTGAGCGCACGAACTTTTCCCGTCTTAAAGACTATTTTCTCTGAGGTAGGGTACTCTGACAATCTCATCATCCGGTTGATGAATGTCAGTCAGAGGGAAAAGGAAGACGTAAGAGACTACGTTACTCATGTGCATGGCCTCTTCAAGAGGATCCCTGCCAATGAGCGACCTAACGAGAAGGCTGTGTCTACCGTGTTTATAAATGAAATTCGAAGCGAGGAGCTCTACAAGGCTTTGGCTAGTAACTCCACTCTACACAGAGATGTGTTAGCTAGAGTTTTTGAAGAGGCAATAAGGGTGGACGATCAACTTAGGGAGCGAAGCATGAGGAACGCCAGTCAGGACAGTACAAGCCAGAGAGCTCCAGAGTGGACAACAGCTTTGGGAGAGAGAGAGAACTCTAGTATACGGGATAAGGAAAAAGGTGTTGACCAAGGCCAGGAGCTGGCTAAGGTGAGAATGGAGCTTGCACGATTGCAAGAACATATAAGGAAGCCTGTGCGGTCGCATGTGCAGTGTATACACTGTGGCGGAAACCACCTCCCAGCCAAGTGCCAAGATCCTAGATCTAGGCCGTGCTCGAATTGCGGTAGGTTCGGTCATGACGCATTGCATTGCAAATTGCCAAGGAGATTCCCATATGCACAACAATACAACCCTCCATACTTAGGCAACAGACCACCTAACCTCTTTGGCAGGGGAGCCCAACTGGCGCTTCCAGCACCAAATGATGCAAGACCGGCCATTCCTAGGCTAGAGATGAACCCAACAGGCATACCCAGAGCACCAGGGCCCTATGTAACCCAACCACCGAGTGACGCTCCTATTCACTATGTGGAAGAACCTAGTGAAGAGGAAACCTATGTGAACCCATACATCTCCTATGACGAGGAAGGCAATGCAGTCCTGATGGACTATCGACCAGTACCGGTAATGGCGCTAGGCAGAGGAAGAGGCAGAGATTTTGGATGACCAAGTCAAGATCCAATCTCATGCTGGACTTGCGGTCATCCAGGCCATATTTCATCACGCTACCTGGAAAGGGATCAGGCAAACAAGGACAAAGCTGACCTTCGATCCACCGAGTGTGGAATCACACACCTATTTCCTAACTGTCCTAGATGGAAGCTATCAGCTAGTTTTACCAACGTGCCCTCCGTACCCTTGGGGCTATTTGGTGTGGAGACTTGGTAGTGAGGATATGCCCATCCCACTGCATGTCATGACACAAGCACAGACAAAACGAATAGGCATCTCATTGCATGGGCCAAGTAACCTAGATGTAGCCTCGTTGGGAAAGAAAAGGCTAGAGGAGAAGGAGAAAGAGAACAAACGCAAAGATTACCCTTAAGACCGAGGAAGCTACAACTATAGTTCTTCTTATTTCCCCCATAGCTCGTCGTATCTTCTTTCTCAACCATTTTTTGCAACACAAACATGCCACTATGACTAGCAACGATGATTGCTTCCCAAATCGGCATTCCTCACAAAGATGATCATTGTTTGCATATCCAAACCATGGTAGTCCATGTACAATCTTTCTAGTTTGCATTTACTTTAACCTTTATAAGTTAACATGTCCAATACTTCCCTCCCATATCTCTACTTCCTTATTTTGTCCATTTCCATGCTTTAGATGCATATTAATTTGCACCATGAGAGTTCCAAGATCCAATGCAACAACTCTACATTTCTTATGGAATCTAGCAATCAATTTGTCTACTTTTCTATTATGGAACTCCTCTATATAGCATCCAAACTTATTAGAGTGAGCTTGAAAGCCTTGTTTAGCTATTTGAGCAATTGATGCAAGGTTTTTAGTGATAATGGGCACATATATCACATACCCAAGCTTTTTCTCAATTCCATCCTTAGTAACCAATGGCACACTCCCAATATGCATCACTTTCAGCATAGTCTCACCTCTAATAGCCATATAGTCATTATTCCTCATCTCTATCTTAGTATTCTTGATACTCATTATTCCTTATCTCCTTCTTAGTATCAAACCATTTTACATGATGCATCATATGATTCGTAGCACTTGAGTCTAAAAGCAAGCCTTTATCATGTGATGGTTGTGCCATGCTATCACAAGTACATGCTCCATGGTGAATAGGTGTTACATAGAGTATGGTTCACCTTTTTGTACATATACACAATATATATCCACTTGGAAAGTGATGATATTGTGCTCTTCCTCTTCTTTTATCCACAATTTGAGTTATTTGAGCAGTCTTCAACATGGCTTTAGCCAAAAAGTATAGCCCAAATACAAATGTCTAATGCCTCGATAACAAAGGCAAGATAGCCCAAAATACATGCAGATTATTCTCAATTATGGGAGGACAATAGCATAAGCATATACACTATAAATATATACATAGAATCCAAGTTATTTTCCAAAATTCAGCCCAATTTGTGGCCAAAAAAATCCTCAAAACATTTGAAAATGAGACACATGAACTACCTACAAAAAACTATCACAATGCATAGCTCAAGTAGTGCTATGTTAGTCAAAACAAGTACATAGATGAGACCAAAATGCATGCCCAAAAGATAAGTTACCCAAACTCTCCCCAATACATGCTATTTTTCTCCAATTTTTTGAAATGTTTTCCCAATCAAAATAGGCTTTAAAACATGCATAAAATAGACATTTTAGACCTTGAAAATGTCTAGTTTTCTTCTTGCATTGTTGTAAGCTCAAAGTAACTAAATTAATTCATTGTTATAACCAAGTCAAACCCTACATAGTGTGAAAATAGTTCTCTAGAAGTAGCTTTTAAAAAATTGATTCCATCCTCTACAATAGGAACACATCATTTTTGTCCAAGTGGTTTAATTTTAGCTAACTCGAATGCCTACAATGTAAATCTAGATTATCTTTACCCAGTTCTCAACTAGTGTGAAAGCAGCTCCCAGTTCTAGTTACACAATGTGAAAAGGGTTTGAAGTAAGCTAGTTTTAGATTGTCATTATGTGAACAAGGCTTTGATTTGGCTAAGGTTTAAGGACCTTAATAATAAGGTTTAATAAAGGAGAGCTATCTTCAATGAAACAATTGTGACATTTTGCTAGTTGATGTTGAACATGTTAGGTCAATGGTATTTGCAACAAATTGAACGGATTCAAAGCACACTCAAGAATCAAGAAAAATGATTAATAAGCTTCAAAGGCTTACACACATGCCATAAAGAACTTCAATTCTGAATCTTCATTCTTTCTCTATCCATTGTATCCATGTAAGTCCCCCTACTTTCAAGTCTCCCTGCTTCAATTCAAAAGCTAGCCCTATGCTCTTTCAAACTAGCTACCCTTTACTTAAGCATCCCCCATGCTTGCATACTTCAATGCATCAAAGAATATATTAATGAACCATCTAGTAAGTAACTAATTTGACATTGAATACCCTTCAATGGATGTCCAAAAACTTCCAATATGAGCTATGGCAGCCCCTAAATTGAGTGTTAATGGTTGGCTCAATTTAAGCGTCTATTTTACTTAAATTGGAGAGCTTAGTTCTCTATTTTTACCTCTTTAAACTTGTGGCAATCTAAATCGATTTAATGGTTGATCTCAACTCCTTGCACTCCACAATCAGCCACCTTCCCACTCCGATACCAAATGTACGAATTGAAAGATGTAATGATAGAGATTAGATAGGCAAAATAGAAGGTTCAATAGTCTTCTTCTTCTTCTTCTTTATTCTTCATCGCTTCATTCTTTCTATCTTCTCATACACACAGTATGAGAAATAAAGTTGGATAGCATCTCAAGTTGTTTTCCATAAACTAGCTTCACAATGTCTTCTCCTACTTTATTATTCCACATATATAGTAGTCATATGGAATTTGTGCAGTTGCAAACGTGTATGGATGAACTAGAGGTGACATAGAAACAATATGTGCCAACTACCTTGAGGGAAAAGCCTATTCAAGATGGTTTTTCTATCAAGGTTATTCCATTTAATGTGATGGATAATCACTTGAGTGGTTTTGATACTATATAATCAAGGTGAAGAGCACCTTAAGTAGGGATTATATGCTAGTGATGGTCAAAGATGAGTAAATATAATCAAGCTGATGATTCCTTGAGTCAAATTGGTTGAGTGTTCACCTTGATCAGGGTGATCCTATTAGACTAATCAATGATAATCAATGTGAAAGTGACATTTTTTGACCTTGTCTATATGCTTTATGCAAACCAAAGATAGATCACCTTGAGTGGACTAGAAACTAGTCAAGTGGATGATCACCTCAATCAAGGTGATTGAATTCTAGTCACAATAATAGATTATGATCACCTTGAGCAGTTAGAATGCATTCAATGATGGAATGCAATGGAGGGGATAGATTCAAGTCAAGGTCATGATCACTCGAGTGGTTTTGTTAGAGAAGGTAATGATCACCTTGATCAAGTTGATCATAATGATTAGAGGTAATCTAGTCAAGGTGTTGATCATCTTGAGTGGAGGTGATGAAGGTGATGAAATGTGATCAAGGTGATGGCTCATTGAGATGGATACAATTAAGATTATGCTAATTACCTTAAGTTGAGATGGTGTTAGTTAACCTTGAATGAAATAGATCTAGCCAAGGTGATGATCACCTTGATTAAGATGAAGGTTAGTCAAGGTGATGGGGCCACCTTGAGTGGAGGTGATGAATTGTATGCAGCCAAGGTTAATACCACCTTGAGTGGAATGGGTTAGTCAAGGTAAAGGCTACCTTGAGTGGTTTTACCAAATCGATCAAGATGCCTTGAGTGATTTTATGAAATCAATCAAGATTATGATAATCTTAATCAAGGTAATGAGAATTTCTCAAGATGGTGACTACCTTGAGTGGATTTATGTCAATCAAGGTGAATGATAAGCTTGAGTAGAAATATCTAGTGTTTAGTTGGTCTCCATGATATAGTGAAGGTGAAATGGTGGATGTGATACAATAGAGGTGATCAAACTTAGTTAAGGTAAAGAGCCAATCAAGGTAAAGTACCAACCAAGTGATGCCCAAAAATAGTCAAGGTGATCAATTCAAGTGCCTAGATTGGTTTATTTGACCCCAAAAACTCCCCTTTATCTGACAATGGCTAGAATGAGCACCTTGGAGGTTTCCCTTTCTTTCTAGAAACTAAGTCTAGTTTATCAAGGTTTTTAGGCCTCCAATGGGGTAGTGGAATCATCTGCATAGGTTTTTAGGCCTCCAATGGGGTAGTGGAATCATCTGCATTCCAAACAAACTAATCCTTCACACACTTCGTTTTTTGCCCAATTTTTACATGTTTCCATCAGACACTCAAAGATAGTGCTAGTCACACAGATGGTTCTAAATGTATATCTTACCCCAAATAGCATACAAGAATGAAGTTAAGGTAGAGAGCATCTAGTAGAGGTGATGATGTAGACCTTTTCAAAAATAAGCTAAAAACTATGCTCGATCTCTAGATCCAACTTTGATGCATGCTATGTAGTCTCTAGATGCAAACAATGATGGTGAGCAACATTGAGCATGTAAAGTATGTTTTGGAAGGCAAAAATGTAGTCATTAAGATAACACGGAGCACAAGTTAAGATGATGATGATGGCATACAATTGGAGTGTTCAACCTTGCTAACTACTCACACACTCATATGATTGATTGACCTTACTACCTAGATGTGGTAAACATGGTTTGTATGAGAAAGGATGGTTAAAAATGTTTTTTTTGAAAAAATTCTAGCAATTAAGGTGATCCAACATGTTGTCAAGGTGTGGCTATATGCATTCTAACTAGAGCAACACACTAGTACTTCCAGATGCACACAAGCAACAAGTAATTACACTTGATGCAAATTGAACATGATAAGCAATCATTTTTCTACCACTTTTGAACTCAAGGAAGCATAATAATTGACATGCAAAATTCAAGGGTTCTCACAACCCATATGCTTCCGCTTTATGCTTTATAAGCAATGCTGGAAGACTACCAAGCCGACCCCGATGCTATCTCAACCATGCTAAAAGGTGATGCATAGGCAAGCAAACCCTATGGGTCATTGACCAAGTACATCCCTTGCCCTGAGGACGAGCGGGATTGGATGCATGTCTTGGCAACCGTTGACCTAACGTTCTCAAATGAAGAAGAGCTGTATAGGAAAGCTGCTAAATCACCAAGCATGCGAGCAAAGGAGCCCATCGTGCCACTCTGCATGATGGCAGGAAGCTCATGTGACCCAGGGAAACTAGTTTCGTTCCATATCCCCATCAACAAGCTCAAGCTTTAGGAAATCATAGAGTGCCTGACTGATAAACTGAAGGGCAACATGGCTGCTAATCTAAAACCCCTAAGTGACCTCTTGGCTAGGCCTGGAAATGGACCAAAATTCACGATCTTAACATGTTATACAATTGGGCTTTAGTCATTGACGAAGAGGAGATTGGAGAGGAAAACCTGGGGGATGACGAGCAGTCAGAGGGGCAAGATTCTGATGATGAGAGGTACGAGGACTGTCGCTCTGTTGGGGACAAGAGTGAAGAAGAGTTAGACATTATAGAATATGACACTGAGGGGAGAGCAATGGAACAGATCAAGGCAGACTCTAGGCCTAGAAGGGAAAGGGCAGGCTGGAAGGACAAAGGAGTCATGCTGATGGAGTGCGATAGGTCCTGGTTGGAGCACATGGGAGCCATGGATTATGAGCAGGCAGGGGTGGCACAGCCACTAGTAGTTCCAATACTGAAGACAGATTCACCTACTGAATTACGACCCCCTGGCGAAACTCCTTCCTCAAGCGAGGGATGTGAGTTTAACTCAGAGACTGAAGTCAGTACAGAGAGTGATCCCGAAATACTCCAACCCTCTAAGGTTAAACGCACCAAAGGGGACTTGCCAGCCCACCTAAGGCACAGGCGGCTAAGGGAGGATGCCATGAAGCAAACTAAAGACTCAGAAGCAAATAGGCAAAAGAAGCCGCAGGATCTCCCCAAACACGAAGTTTAAGAAGGGTGATAGAGTGGTGATTTTGCTAGGAGCAAAGAGACAAGGGCAAGCCAGTGAGCCAATTGAGGGACCCGCCAAGGTCAAGGAAGTCGACCTGGCAGGGGAAGGCGAGGACCCTCGACCTACGTTCATCGCTGATGACCTGAACAAGGATGAGGAGGCTAGACTTGTTGCTCTCCTACGAGAGTATATCGATGTGTTTGCCTGGTCCTTGGAGGAACTTAAAGGAGTCAATCCTAGGGTTGTGGCCCATAATATCCCAATGGTTCCAGATGCGGTGCCAACAAAGCAGCAACCTTACCCTATGAATCCCAAACACACCCATGCAGTGAAGGAAGAAATCAATAAGCTCGTGGATGCGGTATTTATATATGAGATTGAGCACACGGATTGGATATCGCCCATAGTGATCGTTATGAAAAAGAATGGCAAAATTCAAGTATGCATGAATTACAAGAGAGTTAATGCCGCCGCTGCGAAGAGAGATAACTACCCCTTACCGTATACCGAGCAGATGCTGGAGAGGGTGGCAGGCAAAGAAGCCTACAGCTTCTTGGATGGCTTCTCTGGCTACAATAAGTGCAAGTGCACCCTGACAACAAGCACAAGATTGCCTTCGCCACGGAGTGGGGTGTATTCGCCTACATCGTTATGCCCTATGGGCTAATGAATGCACCTGCAACCTTCCAATGATTAATGTGCACCATCTTCAAGGATATGCTTAGACGTGAGTTAGAGGTGTTCATAGACAACTTATGCATACACTCTAGTTGGCCCGAACACTTAGAAAAGTTGAGAGCGGTCTTTGAACGGTGTCGATTATACAACCTCTTGTTGAACCCCTTAAAGTGCCAGTTCTGGGTGAAGCATAGATGTATCCTAGGGCACATAGTGTCAAGGAATGGCATCGCCATCGACTTCTCAAAAGTCAGGGTCATTGTCGACCTACTACCACCCATTAACTACAAGGGTGTTCAGTGTTTCTTAGGCCATACAGGATAGTACCGACGCTTTGTACTGAATTACGTGTTGATTGCTAGACCATTGTACAAGCTGTTGATTGTATTCGAGTGGACTAAGGAATGCCAGCGTGCATACGAACAGTTGAAGAAGGCTCTCATCATTGCACCAATCTTACGAGCCCCAGACTGGAGTATAACATTCCATGTACACATAGATGCCTCTAAGTTTGCTATTGGAGCTGTTCTATGCCAGCCTAGTGAACATAACCTTGATTACCTCGTGAGCTTTGCCAGCAGGCAGCTCATCGAAACGAAGATGAACTATTCCACTATAGAAAGGGAAGGGTTAGCCATGGTGTTTGCTGTGAAGAAATTTAGGCATTATCTATTGGCCACACCCTTCGTCTTTTTCGTTGAACATCAAGCCTTGCTTTATCTTGTAAACAAGCCGTGCGCCACAGGTCACATAGCGAGATGGTTACTTCCCTTGTTGGAGTTTGATTTTTCTGTGGTTGTACGTAAGGGAAAGCAGCACTACATGGCTGATCACATGTCCCACATACCCATAGGAGAAGCTGCTGGGCAAGGCATACCTGACGACCATCTCCTTGGCTTGTCTAGCGAAGGACACTTGTTTAGGGCTGATTTGATGCCATATTGGGCTGATGATCTAGTTCAAGTGCTAGAGAACGGTTTGCCTGAGAGACCTATTGAGAAAGCCAAGCTAAGGAGACTTATCTTAAAAATCCAATCATACTAACTAATCATCGGCCAACTCTATAGGTTGGGACAAGATGGTTTGTTGCGTAGATGTGTGTGCGAGCATGAGATACACGACATGTTGAGAGAAGCGCATGGCGGGATAGCTGGAGGACACTTTAGTGGGGATACGACCGCCTGTAAGGTGTTACAATCCCAACTATGGTGGCCCACCCTATTCCATGATGCTACTAAGTTTATCAAACATTGCGATGAGTGCCAAAGGACTAAGGTGCCCATGCGCAAGGATAAGATGGAGTTGACCCCCGTAATAGATCGATAGCCCTTCGAAAAATGGGGCATTGACTTCATTGGAGCTATCAGTCTTGCGGCACAGTACTCCCAAGCACGCTACATTATTGTGGCAACTGATTACCTGACAAAGTGGGCGGAGGCAAGAGCCACTAGAAAGAACGATGCTAGAACCACTGCAAAGTTCCTGTGGGAGCAGGTCTTTTCACGGTTTGGTTGTCCAATCGAACTAGTGAGTGATCAGGGCACGCACTTCATTAATGAAGTGATATCCCACCTGCTCTCAACCTTCCTAATAGGTAGAGCGTCTCACAGAGACTCGACTCTTAGCCACCCATGCTCTATGAAAGATGTGGTTTGACAAGCATGTCAACTAGCGCAACTTTGATCAAGGAGACCTCATCCTACTATACTTGGTGAAAGGTCACAAACAGAAAATGAAATTTCGAGGAGTGGGACCTTTCTGGGTGTATGCAATTAGTAGAACGGGCAACGTCGAGTTGGAGACACTCGAAGGGGAAGGAATAGGCTTCTTCAATGGCAGTCGCATGAAAAAGTGCTATCCTCCTTCCCATCTGTTTCACGAGCCACCTATGCTTGAAGCCCCTATCAATGTCTGCATGGCCACAATTACCGAACTAATAGATCAAGATGAAGAAGGAGTAGCATCCGCCTACCTACGAATCACGGTCACTGCAGAACGTACATATTCTTTTGATGCCCTGATCCACGAAGGTGCCGACTGTAATGTCTTGACACATGAAAATTGGACACGCATCAGTCAGCCTAAATTATAGCTCACAAACGCTGAACTCAGCCCATTTGGGGGCAACACTTACTCACTCTTAGGAAAATGCAAAGTGGCTATCTCCATCGAGTCTGAAAGTATCCCAGCCTTCTTTTATGTGTTACCAAACACTAAAGGGGCCGGTAATAAGTCACTACTAGGTCGCACTTTTAAAAAGTAGATGAACTGCAATGTGGACTACAACCTAGATTGCATCTATCTTGCTGTAGGCAATGTGCGCATAGTGACTACTTTCAACAAGGGTTATCTTACGCCTCCTACAAATGTAGAGCCACTAATAGAGACCCCACGACCACGCCCATGACCAAGCCTAAGGAGAAGGGCATCGATATCTCACCCCATGCTCAAACTGCTAGAATCAAGCCCACCCAGGCCATTCATAAGACCAAAGAGTCCACGCTCATATGGGTGCCAAAACGACGAGGGCCACCTCCTTGTAAACTGCAGAATCGTGCTTCGAAATGCAAAAACTATCAGTCGCAGCCTAAGAGGCAACTCAGATGCTATCATCATAGGTGCACTACTACGCCACGATGGATCCCCAAAGATCTATTGCGAGCACAAGGATACTATGAGGGCAACCCCTGGATATGGGTGCCTAAGTGTAGACATTCAAGAGGCTCATCTCTGAGCAACCACACTCCAGCTAGACAGGTTGGCACATACAAAGCACAAACTACAAAGAAAGCTGAATCGACACCGGTGGTGATTAATGATTCCCAACACATTGGTCGTCCCAAGCTGGATGCCCCAGCATCATCCAGGTCAGAGGAGTTGCGCACCCCCATGCCGACTCGAATAGAATGCACCATGCCTCCTATGCCACTAAAGCCCACTGCAGCATCTCAAAGTGCTCGAGAGTGCAAAGTCCCATTTGTGATGCCAGCAATGTAGTCACCAGTGTCCAGCCCAATTGCACCATCACCACCAGTAGGTCTTAAGCCTTCGCTCGGAAGATGACCTTTCCTTTCAGTGACCAAGGATCTCACTGAGACCTTAGGAAATGACGTAGTGACATGCATCAAGGAGTTGGATGACACCTTCACCACATTCGCTAGGAGCTATGAGAGGCTTGACCTAGGACTTCTTGACGAACCCCTTGATTCTGATGTTCGTGCGTTGCCATGCACTTGGGAAGACTATGAGTTTATGACCATCAAATTTTCCAAAATTGCCGCCGAGTTAATTGCTAATGGAGAAATCTCAAAGGAGCAAGCTGTTCTCAGAAGACTAATCACCTCTTACCACAAGCCTGCTCGCTCTACACCTGAACAAGAACTCGAGGAGCTCACGTAGCTTGCCAGCTCTGCTTCTTCGTTCTTACAACTATGGTATGCCTTACAACTCCAATGGGAGAAAAAAGGCTGTCGTATCATGACCAATGCTGAGCAAAGGAGGGAAATCAAAACAATTGAACGCGACCCTACTTATGTGGCACCTCTTTCATTTAGGGTTTTGGCCATTACATGCAACATACACTTAGATGACCACGTGCTGGCCCACCCTTACATTGACCAGTTCCTCACGGAAGAGGAGTTGCACGTTGCTAGTCGCCTCAACTCCCGGGACATCTTTCATGATGTCTTGACCTACATCACTCAAGCTTCCATACGACCATGCGAAAATGATCGTCATGCCCAGCTTGAATATAACCCTAACCTTTATACTTGGCTGTTGGCCAAGTAACTCGCCCCGCACAGCCCATGCGAGCCTTCCTCCTCTCCTTACTAATCCTAGGAAGGATTCCCTTAACACTTGAGAAAAGGGGGGGGAGCAAACGAGAGCCAAGTGATGAGCCAAGTGATGTAGCAAGATGTATAAAGGATGAAAATGATCAACTAAATTCAAATAGGAAAGAATGCAAGGAGGAAATAGATGTTGGTTGTGAATTATTTCCAAGTTTCATTCCTCTAAATCAGCACGGCAAATTGTCACACGCATTCTTTCTTGGGTTTTGTTAGTGATGTGTCAAGTCATAACGCTAATGTTGACTTGGTGTGATGATAGGCACTACCATGGCAGGCAAGGGTAAACTCCCATTCACTGAAGCAGAGCTGACAAAGTATAGAATCAGCGTCGAGACGCATGGATTTAGCTAATTCACGTTCAAGCATACCATGAATTTAGATGAAGCCATCCTAGAAGAGCCGGCCATGAGGGAGCTGGTGGACAAATGTAACCTCCAAAAGTACGTGGAAAAGGTCGGACAGGCTGTAGACTACAGCATGTGCGCGGACTTCTTAAGGAGCTTTGATGAAGGAAGGAGCTATGGCATGATCATAGTAAGGGCGGGCGACCAGGAAAGAAGGGTGCAAGTGCCCCTTAACGCAGACATTGTCGAGAAAGCCTTGGGGCTTGTGCCCAAGAAATAGAGGCACCCAAAAAGAGAGGTGTATGCCATGACGGGAGTCAGAAAAGAGGACGTGCACACGGTGGATGGAATCAGTTTGGCTGGCATTCTAGACCCTGCGACCAGGATGCAAGCTAAGATGATCCATGCCCTTTTCTCGGGCCACAGATACAATGCACTAATGAATAGAATCGGGGTGCCATTGCTGGAAAGCATCGCGGTAGGAGTTCTAGAGGAGGTGGATTGGAACTGCTTCGTCCAGAAAACTATCAGGAGTTCAGCCGCCCTCCTGGCTCCAGCTGCAGCACCAGCTGGTGGGGAATCTCCGGCCTCTATCGCACGATCCACAAGAAAAAAACCTGCCACAAAAGCCTCTACAATCAGATACGGAGGTGTCCTCACGACAACCATCGACGAGGCTATCAAGGATGCCGACGTAGAGGAAGAGCAAGCTATGCACCAAAGCTCACCTCACCGCGAGGAGGGAAGAAGGCTCGAGCGAAAAGACGGCAAGCGACGAAGGAGAACCAAAAATACCACCCACTCAAATGGCCAAACTACAGAGGCAAATGAAGACCGACAAGAGTCAGAAAAAGAAGAAGGAAAGACTGAGCAAAGAGGAGAGGGCCAAGGTGAAGAGGGCTCAAAGAGAGTCAAGGAGGGTGGAGGAGCAACGAAGGAAAAAGGAAGAGGAAGAACTCGAAAGAGTTAGAGAAGAGTAGGGCAGAAGAAGAGAGGCAAAGAAGGGCGGAAGAGGAAGCCGATGAGCTAAGGATGAAAGAACTGGCTGAGTTGGCAGAGGCCACTCGCAGATCTATTGAAGAAACCATGGAAGAGGAGAGATCAACCCCTTGAGTCCCCACCATGAGGCTGAAGCAAGTGGCAGCGTGGAAGCAGCCCTAGTGATTGTAGGCAAGGGCAAGTCACTGTTGCACCCCCTGCCTTCCTCCTTCATGCCGGTGCCAACCGACACCACAACCGCCACCCACGCCCTCTCTGGACACGGCCCAGCTGATGAGCATTATGCATATGCTTGTCAGTAAAGTGGCTGAGATTGTACCGAAGACCGAAGCAAAAAGACCCGTCGTTGCAGATGCTGAGTCCAGGAAAGATCTGAAACGGCAAAAGCTAGAGGTGTCAACCACCATAGCCCCTACTCCCATGCCACCTAGTGTAGACTATGATGCTTACGTGGCTGAGCTCCTGGCACAGTTGGACAAAGCAAAGGAAGTAAATAAGGTGGCCTTGGTGGAGCTAGAAAAGGAAAGGGAAACTTCGGTAGCCTTGAGGCTCGAAGTTTCAAGGCAAGGAGCCAACCAAAAAAGGGAGGTGAAAGTGCTGCAAGATCAACTGGAAGCAAAAATGAAAGAAGCCTAGGACAATGAGAGCTGCCTGAGACAAAGGCTGGAGGATGAAGAGCAAAACCTGGTGGCATAGCAACGGAGCTTAAAGTTGCTAGTGCAGCAATATGCAGACTCGGAACAGAGAACTGCTAGACTAGAAGGGTATGGACAGTTAGCAGCTCAAGAAGGCGAACCAAGCGAGCGGCAGGAGGATACCATAGCAAAGCTATGGTATGAACTCGAGGAACAAGATAGGCTGGAGAGAGAGATAGAGTTCCTAGCACAGGAAAGGCTGGCAATCCTCGTAGCAGAAGCACAAGTGTAGCAACAGGAGGCACAACGACTGCAAGGTGCATTGGAGATTGCCAAGGAAGACACAGAGGCCCTCATGGCCATGGCCTTCACACAACGAAGATTGCACCTTGCGGAGATCCAAAGCCACGAGCAGCTAGCACAAGAAAAGTCAGAACTAATTGCTGAGGCAGAATAGAGATTCATTATTGCAAATCAAGTGAAAAAAATTGCTGAAAAATAGCTGGCTCAGAAATCTAGGGAGTGGCACCAACTCTGGGTCTTAACAAATGAACAACAGCAGGCAGGTGGTAACCACCTTGGCAAGTGAGCTGGAAGAGGGAAGAAGGAAGATGGATGAGAGAGCCAACGAGTGGAAAAAGAGCAACTTTAAAAGGGTTAGGCAATTAACAGAACGCTTGGCAATGGTTGAGTGCCAGAGAGTGCTTGCCGAATCTAGGGCAGAAGCAGCCAATGTATGCGCCAACGCACAAAGGCAAGCCTTTCTCAGCATAGTACTACATGTCACCCAAGCAGAGGGCAATGATTCGGTGGAGAAGGTAAGAAGGAAGCTAGAACTGACTACCGGAGCACTAAGATATGGCCTTCAAGAATGGGAGCTTCCCACAGGCATGAAAATCATGAAAGAGCAACAATTTCACTACATGCGCCGTGCTGGCCTCTCCACTGTTGAGCTTAAGGAACTAGGGTTCGAAGAACAGGAGTAGCCAACACCACCACCACAAGTGGCCCCAGCAGTGGCCGAGCAGAATGTCGAAGAGGGTCCGGACTTGGAGCAAGATGTTGAAGAAGAACAACGAAGGACGCCCAGTCCGCCTCTACCAAACCTCCCACCTAAAGAGCCCGAAGATGCCCACATGGCTGAGTGCATTGTGGCAGCCAGAAGAAGAAGGCAGGAACTGGCAGAGAAAGCACAATGTAGAGCACGGTCACTGACCAGACAATTCCTTGAAGAGCCTGTGCCACTACAAGGGGATCTCAACCCTATAGATTGGCCTCAAGAATTGATCATATGGAGTGACCGGGAGTTCTAGATGAGACCATTTGAGCTTTCATTTGCTTATCCACGCTCAGACCGTGCGTTGCCTCTAGACATTCTAGCCAAGATCAAGGACTTGGCCAATGATCTGGCGAACAGATGGATAGAAGAGAGGAGCCTTATAATAACCAAGTGGAGACAAGAGCCTATAGGACAAGGTAAACAGGGTTCCCCAAACCGTCTAAGGCTACGAGCCACAACCGAAGTGGCAGAGGAGGATTTGGGATGTCAATTTTGACGCCTGGACTGGCTTCTACAGCTCACTTCCTAAAGAACGCAATGACCCCATCTACATGCCCTACCACTGTAGGCATGGAGTTGATTATGACCACACCATTCATGGGGATTTTGACTTTCCTAGAATATATAACGTAAATGCCAGGAGTCCGGAGGAATGCCTAGTTTTTAGAGTTGAGGATCTCCTCCCATCCATCAACCGCTTCCTCGTGGATTTTTCTTCTCGCCGGATCCAGCCTTCCTAACCACTTGTAATTATCTTAGGCTTATCAAATTCCTATTAATACAGAGACCTATAGCCGAGGAAGCCCACCTCCCTCCCCTCTTTTTTGACATCAACCCAGGGATAGATAGTAGGGCTATGACTAGATTAATGATGAGGGCAACCCTGCTTCCCTCCTTTTGCCTAGAAACCTTAGAGAATATGAATGATACCCGCTTCACGAGGTGTAATCATCCCTTCTTGTCATCCACACCTCTGAAGGCCCGAGCCGCTATTAAAGAATATCTACAAAGTCACGCATTTCTATCCCAATGCTTGTGACCACCCCGAGCTCCGACTGAAAGTGATAGGCATTAGCCAAAATGCCTTCTTTGTATGCAATGCTCCAAAAAAAATAAAAAAGCAGCACGAGGGCTCACCACTACACCTAGGGTTCACCCCTAGCCCCTCCCCCCACTTCACACTTAGGGCATATCAAGGGCAAGACTTCCAGACCTGTCACCCTAAGTTCTACACTGCACCTCCAACAACACACGAACTGGGTCCTTAAGTGTGGGACATTACCAAGGGCCTACCCAAGGTTAGACCCATCTCCCAGTTCCACTGCACATGCACTCACACCACACCGTGAGACAGACACACCCCTTAGGGAGTGCACAAATTTCTCTTGCAGGCCATGATCGTGACTCAGTGACTGACGACCCAGCTAAGGAGGACCATCCACAACATCCGCTAATGACCAAGAATTTTTCCATAAGTTGGACAAACACCGCTATAGCAGCTTCAGGAGCTTTTGCATACTCTGACGGTTAAATGGACCAACATGCTTGATATGGCCGACCATCTGTCTGCTGATGGCTACCATGACTCAACCAAATCAAGCAAATGGAAAACTCAGTGATGGACCCACCATTGGCATAGATCCTGGAACCACATATTCTCCAAATGATTACGGAGCCCCGATTTTGACAACCATCGGAGAAGGGAAGTTACAACTGTGTGACAAATGCCGAGAATCTTCATGAAGATCAAAGCACGCCGGAATATCTCCCAATCATCAGGAATCAACACTCCATCATCTCTCATTCACAACAGCACCTTTTGATGGTGGTCATCTACCCACCAATTCCACTTAGCAGTAACCCCAACTACCCTACTGCTCCCCACCCCAGTGCCATGGGACTGGCACTCAGCTAGGAGGGGGGTAATGTTTACTGCATCACAGAGGATCGAAAAATGGAGCAGAGGTGTGGGAAAAATGGAAGAAGGAGATAACCGAAAGGGCACAGGACAAAGGAAGGAAAAGGCACCCCGAATGGAGGTCAGACCCTAAAAATTTGAATGACAACCTCTCCAGAAGGCTGAGTATTGCCTCGAGAAAAGAAAAGAGTAAAAGCACGCCATTAAATGTAAAGGCGCTCCCGAATCCTTGTAAAAAGAGTGTCGGGCTCCTTCCTGTGCAAATTGTATGCATTAGTTGGGAATGGGATAAGTTTAAATGGTGGGAAATAGGAAAAGAGGGCCTAGGCTAATGGCAGGCCATGTAAAAACTACGGATGACCGCCCAAAAAGTAGGGCATGTATATAAAGTTCAAAAGTGAATGAGAAGCTCATTCTTGTGCATGGCCAAAGCTTCTTCTTCTTCTTCTCTTGTTTCTTGCCTTCTTGCTTGTGCTTGAGTGAGGGATTGAGGGAGTGTGAGAGAGTGAGGGAGTGAGTGTGTGAGAGTGAGGGATCGTGGATAAGAAGCTCCCCATCTTCTCTCTTCATCTTCTCTTCTTCTCTTCTCTTCTCTTTTCTCGTGCGGCTATGGAGGATGGAGCTTGACGGAGAGGGCTTGAGCTTGCTTGAGCTTTCCGCAAGGATCGTGGAGCTATCGGAGTGCAAGAGAGAGAGGAGGAAACTCGATCGAGCATCAAGGTAAGCTCACTACACCCGTAAGGTAGGCATTGCACGTCGGCTATGTGAGAGGTAGCCATGGCCGCTCGGCTTGAAATGCTTGATCAATAAGCGGTCCATAGGTCTCACCCTTGAATATTGTAGCCCGACAAGAGAGGGACGTGACAGTAAAGAGTTTCCACCCAGAAGGAGACCCTGTGTACATCATATTGAAAAACAAATAGAGAGTTTATTCTTATGTCTGCACACTTTGTGATGTAAGCTTCTATCTTCCCCTCCTTCCAGCTCTATACACACACACACACACACACACACATAGAGTGCACCTACACTATAGAATTGAGCATGATCCCTATGTGTTCATGCAAGTATGTGAGGCTAGCACGAGCTTTGGATTGTCCTTCTATAAAAAAAGGGAGAATGTAGTTCACAAACTTCGACATTGTGGAAAAAGCATCATTCTCTGCTCTCAATGATATTTTCATCATGCACTTTGTGGAGACCAAATATGGGGATAACCTCATTGTAAGGCTAAAAAATGCAAAGTAGAAAGAAGGATAAAACATTAAGGATTATGTTTGTACAAACAATTAACAAATATAGAACAACCAATACAAAGCACATAATCTATATAAACAAATATACAATTGTGGAACATCCAAATACAAATAATGTAGTCTATATAAACAATATACGGCTGTAGAAAGGCCAAAGTCCAAGGTGGTTACTAAATATTTGGCATCCATAATGAGAGAATATATGATGCCATGGTCAGTAGTTTTGTTCTAGATCAATCCAACATCCAAAGACATATAAGACAATGCCATTAAAATAGATTACTTACATAGGGAGAGCAGTAAGGATAAGATGATGAGGGTGAGATTGCAGGACTCCCAACCAAGTAGAAGCAATCTAGAGCTAAGTACCACCTAAGACATTCCAACTGCTTTCAGGCACAAGCAACAAGACCTCTCAAGTCTCATGGATACCATAAAGTAGCCAAGGTCTAACAAGAAAGATGTATCATGGATCCACTATGGTGGAGACCATCTATCATCATATTTCCTAGACCGAGTTGGGCTTGCACTAATTGTGGCCACTTTGGCCATGAAGCCATTTATTGTAGAGAGCCAATATAGTTTCTCTATCTTGGACCCTATGCCAATGCAGGTGGCAGCAACAAGATAGAGGATCCTTCTATGAAACATCTCAACCATTGGCTTTACTAGCCCCACATGACCCAGCCACACCTAGAGTGATTCATGGATACCAAGACCTATGGGTCCAAGAGGAAAAAGAGGAATACACAAAGCCATACATCACATGTGATGAAGAGGGCGATGCTATCCTTATGGACTATTGGCCCATCTAAGCAATGATGTCAGGATGCAATCATGGAAGAATCATGATTCAAATATCGTGAGATCATCAAAATTGTGGAATAGCAACTAGGGTATGTTTCAACCAAAATCCCTCAAAAGCATGAAGTGCTTCAAGAAAAGAGAGCCCATTAAAGATGTGTCGAATGCAACATAACACACATTGCCCAAGGTAGAAAGCAAGTACAAGTAAGGCAATCATACAATCAGTCCCATGGAGCCCCTTTGAAGTAGAGATGATTGACAAGGACACAATCCCAATATATATGTATGCAATAATGAGAGCTTAAAGTAGGAAAGAAGGTATCAATATTCCTTTCTATAGCTAATGGATTAGTGATCATAAAGAATATTTCAAATGAGAGAAATAATCATGTTGATATCAAAATTTCTTTAAAAAGCAATAAGTTTCGACGCATCGTGAAAATGCAATCATTTTTAGTGAAAAATTTTGCTACTACAGTTCCTAAGACCCAAGAAAAGGCATCCATTACCAAAGTAGGTGAATAACCTAACCTAAAACATTGGTTGAAGATGATCAACAAGGTAAAAGATAAGCTCAAGGAGGCAGGTGTTGAACTTCAAGATCAAGGGGTAGTGGGAGGCGTGAATGCAATTGGCCTATTAAGTGTTACACCTCTATTGATCCTCATAGACCTAATGCCTTTAAAATGCCTACCTCTAACCATTCTAATCAAGTGGAACCATAAGCAATGCCATGTTAAGGACATGGCCACAAACCACAATAGATCACGAATTTCCAATTCAAGGAGATCGGTTCAAGCATCATTGCAACCCTAGTCCCTACAAACATAATAGTACCATCATTGGGAATATGCTAAAAGGGAATCTAGTTCTCTAGAAAATCTTTAAGGCATGGGTAGAAGGAGTGGAAGTAGAAAGAACAAATGGAGCTCTACTAGAACCTCAAATTAGAGTAGACCCTACCTAATTCCACCCAACCTTTGGCAGCTCTATCATTATGATATTACCAAGGAAAGACTTTACGAAAAACTATTTTATTCTCGGTTTGGTCAATTAGTCATAATTTTTCTTTGGACTTAGTATTATCAATATGGGCTCTCAATTTGGTCAATTAGCCATAATTTTTCTTTGGACCTTAGTATTATCGATATGGGACCTAGAGTTAATATAGCTAATCAAGTTGTCATTCAAGCTTTAGGGAACAAAGAAGGATTAGAGTATGAAAGCATGGACTCTTAACTATTAGTCCACACAGCATAGATGATCATTCAATGGAAAAAATCTTTGAAGACCCTAACACTTGAAAGATTAAAGGTCTATTGATTAGCATTGGCATAGTTAGAGTTAGATCCAAGCTCAAATGGTCAAAACCTTTAGAGGTCTATATGAATTGATTGGGTAAATATCCCACTAATTTTGTACAACCCTTCTAGTCCTTGCAATCAAAAGAGAGAATTTCATATCATAACTCTCTAGGAAGTCTAATTAATTACCAAGGGAGGTCAATCACATAAATATATGTATGTATCACATAGGTTCAACATAAGGGATTTTTTAAATACCAATTTTACACATTTTTTACATACAGAATGATCCCATATAAATGGGCTTCTTACAGATTTAATAGAAAAGGGTTATGGTTTATTAAGGAAAATTTCACAGATAAGGATATTTATAAATAGGCCTTGAACGCACATGATAAAGAGAGTGTACATATAGTGAATTACCTAGGATTAATTAAGCTCAAAGTAGGATGTCTATACTAACAATGACCTTGAAATTCCTCAACCTTCCAATGTAAGAAGGATAACAAAAATTCTACTTATCCAATTGCAAAGGAAGCAATTGAAGAATTCTCAAAGGGAAGTAGAATCTAAGGCTATATGCAAAAAGAATCCCAAGGGTCCCCCAAAACACTTCACAATTCAAAAAGGGGATTGAGTCTTTATGATGCTTGGTGCAAAGCAACAAAGCAACTCAAGTGAACCTATCAATGGACCCATCAAGGCGAGAGAGGAAGACCTTGCATGAGATGGATAGACACCCAAACCTATGTATGTAGCTAAGGATCTCATTGTGAAAATATGAAAAGAAATTCATAGAACTTCTCAAGCAGTTCCAAGGTGAGAAATATAGACCTTGCACAATGAATAAACACCCAAGCCTATGTATGTAGCCAAGGATCTCATTATGAAATATGAAAAGAAAATCATGGAACTACTCAAGGAGTTTGAAGGGTTCTCTACCACGTGTATTGACACCATATTAATGCACCAAGTCAAGATGCCAAGCTTGAGAAAAAAAGACCTTACACTATGAATGTGAGATATGTGCATCATGTTAGAGAAGATTTGGATAAACTCTTGAACATTGGATTCATCTATAAGATCAACCTTGAAGATTGGATATTGCCCATTATAGTGGTAATCAAGAAAAATGGCAAAATGGGAGTATATGTAAACTACAAAAGATAGATGCAACCCATTAAGAGAGATCATTAGCCATTTTTGTACATGACCAATGATTAAGTGTTTGACTTGCAAGAAAGCTCATGTTTTCTTATATGGAAATTTAGGATATAGTCAAGCACCAAGACAATAGACATAAGGCACCCATTGACATAGAATGGAGAGTGTTTGCATACATAGTCATGCCTTTTGGGTTGAATGCACTAGCCACTTTCCAATGCTTAATGTGTAAAATTTTCAAGGACATCTTACGTAAATGTCTTGAATTTTTTGTTGATGATCTTTATGTAAAATCAAGTTGGGATAAGCACTTAAAGGAACTAAGCTTAATATGTAAGTGTTGTTGCCAAAACTCAACTCTCTTTGAATCCCATCAAATGCTAATTTTTGGATTAATCATGGATTCGTTTTGAATCATGTGGTTTCCAATCGTATTGTAGCAAATACAACTAAAATTCGGGTAATCGTGGACTTACCTCCACTGACTAATCCAAAGGGGATTGAATGATTCTTAGGTTGTACTAGCTATTTCAAGCACTTCCCCTAGAAGCCCAATTATCTCCACTTTTAGTTTTAAGGAACTTGTGGAAGATAAAATAAGGACACAACTATGACTCCATCACCCACAAATGGCACTAGAAAGGGAAAATACTTGTTCCAAAGTGTTGGACTAATTGCATAAAAATTGAGACATTGGATGGACTTCTGGTGTTTCATAAGTTGCAATTTGCTCTAGCGACAATCTCTCACCTTGACTCTCAATATTCTACTCTAACTAACCATGCATCCTTCTCTCCAAACCAAGAAAGAAAGAATACATGGTTAGCTTTGAGGTGAAGTAGACTCACCTATATTACCTTCTCACATTGCATTTCAAATGCTTCAAGGCTCAAAGATGGTTCCACGATCCAAGAAATACAAACTGATGGTATCACTCCTTCACATCCACCATTGAGAACACCACCAAGTCGAGAAGCTAGTAGAGAAGAAGAGGAAAGAAAGAAGACGATGAAGAGATTCACTTTCCCTCAATCCCTCACTCAACACACCTCTCACTCACTCTCTCTTAGTCACTCTCAACAATGGAGGCAAGATGATAGAATAGAAAGATTGAATGGTTACATTGATAGAGCTTCTACAGCATGGATGTACCAAATGGGTAAATACAATTGAGACCTCCTACCCTTGTACAAACACAAATTAGCATTAGGATTAGGCTATTTCTCTAGGATAGTGCCCCATTTTTGTTTTAGCATTTGCATCCCTTTTTTATTTTAGAGTTTCCAGAACTGTGAATTAGGGTTTGCATCCTCTTTTGGACATCCTACCCACTTTGTGGGATCTAGGCCAACTTGAGCATACTTCTATCTTAGCCCACATTGTCCTAGCCTATACTAATATAATAACAAATACATGTGTATGAACCATGCAACAATTGTGAGTGTAACAAATACAAAGTAGGAGATAGATACAATGTGCACAATGGCTCTCACAAAATAACACAACCTTAATAATGTGATATCCATGAAGCACAAAATTTGCAAGTGCCCAAAAATAAAACATTGAAGCACTCCATAATATAATAATCCACAATCAAATAAGTCCAGCAATTTAGCTTTCACTTTGCTTTGATTTTCTTTAACTTACTTTGATCTTCTTTGACTTTAGCCTTCACAAAATACTATTAACATTATCCCCCTCTGAGAGAGTGCCAATCCCATGGCACTCACATCAAGGGTAGATGCAAAATGCTGGGAATAGTCAATGAAGTACTCTTAAAATGAAGGAATGGACTTGATGGAGAGGGATCAATATTGTGGATGAAGAACTAGTATGGATGAAGATGTGTTCTAGTTGAGAGTACATACATCTTGTAGGTACTGTGTTAAATGGCAAATATGCCAATATTATTGGAGACTCAACTTTAGAAGTTAGTGTTGTTGCTTGAGAATACACTTGATTGGTGATACCTCCTAGGTGATAAAGCTTGAATCAACATAGAAAATGAATTGGAGGTTGCAGAAGACAAGAGAGTCAATATTAAAGTCAAAAGTAATGGCTTGAGATTCTCCATGAACATTTGTACCTACAAAGTAAAATGACATGTGCAATCACTTTCTAGGGGAGAGTGCTAGTCTTCTGGCCATGCACAAGACATAATATTGTTGGTTTGGTAGATGGGTTGAACTCTAAGCACACCTAAAGTATTGTCCCACACTTGAGGATCCAAAACCATGAATAGGTTATAGTTCATATATTATGTAAATGCATGTGCTTACATAGTCTAATACATAGTTAGAAGACTGCTCCATGTGTCCTTCTATTGAGAATGGTTCAAAAAGCAAGGAATCTTGAACTTGATGAAGATGGGAAAAAGTAGAACTTTTGATGGAAAATGAAGTTTTTTATGAAGATGTGGAAGAGATGTTGTTGGGCAGATGGACAAAAGGTGGAGTCCAATCCAATAAGCTCTTGAAGCATATGGCGTTTTGCTAGATCAAGCACAAGTGGTAGTTGATGGAATCGGTCCCTTGAAGTGCCTTGTCCTTCTCACTTTGAAGTGGAGTTTTTAGCACTAAAATGAATGAAGTGGAAATGAAAAAAGTGCAAGTGACTCAGGGAGACAGGTCTAACCAAGGCGAGCCGAAACTCCCAAGGTATGTCCTAACCTTGATGCATTATAGGTAATTGTGGGAAAATGTGAAAGGGGCTATGGAGTTAGAGACCAAGCCAACCAACTAGGGTCAGTGAATGCATCCAACTTGAAGGCCCGTAGCTGCAATATGTGTGCATATCTCTTTTTGTTGTCTTTAAACTTTTTGTCTTTTTCTCTCTTGTTTTCCTTCCTTTTTTTCTCTCTCTCTTTTTGTATTTATTTCTTCTTTGTAGCCTTTTAGAGATGAAATGGAAGAAGAAGAGATCAAAAGGCTAGTTGAGAGTAATAAACCTAGTTCACGAGAGGGCTAGTGCATTGAGGTGCATACAATGAAGTTAAGAGACTTAGCCTAGATATTGGAAGCACACAAGCTCTCTCTCCCTCTCTCCAGCTCTCCTGAAACCCTCCAATGCAAAATGTGGTCTTCCTTGCCACTCCTGACCCCTTATCACCTTGCCCATGCCTTTACTCGCCTTAGTCTTGCTCCCCTCTCCAAGATTTAACGCGAAATTTCATTTTTTGCCCTTCTTTTCCCTGTTTCAGTCTGTTATACACCAATAGAAAACCCTACTGTATGCTCCAATGTTTTGCTCCTATCCTTGCAAGAAAAAATCACAAGGAAAATACCTACACTACTCCAATATGCTTTTCAAGTCCAAAAACCAAAAATGTACTTGCTAAGGAGATTGAATACCTCTTCAAACTCCCTCGCTTCCTACCTATCTATCTCAAACACCGATTCAGGGAAAACCCTACTTTAATGCTCGATTCGAAGCACACAGGCGCTCAAGGCTTGAATCTGTTGGTCCTGGCAATGGAACCAAAATGTAGAGGCCTTCAACTGCCAAGGCCCACGAACCGCTTATTGCTTCAAGTGTTCCAAGCCAAGCACTAATGGCTACCTCTCACATAGCCGATGCACCATCCATCTCTATGGGTGTAGTGAGCTCACCTCCATGCCCGATCCAGTTACCTCCTCTCACATAGCTGATGCACCATCCATCTCTATGGGTGTAGTGAGCTCACCTCCATGCCCGATCCAGTTACCTCCTCTCCTAAGCACTCCGGTAGCTCCATGATCCAAGTGCAAGCTTCAAGCAAGCTCCACGGTCCAAGCTCCATTGCTGCAAGCAAGACAAGAGAAGAGAAGAGAAGAGAAGAGAAGAAGAGAGGAGAAGATGGAGAGCTTCTCCTCCTCCCCAGCCCTCACCCTCACACACTCACTCCCTCACACTCTCACGCTCCCTCTCTCAAGCACAAGCTCAAGCAAGTAAGAACAAGAAGAATAAGAAGAATAAGAGAAGAGCCACTTTTTGCCACACACAAGAATGAGCTTCTCATTCACTTTTCAACTGTATATACAAAACTCTAAATCCCTTTTGGGTAGTCATCCCCTTATCCCCTTTTTTACATGGCCCTAGGCCCTTTTTCATATTGTCTTCCTATCTTCCTTGCTTCCTTCCTACCACCCATCTACCTTTACAAGTTACACGGCTGAGAGCCCAGCACTCTTAAAATAAATCATGGTGCACCATGTGCCTTATTTACAAAAGTATTGACTTGCACTTTTTCTCGTTGCGTCTTTCTCCTTAATTTAGGACTTTTCTGCTCTTCTTATGTTTCCACATTCTTCTTGGTGCGCCTTCGTCTTCTGTTTCACTTTTGCCTTAGCCTTGTCTTCTACTTTAGATTTTTTGGCTTTTCCACCTTGATCGTTTGAGAGTTAACACGCTTGCATCTCCATAGCCAAGGAAAATGCATTTGACACTTTTAGGATCCAACTTACTACACTTCTCCTTGAGCACATGGCAGTATGCCTCACATCCAAAGACACGAAGATCTTCTAGGCAGAATCTCCAAAATAGACATGAAACCTACCATCATCAAGCTACCCTGCAAACATAAGACTGCGTGTAAGTGCAGGTACATGATGTACATCCTATAATAGAAAAGTACTGCCAGTAGAGAACTGTAGTCGTACATCCCCAATGCGAATAATAGCAAGGGACATGTCATCACCCAAGCGAACTGAAAGTGCGGTAGGAGTGAAACCACTCATGGCATGGTGTAACATGAAATGATGCATTAGAATCCAAAAGCCAGCACTACACATACATAGAGTGAATCTCGGTCAATGACGTAACATCACAAAAACTAGTTGCAAGTATGTACTCCCATCGGAGTCCTCAATATGCATGACATTTATTTCCTCAATTTTCACACTAGATTTCGCAAGTACCATGCTACGATCAAAGGACTTTTGCTGTATTTTATCTTTCCCCTTCTCATTGTGCTTCTCATTGCACAACTCATGACATTATGGGCGAACTGCAGTCGTACATCCCCAATGCGAACAATAGCAAGGGACATGTCATCACCCAAGTGAACTGAAAGTGCGGTAGGAGTGAAACCACTCATGGCATGGTGTAGCATGAAATGATGCATTAGAATCCAAAAGCCAGCACTGCACATACATAGAGTGAATATCGGTCAACGACGTATCACAAGAACTAGTTGCAAGTATGTACT